>NC_089841.1:39521792-40151122 GCF_035609145.1 Eleutherodactylus coqui
GCGACGTGCCGCCGGCGTCAGGAATTCATCCGCCGGCCGAAAATGAAGATCCGGCCGTGAGGAACAGCTGACCTTCCCCGCCCGCTACGGATAGGTAAATGCTTTTAAATTTCTATTTTCAGCGCTCATGTCCGCGGGGCAGGAGGGACCCGCTGCAGATTCTCCATGTAGAATCTGCAGCGGATCTGATTTTCCCCGTGGACATGAGGCCTTAGTCTTATTTTTTGATGCATCATTTTTCAGGCATGTCCAAAAAACAATCGCTCATCTGAAAGAACCTGTAGGAAGCCAGAGATTCTTTTAGATGCATTTTTTGACGCCCCAAAATGATGCTTGTGTGAAAGAGGCCTCATTGTGTGATGGCTGATGGGAAGGTTGAGTATGAAACCACTGGATGCAAGGAATTGTGCAGTATTGTGCATATACTGATTGTATATTTGCACACCTCCCATAGAATGCTACGGGGCCCTTGGTGCACAAATACACAGGAAAGCAGAGCAGTGCTCAATAGGTGGCGCTGTAGAGAAAAGTGAAGGAACAATACGGTAAAGCTATATCTAAGGCCGGGCTCACATGGGCGTAAGTTTACTGCATATTACAAACGTGCTGTAGACCCTTGTTATACGTGGAAACTCACAGGAATTAGCGTGTCAGAATTGTGTAATACAGAAGCGCAAAACAAACACAGCACATTTTAATTTGCTGCATATATGCACAAGATAGAGCCCGTGTTCTCTATGGGTGCGTATATACGTGTGCCCATATGCAATTACATTATGTATGGGTGGTGTGTATGCGTGCCATCGTGAAGAAACGGCGAGGGAAATCTAAACAAAAACAGGTGTACTGCACATGACAACATGTGTGAAATACGCCGTCATGCCCAGTACAATTTTGCCGCCATACGCAGCAGTATGCTGGGTGATCATCGGCTCCACAACTGTAAAATGCTGCGTGACCCCCTGTCGGGAAAATCTAAGGGTCTCCTTCCAATATGTTACCGATTGCCAAATTAGCAGAGTATCAAGCCGGCTTGGAGAAATCAATGCGACATGGACAACAGACTATGTGCAAGAAGTTTCTGATTTTAATTACTGAACCTCTAGTTTATATACTATTCCAAAGATATGAAGGCATTATGCCAAAAAGCGTACATGTATTCTCGACAATCTGGAATTTCCCATATATTTTTAGAGATTACAGTATTTGAGGCGAAACTGCTTATGATTGAGTTTCACCCAAAACCAAAGTACAGAAAACAGGAAGCCATCTGCATAGTGGTAATGGCCAGCAGGTTAGTATTTTTATCTTGTGAGTGTTAGCAAAAATCATGTTAGTATTGTCCATTAACTGTGATTATGAAAAGACAAGACGGAGGGACTTCAGCTCTCATCCCTCACACCCCCACAGCGTTTTACGCACATGGCTGTGTGACCCCCGCAGCGTTTTATGCTCACGGCCATGTGGGCCCGACCTGAAATAACCATTCAGGCCATGCATGATCTATCTTTTTTAAATCCACTGAATTGGTATAAAGCATTAGCTGGTATGATATCCGGACTTGTCAATGTATAACACTGGGAAGAGAGAGAGAGTATTCAAAAAGATCTAGAAAAGCTTGAACAGTGGGCGGCGACTAACAGAATGGTATTTAACAAGGAGAAATGCAAAGTCCTACATCTGGGCAAGAAAACTGAAGAAAACACATACAGAATGGGAGGAATTGGACTAAGCAGCAACACATGTGAAAAAGACTTGGGTATACTAATAGATCATAGACTGAACATGAGTCAACAATGTGATGCAGCAGCCAAAAAGGCAAACACAATTCTGGGATGTATTGAGAGAAGCAGAGAGTCTAGATCACATGAGGTAATTATCTCCCTCTACTCTGCCTTAGGGCTCCTACCCACTTGTGTTTTTTTAACGCTGCAATATCACAGCATTGTTTTATGTGAATATCAAAGGGGCTTTCTACTGTTAAAAACGCATTGCAAGTTTGTGCTGTGTGATTTTTGTGTGATGCGTTTTTAACATTAGAAAATCCCATTGACAATCAATTTAAAAAAACACACTGATATCGCAGCGTTAAAAAAACGCAGGTGGGTAGGAGCCCTTAGTCAGATCTAATCTGTAATACTGTGTCCAGTTCTGGGCACCCCACTTTAAAAAAGATATAGACAAACTGGAACAAGTTCAGAGAAGAGTTATCAAAATGGTGAGTGGTCTGCAAATCATGTTCTATGAGGAACGGTTAAAGGATCGGGGAATGTTTAGCTTGCAAAAAAGAAGGCTGAGAGGAGACTTAACAGCTGTCTACAAATATCTGAAGGGCTGTCACACTGCAGAGGGATCAGCCTTATTCTCATCTGCACAAGGAAAGACTAGAAGTAATGGGATGAAACTGAAAGGAAGGAGTATCAGGGAAATATCCCTCGTATGTCATCCATCCCCCTGGCAATTCTTAAAATCTTCCCAGAAGAAGACTTAAGGATTCCAGTGTTACTTAGTCTTGCTTTCTTTAAGAGCTTATTACATTGTTTTCCCACTGCACTTTTTCACTGGTGTTCTTCAACTATTTCTCTTGGGGTCTTCAAGTGTTTGCCGCTAGTTGGGTGTGTGTTTCCCGCTATAATATGCCTGTATGTTCCTTTCCCCCCCTCTCTTCCTTCTCACCTCAGGTTCCTCCTCCTGGCTAAGGAGGTTTTCCCGAGATTTTATATATATATATATATATATATATATATATATATATATATATATATATATATATATATATATATATATAGTAGGGGTGCGCTACAGAGGATGGCCTGTAGGGGGCAACAGACAATCAGTATGGTGCCTGAGGCAAGAGGGAAAACACCCACAGGTGTGGTCAGTGAGATAAAGGTTTGTTCCTGTTGCAGTGGGAGAGTGTTTGGCTTAGATAGCCAGCTCAGTGGAGCTGGGAGGGCTGCTAGCCCAGGGTCTGGTGCAGAGCAAGAAGGCCAGAGGTTGACAGAGTGGCGCCCCTAACCTCAACACCTGGGAGAGGTGTGTGTGTGTGTCTGGGAGAGCCAGACTGCAATTAAAAAGGAACTCCTGTTGTACGCAGAGAGAGACGCTGTGGACTCAAGGAGCTACGTGGTTCCAGCAGGACCCTTGGGGAACGCCTGCCCTCGGACTGGGGTCCGGTGATATCAAGGGCTTAAGGACCAGCTGTGCCCTGGACAACCACAGGTCTGTGAAAACCAATGGACTTATTGCTTTTTCTTTCAACCCTGTGGAGGATTATATTGAAGGGACTTTCAAAAGGACTGTGAAGGGACTTTAAGAAGGACTTTTGTGTTGCAAAAGTTATTATTCTGGAGACCCAGTCGGTTATGTTTCTGATAACGCTTATGTATGAATAAATGAGAAGTAAAGAAGTAAAAGTGACCATTTGGCATGCTATTTAACCCCCGTGGTGCTATTTAACCCCTGTGTGTCACATATGGTGGAGGATGCGCTGGCACAAGCGGTGAATGTCCCAGCTCAAAGACGCCAGTGAAAAAGCAAACAACCTCCATGAGTATGGAGGAATTGCTGAAGCGGTTGATACAAGAGAGGCTGCAGCAACAGGAGGAAAGGCAACTCCTAATAAAGCAGTTGGCTGCACTGACAGAGTCAGTCAAAACTACAGAGAATGAGCACCTCATAAGTGTGCCTACCCACTTGCGTTGCCGATTTTCGCACGTGAAAAACGCGGCGTTATTTGCGCGTTTTCCGCGCCATTTTCGCGGCGTTTTTTGCAGCCCTCCTTTGACAATCATGGGTGCATTAAGAGAAAAATAAGGAGACATATGCAACTGACAGTTCCTATGTGAAAAAAAACTCACGAAACGGAAAAAAAACCCCAGATGGACAAGAACACATTCTATACTAATTGCTCTTGAGAAAAAACGCAAAACATCGCAGGAAAAAAAATCGCAAGTGGGTAGGCACCCTAAGAGAGACTGAAACTGATCACAGGGCTTTGTTGGGAAAACAAATTCATAAGTGTGAACAAGGTTGTAAAACGTTGAAGACACAGTCAGCAAAGAGGAATATTCAATGGGAAGTTCAGGTAAAACAGCTCTAAGAAAAGCTGAAGATGGAAAAAGACGCTTGCAGCAAAGCAGAGAAGCAAGCAGAGGTATTGAGAGGTATACTGGACTTCAAGAAAGCCCAAGAAGCTCGTCAGGTGCAGGTGCTGACCCAGCTACAGATAAGCAGGGATGAAGAAATAGAGCTATATGAAGCTCAGATGCAGAACCTTAAGCAGACTCATGCGCTAGCTAAGAGCGAACTGTCCCAACGGTTGGAGCAAGCTGAAAAGAGGAATGAAACCTTGGAAGAGTTCAAACAAGCTGTGCAGTATGAACAGGACTGTAAGAAACTGCAAATGAAAACCCAAGAGTTGGAGATGACGTGTGGCGACTTAGAAAGAGCTTCTACAGATGCACATAATCAAACTACAGGTTTGCAGAATCAGATTGCAGAGTTGAAAATGCAGTTAGCAAAGAAAAATGGTGACTTGGAGTGCCAAGTAAGTCAGCTCAAGGAAGAGCTGGAAATAGAGAAAGCTGCTTGCAGTCAGGCAGAGAAGCAAGCAGAGATCTTGAAAGACTTACTAGATTAGAGAGAAAACCAGGAAACACTGCATGAGAGACTGGTGTCCCAGCTACAGATGAGCTTGGATGAGAAAGCTGAAATACATGGAACCCAAATCCAGGAGCTGGAACAGAGTCATGCTGTAGTTGTGGGGAAACTGTCCAAGAAGTTGAAGCAAATTGAAAAAGTGAAAGAAACATGGAAAAGCGAGTGTCTTGAGCTGACCCAAAAGGTGAAGGGGTTGTTGGAATACAAGTGTGCATATGAATGCAAGAAAAATACATTAGAGATGCAGCTTCAAGAGCTACAAATAAAAATAATTGAAGGTGACAGTGTGCAGACAGCGTTGTCTGAGCAGGTGAGCAGGCTGCAGGTGAAGCTGGAAGCTCAGAGTGAAGAGTCTCAGAGGCTGGTGCAAGAAGAGACGCAGCAGAGGCTTGGTCTCAGTGCAGACCTGAAGACTATGCAAGGTGAGAAAAATGTGTTCCTCAAGCAGGCAGAGGAGGATGCAGAAGCTAAGAGAAACCTATCAGAGCAGATTGCAACACTTCAGGCTGAGGTGGTGGATCTGGAAGATAGACTGGAGAAGAGTGCTTTGTGCTTGGATTCTGTGGAAGAGCTGAAAAGAAAAATACAAGGAGAATTAGAAACTACAGCACAGCAGTGTGAAGAGAAAACAGCCTTCTGTGATAAACTTGAGAAGGTTAAAGTAAGTCTTCAGCAAGAGGTAGAAGATGTTACTGTTAAGCTTGGTCAGCAACAGGAGCTTGTGTCCAAACTGGAGAAGAAACAGAAGCTGTGTGAACAGGAGCTGACTGAAGAGAAAACCAGATCTTCAAGATATGCCACTGAACCTCAGAATGCAGAAAACAGGGCTAGCGAGAAAGAAACAGAGGTACTAACCCTGACACGCAGCCTTAAAGTGGTGTCACAAGAAAAAGCAGAGCTTCAGCAGTTCTCAGAGAAGTTGTGCATGAAGATGAAATGCTGGAAATCAAATAGTCAAGCGGCTGAAAGAAGGGTTCAGAGACCAGAAATGTCTAAACCCCAGTTCAGACATAAAAGAAAAAAGGTGATCTTGTTAAAGAATCTGAAAGAGTTACAAGTAGTAAAGAATGCCAAATTATGTTTACAAAGGGAGACTACTGAAGCTGAGAAGGTCTCACAAGTGGCAGCAGAAGTCTTGGAAGAACTGCAGCAAAAGAATAATGATGTAAAAAAGCAAACTCAGAAAGTGAAGAAACAGTTTGTCCAAGTGGGAGAAGCCTATCACAGGGATGCTGGCTCCAAGGACCAACTCATCAGTGAACTGAATACTACCAAGCAAAAGTCAGAGTCAGAGGTAAAGGAGCTTCGAAGAATGCTAATGGTTCTAAACGATGACAACATTGTACTAAGAGAAGAAATAGAATTGTTACAAAGTGAGGAAAAAATGATAATTATAAGCCTTAATAAATTGAAAAATGAAGTGGAGACTGTAATCCAAAGCAAGGCCATGCTGGACCATGAGCTACAAGAGGAACTGGAAGAATACAGAGACAAGGTTCTTGAGCTAGAAGAGACCTTCAAAATGCAGGCTCAGTTAGAAAGTCTCCACAAGCCGTCCTGCACTGAAATGGAGGACTCTGTTAGCTCCAAGGATGATGGTGAAAAGACTGTACCTAAACTAGAAAAGTCTACTAAAGCCTTGGAACAGCAAATAGAAGAAATGAAGGGTCAGGTAGAGAAACTCGTCTATAAGTTACAAGCCACAAAGTTGCACTTGGGAGTCAACTTGCAAGCTGTGAGAGCACAGTCTGACAGAGATCTGTAAGAATGTGAGGAGCAGAGTGAAGACAAGAAGAAGGAACTCATCAGACAGGTAAAAACAGAAAGAGACCCCGAGGCTGGAGTTTTGACCCTGGAGGGCCAGAAGAAGAAAAATGTGATAAGGCCTTCATCAAGGGGGAGGGATATGTAGGGGTGCGCTACAGAGGATGGCCTGTAGAGGGCCTGATGCAAGAGGGAAAACACCCACAGGTGTGGTCAGTGAGTTAAAAAGGTTTGTTCCGGCTGCAGTGGGAGAGTGTTTTGCTGAGAGAGCCAGAAAGACAGCTCAGTGGAGCTGGGAGGACTGTTAGCCCAGGGTCTGGTGCAGACCAAGAAGGCCAGAGGTTGACAGAGTGGCGCCCCTAACATCAACACCTGGGAGAGGTGTGTGTGTGTCTGGGAGAGCCAGACTGCAATTGAAAAGGAACTCCTGTTGTATGCAGAGAGAGAGAGAGAGAGAGAGACGCTGTGGACTCAAGGAGCTACGTGGTTCCAGCACTTGTGGACCCTTGTGGAACGCCTGCCCTCGGACTGGGGTCCGGAGATACTAAGGCCTTAAGGACCAGCTGTGCCTTGGATAACCACAGGTCTGTGAAAACCAATGGACTTATTGCTGTTTACTTCAACCCTGTGGAGGATTATATTGAAGGGACTTTGGAAAGGACTGTGAAGGGACTTTAAGAAGGACTTTTGTGTTGCAAAAGTTATTATTCTGGAGACCCAGTCGGTTATGTTTCTGATAACTAGAGATGAGTGAGCACCGAAATGCTTAGGTGCTTGTTGCTCGAGACGAGCTTTCCGCGATGCTCGAGGGTTCGTTTCGAGTAACGAACCCCATTGAAGTCAATGGGCGACTCGAGCATTTTTGTATATCGTCGATGCTCGCTAAGGTTTTAATTTGTGCAAATCTTCAAAACCTACGTAAGTGATGGAAACGACACAGATACGGATAGGGCAGGCGAGGGACAACATGCTGGGCTGCATCTCAGACTCGCCGTCCCACTATTAAGCCACAATAGCGGCAAGAGTGAGCCCCCCCCCCTAACAATTTTTACTTCGGACAAACCCTCATTAGCAAGGCACACCTTAGCTAAGCACCACACTACCTCCAACAAAGCACAATCACTGCCTTCGGGACACGCCGCTGCCTTTTCTCCTGGGTTACATGCTGCCCAACCCCCCCCCCCCCCCGCACGGCCCTGCGTCCGCAGCGCACACAAAAGTGTCCCTGCGCAGCCTTCAGCTGCCCTCATGCCACACCACCCTCATGTCTATTTATAAGTGCGTCTGCGATGAGGAGGAACCGGAGGCACACACTGCAGAGGGTTGGCAGGGCCAGGTAGCGACCCTCTTTAAAAGGGGCAGGGCGATAGCCCACAATGCAGTAGAGAATCAATGAGAAATTGACGTTCGATCTTCATTCCAATCCTGTGCCACCTCCGTCAGGAGCTGCAAACGTGGGCATGAGTTACATAGCTATGGGGAATCCATGTGCCCACACAGTATTCATTCTGTCTAGGTGACCCATAGCTCAATCGACAACACAAGGGGAAAGCCATCTGCACTCTGTCCCCTACCCAAGTCAGCCAGTGTCTTTGTGCCAGACAGGTCAAACACCGCAATGGGAACTAAGTGTGCACCAACAGCATAGGTGGGTCCTAGGCAACCCAAGACATGAACAATAAATAAATCAGAGCGGCCAAACATGGCAGACTTGCACCGCGCCGACGACATAGGCCTCGGCCCACAGCTTCAGCAATCGTAGGCATGAAGCGGACTTCGATGCTAGTTCATCTGCGACGGGTTCATTAAATCAGTTTGCTTTCTTTTCACCGCTCCAATGACTGGATTATCAGGGAAAAGCTCCACAGCCCCAACCTGGCGTACTTGCACTTCCCTCGGGACATAGGCCTCAACCCACACCCCCAGCAAGCGCGGGCATGCAGCGGACATCGATGCTAGTTCATCTGCGACTGGTTCATTAAATCAGTTAGCTTTCCTTTCACCGCTCCAATGACTGGATTAGCAGGAAAAAGCTCCACAGCCCCAACCTGGCATACTTGCATTTCCCCCGGGACATAGGCCTCAGCCCACACCCTCTGCAAACGCAGGCATGAAGCGGACTTCGATGCTAGTTCATCTGCGACGGGCTCAGTAAATCAGTTACCTTTTCTTTCCCAGCTCCAATGACTGGATTAGCGAGGAAAAAGTTGCACAGCCCCAACCTGGCGCAGTTGCAGTTCCCACGGGACATAGGCCTCGGCCAACAGCTTCAGCAATCGTAGGCAGGAAGCGGACTTTCACTGCACCCAGGACATAGGCCTCTGCACAAACCCTCAGCAATCGTGGGCCTAGAGCGGACTCCAATTCTAGCGTAGCTGTGAACGTCTCATTAGCGCTGTATCGTTCCTCTTGTTTGTCCCAATGCAGTGCCCCGGATAGCTGAGGTAACGTGAGATAAAATACAGGTTGGCTTCAGCCCACACTGCATGCCCTAGTCAGACTGGTTTTTTTTCATAGTCACAGGCAGGTACAACTCAGTTATGGGAAGTCTGTGTGGACCCACAGCATGGGTGGCTCCCTGGAACCCACCGACGGTACATAAATAAATCCCATTGCAGTGCCCTGGATAGCTGAGGTAGCGTGAGATAAAGTACAGGTTGGCTTCGGCCCACACTATATGCCCTAGTCAGTCTGTGTTTTTTTCATAGTGCCAGGCAGGTACAACTGCGCTATGGGAAGTCTGTGTGGACCCACAGCATGGGTGGGTCCAGGAAGCCACCGACGGTACATAAATTAATCCCATTGCAGTGCCCCGAATAGCTGAGGTAACGTGAGATAAAGTACAGGTTGGCTTCGGCCCACACTGCATGCCCTAGTCAGTCTGGCCTTTTTTCATAGTCACAGGCAGGTACAACTCCGCTATGGGAAGTCTGTGTGCACCCACAGCATGGGTGGCTCCCAGGAAGCCACCGACGGTATATAAATAAATCCCATTGCAGTGCCCCGGATAGCTGAGGTAATGTGAGATAAAATACAGGTTGGCTTCGGCCCACACTCCATGCCCTAGTCAATCTGGGGGTTTTTTTTGGGCCAGATACGTAGAACACCGCGATGGGAAAACTTAGTGACCCCATACTATGCACAGACACCTGTAATATTCCTGTAGCAAAGTGATAAGCAGACCCCACTAACAGTTATGTTGCAAAAGTCTATGTAGACCCCCAGTAACATTTCTGTAGTTACAGTATAGACAGACCCCAGTAACATTTCCGTAGCAGCAGTATAGGCAGAGCCCAGTATTAGTTACATTTCAGTAGTAACAGTATACACAGACCCCAGTAACATTTTAGTTGCAGAAGTATACACAGACCCCAGAAACATTTATGTAGCAGCAGTATTGGCAGACCCTTGTAACATTTCTGCAGCTGAAGTATAGGCAGACCCCTATAACGTTAATGCAGTTACGCTCCTCTCCTTTGGCCCAAACCAGTGTCTCAGATAACTGTGGTAACACGAGAGAAAATACATGATGCGCATTGCTGATCCCCTGACTCCAAGCGGGAGGAGGAGGTGGCGTTACAAGGCCAAGACACCATGACCAGGACCCACTATAGTCTGTGTGGGAAGCAAGTTAGCGGGCCCAGGGTCAGGCTCAGTTCCGCGCCTCCACCTTGAATTTTGCCTCCATGGGCAAAATCAAACCTTCAGATACGAATTAGAGCCAGTGGACAAAAGTAAAGCCACAGAACAAAAGTGGAAGCGACAACAGCTATGTGGAAAAGCTAGTATTTTCTGAGACAAGAGGGGCATTTGATAGCAATGAAAAGGATATTCTAGGTACTAAAAGTCGGCACTCCTCCTCATCTCAATCAGAAATATGGAAAGGCTTCGTTCATATTTTTTCTGTCGACCATTTCAAAGTGTTAGCAATGCACGTTTCTGGCTATACCACTCATCTTTGTCAGGAATTACCAAAGATGATCACAAGTAAAGGCCTCATCAATCAGTCCAAAATCAGTCCGGGAGTATGTGGATCTCAGCTCGCCTGCTTCCACCAAGGATATGTGCCTGCTGCAACTCTGTCCCCAGCCCTGCAGGGATGCTGTGTTCTATAGTCGGCTCTATTCCTACCTCAGCTGTACACTAAAATATGTAATTATTATCAGTACCAACAAGATGGAAGCCACTATTGCTCTACCGGTCGGCTGAATGCTTCAGCTAGGGATAATGGAATAGGACCCCGGTTGTATTTTGTTGGTTTTCGGAACTGTGGCCAGGATTAAGAGGGATGGCCAGGGGCATTCATATTGTGCCGGTTTAGGTGAAATTCTTGGACCGGCACAAGACGGACCAAAGCAAAACCATTTGCCAAGAATGTTTTCATTGTTGGAGGAGGAGGGGGAGGGTTTAGATGAGGAGGCATGACCGCCGCAGATACCAGAACCGAGCGGGGGTGGACGTACGCTGTGCTGTAAGTTGACGGGACGCACAGAGCGGTGTAAAAATTAGGCAATTATTGGCCTGCACTTGGAGGCTGACAGCAGTACTGTAACGCACACTGTAGGCCCAACAAATTATACGCTTGCCTGCAGCAAGGCCGAGCTGGCTAATAGTGAGCCACTACAAGTCACAGCAGCCAGAACAGTAATGCACACGGTCACAGGTAGCCCTAAGCAGGAGCTTTTTTGGGGTACTTGTTGACAGGATTCTACACTAGCACTGTTCCTGCCTCACCAGTACTGCCCCTATATATACTCTGTATAATTGGCTGCAGACTGAGAACGCAATAGTCTGCAGAGCACAAGATGAAAAAAAAAAATCGTGCAAAACTGCTCCTAGCAGCCACAACAGTAATGCACACGGTAATATGTGGCCCTAAGAAGCACTGTTGGGGTTCTTGCAGACACAAACAGTAGCCTAACATTCTCCCTATAGCAGGAACAGCACTCTCCCTAATCTCTGCCAGTGTGTGTCTGTGGCTAGCAGCGGACGGGACTGATTTAAATACTCGGGGGTCACTTGATCTCACCAGCCACTCACTGCAGGGGGGTGGGATAGGGCTGGAACGTCACAGGATGAAGTTGTAATGCCTTCCCTGCAGGTCTATTGGCCAGAAAATGGTGCAAAACATGCAGGAAAGGAAATGTAATTGAGGCGAGTACCACGTGGTGCTCGTCTCAAGTAACGAGCGTCTCGAACACCCTAATACTCGAACGAGCATCAAGCTCGGACGAGTACGTTCGCTCATCTCTACTGATAATGCTTATGTGTGAATAAATGAGAAGTAAAGAAGTAAAAGTGACCATTTGGCGTGCTATTTAACCCCCGTGGTGCTATTTAACCCCTGTGTTCTCACAATATATATATATATATATATATATATATATATATATATAAAATGTGAAATAGGCAATTGCGCTATTTCTACTTTCCAAGGTTCAGTAAAGGGTGTTTCTATACCCCAGGGCTATATAATCTTCCTGCGTTTATAGGACTCAGTAATTTTACACACCCAACTGAAGAGAACTAAGTGCAGTAGTAAACCTATTAACCCTTTCCAATCCAATTTGTATCCTGGTTTTCCTAGGGGGCTTACTCTTTTTCTGCCATTATACAACGGCACTATCTGCTGGCTAAAGCCAGTACTGCATAAGGTGACACGTTGGATAGGCTCCGACAGCAGAGAGGCTGGCAATATACACCAAGAGAACCCTGACGGACGTCTTCCAACATCAGAGCTGTACAGCCTTAAATCGTAATGTCTTCAGACGTCAGACAGTGGATTGGAAAGGGTTAACATGCAGTATTCTTCCCGCCAAAATGACATGTTTTTTGGGACTCAAAGCCTTACACAAAGAAAAGATTCGCACATTTAGCTTTAGACATGAAGAGGAGTAAGTCACAAAAGCACAGATTGGGTGGTAAGATATAAATGTCTTACCTGTAACAGCTGTTTACTGGCGTCCTCGCTCTCTTGGTCCAGAGGTTAATTGTGGTCTTTTTGACACCTATT
Source organism: Eleutherodactylus coqui (assembly GCF_035609145.1). Classification (NCBI taxonomy): domain Eukaryota; kingdom Metazoa; phylum Chordata; class Amphibia; order Anura; family Eleutherodactylidae; genus Eleutherodactylus; species Eleutherodactylus coqui. Next base: position 39,534,232 of record NC_089841.1, read on the forward strand.
TTTTCAGGAAAATATCTCTAGTATGTCATCCTGCGTACAAATGGAAGTGAATCTGCAGATTCAAAAGAAGAATCAAAGGGGTTGTCTGCCGCCGAAACTGATTTTTTTTTTCCCCCCATGAATGCCCTGTAGAGGAGAAGCATCACACATTACAGCTTTACCCATAAAATGTGATATTTTCCTCACCTTTTTATTCCTTTTCTTCCCCTTATAAAGCTTGCCTGAAGGATTTTTCAAAGATGGCGCCGCTGGGTAGTTCCCATGATGCACTGCTGCCTCTCTCTCCTCAGTGCGCGCTCCCGATGACACCGGTCACATGACTGGAGGACCGGCGTCATGGAGACGCACGCTTCACTGCTTTGAATGAAGCCGGCAGCCGGCTGGCCCCATGCAAAGTAATGAGAGAGCAGGGAAAGCAGTGCGATCTGCTCCTACAGCTGTCACAGCAGTAGGAGCAGATCGTGATCTCTAGCAGCACTTTCAATAGCAGACGATGGTCTGCTATTGAAACTGAAAGTAGCACCAAGCATGCCCTACACACATGCCCCTCCCTCAAAGTGCCCCCTCTACACTGTCCCCCTCCAGTGACCCCCACAGCCCCCCCTTCACAGTGCCTGCATACAATTCACCCCCCACAGTGCACCCTCCACAATGACCTCCCCACAGTGCCGCTAGCACCCCCCCCCCCCCGCATCTGACAGCCCGGCCGCCGGCACTACCAGCACCCCCCCCCCTCTGCATCTGACGACACTAGCACCCCCCCCCCCCATCCCTCTGCATCTGACAGCCCGGCCACCGACACTAGCACCCCCCCCCCTCCCCCCCCTCCCCCCCGTCAAGACCTGGAGCCGGCCCGACAAGAAGAACAGAAGACTTGTCGTAACCATGGACGACGGAGGAGCAACACAGGGGGGGGCACCCCTAAAGGTAAGTCAATAACATCTGTTTGCATCATTTTCCATGCACAATGTATATTACAAAGTGCATGGAAATGGGCAAACAGAAGTAATGAGATGTAATGTTTCTGGCCGGACAACCCCTTTAAGTACCAGCTGGTAGAGAGAAAAAAAAACGGATACACCCTCTGTTCATAGTGCTCAAATTATCTCTGAGTTTATTGCGTCTGAAACAGCTCCTCTTACGAGCTTTAAACATAATTAAAGCGACGTTGATTTTGTGCCAAACATATTTTTTCCCTATTAGTCAACTAATTTCTATGTCGTTATCATAGTTGTAAAATATATTTTATTGCATTTATCACCTGAAGCTTTATCATATCCGCCTCATAATTCAATATCAGCTTGTTTATTACTATATGAGGTTATCCTAACTAGAGATGAGCGAGCACGCTCGGTAAGGTCAGTTATTCGAGTGAGCATCGCTTTTCTCAAGTAACTGCCTTCTCGTCCGAGCTCGGGGGAAGGGAGGACCTTACCGAGTGTGCTCGCTCTTCTCTAATCCTGACCCATTCTTGTGAGATAGGGTCACAGCAACCTACACGTATTATTTTAATAGGTAATACAAGAAAATGAACAATCGTTTAAAGGGAATATCATACAAAAATTGAATCATGACTAGAGATGAGCGAGCACCAAAATGCTCGGGTGCTCGTTACTCGAGTCAAACTTTTTGTAATGCTCGAAAGCTCGTTTCGAGTAACGAACCCCATTGAAGTCAATGCGAGACTCGAGCATTTCTCAAGCTCACCGATGCTCCGCATAGGGGAGGTTGTGTGAATCACCTGAAAACATCAGAAAGTCATGGAAACATCACAGAAATGGATAGGGAACAGTAGGGGCAGCCTGTAAGGATGTATCTGAGGCTCCCAGGTCCCACTATTAAGCCAAATTGGGGGCAAGAGCCTTGCGGTTACCCCCCAAACAACTCACTTGGGACAGACCATAAGCAGCAAGGCACATGCGCTGGCACATTTTAACTTAGCACCACATGGTACTGGTGTATCTTGATGCCACCGGAAGCTAGGGGTGTAACAGCTGTCACGAGCAGTGAATTTCCCTGTCACACCCCTGGCTTCGGATAGGGAGAAAAGATACAGCAGGAAGGAGTAATGGCCGTGGCAGATACTCCCTCACATTTACCTGGCGTTGTTCCTTGTCAGTGTCCCCGGTGGCGTCCCATTTCAACGCAGCGGCAGGCCGGCATTTTCCCTGCATGCTCCGAGGCTAGGAGCACTCCCCCGCTGTGAGTCCCTGTGGCGCACCCCTCTCCCTTCTGCACTGCAGTAGCCGGGTCCCCTGGTCTCAGTCCCAGCAGCCCGCCACGCTCCCTTCAGCACTGCAGCGGCAGCCAGGCCGGCCTCTTCCCTGCCTGCTCTGCACCTGGTACTGGTTCCCCGGTGTCAGTGGCGGCCCGCTATCTTGAATGTGTGCTGTCCTGCTGTATGTGTCCTGCGCCGCTACTGCTCCCCCGCTGTCAGTGTCTCTGGCTGCCCGTCGCGTAGGAGAGACATGTACAACCACGACATGCCGCCTTACAGCGAGGAGGAGCGTATTGGCGGGGGCACATGATCAGGTCACTGTCGGCAGGGGCAGATGGCCAGACGGCTGCAGGGAGGAAAGGGGGCCACAAGTGCAGTGCGGGGGCACATGGCCAGCACAGAGTCGCTGGGCCCACATTGCTAGGCAGCCGCAGTAGGAAAGGTGGGCTGGGAGCGCAGTGTCAGGAGCAAGGCACCGGCTTAACCCTGGAGGGTGGCCAAAACACCTGGCACATGCTGCTGCAAGTAGCCAATCGGGAGCTAGGGGTGTGACAGGGGCGTTCCTGCATTGAAGCCCTGTCAAACCCATAGCTTCCGGGGGCGTCAAGATACACTAATACCGCACCACACTAGGTGCAACCAAGGACAATCACTGCCTGCGGGTGACACCGCTGCCTCTTCTCCTGGGTTACATGCTGGCATTGCTGTCCACCCCCCCCCCCCCCCCCGCACGACCCTGCGTCCACAGCACATACAAAATTTTCCCAGCGCAGCGTACAGCTGTCCTCATGCCACACGCTTGCTTCATAGCTACACTACCCTCATGTCTATTTATAAGTGCATCTTGGATGAGGAGGAACCGGAGACACACACTGTAGAGGGTTGGCAGGGCCAGGCAGCGACAGTCTTTGAAAGTGTGAGCGATAACCCACAATGCTGATGAAAATTGCTCATAAATCAACGTCCGATCATAATTCCAATCCTGTGCCACCTCTGTCACAAAATTGTCAGGAGCCGCAAATGTGGGCATAAAGTGGACTCAGTTGCCAGCACTTCTACACATCTCCACAATGCACCAGTGCATACTAAAACCAAAGATTGGTTTGAAGCAGGAGGTGTCGCAAAAGCAGCCACCACAGATATACAGTGACCATGTGAAAGTCTCATTAAATTAGTTACGCTTCCTGTGAACTCTCCAATCCAGCATCTCGGATAACTGTGGTAACACGAGAGATAATACATGCCGACCAGCGCAGACCCCCAGGGATGCGTGCGTTTATCATACCTAAACCAATCCGGCTGTTTACCACTCGGGGCATTATACGTCAGCGGATATCCAAAAACAGGCATTGTACAATGAGTTGACCTGTTATACAGCCGGATGCTTGCGAAAGCCTAGTGTGCACTACTAGGCACAACAAACGTGTGAACTGCTGTGAACATCTCATTAATTCAATTATGCTTCTTTTGATTGGTCCAAACCAGTGTCTCAGATAACTGTGGTATCACAAGAGTAAATACATGTCGACCAGCGCTGATCCCCAGACCGCAAGCAGGAGGGGGAGGTGGCATAATAAGCCTGAGAAACCGTGACAGAGGTAGGACCCGCAATCCTCTGGGCACATGAGTGGGCCCAGGATCAGACTCAGTCCCAGCCTCCACCTTGTGTGACCCAATGTGCCTTCACTTACGGTTCCTTTAAACGCTGAATGAACCACGAAGAAATGCCACTGGCCAAACCTGGCACAGTTGCAACCCCCCAAGGACCTCGGCCCCTGCGCACAGCCTCAGCAATGGTGGGCATAAAGCGGACTCGGATGCTAGTACTGCTGTGAATGTCTCATTAAATCGGTCCCAGCCTCCACCTTGTGTGACCCATTGTGCCGTCAGTTACATCGCTATGGGAAACCCTTGTGTACCAACACAATTCATTCTGTGTATGTCAGATAGCTGACACCCAGTAATCCGTGTTGGCCAGAATGTATCTCCTCCTCCTCTAGGACCCGCTATCCTCGGTGTTGGTAGCACGTGAGCGGTCCCAGCCTCCACCAAGTTCACCCAATGTGCCGTCAGGGAGATGTAGTGTCCCTGCCCACCAGCACTTGTCCACGTGTCCGTCATTAAGTAGACCTTCCCAGTAACCGCGTTGGTGAGGGCACAGTTTATGTTGCGGGAGACGTGCTGGTGTAGGGCGGGGATGGAGCACCAGGAAAAATAGTGGCTACTGGGGACTGAGTACCGAGGTTCCGCCGCCGCCATCATGTTGCGGAAAGCCTCTGTTTCCACTAGCCTGTATGGCAGCATCTCCAGGCTAAGTAATTTTGCAATGTGCACATTTAAAGATGGTGCATGCGGGTAAGTGGCCGCGTATTTCCGCTTTTGCTTCAATGCTTGTGTTAGCGACAGCTGAACGCTGCGCTGGGAGACATTGCTGGAGGACGTGGAGGTAAGGGTGTGGATGCAGGCCAGGAGGTGCTCGTTCCTGCGTCCTGGAAGGGGAATTGGATCTGTGTGCCAGGTTGTGGCACAGGGGAAGAGGCAGTGGTGTGACCCATAGGCGGTGAATGGCCCTCGTTCCACCTCGTGGGGTGCTTGGCCATCATATGCCTGCATATGTTGGTGAGTCTGGTAGTGGTGGTTTCCCTGCTGATCTTAGAGCGACACAGGTTGCACACCACTGTTTGTCGGTCATTCACGCTCTCACTAAAAAAACCTCCACACCTTTGAACACCTAGCCCTCTGCACGTAGGCTTGCCGCGAGGGGGTGCTGTGGGAAACAGTTGGGGATTTGGTCTGGCCCTGCCTCCCCCCCCCCCCCGGCCACCCCACTGCCTCTTCCAACCTGTTCTGCTGCTGATGTTGCCTCCCCCTCTGAAGCTCTGTCTTCAGTAGGCTTAGCAAGCAAGGTAGGGTCAGTCAACTCATCGTCCAGCAGCTCTTTCTTGGAATCCTCTGAAGTCCACTCCTCCCTCGGACTTCCTGCCCTTACAACAACCTCACTGACAGACAACTGTGTCTCATCATCCTCATCACAAAAAGCTCCTGAGACAGTTCCTGGAAGTCCCCAGCCTCATCACCCTGACTCTAGGAAAGTTCCAAATGTTGGGCATCGGTCACGACAAACTCCTCAGGTGGCTGCTGAACATTTTTTTCCGACTCAGGGCAGGGACCCGAGAACAGTTCCTGGGAGTATGCCTGTTCAGAATCTCTCCTTTTACTGGAGTGACCAGACTGAGGAAGGAGGAGCAGCCTGAGGATTCAGAGGAGCAGTCCCTTGGCTAGCATTAGTGGACTGCGTGGAAGACTGGGTTTTGGATAAATTGCTAGAAGTGTTATCCGCTATCCACGTCAGCACCCGATTGCACTGTTGTGCTTGTAATAAGGTCTACCACGCAGATCTGCAAAATGTGAGATGAAGCTGGGGAGCGGAGATACGCAGTGCTCTACTAATCCCTCAGCAGCAGGCTGTGATTCCCCCCACCCAAAGACTTGTAGATACCAGAGGCTCTATGCTGTGACAATAAATTAAACCACTGTATAGTGCTGATACCTATGGGTAATTTACCGCTCACAGAGACTTGTAGATAAGAGAGGCTGTATGCACTTCAAGAAAAAATTAGCCCACTGTTTAGCGATGAGAATTATGGCTAATTCACCGCACACAGCGAACGGGAGATGTGAGATGCTCTGCACTGGCCCAGCAAAAATTAACCCACTGTTTATCGATTGGAACTACCTTCGGCTAATTCACTGCACACAGCGAATGGGAGATGTGAGATGATCTGCACAGCCCCAGAAAAAAATTAACCCACTTTACAGTGATGAAACTACGGCAAATACACAGCACACAGCAAATGGGAGATATGAGATGCTCTGCAGTGTCCCAGCAAAAATTAACCCACTGTTTAGCAAAGGGAACTACCTTCGGCTAATTCACTGCACACAGGGAATGGGAGTTGTGAGATGCTCTGCACTGGCCCAGCAAAAATTAACCCACTGTTTAGCGATGAGGACTCTGGCTAATTCACCGTACACTGCAAATGGGAGATGTGAGATGATCTGCATAGCCCCAGAAAAAAATTAACCCACTCTACAGTGATGAGAACTACGGCAAATTCACCGCACACAGCAAATGGGAGATATGAGATGCTCTGCAGTGGCCCAGCAAAAATTAACCCACTGTTTAGCGATGGGAACTACCTTTGGCTAATTCACTGCATACAGCGAATGGGAGATGTGAGATGCTCTGCACAGGCCCAGCAAAAATTAATCCAGTGTATAGCGATGGGAACTACCTTCAGCTAATTCACCACACACAGTGAATGGGAGATGTGAGATGCTCTGCACAGCCCCAGAAAAAATTAACTGACTGTTTAGCGATAAAAACTATGGCTAATTAATCGCACACGGAGAATGGTAGATTCTCTGCTTAGGGCTAGATGCTTGAAAAAAAAAAATGGTGCACTACTGCTCCCAGTCAACCAAAAAAGTAATGCACACAATGAGGAGTAGCCCTAAGAAGGACTGTTGGATTCTTGAACTCAGGATCCAGGCCTAACTGCACACCCTACACTAAGGGTGGACACCCACTGGCGCTTTTTCTCCACGGCGCTGCGAGAGTAAAGTTAAAGTCTCGCAGTGCAGTGCGATAAAAAAGCCAGCATCACGCCGGGATATCGGGGACGAAGGAATCCTCTGCCACAGCTGTGACAGCTGTGGCAGAAGTCCCCGTCATTCTATCCCATTGCTTTCAATGGGATCGGCACTGCCAAGCCCCGCAGTAAGATTATCGGAAAAGGGCTTGAAATATAAGCCCTTCCCCAATAATCAGTAGAAAGTGTGTAAAAAAATTTGTTAAAAATTTGCTCACCTCTCCGGCGCTCAGACGCGTCCTCCTGGTGGCTCCCCTGCACTGTTATTAAGCTCTTTCAGCAGTCGGGGATTTAAAAATCCCCGCCTCCTGAAAGGGCTGTGCAGATCGGCTGAGGGCTCAGCCAATAGCAGCTACTGCTTAGCTATTGGCTGAGCGCTCACCCAATGACACATAGCCCTTAGCTATTCATTCATTGAAAGCAATGGGATAGAATGCCCCGGACTTCTGCCACAGCTGTGGCAGAGGATTCCTTCATCCCCGCGGTCCCCGAGGGGATGAAGGAAACTCCTGCCACAGCTGTCACAGCTGTGGCAGAAGTCAGCGGCATTCTCCCTATGTTTTCAATGGGGCTAGCGCTGCTGCCGCTGGCCCCATTGTAACCACTAGCGATATGCCGGCGTCTTTCTTGCGCTGTGAGGCGAGAGTTTTCTTGTGCTCTCATAGCGCAAGAGAGCAAAAAAAATCGCCAGTGAGCATCCACCCTAACACTTTCCCTAACCTCTGCCAGCATGCATCTGAGGTCCATTTGGTATTATTCAAATATACTTCAGTCTGAATTATTGTAAAACTTGGGATTTTCTTTAACACAAGCATTTTTAGCAATTTCAGCTTTTGCAGAAGTAATAAGGTTAGATGAGGATTTAAGTCAACTTACAATCAGCCTGGATACCTGACAAAGTTCACTGCCCATGACCTATCTGGAGCCAGAGACTCGCCCTTATGGATTCGATCTTTTGTCTATAACCGTCTGTAAATAGGCCAGAGATCTCTGCTGCGTTTTTGCAGATTAAGGTTACATTTTGTAGCCACAATATAAATTATAACAGACAGGATGCACATCTGTATCCATCAAGAAGGCAAAAAACAGGAAGTACATCTAGCATGTAGCAAGCCAAATTATGTCAGCAAAATAGTAGGTCGAAGGGCTTATTCAGACGGTCGTATATCAGTCGGGTTTTAACGGCTGGACGATGTACGCTGCCCCTCTCTGCAAGGGGAGGAGGTGGGACGGGCTGGGAGCAGTGCATTGAGCTCTCGCCCCATCTCCACCCCTCACTACTGTTTGCAATGCAGGGGTGGGACAGGGGTGGAGCTAAGTTCCACGCCGCCCCTCCAATTGTAAACAGTGGTGAGGGGCAGAGAGGGGCGGGAGCTCAATACACTAGCTCCCAGCCCAACCTGCCTCCTGCCCGTGCAGAGAGGGGCAACGTATATCAGCCGGGCATGAAAATCTGACCGATATATGCCCGTCTACATAAGCCCTAAAGAAAGAGTTACAAAACTGGATAGAAAAAAATACGTACAGCGATTCCCGTTTAAGAAATCGATTTGTCTTGGTCCTGGTTTTTTGTCCATAAGATGAATGTCATTTTCTCCCATCTAAAAAGTTTTCGCTGAAGAAGTGGAATTTTGTAGGTTCCGGGCAGAAAACTTTCCCATATAAACAATGTTTTATACTAATTTTTACCAATGCGATCCCTAATCACAGCAGCGCGTGCAATTCTTATGGCGTTGCTATGATTTATACTTACAGTACTTTATATTTACTAAGGCCTCATGGTCACGGCGCGTGTGGATACCGAATGCAGATCTCCGCAGGGGAGGACCTACGAGTCAATGCGGAAAATATTTTTAACTCCTTCCCGCTCCAGGACTTAAGGGTACGTCATGGAGCGTCGGGGTATGTATGAAGAGAGGTCGTGGGGCGACCTCTATCCATACAGCATGGGCGTCAGCTGTTTATTCGGCCGATCGCTGTTATTAACCCTTTAAATGCCGCTGTCAATTCTGACAGCGGCATTTGAATTACCCAAGCCATGTTCGGGGGTCCCATACGGCACCCCGGCGGGGAGATCGGGGGAACTGTGCAGGTGTCATGGCAGCCGGGGGCCTTCTGAAAGGCCCCAGGGCTTCCTTAGTAGACTGCCTATCAAGCCATCTCTTTGGGGTGGCTTGATAGACTACCTGTCAAATAGAAGTATGACGTAATGCTATAGCCATTTCTATTATTAAAAAATAAAAATATGTATTTGGTATCGCCGCGTTCGTAAAAGTCCACTCTATCAAAGTAGCACATTATTTTTTGAATAACGTTGTCCGAAAAAAAAAAAAAAAAGAACGCCAGAAATGCACTTTTTTTAGTTACCCTGTCTCCCAGAAAAAACGCAATAAAAAGCGATCAAAAAGTCGTATGTATTCCGAATTGGTACTAACGGAAACTACAGGACATCCTGCAAAAAATGAGCCCTTGCTCAACTACGTCGACAGAAAAATAAAAAGTTATTGCGCGCACAAAATGACCGCAGAAAATCATTCAAGAAAATTAAATGTCTGGAAAAAGAAAAAAGAAAACAAGAATAGTACAGTAAAAAAAAAAACACACAGGTTTGGTATCGTAGCAATCATACCGACCCATAGAATAAACTTGTCATGTTGTTTTTGTTGCAGTTTGTGCGCCATAGAAACTAGACGCACCGAAAGTTGGCGGAATGTCTTTTTTTCATTTTACTCCACTTACAATTTTTTAAAAGTTTTTCAGTACATTATATGGTACAGTAAATGCCATCATTTAAAAATACAACTCGTCCCGCAAAAAACAAGCCCTCATACAGCGACGGCGATGGATAAATAAAGGAGTTACGATTTTTTTGAAGGGGGAAGGAAAAAACCAAAATGGAAAAAGAAAAAGGGGCCGTGTCATTAAGGGGTTAATGTTTTTCTGTGCGGATTCAATGTTTTTCTGTGTGTATGCACAGCGGATCATCCGCACAGAAAAAGAAGGGGAGAAAAACAAACAAAAAAAACAACCCGTAAGCCCAATGGTGACTTCCCGCAGCTCCCTGCCCGGTCTACAAGCTACCCAAGAAGTATCCACTAATGTATTTGCATTGTGGATCATACGCTTCCATAGAGATCAATGGAGCCCGCCCGCTAAAATAGGGAATGCTGGCTACTCGCTTAGTGCTTCATACTCTGCGTGCCAACATGACCGTATGCTCAAGAATGCCCGCCCCGGCGCAGTGCATTCGCACATGAACAAGGTAGGTTGAGGTACATCTGTGCACATGTGTATATTACTGTAGGTTTTGCACATGTAGGGCAGATTCACACACAGGCGTGCAGCACACCCCGTCCATGGATATGAAGGCTATTTAGCCCAATGAGGTCCAGATGTGTTCTTTTTTCACAGTTTGGCGCAGTGTTTCACGCATCCTCTTGCATATTTGCGCCCCCCCCTCCCCCCATAGACTTCTGCCAAATGCAGAAAGAAAAAGCAGGACCTACGTTTTTCTGCACGCAAAAATTAATGGCTTCTATTCTGTGCGTATATTTTACATGTGCAAAAAGGAGCACAAATACGGCTTCTTTACCTAATTGTAAGGCCGGCTTCACACTGGCATACGCGTTTTTGCACATGCCTCAGCACAATAGATTTGTACGGTGTACAAGGTTTTTTGCGTGCGCATCAGCGTATTTTGCAGTACTTTGTGCACACAGGGCCTGTTCACTTGTGCGCAGACGAACACGCCCCGATTTAATTGGATATTTAACCTATTGAGGTACAAATGTCTTTTAATCACAGAATTGCGCATCCCGTTGTGCATTGTCCGCACATCTCATTCTTAGGGCTCTTTCCCACGAGCGCATCTACGGCAACAGCGTTTTTACATTTTCATGCCTGCTCTGTATAAGCGCCTGAATACACGCTTTTCTGCAATCTTGGCCAGTGTTTTCGCGCCCATTCACACAACCATGAGCGTCGTTTTTAGTGAAAAATTACGCCGCACCCCGGAAAACCCTCGCTCTGCCATAATCCTCGGGGTGCCTTCCAATGTCTATATAGAGGCACCTGTAAGCTTCTCGCAGCATTGGATGCTGCATAAATGCCTCCCCCTCCCTTCTCTTTCCCTGCTCCCATAGGAGTCTATGAGACCCGCCGGCGTATATTGGCCAAAGCATAGTTCCAGAACTATGTTGTGGCTGAGCGTATATACGCCGGCCGCGTATATGGTCTATTTTCCGCGCTGCCGGCGTATTTACGCGCAGTATATTCACCCGTGTAAACGACTACATTGGAAACCAATGCCTCATATGGGTGCCGTATATGCGCCCGGGCGTGAAAACACGCTGTATATGCGCTCGTGGGAAAAAAGCATTATATGGGGATCCTTGGTGCCCAAACAGAGAGAAAGATAGAACAAGTCCGAAGGTTTTTTTTTTGCACGGGCATAAACAGCAATGACAACAAAATCAATGGGTTCTATTCTCTGCGTATTAAACATAAACTTGCACGCGGCTCTGCCACCCTGCATACGTTATCCTCTGCCGCCCTGCATACGTTACGCACACTGCTCTACTACCTTTTACCCTGCATTGGAGTAGGGGGTCACTACAAGCTACATTGTATGGGGAGTAATCAGTAAAACCCGTAGAAAGTAACTAACTTCACAGAGTTCTGGCCTCAAAAACAGGAAGAGAAGTTCCAGCTGACATGTCGGGGGAGAACCCGCGCTCCCACTTCATCGGGCCTAGTAATGTTACCCCAGACTCACCTTAGTATATATGGTATCCAAACTTATAGCGAATTAGCATCAAAAAGTCATCTGATTACCCGCTCACCTGGGCTCTGTGGATCCGCACACTGACTGCTGCTGCATAGCCGGAAGGTCTTGCGGCTTCACTGCTATGTCTGCTTGTATTTCACAAGTACAACTTCATTCACTGGGAGTTCTACTGTTCTATTTCTAGTGCTATAGCACCATCTAGTGGTGATTGTATAAGGACTCATTCACATAGGCGTGAGTGGATTCATGAACCCAAAAATGGTGTTTTCCTGCATATACTGTATATTTTTAAGTGATAAATAAACCACAGGATGGGCCGATCCATTCCATCACAGTAAGGTTCCTTTATAATCTCTGCGTATTTACACACGCCCATTAACTGCAATGGGCCTGCGTGGTAATACATACCGAAATAGGACATGCTGTGTATTTTCTCAGCCGACCAAAAGTCACTTGAAAAATACGCAGCTGCAAAGGAACCCACTACAAACAATGGGTCTTATTCAATGTGTAATACATGGCGTGTTTACATCCATGTGAATGAGCCCTTAAAGCAGGTCAATGTTGGATATTGAGTATATGTGCATCTGTGGTCTATTTCAATTATGACATTTGAAGGGTTAATATAGAAATATTAAAGACGTCACACCTCATTAAAAAAAATAATAAAAGTAATAATAATAATAATCTGTATTTGTATAGCGCCAACATATTCCGCAGGGCTTACATAGACAGGGGGATACAGAAAGACAAAAAGTACAAAAATTACAGAACCACGGTTACATAGTAATCAGTTGGTGGAAACAATAGGGGTGCGGGTCCTGCTCCAACGAGCTTACATACTACAAGTAATGGGGTGATACAGAAGGTAAAGAGATGGAGATGTGCACGGTATGGCGGGGTGGAGAGTGAGCGATGTTATACACATAGACAACGGTCAGACATTTAGCCGTGTGACGACAGAAACAGTATGACTGCAGGAGCGGTTTATGATGGCTAGCAGGGATTGCAGTCAGTAGGTCAGGGAGCATGTTATCAGGCAGTGTATAGAGGGGTTTGTTTAGGGAATGCGATATGCCTCCCTGAAGAGGTGCGTTTTTAGAGCACGCCTGGAGTTTTTCGAATCCTGGATTGCCCGGGTAGCCTTTCGTAGTGCGTTCCACAGGACTGGTGCTGCTCTGGAAAAGTCTTGGAGGCGGGATTGAGAAGTTCGAATTAGAGGGGTGTGCAGTCTAGTTTCGTTAGCAGAGCGGAGAGCCCGGGCTGGGTGATGGATTGAGATGAGGGAGGCAATATAGGGGGGCGCTGCGCTGTGGAGGGCTTTGTGGATGAAGGTAGTAAGTTTAAATTGAATTCTGTATTTAACGGGCAGCCAGTGCAGTGACCTGCATAGGGCAGAGGCGTCTGAGTAGCGGCTGGACAGGAAGATGAGCCTGGCTGCCACATTCAGGATGGATTGGAGAGGGGAGAGTCTGGTGCAGGGGAGGCCGATCAGCAACGAGTTGCAATAATCGAGCTGTGAGTGGATGAGGGCAACAATAAGCGTTTTTAGCGTGTCTATGGTGAGAAAAGGCGGATTTTTGGATGTTCTTAAGGTGCGACTGACATGTTCGGGCCAGAGATTGGATGTAGGGGGTAAAGGAGAGATTGGAGTCGAATATGACCCCAAGGCAGCGGGCGTTTCTGTCTGGGAGTTATGGTGGCACCACACACTGAGATGGAGATGTCAGGATGAGGTCAGTTAGTGGAAGGAGGAAACACCACTAAGTCAGTTTTAGAGAGGTTTAGTTTTAGGTAGAGAGAGGACATGGTGTTAGAGACAGCAGACAGACAGGTAGTGATGTTTTGGAGGAAAGGTGCAAAGATGTCACGAGAAGAGATGTATAGCTGGGTGTCATCGGCATAGAGGTGGTATTGGAGGCCAAATCTGCTGATGGTTTATCCAACAGGGGCTGTGTAGATAGAGAAAAGGAGGGGGCCGAGGACCGAGCCCTGGGGGACTCCAACAGCAAGGGGAAGAGGAGGGGAGGTAGAGCCAGCAAAGGGGACGCTGAAAGAGCGGTCAGATAGGTAGGAGGAGAACCAGGAGAGAGCAGTGTCCTTTAGGCCGATGGAGTGAAGCATACTGAGGAGGGGTTTGTGGTTGACAGTGTCAAATGCTGCGGAGAGGTCGAGGAAGATCAGTAGGGAGTAATTGCCCCTCGATTTGGCTGTCGTTTGATACCCTTGTAAGGGCGCCCACCCACTGGCGTTTTTTTCCCTGCGAAATTCGCAGCATTTTTTTTCTCCTGGGGTCTATGCGACTTGTAATGTTAAAATCGCGATCGCGCAAAATCGCAATTTACCGCGAATCGCGGTGAATTGCGATTTTGCGCGATCGCGATTTTAACATTACAGGTCCCATAGACCCCTGCAGAAAAAAAATGCTGCGAATTTCGCAGGGAAAAAAAAACGCCAGTGGGTGGGCGCCCTAAGGGCAGTTTCTGTCGAGTGTTGGGGTCGGTAGCCAGACTGTAGGGTGTCTAGGAGAGAGTTCCCTGATAGATAGCTTACAAGGCGGGAGTAAACCAGACGTTCTAGTAGTTTGGAGATGAAGGGGAGGTTTGAGATGGGTCGGTTGGCAGCGTCAGTCGCGTCCAGAGTCGGCTTCTTTAGCAGTGGGGATATGATGGCGTGTTTGAAAGAAGAGGGAAAGATGCCAGAGGTCAGAGAGAGGTTGACTATAGGGGTGAGATGGGGAGGACCAGTGGGGAGAGGGATCAGAGGAGGTGTGAGAGAAGAGGGTCGCTAGCGCAGGTGGTGGGGCGAGCAGAGAAGAGCAATTTCCTTAATAGGGGGGTCAATAAAATGTACCAACTACATCCAAATAAAAAAGATTGAGTGAGAATAATCATAAAGGTAACAAACATATTGGGAAATAAAAAAAATACTAAAATAATGTTTCCTAATGTTTTAGGAACACGAGACTAAAAATATACACTGCTACGTAGTTGCAAAATGAACAATAGTTTTTTTGGGTGTGCATTGTTTTTTTTTACTGTACTTTTTGCACTCGCAAGGCATCTTCATTTACATGCATTAAACGTGTGTGTGTCATTCCTTGATGTACCTCTTGGTTGTTCTCCTGCAGGAGAGCCTGGTATCGGCTCCTGAGCAGTAGGGGTGCTGGCTGACTCCTGATCCTCCTTCTTGTTTGGGTCAAATGCTTACAGTCTTCGGCTTCTTTCACATGAGCGCATATTGGCTGGCCAATAAACGCTACGTTGTGTGAGAAAAAACTGGTAAACAGGTGCACAAATCAAACATTTGTGCGTCCGTTCATATGGCCTGGTGATGCTGGCTGACCTCACCAGGCCATTTCCCCTCCCTCCCCATTGCAGGCTCAACTCTCTTCCTCCCCGCTCGTTCTGTGCAATGGGAGGGGGCGGGATGTGACGGGAGGGCCGAGCCAAGCGTCGGTCCACCCCGCCTCCTCCCATTGATGGCTATGGACAAGTCGTGGGGAGAGGGTGGGCGCTTAGCTTATATTTTAAGCCCTTCCCCAAAAATCACCACAGGGGTTACTGCTTTCAACCACCATAAGGTACCTACGGTTGTAGAAGTGACATTACTAAGATTTTTATCCACTAATATAAAGTCAATTCTACTATACACCTGAAGACTTATTTACACGAGTGTATATCAGTTGGATTTTCATGCCCGGCCAATATACGCTTCTATCTAAGCAGTTCCCCCCCTCCCTGGCCCTCACCGTCTCTCTGCCTCTCTCCTCCACTCCGGTGTTTGCAATGGGAGGGGGCAGAGCTAAGCTCTGCTCTGCCCCGCCCACTCCCATTGCTGGCTATGGACAAGGGGTGGGGAGGGGATGGGAGCTTAGCTCTGCCCCCGTCCCGCCCACTCCCTTTACAAACCACTCAGAGGGGAGGAGAGAGACAGAGAGGCGGTGAGGGGGAGGGAAGGGGGGGAAATGCTTAGATGGAAGTGTATATCGCCCATCCGTGAAAACGCTGGCTGATATACGCTCGTGTAAATAAACCTCGAGGATGTCAGAAGAAAGTATATATTGCGTTCTGCTGGTTGTTGGAATCGCCAGTTTATTATTATTTAGTTTATTATTATCAAAAAGAGAAGCGATAGATGGAGTTTGCTTGATAGATTTACTATTAGATGATTGCATAGAAGGCCAGAGAGTTGTAATAAAATCCCCTACTAGAATTTAAAAAGCCAACCTTATGTCTATTTATAATTGAAAGGTTTTTTTTCTAGATATATGCTGTCCAGAATTAGGCACATACAGTGAGACTAAAGTGTACGTAGCATCAACAATCACTTTTTCATGGGAGTGTGAGGGTATATGTATATATTGCTATATGTTTTTTATATCTTTATACCTGTATGGAAACTCTATGCAATGCTATAATGAAAAAACTTAATCTGTAGCCTTAAAAATGATATCAGATATGCAAAAGGCTTTGCAAGGCGAAGAAGAATGTGTCTTAGAAACCGCAAAGAGGAACAAGGTGCAAAGGCAATATGCTTGGCTGCTTTCCCAGAAAGAACCTTGTGACTTCTTGCTCAGAAGACTGAGAGGAAAAGCAGAAGTGCCTAATATAGACAATGGACATGTGATTGTTTGCCACTGCTTATTTGATTGGACATATATGGTTATGTTATAGACTTGGACCAATGAGATGCTATATGCTTTGTGATGCAACAGAAGGGTATAAAGCCCCGTGTAAGCCAGTAAAGACACGTTATTACTCCTGTATAGGGAACCATACCAGACCTGTGTGTGGTGTTCTTCCTTTATCGCAGGCTACGGGATATTGGGGTGGGTTTGGTTGGTGCTGTATAAATCGATTACCCTGACAGGAGAATGCCACCGTATCCTTGACAGCCCCAGTCACTCCACATTTTGTAGCCTCTTTCCATAACATTGATCTTTTAACAGCCTTGATGCTCGAGGATGTACATTTACATCATGGAGGTTCAGGGTTTGTATGGAGGTGGATCGGGAGTCGATCCCGTTCCATACAGTTCAGTTGTTGGCTGTTTCTTGCAGCTGAAACCCGCCAACAACAGCAGCAGCGCTGATAGCAGCTGTTAACCCTTTAAATGTAACTGCCAATTCTGAGAGCAGCATTTTGAATGCCCCGATTGGAGTTTGGCGGTCCCCAATGGCCCCCCATGATGAGATAGCAGGGTGCCGTTTAGTTGCCATGGCATTCTTGGGCCTTCTGAAAGCCCCCAGGGCTGCCATTTCAGATTGCCAATCAAGTCATACTAGATAACTGTACATCATACTATTCATGAGCAATCATAAGTTGTTATTATATATATATAATCAGTTTAAAAAAGCTTTGGTGACATCCAGCCGTCCAGCTCAATAGGACCCTTTATTTGGTCAGATCATGCTCCAGTTTATGCAGAATTTGCAGATTTCCAGGGTGACATTCGCAAAAAAATATGGAGGTTAAACAATAATTTGTTAAAGGATCCCCTTTGCATCCAAGATGTAAAAGCAACCATAGCCAATTTCATAAAAGATCACCAAAGGGACTAAACACGGGCCCCACTTAAATGGGAGGCTTTGAAATGCGTCCTGAGTGGAACTTTGATTTCGCGCAGAGCTAGAATAAAAAAAGAGCGTTCACGGGAATTGGGAAAACTACTGTCATCTCTGCAGGATCAAGAAATGGCAAACAAGAGAACCCCGAGCAATGCGTTACAGCCGGATATCTCATCCCTTCTCCAGCGAATTAGGTCAATCTTAGACCAGAGGACGTTGGCGTATAGGGACAGGATTCGTAGGGAAGCTTTCGAGACAGGAGATAAATGTGGTCGTTGGTTGGCCCGGACTCTCCATCCTAGAGCGCCACAGATGTTTATACCAAAGCTCCACAAAGCTGGGGGAAATCTTGCTTTCTCTACCCGGGACATATTGGAGGAATTTCGCCTTTATTACACAGGCTATATAATATAGAGAGGCAGCACATGCTAGGTGAAGATAGCAGAAAGGAAGAAGAAGCATATTTAAAAGAGTTTGGACTGGGACCCTGAGACCTGGAGGAATCTGAGGCTTTGGATCTTGATTTCCCCCATGAGGAGATATTGGAGTGTATTGGGGAGTTAAAATTAGGCAAAAGCCCAGGCCCAGATGGGTTCTCGGCATGATTTTATGAAATATTCAAAGAAGAACTATCTCCACTCCTAATGAAATCCTTCAATGAAGTGTCTCGGGGAAGTCCTTTACCGCCTCAGGCTCTTCAAGCGCATATTGCAGTTATCCCGAAGCCAGGGAAAGACCCCTCCTTATGTGCAAACTACAGACCGATCTCCTTGATTAATATAGGCATGAAAATGTTCGCCAAGCTCATAGCTAATAGACTCAGTAAGTTTATCCCTAATTTGTTCCATAAAGAGCAGGTGGGCTTTGTCCCTGGAAGAGAAGCCAGGGGCAATACCATTAAGTCTATTTCTTTGATTAGCAGGGCTAGAGTGGGAAATAAACTGCTCTGCCTGCTCGCAGTTGATGCGGAGAAGGCGTTCGAAAGGGACAGGTGGAGGTTTCTTGAAGGGACTCTCCAAGAGTTGGGATTGGGATGGAGGATAAGGGAGTGGATCATGGCATTGTATAGTTGCCCCTCGGCTAGAATTAGGGTAAACGGTTCCCTTACGGACACCATAATCATCCGCAATGGCACTCGTCAGGGCTGCCTTTTTTTGCCCCTTACTCTGCATCCTATCAATGGAGTCTTTAGCCAATGCCATTAGGAAAAACACTTCAATCAGATGCTTAACAGATGGCACCACTGAGCATAAAATGGCGTTGTTTGCGGATGACCTCTTCCTGTTCCTGTCGAACCCCAGAGTAGGACTGCCAGTTGTGATAAAGGAATTTACGAGATATGGGCGGGTGAGCAACTTTAAGGTCAACCTCCAAAACCCCGAAATTTTATATGTGACACTTAAACAGAATGAAGCTCAAAAGTTCGCAGAAGCATTCCCCTTTAAATGGAGATCCTCATCTATTAGATACTTAGGGGTGCAACTACCCGCAGACCCCACCCAGATCTTTGAATTAAACTTCTGGCCTTTTCTGTCTAACCTTAAGGCGGATTTGGAAAGGTGGAGCCCTCTTTATGTGTCATGGACGGGCAGAGCTAAAGCAGTAAAAATGGACTCCTTACCGAAGTTACTGTATTTGTGTTAGACTTTGCCTGTCCATCTCGACCAGCGTTATTTTCTTAGCATCCGATCCCTGATCACTAATTTTGTGTGGAAGGGGTGTAAGCCTAGTCTTAGCTTCACGCTCCTCGTCACCCTAAGGAAGAGGGGGGATTGGGGCTTCCAGACTTTGTCCTATACTATAAGGCGAGCCTTGCTAACTTTGTACTACCTCTACTCCAGGGAAGGGGTTCCAAGCTATGGGTAGAGATGGAGCATGGATCGGAGTCTGCAACGGTTCAGGGGGCCCCTTGGATCCCAAGGAAGCTCCTAAGGGAAATTCATAGCCTCTCGCCACTTCTGATGGAAGTCCTTGGATTATGGGGGGGTATTCACTCCGAAGATGGGCGTGATATCCGTTTTGGGCCCACTGACTCTGCTGGTGGTCAACCCTCAGTTTTTGGCCTCTAAAGGTAAAACTACTGTTCTGTCCCTTCCTAATGCTTTGATTCAATGTACAAGAGATGTGGTCACACAATCGGGGGTAAAGCCCTTAAGGCCCCCTGTCCACGGGCATTGCGGTATCCCGCTGTGGAGCTCAACCGCGGTAGCTGCCGCAGGAGCCACCGACGAATCTCTGCCGGTCCGCCTAATCTGATAGATAGGCTGACCGCGGAGAATCGGGGCAATTCTCAGCATGCTGCGAATTGCCCGCCGCAAGCGGAGAATCACAATGCTTCTCCGCTCATGGACTGTGGGCCGGTGCTTTCCATAGCAATGCTGTGGAAAGCTTCAAACACCGTGAAATCAGCGCCATGGACAGGGGGCCTAAGGGATTTACCAAGAACTCTAGACCTCCCCTGGGCGCCTGGCTGAGCTATTTTCAGGTGAGAGGTTATGTGGAATCTCTAAAGCCCAGAGGCTGTTGCACTTTACTGCTGACACACTTTGAAGCTTTGTGTATGTCGTCATCCCCTGTTGAGCACGAGATCTCGTTGATATACAAATTGTTGTTAACCCGTGGGACAGAGGACAACCTCCCCGGTTACACGGGGCATTGGGAGCGAGAACTGGGGGTGTCTGCGCCGGATCAGAATGGAAGAGGGCCTTCCTCTTGTGCCACAAGAGCACAAAATTTAGTAGAATTCAGGAACAGAACTTTAAACTTTTATCATGCTGGTATAGGACACCATCAAGGCTGCATCAAATGGACACCCGAATCTCCCCTGCGTGTTGAAGACGTCAGGGCAGCCCTGGGACAATGGTGTATATATGGTGGGACTGTCCCCCCGTTTGAGATCTCTGGTGCAGCGTGGAACTTCTCTATAACAATATGACGAGGTTGATGGTGTCCATAACAGCTAAAATGGCCCTCTTGCTAATGCTACCTGGGTCTATGGCAAAGATTAAATCAGCTCCACTCCCCTCTCCCTCCCACAAAGATTATTTGGACAGAGAAACTTAATACGCTTATGAGATATGAAGTGGAGGGGTTATTGGAGGAGGTGGAGTGGGACAAGTTTCACTAACTTTGGAGGCCATGGATTGCCATGAGAGCCTTAGCTTCCTTCGAGAACTGGTTGAAAACAGGTATTTTGGACTCCTAAGGGTCTTTTGAACCAAGAAAGCAAGGTCTTTTCCTCTCCCTTTTCCTCTTTTCCCTTCCCCCGATCCCCATTCTCCCTCTCCCCCTCCCAGTTTTGTTTTTATTGAAACTTAATATATTTTATTTCAGTCATCATAATACTATTCTGCAGCAATGCGGTGTTGTCATGATTCGACTGAAAATTACTGGCCGATTAACTTTGTGCAGTGTTGTTGTGTACTTTATGAAAATGTTTAATAAAAATGATTGAAAAATCATAAAAAATCTTTGGTGCTTAAAAAAAAAAGATGAACTTAAAGTTTTTTTCTTTTTTTTTTTTAAAAACCTTTTGCCATATTTATAATAAAAAAATCAGCATAAAAAAACCCCAAATTTTTGGTATTGCTGCATCCATAAAAGTGTGACCTAAAAAAGTTACGCATCACTTATCCTGCATAGTGAACGTTGTCGGAGAAAAAAAATGCCAGAATTGCGCTTTTTTGGTCACCCTATCTCCTCACATAACTATGTCGACAGAAAAATAAAATAGTTATGGCGATCAGAAGATGGCAGCAGAATTTTTTTTCCCCAAAGATATTTTATATTTTAACTCCTTAATGCCACAGTGCGTATGTTTACGTCCTAGCTGTGGGGTACTTTGCACAACTGGACGTAAACTTTTATAGTAACATAGTAAGTTAGGCTGAATGAACACAATGTCCATCTAGTTCAGCCTGTTCCAACCCCCCTCCCTTTTTGGTCCAGAGGAAGGCAAAAAAAACCCCAATGAGGCAGAAGCCAATTTAGCTCATTTGGAGGAAAAAATCCTTCCCAACTCCATAATGGCAGCCAGAATAATCCCTGGATCAACGTTTGAGTTCCTACCTGACTCCAAGACCAGGATCAACAACCCGCTGGTCACCTAATGTCTATATCCTGTAATATCATAGCGCTCTAGAAATGCATCTAGTCCCTCTTAAACTCCTCTATAGATTTTGCCATCACCACGTCCTCAGGCAGAGAGTTCCATAGTCTCACTGCTCTTACAGTAAAGAACCCCCTTTTATGTTGGTGATGAAACCTGCTTTCTTCTAGACGTAGCGGATGCCCTCTTGTTACCGTTGCAGTCCTGGGTATAAACAGATCATGGGAGAGATCCTTGTATTGTCCTAATGTATTTATACAGAGTTATTTGGTTTCCCCTTGACCCTCTTTTTTCCAGGGTGAATAATCCCAATTTGTATAGTCTCTCTGGGTATTCCAGTCCTCTCATTCTGTTTATTAATTCAGTTGCCCTTCTTTGAACCCCCTCCAATACCGTAACATCTTTCCCGAGCACCAGTGACCAGAACTGTACACAGTATTCCATGTGGGGCCTGACAAGCGCCTTATATAGTTAAAGAATACTCTTCTCATCCCTTGTGAGGCTTGAGGGACAGTTAGGAGGGAAAGCCTCATGGGATCTGGGAGCTTTATGTACATGATGGTCGGATGATATGTCACCCTCTATGGAGGAGGTTTTCTGGTTAACCATGATATGTTACAAAGGTCATTACTGGGTCAGAAACGATGGCACAGAGTGAGTTCTGCCCAGTGATGGACTGGTTGGCAGCAGCAAATGATTGGCTGAAGAGAAATGGCGGGAAATGCCTGTGGTTGTTAGGCAGAATCTGGTGGCCTGACAGTGGCTGGTGATTGGTCCAGAGGAACAAGCTGAGAGGAGCAGCAGTGAGATATGGAGGTGCAGGGATGTGGGGCCATCATCATCTGGAAAGGAAGCAGCATTTGTCCCGGTGTAGTTGATGGGAGATTGTTGCCCGCATTAAGCGGGTGGGCAGGTAAACTTGGGGAGAGTTTGGTGGTGGTAAACTCGTGTCTGTAAGACAGAGTTTACATGAACTGTTATGGTTATTGATTGGTTAATAAACTTGGGTCTGTAAAACAGAGTTTACAGGAAGTGCTATGGTTATTATTGGTTACATTTCTCCCCAATGTTTGTAACCCCGTTAATAAACACTGCGGCCTTCTTTATCCAATATTGGTGTCTGTGTCGGTTATAAAGTTTGGTAAGGTTTTATTAAAGTGTAAGATCCCATGCCCCTATACCTTTTTTAATGCACCCCAAAACTTTATTTGCTTTAGCAGCAACTGACTGGCATTGGTTGCTCCAGTTATGTCTACAGTCAAATACCGTAAGGTTTTTCCATCTCACTTTTCCCTAGCAGTACCCCATTTAGTGTATATTTTTGACCTCCGTTTTTCCTGCATAACCTTATATGTATCAATATTGAACTTTATTTGCCATTTTCTACCCAAGCCCCCAGCTTATCTAGGTCCATTTGTAGCCGTACATTGTTCTTCTTTGTATTAACCTCTTCATGACCACACATTGTCCTCTGTTGTATTAATTATCTTGTATAGTTTTGTATCATCTGCAAATACTGATATTTTACTCTGCAGTTCCTCTAATCAGGTCATTGATAAATATATTGAACAGAATGGGGCCTAATACTGAGCCCTGTGGCACCCCACTAGCAACGGTGGCCCAATCGGAGTACGAACCATTTATTACCACCCTCTACTTTCTATCTCTGAGCCAGTTCATTACCCAACTACACATGTTTTCACCCAATCCGAGCTGTCTCATTTTATATATCAACCTATTATGTGCCACGGTGTCAAATGCGTTAGAGAAATCCAGATGAAGGAGATAAATAGACTCTCCCAGGTCCAGCTCATTGTAGAAGATTATTTGTAAAGGGGCCAGTGACTTCAGTGCAAATCATTTTACTGCTTATATAATTGAAGAAAAGTTTAGGATTTTTTTTGCTCTCTTTGGCAATCGGTCTCTCTGCCTCCTACTTGACAGTTTTTATCCTATCTTTTCCTTACATCATTTGTTATTTTCCCTGTATGATTTTGGGGCTTTTTGGCTGCCTTCTTGTTTTAGTAATTTAAATGCTTTCTTTTTTCACTTATTGCCCCCCTTAGGCCTCATGTCCACGGGGAAAATCAGGCCCGCTACGGATTCTCCATGGAGAATCCGTAGCGGGTCCCTCCTGCCCTGCGGACATGAGGCATAAAAATAAGAATAAACTCACTTCTCACCTGCTCCGGATCTTCCCTTTGCCGCGGCATCATCTTCCCTGCGTCACAGCCGGATCTTTTTTCTTCGGCCCCGCGCATGCGCCGGCCCGAAGAAAAAAGATCCGGCCGCGACAGAGAGAAGATGGAGCCGCGGCGAAGGGAAGAACCGGAGCGGGTGAGTAAATTCCGATTTTTGTCTCCCGCGGATCCGGACGGCTTCCATAGGCTTCAATAGAAGCCCACGGGAGCCGTCCCCGCGGGAGACCCGCACGAAAATGGAGCATGGTCCAGATTTTTTCATGCTCCATTTTTTTTAAATCACTTTTATTGACCATCCGCGGGTATTTATCTACCCGCGGGTGGTCAATGCATCCCTATGGGATGCGGATCCGCGTGCAGGAGAAGAGTTAAAATCCGCTGCGGATTTTAATTCTTCTTTTGCCCGTGGACATGAGGCCTTACAGTCTTGCTGAGGCACATTGGTTTCCTTCTACTCATAGGGCTTTTATTTTTAAATGATATGAACTGCTCACATGAGTAATTAGGATGTTTTTAAACTTCTCCCATTTGCCGTCTGTACTCAGGGTTCATACGCGTCATGGAAAACCTAGAATTTGATGAAAGTCTTTGTTTTTGTCATGGATGTTTTTCTGAGTAATACTAATTTCTGAGATTCTTGCGTGTTCTACTTATGTTTGTCCAAAACTATTTTGTTTATTCTATTAGAATCCAGTATTGTGTTAAACACTATAGGCCAAAGGAATAAAGAAATTGTTTTGGATAAACAGAACTAAAAACCACACAAGAACCTCAATACTCAGTCTTAAAAATACAAAAAATATTTCTGATTTTAAAGTGCATTGAAGTTTTGTTTTCAACCGCCCTCTCATGGCTTGTGTTTTTTTTATTTAAAAAAAAATGATTTAACTGGAAATAACTTGACTTAGCAGGGTGTCTTATTATTATTCTATATAAAACAATGAAAAAACAATAAAGCTGCCATTACACTGTTGACGCAATTGCATGATGATCGTGCGATGCGAGAGTGAGCGAAAATGCAGAATTATGCAACCAATAATTTTCAATAGTTTCGTTCACATTTGCGATGTTTTTACACAGGCAATGTTGTAAGAAAAAAAATCGCGGCATGCATTTCTGCATTTCATCTCCAACGTTTCCCTCCTGGAGCCTCCTGTTTATCGCATCGTGAAGCAGGAACTTGCAATTTTAGTGCGATGCGTTTTTAACATTAGAAATTCCTATTGCCTTTTGCACTAAAAAAATTGCAGCAAAATCACGTGAAAAAAAAATCGCAAGTGGCAGCGATGATCTTGTGAGAAAAAGCATCTCTGATGCTCAAGATCGTGATTTTCACGCAGCGATATCGCAATACCAGTGTGAAGGAGCCCTAAATCTTTGATTCTGTGTATTTCGAATTCCGTGAGTGCCATAGAAAATCAAGATTTTGTCTTGGAAAGGTCATGAAAATGTTTTGTTTTTTTTAAACCTGTATGAACCCTGGTAGGGATATTTTTGAGGACGTTGTCCCAATTAATGTTAAGAGTAATTCTGAGCTGATCAAATTTTTCTTTACTAAAGTTTAGTTTTTTTGTCGCTCCCTAATAGGGCTTCCTATTGAATGACAGCTGGAAAATAATTATATTATGGTCATTATTTCCCAAGTGTCCCTCAACCTGCACCCCCGTGATTCTGTCTGGGTTGTTGGTTAATACAAACATTCACTAAAAAAGCCAAAAAATGCAATCTTTGGCTGACTTCTTTGGTATCATTCACATAGCAGGCTAGGTTTTTTTGCAGTCACTCCTCACCATTTCGGGCTGGGTTGAGTGGGTAACTGCACATTGTCAGTCAGCATTGAACAATTTGCTCCTCCATAACATAGTCTAGCTAACTGCATTTTATTAGGGTTTACGGCGATTGTGTATGCCCTATGGCAATTGTGCCTGCCCTATGGCGATTGTGCCTGCCCCGTGGCGACTGTGCCTCCTCTGCAGCAAATCAGGTATTGCATTTTTTGAGCTTTTTCAGTGACTGTTTTTGTTTTTTTCCTCCCACCTCTGTGATTTTTAATGTTAGTTAATACTAAGTCCAGAGTGTCCCTTCTTCTAGTTGGCTCCTGTACAAGTTGGGAAAGGTAGTTATCTTTAATTATTCTTAAAAAGTTATCACCCTTATGAGATTTGCAGGTTTCGTCTTTCTTCCCGTATTATAACTGGATAACTGAAGTCTCCCATAATAATTACTTAATTGCGGTTTGACACCTCTTCTATTTGTCTTAATAATAAGTTTTCAGTTTCTTCTTTTATTTTTGGTGGCCTATAGAAAATCCCTATCAGGATTTTGTTATTTTTTGCTCCCTGTGTTTAAAGTGTCACTTGTGATGGCAATCGCGGCCACACTGTAGTGATGACTGCTAACCTAGTTAGCAGCCAATCACTACTTGCGTGTGAGGGACCAATCACAGTGGTCCTGTCCTAGCGATTGCTGTGATTGGTCAGTCAACACTCAATGACCAATCACAGTGCAGCAGCCTGAGTTTGCGCTGTTTACAGTGTGATCTCTCTCTCCAAGCAGCACAGTGGTTTTTTTCCCTGGAGGTTGTAAAGAGAGAGTCCTGTGTCTAAAAAGAGAGAAACTATAGCAATCATCATTAGTGTAGTGTAGATGTAGCTGTGTTCAGTCTAGTAGTATAGTGTAGGTGGATGGTGATTCATCTAGTACTGTAGTATAGGTATAGTCTGATCAGTACATATATTAGTGTAGTGTAGGTGTAGTGTGATCAGTCTAGTAGTATAGGTGTAGTGTTCATAGTCACCCATCCCGTCATTAGTCAGTGCAGCATATGGTTAGTCAGTTAGTCATTGGCATAGCCATTAGTGAATAAAAACAAAACAATACACAAAAAACAAAAGTTCCTGCTGTGCTTCTGCTCCCATTCTGTGGTTACATTTTTATAGTAGTATGGCCCACAGGAAGTTTACTGAGGTAAAGGCTTACGCAGTTATTGCATCTGAGTAAGACCCAAGTAGTGAGGATGACCCCATTTTTCTGGCATTATCCTCCTCATCATCAAGTGAGTCTGAGCTCCCTGTTCACCCCCGAGAAGGCTTCCAAGGACTGCCACTTCTGAGGACCCCAATGCATCTGATGCTCACTGGATTACTCCAGAAAATTTCAGACCCCAGATCCCTGACATGGAAACTCAAGGATACAATTTTAATACAACATGGCTCAGAGGGGCTAACTTTTTTAAGTTCTTTTTTCAGATGACTTTATTGCCCACATTGTAATCCAAACTAATTCATATGACCATAATTTCATTCAAGAAAATCCCAACTCCAGTTTTGCAAAACCCTGCAAATGGACACCTGTGGATGTATTAGAGTTCACAAACTTTTGGGGTCTTGTATTATGAACAGGGCTAGTAAAGAAGCTGAGCATCAAGACCTACTGGAGCACAAATATTTTGTACCACACCCCAATGTTCCACATGGCTATGTAAAGGACGCTGTCTGTATTTAAATTTGCGAGCTTCTACACCCTGAGCGGCAGCCCTTCATACTGAGCTGGACAGTTCCTCCTAATAAACCTTGTCATTCTAGGAATCCCTTGGTTCTCTACTCACAACCCGACCATCAACTGGGAATCAAGAACTATCACCTTACCCTTAGAGCCGTGATGGCGAACCTATGACACGCGTAACCATAGTCGCTGACACACGGCCGCTCCCCCATTAATGAATACCGGCAGGGGCCGTGACTCCTCTGCTGGTATTCATTAACCAGCACTACTAACAGCGCTGATCCCGGTGCACACTGTGATGTCAGTGTGCACCAGGATCCTCCTCCCCCCGTCCCCCGACGTCCGGGGGAGAAGGCGTCCTGGAACACACTGACGTCACAGTGTGCGCCGGAGATCATCGCTGCTGGAGGGCACCGGGCACAGGAGGAGCGGAGCATCCACGAGGTAAGTACATGGGTCTGGGGGGGGGGCGCTGTGAGGGGGCAGTCACCGCTGGGGGGGGCATCTGTGTGTGGGGCAGGTAATGCTGGGGGCCGCTGTGTGGAGGGCAGGTAATGCTGGGGGCTGCTGTGAGGGGGCAGGTAATGCTGGGGGTCACTGTGTGTGGGGCAGGTAATGCTGGGGGTCGTTGTGTGTGGGGCAGGTAATGCTGGGGGGCGCTGTCGCTGCTGGGGGCCGCTGTCGCTGCTGAGGGCTGCTGTGGGGGTCGCTGTCGCTGCTGGGGGCTGCTGTGGGCGGCGCTGTCGCTGCTGGGGGCCGCTTTCACCGCTGGGGGCTCATCATTACTAAGATAAGTGAGGTGGAGGCTGGGAGAGGCGAGGGCCTGTGCTATGGGTGTTTTGGGTTTATTAAATACAGTTTACAATTATACATATTTGTTATTTAAACTATAAATATCACGAATTTATGGATTTTTTTCTCAAAGTGACACACCACCTGAGTCATGCTCGGTTTTTTGGTGAATTTTCACACCGAGCTCAAAAGGTTGCCCATCACTGCCTTAGAGCATTGCAAGATGAATTGTCAATCCAAGCTGCCCATTTCCAGTCATGGCCAAGACCCCGAGAGTGTTCCTCTACAAAGACACAGTGAACATATCACTATTCACACCAGTACACACTGAATATGCCTGTTTACCTCATGTCTGGCCACCTGTACAGACACACAGAACTTGACATTGTTCATACCTACACAGCAACATCTATTGCTGCAAACACCAGGGTATTGGGAAATCAGCATCCTTTAGCCAGAGAGGCTGATATATATGTGCAGCAGACCAGTGAGGATGGGCTGGCTGGAGAATGCCACACCTAGCCAGCACAATTAACCCATATTTGTGAAGGTGTGCTTCTGGAAACCCATAGAACAACAGGTCCCAGCAGCACAACCTAACAATATCATTGTAAATTGTGCAGAACCTGGCCTGTGCATAAAAGCTTGCTTCAAATTATACCACACGTCCCAGGAATTTTACTTGTATTGTTCTGTTGAAATACCATTATATGATTTATACTGAAGTACTCCACACAGCTTGTACACAAAGAAGTCACATGATGGTCCTTCCCTTCTGAACCCTGCCATGTGCCCAAAAACAGTTTATGTCCATATGCGGGGCATTTCTGTGCTCGGGAGCAATAGGGTGCTTTCTCTCTTTTTGCCCCTGGCAAAAAATAAAAATCTGGGGCTAAACCTACATATTACTGGAAAAATTGGAATTTTTCGTTTTCAACTCAAATTGTTAAAAATTTTTCCAAAACACAGTGTGGACGTTTTTGAACAGCTTAAAGCATGTCCTGGGTTTCCACAATAAAGGCACAGATTATCAGCACAGCATCTTTCTTTTTCAGCGGTGGAAATTGATTCTGTTGTGGCTTCAGTCCTCAGTGGAGGACTCAATATGGATTGACTGAAGGAAAGAGTTGTTCTGGTGCCCAAACCCCGCAGTCTCTATTTTCGCCACTCGTAAAGTCTCTTGTTAATCCGGATGCACAACTGAATGAAGTCTTTCAGGTTATCAGGAGTCTCCACTCTGGCAAGTTCATCTTTTACCCACTCAGATAATCCACGGCGGAATTGGCTCTCTTGTGCAGCTGGATTCCATGTGGTATCATTCGGCCGGCGACAAAATTCCGCCATATACTCTGCAGTGGAGCATCGCCCTTGTCGTAGGTTATGTAACCTCCTTTCAGCCATGGCATGGTGGTTTATATCATCAAAGATTTAATCCATAGTGGTTGTGAAGGCTTCTAGGCTATCAAGGAGATTACTGTTGGTCTGAATGTACTGCGAGGACCATGCAAGCGCCTCATCACTGAGGAGGTTAATGATGAAAAACACCTTCTTCCTGTTGCTGAGAAGCAAAGTGTCTGCATCTAGAAATAAATCTGGCATTGATTTAGGAAACCTCGATATTGGCAACAATTTCTTGCAAATTTTGGTGGCAGTGGCATGCTGATGTCTGGCACTGATTGCTCATCCTCAAGAGTTGCCTTTGTAACCCCTCAACCTCTCATTGCATAGCAGCAACCCTTTCCTGGTAGGGGGCACGAAACTCTTGGAGCTCTGTTACCTGTTTCCTGAGTGTGGACACTACGGACTCCATTTTGGGGCGTGATTATTTTGTAATATCTAACCAATGCTGGATAGGACCCACGGGTGTAGTAGCCATGCGGAACTGGAAAATAGTCAGGGGGAAGCTGGAGGTCATCAGCAGGTAGTCGCAGTTGCAGGACAATGGATGAGGTGGAAAGTGTAGTCAGATGGAAGCCAGGAGTCATTATCAGGTAGTCTTGTAGAAAAAGTGGAGAAGCAGGTAACGTAGAGCTTGACCAAACAGTGCCATGAAGCAGAATATTCATTCAAGGAGGGAATGGCAGGGTCAGGTTTATTTAGAGGGCAAATTAGGGAATGAACAAGACACGGGGTGGACTAGACAGAGAAGACATGGAATCAGGAATAAGGAAGAGGAGACAAGGACAAGATACATGAGACTAAAAGCCCATTTAGAGACAACGATTATCACTCAAAATTCGCTCAAAAGCCATCTTTTGAGCAATAACCATTGCATCTGAATGCATGGCAATTGTGCACTATTCGTTCATCGATGATTTCTAGCAAACTAGAAATCACCAATGACTGTTATCAGTGCAGCACGCTAATTTTATCAGTGGGCAGCACTGATAGTATTCTTTCAGCTGGTATCCCGCTAGCAGTTCTCAGATATAACTCAGTAAAAAAATCCTCCTGCGCTCTTAATCGGGGTTTTTTGCAAACCAAAAGGGAAACTAAAAAGTCTCCACAATGAGGAAAATATATTTAATTGTACAATAAGTACATAAAAAACATATGACTAATAAAAATTCTT
The DNA here is from genome assembly GCF_035609145.1 of Eleutherodactylus coqui. Classification (NCBI taxonomy): domain Eukaryota; kingdom Metazoa; phylum Chordata; class Amphibia; order Anura; family Eleutherodactylidae; genus Eleutherodactylus; species Eleutherodactylus coqui. Next base: position 39,564,634 of record NC_089841.1, read on the forward strand.
GCAACGCGTTTCAGCACTATATCAGTGCCTTTTTCAAGCATGATGCTTGATATCTGTTTCTTTCCCCATTTGTGTGGTACAACACCCACTGGGGTTTTTTCTACTGCTGCATCTCCTCTTATGAGGATTTTTGGGGACCTTGCATTAAGAAGAACATCTATAGTTCTACAGGTGACCGGGGATCATCGGTGCAAGCGGGTTTTTTCTCCCTGAGGTGGGGATCCCGCTTTGCACCAGGTGAGTAAAAATCCCCTTATTTCTCTATTTCGGATCCCTGTATGGTGGCGCGGATCTACACTTTGAGCTAGCAGTTCTCAGAGAGACACCAGCTGAAAGCTCCAAGAACAATGCAGCTGTTTGCATATACAAAACAGTTGCTTTGTTCTCTGAGCTATCACGGCAGTATCCCGCTCTGCCTGCATTAACTCTTAAGTAGCTAATTAGCTACTAAGAGTTATGCAAAGGTGATCGCTCAAAACTGTCACTCAAATTGTGTAAATGGGTCTTAAGAATCAGAGGGAGCTATCTAGCATGCTGAATAGCTCAGTACGAAGGGCTGCCACACAGGGTGCAAGAGGTTGCAGGTTTAAATCCTGACAGTTGTGGACTCCATCCTCTGTGGGAGCTAGCTTGTCCCAATGAGTCTGGGATAAGATGCAACTACAGCTTATTACCCACAGAGAAAAACTATGATATCAGAAGCAAGGAGCTTTTCACCGAATGGAGGCACTTTTTGAAAGGAGACCATTATCCAGTAACGGTTCTTACTGACCATAAGAACTTAGAATTTCTCTGTACTGCCAAGAGGTTATCTGCAAGATAAGCACGATGGGCCCTATATTTCTGCAGTTTCAATTTTATCGTATCCTACTGACCTGGTTCCAGAAAAAGCAAGGCAGACGTTTTGTCCAGGGTATTTTCGGAGCCTGAAGAGGGATCAAACACAATTCTGTCCCCCCAAATTTTTGGAGGTATCCTGCACTGTGAAAACCTAAAAATTTAAGGGAGGATACGAAAATTACCCTTTCCTAATTCGTCCGTCTAAGGATGTGAAGCTTTCTTTCAAAAATGGACTTTGGAGGTGAAAACACCAGCTATATGTTCCTGATGCGGGTTGACTTGAGGTCCTTAGACTGGTCCATGATTACAAGCAAGTCACAAGGACTTTGGAACTCTTGCTTTGTTCCTTCTAGTGGCCTGACTGTAGGGGCGATGTGAAGAGGTATGTCACCTCTTGCGACGCATGTGCTCGAAACAAAACACCATGGGCTCACCCCAGAGGCGTAACTTAAAGATTTCAGGCCCCAGTGCAAAATCTGTAACAGGGCCCCCAACTATAATGCTTTATTCATAGTACTGGACTCCCTTTATGGAGGAGATAGGCCTCATGGGCCCCCTAAGGGTCCTGGGCCCGGGTACAACCACATCCCCTGCATCCTCTATAGTTACGCCCCTGGCTCACCCCCTGGGATTCCTACAGCCCCTTCCAGTTCCATCCAGGCCATAGGGATCTGTATGTATCTATGGACTTCACTATGGATCTGCCCCACTAAAAATGAATGACTGACATTCTCGTCATCATGGACTGACTTACAAAGATGACTCACTTCATTCCCCTCAAGGGAATTCAAACTGCTGAGCACACCGCAGAACTGATGATCCAGGAAATATTTAGACTGCACAGAATTCCTGATGATGTGGTCTCTAACAATTCACATCAAGATTCTGGAAGCACTTCTGTACAGCCCTAGGAATCACCATGAATCTTTCTTTGGCTTTTCATCCTCAGACTAAGGCTGGGTTCACACGGGGCATATTCCCGTCGGAAATCTCGCGATTTGGCCGCAGCAAAAACCGCGAGATTTCCGCCGGGAGAGAACCGCCGCGGTTTAAGCCGCAGCGGCTTTGAAGCAGTCCAGCCGCTGGCTTTTCCGTTGCGGCTGGCGCTCCCATAGAGGAGAGCGCGGCCGCGACGAAAATAAACAAAAAAGAAAAGGTAAATAGACATGCTGCTTCTCTTGAAACTGCGGCGGCGGCTACCGCCGCGGTTTCAGCCGGATTTACCTCAGCGGATTAGCCGTCCCGTGTGGACGAGATTTTTGAGAAATCTCATCCACATGGCTGGCTAATCCCGGGATTAGCGGCCGCGGGCGGATCTGCAGCGGCAAAACCGTCCTGTGTGAACCCAGCCTAATGGCCAGACCGAGAGCACAAACCAAACTCGTGAGCAGCATCTCTGCTACTTCATTTATCATCTCCAGGACGACTCGGTAGATTATTTACCAACAGCAGAGTTTACCTATAATAATGCTAAACACAGTTCCACTGCCCAAACTCTGTCCTACACTACATCAAAAGTACATTGAAGGCAATGTACTTTTGATTTTTCCTTCACACTCAAGAATACGAATTGTGTATTCCGTGAGCTGAAGAAAAAGCACAGCATGTTCTATTTAGCCACAGAATCAATGTGGAAAGCCTCAATTAAAGTCAATTGCGGCGTCTAACCCGCAGACCATGTGCAATTAACATTGCGTATGGGCTGCAGGTACCCACATCATCACTAAGCAACAGCATGGGACATACAAAAAAAGAGAAAAAAAGTACTGCGCATGACTTTCTGCGAGCCTCCGTGGTCGTCTGTAATACAGGTACTTGCAGAATGCAGGGTCACCGGCCGGGCTCACAGACAGAATCTGTTGCGGGCCACCCACATGCGAAATCCACCCTGTCCGTGCGATCCCGGCCCAACCCAGAGAGCCATGCCCCTCACTGCGAATTACAGGGAATCTCTCCATGATTTATCACACATACAGTAAAAACAGTGTGTTTTTCAAAGACTGAAATGGCATACGCCCCTGTGTATGAGCCCTAAGCTTCATCGGCAAATCATATTGAGTACTTCTTACTTGCTGAACAAGAAGTTCCCGCTCCAATAACACATTTAATAGTTACAGAAAGAGATGGATAAAAATTAAATAACTGTTAAACAAAAATACATTTCACATTCAGTTTAATTCCCGTGTAACATCAGAGGATTTAGCAAACTGCTGTTTTGAATACTTTAAAGGTATGAAATGTTTAAAACGGGGTAATTTATGGGGAGGTTTAATGTAAAAATGTCACTTTAGAACTGAACTGACGACTTGAAAAATGTGTTTTGTAAATGCCACTTTCTCTTTCATGTGCATTATAATAATTTTTCTACATTTTCTATAAGTGGTGCTTCTCACAAATAAATACAGGATGTATCAACCTAAATTTACCAATTAACAATGTGTCACACAAAACTAATCGCAGAATCGCTTGGGTAAGAAAGAGCATTAATATATTTTGCTGTGTTTAAAAGGGACAAAATTGTCTGTGCCTTTAATGGGTTAAAGATGTGATCATTGGTATACTGCACTGAACTACTAATGTATTGCAGTGTAGTATGCTTTTGACTGCTTTAGCACAGGAATGATTATGGCTCAGTGAATGGAGTTAGAGCAGGCCGGGGATCATTCCTGCTGCCTGTCTTCATTCTTAGTAAACAGGCAGTCATTCGTAGATGAACGACTGCTTGTTGACACCGGCTGATCCTTTTTTCAGTTTTTATGCATATAGAGACTGAACAACTAATGCATTAATGCATTAATATGGAAAGATAATCATTCAGATTCTCACTGATCGCGGGAATCTGATTTCTCTTTGGCACATCTTTTAGCAGTTCATGGGGAAAAGTTATCAAAACCGATGCAAAGCAAAAGTGTCAATAGCAACAAATCAAATTTCATCTTTTATTTCCAGATTCTCTTATGGAATATGAAAGCTTAAATCTGAGTGGTTGCTATGAGCAACTACTCCACTTTTCCTTTGCACCAGTTTTCCCCACCATGTTGTAGAAAAAACAAATCTGTGCCTGCTGGTGTAAATTTATGCCATAATTTATGCCACTTTTTTGTGTAAATTATAGTAAATTTGTAAGGCAGAAGAAGACCATGTCCACTCCTGCTAAGCTTACCCACTTTTTAGGAAAATGGAAATTTAACAGAGGCAGTGAAGTCCAATTAGTTTGGAAAGAACTGACTATGTGGACCCTTAACCAAAAAGAATTATAATAAAATATAACTTTTATTAAAGAAATAACTAAAAGGAAGAACATACACACATAAATCTAGATCCAGGAAAACGATAAAAATGTATTGATACCACTGTCCATAAACAGTAATAGACCGGTCAGTCTGAGTATCGTTATGACTCAGCCATTTAGTGTATTCGGTCTCTTTACAGAATCTGACAGGATTATCAGAATCTATTGTGTACACGTCAACCTAATCAGGAGATGAAAAAGTGACATAAGTCCGACAGTGACCCGAACTCCAAAGATCAGGTTCGGTGATGTATACGTCGTTCACATCGAGAAAATAAGCTATGCCGGACCACTAAAAATTGTAAGCGTAACCCAACGCGTTTCTCCCACAACGTGGGTTCATCAGGGGTTTCAATACGCAAAAAAATGGTACTTTGCTGGTTTAATGACTCCCAGTCAGAAATCGGATAGTGGTACAAAAATAAATAAAAAATTGATGAAGCCTCAAAATGTCCAGCGCTGTCAAATAAATGACACACTGGATATAGAGGGATCAATCAGAGTAGAACTGTCATTTCCACTGGTGACAATTATATTACTGGATAGATTATTGTCGCCATATAAGACAAATGAACTGACAGGACTACGAAAACCCTACTACTACAATGGTAGAAATAAGAGTAGGGTATAGGTAAGAAAAATTTCTACCCTTTATGCGAGAGAAAGTTATAATTTCTCAGGGATAATGGTCCCGAGTACAGAGAGATAGAATAATTTTAGCCGTTAAGTCAAAGAGTATCCCGAGGGCAAAATTTTTGCAATCGGGTCCCTGGATAATCAAATGGCATATTCACAGCAGCCCAGAATAGCCGCCTTTTGGATAGCCAGCTGATAAATTTTCGCTCTAGACCTACAAGGAAAATTCCTAAGACCTATAATAGTCCCTCAATAGAGTGGAAAGAGGATTCAAAGACCTATATTAGTCCCTTAATAAGGTGGTCACTAAGTCAGAGCCTTAATAAGCAAAACTGAAATCAAACAAATAAACAAACCGGCGGCATGTCAGCCCTGGTGGTGGACTGACAGCATACCACCACCAGGGCTGACATGCCGCCGGTTTGTTTATTTGTTTGATTTCAGTTTTGCTTATTAAGGCTCTGACTTAGTGACCACCTTATTAAGGGACTAATATAGGTCTTTGAATCCTCTTTCCACTCTATTGAGGGACTATTATAGGTCTTAGGAATTTTCCTTGTAGGTCTAGAGCGAAAATTTATCAGCTGGCTATCCAAAAGGCGGCTATTCTGGGCTGCTGTGAATATGCCATTTGATTATCCAGGGACCCGATTGCAAAAATTTTGCCCTCGGGATACTCTTTGACTTAACGGCTAAAATTATTCTATCTCTCTGTACTCGGGACCATTATCCCTGAGAAATTATAACTTTCTCTCGCATAAAGGGTAGAAATTTTTCTTACCTATACCCTACTCTTATTTCTACCATTGTAGTAGTAGGGTTTTCGTAGTCCTGTCAGTTCATTTGTCTTATATGGCGACAATAATCTATCCAGTAATATAATTGTCACCAGTGGAAATGACAGTTCTACTCTGATTGATCCCTCTATATCCAGTGTGTCATTTATTTGACAGCGCTGGACATTTTGAGGCTTCATCAATTTTTTATTTATTTTTGTACCACTATCCGATTTCTGACTGGGAGTCATTAAACCAGCAAAGTACCATTTTTTTGCGTATTGAAACCCCTGATGAACCCACGTTGTGGGAGAAACGCGTTGGGTTACGCTTACAATTTTTAGTGGTCCGGCATAGCTTATTTTCTCGATGTGAACGACGTATACATCACCGAACCTGATCTTTGGAGTTCGGGTCACTGTCGGACTTATGTCACTTTTTCATCTCCTGATTAGGTTGACGTGTACACAATAGATTCTGATAATCCTGTCAGATTCTGTAAAGAGACCGAATACACTAAATGGCTGAGTCATAACGATACTCAGACTGACCGGTCTATTACTGTTTATGGACAGTGGTATCAATACATTTTTATCGTTTTCCTGGATCTAGATTTATGTGTGTATGTTCTTCCTTTTAGTTATTTCTTTAATAAAAGTTATATTTTATTATAATTCTTTTTGGTTAAGGGTCCACATAGTCAGTTTTAGGAAAATGGTGAGCACTGTGTAAGATGGAAAAATTTTGTGCAGTAACACAATTGACAAAGTTTGTGACTTTTTAGGCCAGAAAACTGGTGCAAGATCATTGATAAATCCTCCTCCTCCTCCTCCCAAACTGTGCATTGCTTTCCCTTTCTCCTGCATTACATAAAAACCAACTGCAAATGTTTTTTTGTCTTATGCCTGTCATTGAAATGCATTAAAAAAAAAAAGGCTACTTCCCAGTGTGAGTTCTTTGATGTTTAAGAAGATTTGATTTCCGAGTAAAACATTTCCCACATTCTGAACATGCAAATGGCTTCTCCCCTGTGTGAATTATTTGATGTTTAATAAGATTTGACTTTAGAGTAAAACATTTCCCACACTCTAAACATGAAAATGGCTTCACCCCTGTGTGAGTTATCTGATGTGTAACAAGATTTATTTTCTGGGTAAAACATTTGCCACATTCTGGACATGAAAATGGTTTCTCCCCTGTGTGACTTCTCTGATGTCTAACAAGATCTGGGTTACTAGGAAAACATTTTCCACATTCTGAACATTGAAATAGTTTCTCTCCAGTGTGAATTCTCTGATGCATATGTAAACCTGCAGTATACAGAAAAGACTTCCCACATTCTGAACATGAATATGGCTTTTCTCCTGTGTGAGTTCTCTGATGTTGATCAAGTTTTGATTTATGTTTAAAACATTTTCCACATTCTGAACATGAAAATAATTTTTCCCCTGTGTGAGTTCTCTGATGTATACATAGACCTGATTTATAAAGAAAAGATTTCCCACATTCTGAACAGGAATATGGTTTTTCTCCTGTGTGAATTCTCTGATGTTGAACAAGTTGTGATTTAATAAAAAAGCCTTTCCCACATTCTAAACACGAAAATAGCTTCTCTCCTGTGTGTACTTTCTGATGTCTGACAAGTTGGGATTTACTTCTAAAACATTTCCTACATTCTTTACATGAAAATGGCTTCTCTCCTGTGTGAATTCGCTGATGTGAAACAAAATCTGTTTTGGTATTAAAACATTTCCCACACTCTGAACATGTAAATGGCTTCTGGCCTGTGTGAATTCTCTCATGTGTAATAAGACCTGATTTATGTAGAAAGCATTCCCCACATTCTGAACATGAAAATGGCTTATCTCCTGTGTGATTTCTATAATGGTTTGCAAGTTGTGATTTAGTAGAAAAACATTTCCCACATTCTGAACATGAATATGGCTTCTCCCCTGTGTGTATTTTTTGATGCTGATAAAGACTGTATTTATCTCTACAACATTTACCACATTCAGAACATGAAAATGTTTTGTCCCCTGTGTGGCAATTTTGATGTTGATTAAGATGGGTTTTCACAGAAAAATATTTGCCACATATTGAACATGAAAATGGTTTCTTCCCTGTGTGAGTTCCTTCATGTTCAACAAGATAAGATTTCTTCGAGAAACCTTTCCCACATTCCGGACATGAAAATGGCTTCTCCCCAGTATGAGTCCTCTGATGTTTAACAAGATTTGATTTCAGGGAAAAACATTTTCCACAAATTGAACATGAGAACGGCTTCTCCCCTGTGTGAGTTCTCTGATGTTTAACAAGGTTTGATTTCAGAGTAAAACATTTCCAACAGATTGAACATGAGAACGGCTTTTCTCCTGTGTGAGCTCTTTGATGTTCAACAAGATCTGATTTCCTAGTAAAACATTTCCCACATTCTGAACATGTAAATAGCTTTTCTCCTGTGTGAGCTCTTTGATGTATAACAAGATTTGATTTCTTAGTAAAACATTTCCCACATTGTGAACATGAAAATGGCTTCTCTCCTGTGTGAGCTCTTTGATGTTCAAGAAGATGTGCTTTCCTTGAGAAACATTTCTCACATTCTGAACATGCAAATGGCTTCTTGCCTGTGTGAGTTCCCTGATATATTACAAGATCTGATTTGATTTTAAAACATCTCCCACATTCTGACTTTTCACCTGTGTAGATTTGCTGCTGATTAACAAGATCTGATTCACTTGTAAAGCATTTCCCACATACTGAACATGAATACGACTTCTCCCCTGTGTGAGCTCCTTCATGCTCTCCCCTTCTGTGACTTTTCTTTTGCTTATCAGTCTGTGATGAATTAGAAGATAGAATCTGTATAAGAGGATCAGATGATGGATCTTTACTGTGAAGGGCTGAGGGGATATCTGGGATAATATCAAGTTCTTCAAATGTATCTTGTGTGATTTCACTATCCTCTGCTTTACAATCTGTAGATATCAGATGCACATTTGAGTTCCAGATACTGTCATCTGCAGATAATAAGACTGATTTTACATTTTTTATGAAACAGCCTTAAAAATGATATTTTATAACATATCAGTCTAAAGACTTCATTACAAATTGCAAGTCATATAGCATTTATTAAGTAAGATAGTGGTGGAAATAAAAACTACAATATAACAGTAGACCTCAGAGTGAGGACTAGTAAATCATGATGTTCGGCCACAGGTTGTTCTTTTGTAGTTTCCCCTTTTGTGGTGAAGCCTCTATTTTCATAGGTTCATGTATTAGTGTACCTTGCAGAAAAATATCAAACAAGTGGCAGCATACATAGTGAAAAAATAGAAAAGTCCTTTTTATTCCTTCATTAAAAGTGCTCAGCAGAAAATCATAAAGGGACCTGGGAGTGTTATTAGGTGTCTGTCTCACAAACTCCTTGATACCTACATGCCCTTTATCACAGGCAAGATAGAGGAAGATGCAGAATTTATATATAGTTAAAATTAGGAGTGGATAAAAAAGAAGAACCCGACCTTTAGGGCTAATGCCCACAGCCGGATATCCACCGCGTTTCACTGCAGCTATTAGGTTCTATTGAACCTAATAGCTCAATGTACACGCTGCGGAATTCCACAGTGGAATTCGACAGCGTGAAATTACCAGCGGCATGTCCTATTTGCCGCAGGCATGCACGCGGACGGCTTCCATTGTAGTCAATGGAAGCCACCCGTCACGCAATACTTCCGCTGTAACACAGTGGAAGTATAGCATGAATACACACCCCGCCCACCGCCGCCCATGTCATATGACACTTGCCGCGCATCATGAGGGGCTTCGCGCAGTAGATCCGGAGTTGAGCATGGGGTCTTTGGGGCTGCACCGTGACGGACTCTGCTGCGGTATTCCGCTTGCGAAGCCCGTCATGGCCATGAGCATTAGGCCTTACAGTTTTAACTTTTAATAAAACCTATGCTTTCAGAGTAGATAAAAATCTGCAAAAAAAAAGATTCAGCACCGAGATCCACATGTGTTAATCTGAATCTGGCCTTATAACTAACTAATTGTGACTGTCATCAATAATATGGGGACGCTTTGGGATCTGAAAAAGGGTATGCAATAGATTTTGCACCATTTTCCTCCCCAAGCCTTGTATCCCTGTTCGTGGTAGCTCACAAGCTCAAGGTACATAAAACGACCTGTTGCATGCTAGTCAAGAACTCTCTCCGCTAGGCTATCAGGTCTTGGATAGTTCCATTGCTGAAACCTAGCCTTGTTCTTTATTTCCCAGTTACCTAGCCCCTGCCTCCTGGTCCTGACCCTGCCTTTGTACCGGATTTCACTTCCTATATAAGCCTAGCCCTGCCACTCCTTCAGTGCGTGATTATTGAGCTCCCAGCCTGTAATCAAGCTCCACTGCTACCTCATCCTCTGTACTGCAACTGAGAACACCTGCTAACGACCCGGCTTCCACTTGACTACGATTCCTGCCTCATCCTCTGTACTGCAACTGAGACCACCTGGTAACGACCTGTGGCTTACATTTCACTATGATACCTGCCTCATCCTCTGTAGTGCAACTGAGACTACCTGCTAACAACCCAGCTTCCACTTAACTACTCTCCAGTCCAGCTTGGCTACTACACCTAGGCTCCAATCCAGCGCCGATAAGACATTTCAAAATAATCACGCCCAAAAAATGGAGTCCGTAGTGACCACACTCAGGAAACAAGTCACTGAAATTCAGGAATTTTGTGCCTCCTACCGAGAGAAGGTTGTTGCTATGCAACGGGAGATGGAGGGGCTACAGAGACAGCTCTTGGATATCTGCATAACACTGCCAGCAAACTTTGCAAGTGACCTTCACCAATATTTGGGTTTCTTGTATTAATGCTGTATTTATTTCCAAATGCAGCCCACATTGTTTACCAGTGACTGGAAAATTGTATATTTTGTCATTAACCTCCTCACTAATGAGGTGCTTGCCTGGGTCTCGCCATACGTCGAGACCAACAGTAATCTCATTGACAGCCTCAATGCTTTCATGGCCACTATAGGACATATTTTTGATGATCCAAATCGCTGTGTTATGGCTGCCAGGTTGCATAGTCTTCTACTAGGGCGACGTTCTGTTGCAGAATATGCAGCAGAATTTAGTTCCTGGGCTAATGATACCACGTTGACTCTTGCTGCACAACAGAGCTAATTTTGCCAGGGATTATCTAAGTGGGTAAAAGACGAACTTGCTAGAGTGGAGACTCCTGATAACCTGTAGGACTTCATCCAGTTATGCATCTGGATAGATCAAAGACTTTCCAAGGGGTGAAGGGAGAGATTGCGGGGTTCAGTCACCAGCACCCCGTATTCTTTTAGTCCCCACCTAAGGACTGAAGCTGTGCCCAAACCCATGCAGTCATCTGCAGACCTCTCTCTATCATGGAAAAAGAAATGCGCCGGGCTGAAAATCAGTGCCTCTACTGTGGGAGTTCAGGACATTATGACCTAAACTGTCCAAGCAAGCCCCAAAGGTCTCTTGCCTTGGCCCACACCAAGCCAATGGCCAATCTAGTCATCATGAACCAAGAGGATGCAACCAAATACACCTTTTCACCAGTAAATCAGGATGGTGTGGGAACCCTTCCCCCACTCCACCATTTTGTCCTCCCAATTGAGATTGTAATGGGCAATCAGAAGACACAGTGCTCAGTGATGTTGGACTCGGGAGTGGGTGAGAACTTCATGGATTTAACGTTCGCTCATGACAAAGACATTACAACCAGACTCAGGTCCATACTGATAGATATGGAAACCGTGGATTGGTCACCCTTACCTTCAGGCCCCGTCACATAGGAAACAATTGAATTGGAGCTCCACATGAACCCTGACCACCACGAAACAATCAGCTTCCAGCTCATCTCATCCCCCAAGTTTCCAGTGATTCTCTGAATCCCCTGGATTTCTCCCCATTATCCCTCTATCAACTGGGAAACCAGGACCATTGTCTTCCCCTCAGAATACTGTAAGGAAAACTGCCAGATGGCACCATCCCATCCTAAGCCAGTACAGGACCTCGAGGATGAGCAAGAGGACCTAAAGAAATTACCAGAAGGCGAGTGGAAGACGGCCTTCAGGGCAAGATATGGACACTTTGAATCCCTAGTGATGCCGTTCGGTCTTTGCAATGCGCCCGCCACCTCCCAGCACTTTATCAACAATGCTTTTCGAGACCTGCTGAATCAATTTGTGGTGGCATATCTTGACGACATCCTCATATTCTCTGACAATTTGGAGGAACATCGCGGACACATTCCGGTGGTCTTGGAACAGCTCCAAAAGAATAATTTCTATATCAAGTTAGAGAAATGTGAGTTTTAACAGACTCAAATACAATTCTTTGGACACATTATCTCCCCAGAGAGCTTAAGTATGGATCCCAGCAAGATTAAAGCTGTCCTGGATTGGCCCATTCCTAAAAATCTGAAGCAAGTACAGCGCCTGATTGGTTTCACGAATTTCTGCAGGAAGTTTATCAAGGACTTCTCAAAAGTCATCTCTCCCATCATCTGCCTCACAAAGAAAGTGCACACATTTTCCTGGTTCCCAGAGCCACAAACTGCTTTTTAAAAACTAAAGACTCCATTTACCTCAGCACCAATACTGATCCACCCAAACCCAGAGTTGCCTTTTGTTGTGGAGTTGGACACCTCCGATTCCGCTGTGGGAGCCATTTTGTTATAGCGAATGGGAGATAAGATACAACTACACCCTTGTGCATTTCTATCCTACATGTTGTCACCCACAGAGAAAAACTACGATGTGAGGAACAAGGAGCTTCTGGCCATCAAAGTGGAGACACCCCTTGGAAGGAGGCCATTATCCAGTGACAGTTCTTACTGACCATAAAAATTTAGAGTTACTCCGCAATGCTAAGAGGTTATCTGCGAAACCAGCACGATGGGGCTTGTTCTTCCCCAGGTTTAATCTTATAGTGTTCTACCACCCCGGTGCCCGAAATGGCAAGGCAGATGCACTATACAGGATAACTTCAGAGTCTGAAGAGAGGGCAAATACTGTTGACACAACTCTGTCCCCCAAAAATTTTTTGGCCATCTTACACTCTGAAGACCTCCTAACAAAGCTTAAGGGAAGATGTGAAAAACACCTGTTCTTAAGTCGTCCTTCTAGGGATGTGAAGCTTTTCTTTACAGAAGGGCTATGGAGGCAAGAACAATAACTGTATGTTCCCGAAGCTGCTCGACTCAAAGTCCTTAAACTAGTCCACCATTCCAAGTTGGCTGGTCACCAGGGAGCCACAAAGACTTCAGAACCTCTACTTCATTCCTTCTGGTGGCCTGACTGCAGCAGGGATGTGAAAAAGTATGTCATCTCTTGCGAGGTATGTGCTTCGAACAAGACGCCACGAGCTTGCCCTCCAGAGTTGCTACAGCCCCTTCCAATCCCATGCAGGCCCTGGGGATCTATATCCATGGATTTTATAGTGGATCTACATTAAAATCAGGATCCCTCAAAAGGGATGACTGCTGTCCTTGTGGTCATGGATCAACTTATGAAGATGGCCCACTTCATTCCCGTAGAAAAGTTTTCCACTGTACCCCACAGACTTAATGATTCGGGACGTTTTCCAATTACACAAAATTCTTGATGATATGGTCTCTGACAGATGGTTCCAGTTTACCACAAGGTTTTGGAGACATTTCTGCACGGCTCTTAGTATTACCGTAAATCTCTCCTCTGCCTTTTATCCGCAGTCTAACGGCCAGATGGAAAGAACAAATTAAACTTTGGAGCAATATCTCTGCTGCTTTATCTCTCATCTACAGGATGACTGGGTGGATTATTTAGCAACAGCAGAGTTCACTTACAACAATCCTCAACACAGTTCTACCGCCCAGAGCCCGTTCTATTCCAACTACACTACATATCCTGTCTTTATTCCTGGCCTCCCTATTAACACTCCGGTCCCAATGGTTAACCATGGACTGACAGCGTTAGCAGAAACTCAGAAGCAATTAAAAGAGACCTTACAGGAAGCCCAGAATACCTACAAGAATGTGTCTGACCCTCATTGTCAAGCAGCTCCTACCTTCCAGGTTGGACAAGTACGGACATGTGCACACACCATAGGGAATGCATTGTTGCAAATAGAAGCGTGTTTTTGTACGTGCGTATGTGTGTGAACCCACCCTAACCAATTAAAGACACCGCCTATTTTTCCATTTTAGTTTTTTCCTCCCCGCCTTTAAAAAATCGTAACTCCTTCATTTATCCATCAACGTTGCTGTATAAGGGCTTGTTTTTTGCAGGATGAGTTGTATTTTTAATGGTGCTATTTAACATACCATACAATGTACTTAAAAAACGTAAAAAATTCTAAGTGAAGTAAAATGAAAAAAAAAACAAAAAAAACATTCGGATATCTTTCGGTGCGTCTTGTTTCTACGGCACACGAACTGCAACAAAAATTACACGATAACTTTATTCTATGGGTCAGTACGATTGCTACGATACCAAACTTCTGACGCCATCTTCTGCGCATAATAACTTCTTTATTTTTCCATCCACGTAGTTTTGCGAAGGCTCATTTTTTGCGAGACATCCTGTAGTTTAAGTTGGTACCATTTCGGAATATATACGAATTTTTGATAGTTTTTTATTGCCTTTTTTCTGGGAGACCGAAAAGGTGCATTCCTGGCGTTCTTTTTTGGGTTTTTTTCAGACAACGTTCACCAAGCATTTTTGTTTTATGATTTAAGTTTTATTATTATAGATATGGCAAAAGAGGGGTGATTTAAACTTTTATAACTTTTTTTTTTTAACAATTAGTAAAACTTCATTGAACTTATTTTTACTTCCTTTTTTAGCCCCCCCCCCCCCCTAGGGGAGCACAACGAGCAATACTTTAATCGCTCCTGCAGTATGATGTAATGCCATAGCATTACATCATACTGCAATCTGACAGGAAAGCTATCAAGCCATGCCATGGGAATGGCATGATAGGCAATCTGCCAAGACAGCCCTGGGACCTTTCAGGAGGACCCTGGCTGCCATAACACCCGCACGACTCCCTGCAATCTCATTGCGGGGGGGCCGTATGAGATCCCCGAACATCATTCAGGGGATTTACATGCTGCTGTAAGAATTGACAGCAGCATTTAAAGGGTTAATAGCGCTGATCAGCCGCGTGGCTGACTGCAGCTACTGCCTGCGGGTGTCAGCTGTAATAAACAACTAATGCCCATGCTGTATGAAGATAGGTCGCCCTGTAATCTCTCTTTATACATAGCCTGACACTGTACAAGGTAAATGTACGTTGTGGAGTGTTAAGGCGTTAAAAAAGCTAGGGGCAAAAAATAATGTAAAAAGCAGAGAAAAGCAGCAAAGATGGCGACACAGAGACTCAATGCCAGAGAGAGTAAAGCGAACTCTAAATCGTTCTTCAGAAATATAAAAATTGTAAAAACATTAATACTGTGTGATGAGCATGATGAGGAGAAAGCAAATCTATTAAATAGTTTTTTCTCTAGTGTATTTACTCAGAAAAATGAAATGTCAGGTGAAATGCAGAGTTATAAAGTAAACTCTCCTTAAATGTCACCAGTCTAATGGTCAATCTACATGGGCCTACAGTTGTTTAAATAAATGTACGAGTGCTGACATCACCGCTAAGTTTGTCAGCATTCGTGTAGACTGTTAACACACAAAGATTTTGCCGCTGGATCGCAGGCTTCTCATTGGCTGCTCACTCTGCCTTTCACCTCCTTTGTGAATCATGGAGTGGTGAGCATTTACAAAGGACAAGAAGCCAGCGATCCAGTTAGTATTTACACTGAACAATTATCAATTACATTTAAATGGGCCATAACCCAAGAAAAAGAGCCACAGATTAAAATAGACAAATCCGTGGCCTTGTTTGTATACACCGCTGGGTTCTAAGCAATTAATTAATCTGCTAGACAAACCATTTTTTCTAATATTTAAGGACTCTAAATTGGCATACAGCAAATGTGGTGCCGATATTCAAAAAATGGTCAAAAAGTGAATCTGGAAACTATAGGCCAGTAAGTCTAACTTTCATGCTATATAACACCATATCAGCATCGGTTTATAAGGGGTCGCTCCTGTCAAACCAATCTGATCAGTTATATGGGAACATGATAAGAACATTGTTCTTCCTCTTCACAAGTCACAGGTCAGACCACACATGAACAATTGTGGACAGTTTGGGGCACTGGTACTCAAGAAGAACATACCAGAGCTTGAGTAGGTACAAAGGCGGGAAACTAAATTAACAAATGGAATAGGAGGAGTACAATACCCAGAGAGGATATCACAATAAGGGTTATTTAGTGTAGAAAAAAGACAGCTGATGGGCAACCTATGTATAAATATATTGAGGTTCAATAGAGAGATCTCTTCCAAAATCTATGTTTATCAAGAACTGTGACTGTTACAAGAGGGCAAGCTCTGCATCTACAGGGAAAACATCAACAAAAAAAGGTGTTGTTTACTGTAAGAGCAGTGAGACTATGGAACTCTCTGCCTGAGAACGTGGTGATGGTGAACTCACTAAAAGAGTAATAGAAGGGTCTGCACGTCTTTCTTGTGTGTTACAATATTTCATGCCATAGTCACTGATTACATTAGCAGGGTCTGTGATTCATGAAATTATTCTGATTGCAAGACTTTGAGTTGGTAAGGATTTTTTTTCCCTGAAATAAGAAAAATTGGCTTCTATCTCAGTCACCATCTGAATTATAGATGCTTCGTGTAAAGGTACCTTAAGTAAGCTCTCAGCTGTTCCCACAATGACCCCTTCCAAAAGACAATACAGGCTATGCCAAGTGTGGGGAGTCATCGCGCCATTATGGTATAGACAATGTGTGTTTAAGGAGCTAAGCAGTAGGTCCAGAGACTTAATCGCCCAGGACACTATTGTATTAGTTTAGAGCCCAGATGGGAAGCCCTTCATGTTGTTCTGTAATGCTTACATTGTGTGTATTTGGTGATATAAAGCTGGATGATATCCGTTTTAATCATGCTACTCACCTGGGTGGTTATCTGTAGGAATCTGCTCTTCAAACTCTTCTTTGACCATCACAATTGTCACTGTATTATCCATATGCTGATATAAAAGCTGTGAGACAAATACTGTAAGTCAGCAGACAGTTTGAGAAGTCATGTGGAATGTTTTACATGACATGAAAAGATCATTAATTATTATGACGACCAAATATGACCTAACAGGAGTAGTTATCTGAGCCACATAGCTGCAGGGCTAGAAGCCGGACATATATATTAGATGGTGGCTCAATGACCCCTCAGGAACCTCATACACATGTATATTCGGCATGGCTAGACACGCTGCACGTTGTCTCAGTGGAGGAGATCAGCGGCTACCAGACACATCCGCTGTTTGTCTTGGAGGAAATAAAGGAGCAGATAGATATAAATCCAACCTGTTGGCTCCTTATTCCCATCAGCAGTCTCCACCGCCAGAAAACTGGGAGAAGATCCCAACAACATGTAATGTCTCTGGTCAGCGGTAATCCTGCCATCTCCACCGGCCACAAGGAGAAGACATCTAATAAGACTGAAGACAAGAGCTTCACAGCCTTCTACAGATCAGAAGGACATCTCCATGTACCTGATGGTCCTGTGGAAGAACAGGACGGGGACATCTCTCTGGTGGGCTTCTCTTACTGGATGGAACTGGAGGAAATACAGACAGACACTGAAGTCATTCTTTACATACAGATAATAAAGTCCCCGTGTATTTAGTCCTGTCTATTACCTGGTGATGGGAGCGGCTGGCGGGTCTCCATCATGGCGTCCTTGCACAGATCCTTGTGTCCTTCTAAATACTCCCACTCCCCCATGGAGAAATAGACAGCGACATCCTGACACCTTATAGGAGCCTGACAACACAATATACAGTCATCACCCACAAGCCTTCAGTGCTGTTACTGTATAATGTACCAGCATTCCCTGCAGCATCACCTCTCCAGTCAGCAGCTCAATCATCTTGTTGGTGAGTTCTAGAATCTTCTGTACATTGATGTCCTCATATATCAGGGGCTGAGGTGGGGGCCCCATGATTGGGCTCGGGGTTCTTCCCCATCCTTCACACACAGCAGCCCGACAGCAATCACTAGAGGTCTTCTTCGCTATTGTGTAATTCTGTTTATGAGGAGACATTAATAAGTATTGCTACAGACATTTCCAGAGCCCATCACCTCTTCAGTCTATCAACTATTACCATAAATAAAAATGATGTAATGTGACATCATTAAAATCTCTCCCCTCTCCAGTGACATCATCTGTTAACCCCATAGATAAGAATGATGTGATGTGACATAATCAGAATCTCTCCCCTCTCCAGTGATATCATCTCTGTTTACTATACATAAGAATGATGTAATGTGACATCATCAGAATCTCTCCCCCTCTCCAGTGATATCATCTCTGTTTACTATACATAAGAATGATGTAATGTGACATCATCAGAATCTCTCACCTCTCCAGTGACATCATCTGTTATTACCATAGATAAGAATGATGTAATGTGACATCATCAGAATCTCTCACCTCTCCAGTGACATCATCTGTTATTACCATAGATAAGAATGGCATGATATGACATCATCAGGATTTCTCACCTCTCCAGTAAGCTGGAAGAGTATCTCTAGGGCGAGATTCAATATACTTTCTGTCATCTTGTCCCTGCCCTTCTCCTTTCTTGATTCTACATTGTAGAAACCTGAATAGAAAGACGCACCAATGTTGAAACCTCATAAAATCCCACATAAAACATACAATTACTGGAGATAATGAGGGAAAACTTTTGAGCAGATAATAAAGTGTAGATTTTGTTTTTTCTCTTTTTGTTTGAATTGGAACAATCTTGTCAAGTCAGTTCCTCCATGTTTCACGGTTTTGGATACACGTAAGGACTACAGCCAATCATGACATACATATTGGTATTACCATCTTGACCAATCTTCTGAATGCAATGAATGTATACAGAAACTTAACCCATTTAGGACCAGCCACTGTATATATACGACGGCTGGTCCTGGGCTTAGAGGACCGCTGATAGTAAAAAAATACGTTGGTGCTCTAAGTCTCCTGCCTCTGCAATCAGTCAGAGACAGGAACCGGTTATCAGCTGTTAGTGACAGCTGATATCCGGGAGCAGAAGGCAGGAGGGGTTTTTAACCCTTCCTGCCTTCTGCTTCCCCGATATACAGTGCTCAATGAGCACTGTCTGGGCAAAGTGAAAGTAAGAAGTAAGAAGTACTTTCACTACGGGAGCCTCGGGGGGTCATGTGACCTCCTGGGATTCACTGCTACTGCAGAGCTGGATGGTCAGACTTAGACCCTGGCAGCTCTGCAGGTGACTAATGTCACCACAGGGGTTGCTTTCCCCTGTAACTGGGAATCCTATGGACGCCCCAGCTACAGTGGGAAAATGTCAAATAAAGTTAAAAAAAAATGTGAATGTCCCCCAGAGGTCTTACATGACGTCATGGGGGACATAGATAGTAAAATACACAATTACATACATGAGTAAAACAAAACAGAATAAATAACAGAATAAAACAACAATACATACAAAAGAAAGAGAATAACACAAAGCAGACGCCAACAAAAACCGTCGCCGTATGCGCCCTGTAAACCAAAACCATACATACTATATATCAAAATGTCCTAAATAAATAGAGGAACCCATTTCCATACTTTATTTTAATGTAAATACAAAAATAATTTTTTTTAAAACTGTAAATGTTAAAAAAATCATTTTTTTTAGCATTTTACTCCCAATAAAACTAAAAACGGGAAAAAAAAGTCAATGAAAAAGATATTTAAAAAATAGTCCTATATGTCACGGGGAAAAAAACGCAGCAAAAATAATTTTGGTAGCTAAAGGAAAAAAAATGGAGCAGTAAAACCGCCACATGGGTAAAATCCCTAAAAAGTATCTGGTCCTTAAGGTAGAAAACAACCTGGTCCTTAAGGGGTTAAAGGAACCTCGGGCGAATCGGCACTGGATTGGGGGCAGATTTTATGTATATTGTAATTTTAACAATTCAAATGACAGATTAGTTTTGTTCTTAGAGCTGGACAATCCAATCACTTAATTGCTATATACAGCAATCAATGTCGGATGCAGTGCACTCCCAATCCCTGGGGCTGACATGCACATCACCACCCACAGAGGAGGAACAAGTATGTACAGTGTGTCAGCTCCAACAAGGTTTTATCAAGCATAAACAGCACATGATAGTCAGTGTATATATTTATTTATTTATTTATTTTAGACTGGGCGTGCATAAAGAACAGACAACAGAAATCCATATATATATATATTTTGCCATAGATAGATATAGATGTTGGCTTTCAATTAGTGACAAATTAAGTTTTTAACCACACAAAGTTAGAGGTAGGTGGAAGGTCATTAAAAGTTACCTGAAATCATTTTTAATGACCTTCCACCTACCTCTAACTTTTTCATTGGTGCCAATGTGCACCATAACCGCTGGGTCCTCACCAGCCTCTCCCAGTAATCTGTCAACTCAATCCACGATGTGTCAAGCTCAAGTGCCAGGAAGAGAATACACTTTCTGATGAACCCGGTCATTGTGGCAGATTGCTCTGTCTGTACCCCTAATAATTAAATCCCCTATTATCAGGACCAGCCTAGCCTACCCCGCACTCCTATTCCCCTTCTTTTAGAGAAGATATCCCCATGGCGATCAGAGGGCATGTTGTTCTGCAGCATTCCTAATCCTGTACTGGCACCCCCCTCTTCTACCAACTTTGCAAACGTGTTGGGGTGTGCTGATTCAGGACTAGCCTCCCTAGCACATTTCCCTCCATCTCTCCTTCTGTCACCCAGCGAGCTTTTTGATTATCCTGTACTGCCATGATACCATCAATCCCACATATATCCCAGCAAGCGTCTGCTTAGTGAGCACCCAAATACTTTGCATGTGATCAGTGGATCCCAGTGTTGAAAGCTGCACATTTAGATCCAGGATCTGTGCTTCCAAATGCACAAACCGCTAACATGTCCTACAGCAATATGCACCCTCGAATGGCTGGTCAAGGACTGCATACATGGCACAAGATGTACACCGGACATCATTGTCAAACATTGAGCACATTCTAGATGAGGATCATACAGATAGATTACATAAAAGTAATATATGCAAAAGTAAAAATGGATAAGCGGTAAATAAATTCAAGTGACTCTTCTAAAATCCCTGAAAGTCACTAATCTCAAGTCACACACTTAAGGAACAGCACACGTTAGAAGACAGTGTACTTGGAATACAGCACACTATAGATGAGCGAGTATACTCGCTAAAGGCAATTGCTCAAGCGAGCATTGCCTTTAGCGAGTATCTCCCCCGCTCGAGACTGCAGGTTCGGGTGCCGGCAGCGGGCACGGAGCTGCGGGGAAGAGCGGGGAGGAACGGAGGGGAGATCTCTCTCTCCCTCTCCCCCCCCCCCCCCCCCCCCCCCCCGTTCCCTCCTGCTGACAGCCGCTACTCACCGCTCCCCGCGCCGGCACCCGAACCTGCAGTCTCGAGCGGGGGAGATACTCGCTAAAGGCAATGCTCGCTCGAGCAATTGCCTTTAGCGAGTATACTCGCTCATCTCTACAGCACACACATTGAGCCCGCACACTCACTTATGTTTGCTATATATAGCTTTTAGCTGTAATACCCCTTCTCCTCCTCCTCTGATTGATGATAATGATGAATAGCCACTCACACGGCTACTATATATTGGGAGTGGAGTGACTGCTTAGTATTATACTTTTATAAAGTAGCGCCAAGTCCCATTGATATGTGTACCAATTTATCACAGAATGCCAGCCATTTTTTTCTCACTAATTAATGATGAGTTTCAAACTGTAAGTCATCCAAAGAAACTTATGAATAACCTCACAAGAACGTCTAGCTATCAAGTCATTGTTGGGCAGTGACAAGGGTTGAAGTACTGTTATCCAATGGAGAGTCGATTATCTTGCAAATGATGAACTGGTTTTATCAATGTTGCTTCTCTCCCTTTTTTTCTCATTTTCCCTGAAACCTATATATGCCTGATATTGATGACCTATGCAGTGGTTAAACTGTCTTCTAGCCTTATCAGTTAAGATACTAATGTTCATTTCAACCGCTAACTAAGGGTAGGCACCACTGACAATAGGAATAAGCTACTCTGAGTATTGCCATCAAACTACAAGTAGCTCATATCCAAAAAGTGCTATCACAGCACACATATCTTTCACAGCAACTGGCACCTCAACTATAAATAATTGTATTAAGGGCCAATAAGCCATATTTATCTCTCTGTGTGTATATTAGAGAGAGAGATGACCCTGTGTATTGATGGAGCTGCATGTTTCATCTGATCAACTGACTAATAATTGCGTTCAGTTGATCTTGTGAGAAACATCGAATTAGAACGATCTGATCCTGTTTAGAGATGAGCGAGCACTAAAATGCTCGGGTGCTCGTTACTGGAGTTAAGCTTTTCGTAATGCTCGAGAGCTCGTTTCGAGTAACGAACCCCATTTAAGTCAATGGGAGACTCGAGCATTTTTGAAGGTGACCGGTGCTCCGCATAGCAGAGGTTGTGTGAATCACCTGAAAACATCAGCCTGCGTCCACAGCGTACTCGAATTTTTCCCAGCGCAGCGTTCAGCTGTCCTCATGCCACACAGTCGCTTGATAGCCACACCACCCTCATGTCTATTTATAAGTGTGTATTGGATTAGGAGGAACAGGAGACAAACACTGCAGAGGGTTGGCAGGGCCAGGCAGCGACCCTCTTTGAAAATGTGGACGATATCCCACTTTGCTGATGAGAATTGATGATAAATTAACGCATGATTAGAAGTCCAATCCCATGCCACCTCTATGACAATATTGTCTGGGGCCACAAACGTGACCCAAAAGGGGACTCAGACGCCAGTACTTCCACCCATCTCCACAATTCAGAAACACATTCTAAAACCAAAGATTGGTTTGAAGCAGGAGGTGTTGCAAAAGTAGCCACCACAGGTATATAGTGACCCTGTGAAAGTCGCATTAACCCTTTCCAGTCCAATGTCGGGCCTGCCCCGACATCATCATTTTCCTCCACAGCTCCGATGTCGGGGCAGGCCCGACACTGCAGTGCAGGAGTGGATCTGCACCCGATCGTCAGGCACATCGGGTGCAGATGCACTCCTTTACTGGTCGTCATCGAGGACCCCCGAGGAGAAGGCAGAAAGGGTTTTTAACCCTTTCTGCCCACTTCTTTATACATTACATAGCGCTCAATTAGCGCTATGCAATGCATAGATTCCGGCCGGCGATCATGTGACCGCCGGTGTTACCTGACCCCCGGCGGTCACATGAACGCCGAGCCGGGAGCCTGCACCGTGCAAGGACCTGCTTACCTGACCAGCGTCTTGTGCATTCTCCTTCTGTCTCCCGACCCGGCGATCATGTGACCGCCAGGTGTCACCTGACCCCAGCGGTCACATGATCGCCGAGCCGGGAGGCAGAAGGAGAATGCGGAAGATGCCGGTCAGGTAAGCAGGTCCCTCCCTGCATCCTCCTGAACTCTGTCAGATCAGGAGGGTGCAGGAAAAACAGATATTTTTGGTATAACTTACCGTAAAATTTCTTTCTCGTCACGTTCATTGGGGGCCACAGCCTAGACCATGGGATATAGCCACTGCCCTAGGAGGCGACACTAAGCAAAAAAAGTGTTAGCTCCTCCCCGCTGGCTATATCCCCCCCTGCAGGCACTCAGCTAATTAGTCTGTCTGCAAGCAGTAGGTAGCCAGTGGGAGTACATTTATACATATTGTGTTATATACATACCAAACATAAATCTGGTGTAATTCTTTGCCACCAAAAAAATGACCGAAGAACAGAGAGTTCCGGCAACCGCCTAAATAATAAGGGGTGGGTGCTGTGGCCCCCAATGAACGTGACGAGAAAGAAATTTTACGGTAAGTTATACCAAAAATATCTGTTTCTCGTCCGTATCATTGGGGGCCACAGCCTAGACCATGGGACGTTCACAAGCAGTCCCGAAAAAAACATATACTGGGTGGGCACTGCACGTGCGGTCAAACGACTGCCGCCTGCAGGATTTTCCGTCCAAGAGCGGCATCGGATGATGCGGCTATATGGACTCTATAAAATTTCGAAAATGTATGCACGGACGTCCAGGTGGCTGCCTTGCACACCTGGAGGGCTGAGGCTCCATGACGGACTGCCCAGGAGGCCCCCACCGCCCGTGTGGAGTGGGCCGTAACCCGAAATGGTGGCGAGCGTCCCGAGGCTCGATATGCTTCCGTTATCAGGGACCTTATCCATTTTGATAGGGTGACTTTTGAAGCTGCTAGGCCCCTTCGAGTCCCCTCCGGAATAACGAAGAGGGAGTTGGTCTTGCGGAAATCCCTTGTTCTCTTCACATAGGTTCTCAGCGCCCTTACTACGTCCAGGTGGTGTAGTAGTTTTTCCTTTTTGTGTACTGGATTTGGACAAAAGGAGGGCAAAACGATTTCCTCATTAATATGAAACTGAGAGACTACTTTTGGTAAAAACTCGGGTGATGGTCTTAGTACCACTTTGTCCTGGTGAAAGGCCATATATGGTGTTTGTATAGACAGTGCCGCTAGTTCCGAGACCCTTCGGATCGATGTGATGGCGACGAGGAATGCCACCTTCCAGGTTAGTAACCGCATCGGGATTTCCTTGAGCGGCTCAAACGGCTGGTCCGTAATAGTGTCTAACACGAGATTGAGCTCCCAAGTTTGGACCGGAGGCTTAAACGGGGGTGTTGTATGGGCAACTCCTTGCAGGAAAGTCCGTACTGCCATCCTGTTTGCAATTGGTCTTTGGAACAGTACCGTTAGTGCTGATACCTGGCCCCTCAGCGACCCTACCCTTAATCCTACTTCAAGGCCTGATTGTAGGAATGCAAGAATCCTGGACACCGAAAATTGCATTGGTTGTAAACGCCTCTCCTCGCACCAGATGAAGAAGCGCTTCCAGACTCTATAGTAGATTGCTGATGAGGCTGCTTTCCTGGCTCGTATCATTGTCTGGATGACATTCTCCGCATAACCCTTCCTTCTCAATACCTCGGTCTCAACGGCCAGGCCGTCAAATGTAGAGACCTGGAATCCGGGTGAACAAAAGGCCCCTGGGATAGCAGGTCTCTTCGCTCCGGAAGGTGCCACGGTGTGTCGTACAGCATCTCCATGATGGCCGCGTACCAGCTCCTTCTTGGCCAATTTGGTGCTACCAATATCGCCGGTCGCCCTCCCTGCTTGATTTTTCCCAGGATCCTCGGTATGAGCGGGATTGGCGGGAATACGTATAGGAGTTTGTACTCCCTCCACGGAATTGTCAGGGCATCGGTTGCCGCTGCCTGTGGGTCCCGGGCTCGGGACACAAATGGGTGTATCTTGCAGTTCAACCGTGACGCCATGAGGTCCACATCTGGTGTGCCCCATTTCCGGCATATCGTCTGAAAAATTTCTGGATGCAGGCCCCATTCGCCGGGATCTATCCTTTCCCGGCTTAGGTAATCCGCCATCCAGTTTTCTACTCCGGGGATGTACACCGCGGATATTGAGCTTAGATGCCTCTCTGCCCATGTCAGTATGGCTGCCACCTCGCTCATTACCGACGAGCTCCGTGTCCCACCTTGCCGGTTGATATAGGCCACCGCTGTGGTGTTGTCCGTCTGAATGCGTACGCTTTTTCTCTTGAGACTGGGCCCGAAGTGTTGGAGCGTCCGGTAGATAGCTCGCAGTTCTAGAATGTTTATGTGAAGCCTTGCCTCTCTTTGTGACCACTCTCCCTGAACCGATTGGTCCCTCAGTGTTCCGCCCCAACCCGAAAGGCTGGCGTCCGTCGTCACTACTGTCCATTGCCTGGGGCCCAACGGTCGCCCTGCCTGCAGTCTGCCAGGTCTCAGCCACCATTTCAGTGACCCCCGGACCTGAGGGGTTATCTGGATCTGCCGTTCCAGGGTCAGCCGGGACCCATCCCAGCGTGACAGTATCAGGTGTTGTAACATCCTTGATCGGAACTGAGCGAAAGGGATTGCCTCGAATGCTGCCACCATCTGGCCCAGGATAGCCATGCAGTATCTGATGGTCAGTGGTTTCCCCTGCCTTAGGGACCGGACGCCCTGCCGGAGCTTGTGTGCCTTTGCTTGAGGTAGCCGGATCCGGTGGAGGCTGGTGTCGAATATCATGCCCAGAAATTGCAAACGTTGTGTTGGTTTTAGGCATGACTTTTCGTGGTTCACTATCCAGCCGAATTCTTGTAGGGTTTTTATCGTGACGTTCAGGCTCCTGACGTTGTCGTCCAACGATGGTGCTTTTATTAGTATGTCGTCTAGGTATGGAATAGCTTCTATACCTTCCGCATGAACTAGCGCCATCACTGCCGCTAGTACCTTCGTGAAAACTCTTGGTGACGTAGACAGGCCGAATGGCAGCGCCGTAAACTGAAAGTGCCTTCCCTGTGTTTCGAAGCGGAGGAATTTCTGATGTGCTTCCCGGATTGGGATATGAAGGTAGGCGTCCTTGATATCTATCGAGGACAGAAATTCCCCCGGCTGCATGGATGTTATAACGGACTTGACTGACTCCATCCGGAAATGTTTTGTCCTGACGAATCGATTCAATCTCCTTAAGTCCAGGACCGGTCTCACTCTGCCATCCTTTTTGGGTACTAGGAAAAGGTTCGAGTAGAACCCCTGCCTCTCCTGGGCTCCTGGCACTGGTTTCACAACCCCTTGTGCTAGTAGGTTCTGTACTGCTTGTTGTAAGTTGGCTACCCCTTCCGGAGAGGACGGCACTCTGGACTTGCAGAAAAAATTCCGTGGGAGGGTTGTGAATTCGATTGAGTACCCGGATGTCACAATCTCCTGTACCCACTTGTCGTTCACGCGCCTCCCCCATGTCTCCCAAAATTGGGAGAGTCTGCCCCCCACCCTGATGACACTGGGTGGGGGCAGTGCCTCATGCCACGTTTTTTGGTCCCGCCATTTTCGATGTTCCGGGTCGTGGTCGCCACGTCTGTTTTGTTTTAAATGAGGGGCCCCTCTTTGACTCTGCAGGGGTTCTCGTAGAGTGGGACCACTGCCCCGCCCCTGGGCGGGATGGAAAGCGCCGAAAGGGCCTAAAGAACGGCTTCTTTCTTAATGGGGCCTTCTCCTTCCTTGCCGCCATTTGCGGTAGTGACGTGCTCTTGCCGCCTGTGGCGTCCTTTATCATGACATCCAGTTTGGGGCCGAATAGTCTGTCTCCTTCAAACGGCAATTTCGTTAGCGCTATTTTGGACGCTGTATCCGCTGACCAGCTCTTCAGCCAGAGTGTTCTCCTTGTCGCTACCGATGCGGCGGACGCCCGGGCCACAAATTTGGCTGCGTCAAGCTGAGCTGTGCATACAAACTTATTTGCCTGTATGATATTATCTGTCAGCTCGAGCAACTCGCTTGGTGGAGCGCCTGCTATGATGTCTTTCCGTAATTGTTTGGCCCAGGCTGTGGACGCCTTACTGACCCATGCAGCCGCAAATATCGGTTGCAAGGCTGTGCCTGTGGCTTGAAACACTGTTTTTGCCAAGGTGTCCAGCTTCCTGTCTTGCGGGTTCGCTAGCGTCGCTACTTCGGCTGTTGGCAATGCTGTGCTCTTAGCTAGTCGTGACACGGGTGGGTCGACTACTGGAGGTACCGCCCAACTCTTTTTCAAGCCCCCTGGGAACGGGTAAGTAATTTCCCAAGTCTTCCCGGGTTGCCTGAATTTTTTATCCGGGTTCTGCCACTCCTTGTTAAGGGCTTCCGAGAAATCCGGGTGGTCCGGAAAGACCTGTCGTGATTTCCTCTGTCGTCTAAACGACACCGTGGACGGGGCCGTTTCTACTGTTTCTTCCGTAACCTGGAGGGTTTCCCTTACGGATATCACCAGGCTGTCCATTAGGCTGGCTAGGCGTGACACTTGCTCTTCGTCTAGTTCAGACATTGACGAGGCATCAGAGCGGTCGTAGTCTTCCGACCCACTGCCCTCACCTGCCGTTTGTGCCGTGTCATGGGATGCCCGAGAGCACGACGCTCGTGGGGACTCATGGTGAGCCCGGGCCTGTCTTGTAGAATATCGGGATCGCGACGAGTGCCGTGATCTATGATACGTATGCACAGATTCTCTGGAGCCGTGGGAGCCGCGAGAGTCCCCGGACCGCCTGGACCTGGGGGACCTACCTGACCTCCTGGTGCGCCGTGACCTCCGGGGGGAGTCCTCGCTACTGCGGGACCTCCTCCTCTTGCGTGTCCTCCCTTGTGCGTATTCCGAGGAGGACGCATCGGAGCTAAGCTCTAACCGGCGTAAAATTGCCGCAGAGGATGAGGCCAGGCCGGAAACGGCAGCAGCCAGGGACCTTGCCCATTGGGGCTCGGGCCCTGGCTCCACAGGGGCGGCGGGGGGCACCGGAGTCCCTGGGGGAGCGCGTGCCGTGGTGCATCCCGCGCAGCGGGGGTCGGTTTGACCGTACGCAAATTTAACGCTGCATGTAGAGCAAGCGTAGTGCTTCACCCTCCCCTTGGCCGGGCTGGAACCCTCTGA
Source organism: Eleutherodactylus coqui (assembly GCF_035609145.1). Classification (NCBI taxonomy): domain Eukaryota; kingdom Metazoa; phylum Chordata; class Amphibia; order Anura; family Eleutherodactylidae; genus Eleutherodactylus; species Eleutherodactylus coqui. The sequence goes on from NC_089841.1 coordinate 39,592,832, forward strand.
TCTGGGGTCAGACATGGTAACACAACACAATTTGCAACTGGTGGGTACCGTTTACAGGAATGCCTGCAGGGGGGGAGGGGAGGGCGAGGGGAGAACACCGCAAAGTGCCGCCTTGGGCAAGGCTTACCCGGTCTGGCAGCTGTTTGTGCGGTTCCCCCGGTCCAGCTGGAGCCTCTGGTCCTGACGTTTGAATGTTGTCGGGAGTCGACGCGGGTACACACACACGACCTCGTAGCGTTGGTGACCCGGCAGGCGTTGTGGCAGGGACTTGCTGCGGCGTTGTCACTGCTGCTGGTGCCCGAGACAGGAGGTGCTGCTGCTGTCCGGATGCTTCTCCACAGCAGAGGGACACTGCAGAGCCGGATGGCTGGACGGCTGCTGCTCAGAAGCGCTGCTGCCCCTCAGGCGGGCTGCTGCTCAGGCGGGCTGCTGCTCAGGAGGGCTGCTGCTCAGGAGGGCTGCTGCTCAGGAGGGCTGCTGCTGCGGGCTCGGGGAGCTGCACAGTGCCAGGCTCCGGCGTGCGTGTAGGCAAGCTGACACGCTGTGCTGCAGAGAGCGGCCATTCTTTTTCCTGGCTGCCCTTTTTAAGCTTGCCGCGCTCGGAGGGGGCGTGGCCTGGCCGGGAAGCGTCCCCGTGACCCGGAAGTGACGTCTTCCGGCCGTGACGACGGCGCTCCGCCCCCCGGAGCGCCGCGCCCGGAAGTGGCTTGCCGGCCGGCGCCCCGGCGTCCTGCCCTGCCCTGCCCCGCTCCGCTTCTATCCCTGCCAAGGGAGAAACTGCCGCCGCTGCTGCTTCTCTGCCGTCCGAGAGTTGTGATGCCCAGGTAACCTGCGTCTTGTTGCCGCTGCCGCCGCTGCGAGGAGGGAGTCCCGAGTGATTATTTTCTGGTGCTCTCATGTGGGGTCCCAGGTGGAATGCTGCCCTCGCTTAGTCCCAACAGGGTATTGTTCTGGGGGCCACAGCCTGTCCACACGTCGACAGCTCCAGCAGTGCTGCCCCCTACGCGTCACCGTCAGACAGTGCGCTACTCCAGGGAGGGGGAGCCCTATGGCTGGCGGGTAACCGACTCGGATGCGCATTGCATGGTCGGGCCCCTTTTTCTTCTCTGGGTGAGACGCCGCAGTAGTGGTGGAGACACCCCCTGCCTGCGTCTCCCCCGGGAGGCCAGTAAAGCCAGGGAAAAGCCCCGACTCCCCGGATTCCCGCGAATAGCTTTTCCTACGTCTGCCTCCTAGCAGACACTAAGCTAAAGACTAATTAGCTGAGTGCCTGCAGGGGGGGATATAGCCAGCGGGGAGGAGCTAACACTTTTTTTGCTTAGTGTCGCCTCCTAGGGCAGTGGCTATATCCCATGGTCTAGGCTGTGGCCCCCAATGATACGGACGAGAAATGTATTTTTTCTCACCCATTCTCCCAGCTCCAATTTATTTGGAGCTGGGGAGAATGGGTGAGAAAAAATAAATGGATTGGAAAGGGTTAAATCAGTTACGCTTCCTGTAAACGCTCCAATCCAGTATCTCGGATAACTGTGGTAAAATGAGAGCTGATACATGCCAACCAGCGCTGACCCCCAGGGATGCGTGCGTTTATCAGACCCAAACCAAACCGGCTGTTTACCACTCAGGGTATTTTATGTCCGCTTAAATCCAAAAATAGACAGTGAAGAATAAGTTCTGTCCTGCTATACAGTGCTGATCAGAATTCCAATGCCCATTCCACCTCCGTCACAAAATTGCCAGGAGCCACAAATGTGGGCATAAAGGGGACTCAGATGCCAGTACTTCTACCCATCTCCACAATTCAGCAATGCATTCTAAAACCAAAGATTGGTTTGAAGCAGGTGGTGTTGCAAAAGTTGCCACCACAGGTATACAGTGAAACTGTCAATGTCTCATGAAATCAGTTATGCTTCCTTTGATCGCTACGAGGACAGAGAGACACATGAAGAAATTTGAGTGGCCAAAGCAGGACCCCGCGCTGCGCAACGGATCGGGAGCAGATTGCAGATACCGACGATCGCAGACCCTGAGGGATGTGTGCGTTTCTCAGGTCTAAACCAATCCGGCTGGTTACCACTCAGGGTATTTTACGTCCGCTTAAATCCAAAAACAGACAGTGTACAATGAGTTCTGCCTTGTTATACAGTGCTGATCAGAATTGCAACCCCATGCCACCTCCGTCACAAAATTGTCAGGAGTCACAAACGTGGCAATAAAAGGGACTCAGATGCTAGTACTTCTAACCATCTGCACAATTCAACAACGCATTGTAAAACAAGAGATTTGTTTTAAGCAGGAGGTGTCACAAAAGTTGCCACTACAGGTATACAGTGAAACTGTCAATGTCTCATGAAATCAGTTACACTTCCTTTGATAGCTACAAGGACAGTGGGACACATGAAGAAGTTTGAGTGGCCAAAGCAGGACAATTCATTCTGTCTAGGTGTCAGATAGCTGGACACTGTGCTGGGATACATTTGTGGACTCTGTGGGCATATGATGCTGGGACCAGCACGTTTGCTGTACTGTAGTGGTGAGCCTCCTCAAAATTGGTGGCAAGAACCTGGAAGTGGCCCTCCGAAAAAATGCTTTTAAAGAGACTATGGTGCCCTCTGAAGAATTGGCTGTTCAGCATGCTTACATGCTGGTTTAGGAGGAGGAGAATCAGAGAAGGATAGACCAAGCTACTTCTATCATTGGGACACACACTTGGGCCTATTATGCAGATGCTTTCAGCAAAAAGCAAATAAAAGAATGAAAAATGAGAGGAGTTTTGTTAGTTCCTATATAGTCTGTGTACACCAGTATATTGTATAGAACCAGTAACAGTATGCAGTATACAGCCAGGATGCTTGTGAATGCTTTGTGGCCACTACTGGTCGCAGGCAGCCAAACTGACGATGCACAAGAATGGAGTTGCAGTCTTAAAAAGGACTGTTAGGTTCCAATTATTCCAATCTCATGCCACCTTCATCACAAAATTTAATGAGCCACAAACGTGGGCATAAAGGAGACGCAGATGCCAGTACTTCTACACATCTGCACAATTCAACAACCCATTCTACAGCCAAAGAGTTTTGTACCCTGAGTGCAGTTGAACCCCTGAAACATTTGTTTACCAAGAGTATAGGCGAACCCTTGAAAGATTTGTGTACCAAGAGTATAGGCGAACCCCTGAAACATTTGTGTACCAAGATTATATAGGAGAACCCCTGAATCATTTGTTGACCAATAGTATAGGCGAACCCCTGAAACAATTGCTTTACCAAGAGTATAGGCGAACCCCTGTAACATTTGTATTCCAAGAGTATAGGCGAACCCCTTAAAAATTTGTTGACCAAGAGTGTAGGTGAACCCTTGAAAAATTGGTTTACTAAGAGTATAGGCGAACCCTGGATTAATTTGTTTACTAAGAGTATAGGCGAACCTCGGAAAAATTTGTGTACCAAGAGTATAGGCGAACCCCTGAAAAATTGGTTTACTAAGAGTATAGGCGAACCCCGGAAAAATTTGTTTACTAAGAGTATAGGCGAACCCCGGAAAAATTTGTGTACCAAGAGTGCATGTACCCCTGAAAAATGTGTTTACCCAGAGTGCAGGTGAAACCCTGAAATTTTTTTTCAACATAGAGCTCGTGCTTGCTTAATTTGCTAACAGAGCCTGGAGGCAGACCTCCGAAATTAGTTTTTACAGAGCCTTTTGGCCCTCTGAAAAATTGGCTGTTCCGCGTGCTGACTTGCTGGTTTAGGAGGAGGAGGATCAGAGAAAGATAGACCAAGCTACTTCTCACCTTTTTTTGAATGATAGAGGGTGCATGGTTCTTCTGTTCCAGCTTAAAGAATCTTTATGTTACGATGCTTTCTACAGGTGAAGAAGAGAAGTCAGGGAAAATCCAGGCTTTGTTCATCTTAATGAGTGTAAGCCTGTTGGTGCTGTCAGTTGACAGGCGGGTATGCTTATCCGTGATAATCCCCCCAACAGCACTAAACACCCTCTCTGATAAGACGCTAGTGGCAGGGCAGGCCAGCACCTGCAAGGCGTACAGCGCTAGTTTGTGCCACGTGTCTAACGGAGGATGTTGGTACGGTCGGCTATGTACTCCCTCACCAACTTTTTACAGTGTTCCCTCCTACTCAGCCTAGACCGGGGAGTAGTGACACAGTCTGGCTGGGGAGCCATAAGAGCCTTGGAGAGCGTTCTCCTGCCTGCCTTGGACATGCTGCCTGTACCCCTAATCTCTCCTGCTACTTGGCCCACGATGTATTGTCATTCCCTCATCTCCTGTTCTCTCTGCAAAGTGTCTGCCTTAATACTTAGCAGCGACCTTCTCAGCAGGCAAAGCAGCAGGATGGTTACACTGATAATAGCTCATCGCTGATCACCATTTGTGTTGACTCATCAAAGTTTCCTAACACCTGACAGATGTCAGACATCCATGCCCACTCCTCTGTGAAGAACTGCAGAGGCTGACTACCACTCCAACGGCCATGTTGCAGCTGGCATTCAACAATAGCTCTACGCTGCTCATAAACCCTGGCCAACATGTGCAACGTTGAATTCCAGCGCGTGGGCACGTCACACAACAGTCGTGCACTGGCAGCTGGAAGCGATGTTGCAGTGTCCTGAGGGTGGCAGCATCTGTGGTGGACTTTCTGAAATGTTCACACACGCGACGCACCTTGCTGAGCAGCTCAGACAAATTGGGGTAGTTTTTAAGAAAGCGCTGAATCACCAGATTGAACACGTGGACCAGGCATGGCACGTGTGTTAGTCTGCCAAGCTGCAGAGCCACCACCAGGTTATGCCCATTGTCACACACGACCATGCCTGGTTGGAGGTTCAGCAGCGACAGCCACAGATCTGTCTGATCCGTCAAACCCTGTAACAGCTCTTGGGCGGTTTGCCTCTTGTCACCTAAGCACAGGAGTTTTAGCACGGCCTGCTGACGCTTACTCACGGCAATGCTGAAGCGCCTCGAGCTACCGACTGAAGGCGATGCGCTCACAGTTAGTAATTGAGAGGTGGAGGAGGAGAAGGGGGTGGGGGGTTTGGAGGAGGTGGCATAATAAGCAGGAGAAACTATGACCGAGGTAGGACACACAATCTTCGGTGTGGGTAGCGCTTGAGCGGACCCAGGATCAGACTCAGTCCCAGCCTTCACTAGGTTAACACAATGTTCTGTCAGGGAGATGTAGTGTCCCTGTCCGCCAGCACTTGTCCACGCCTTAGTGGTTAAGTGGACCTTCCCAGAACCGCGTTGTGTGAGGGTACGGTTTATATTCCATGACATGTGCTAGTGTAAGGCAGGGACGGCACAGCGGGAAAAATAGTGGCGAATGGGGACCGAGTACCAAGGGACGACCGCCGCCATGAGGTTACGGAAAGCCTCGGTTTCTACCAGCCTATATGGCAGCATGGTCAGGCTCAGTAGTTTGGAGATATACACGTTTCAATGCATGGGTTATGGACAGCTGAACGCTGCGCTGGGACACATTGGTGGAGGCAGTGGAGGACCGTGGAGGTGAAGGGGTGGGTGCAGGCTGGGAGACGCTCGTGCATGTGTCCTTAGAGGGGGAACGCATCTCAGTGCCAGGATGTGACCCAGGGGAAGAGGCAGTGGTGTGATCCGCAGGTGGTGAATGGCCTTCATTTCAACTCATTGGGTGCTTAGCTATCATACGCCTGCGCATGCTGGTGGTGGTCAGGCTGGTAGGGGTGGCTTCCCTGCTAATCTTGGTGCGGAACATCTTGCACACCACTGTTCGTCGGTCATCCGCGCTCTCATTGATAAACCTCCAGACCTTCGAACACCTAGCCCTGTGCATGGGAGCTTGACGCGAGGAGGTGCTGTGGGGAACAGTTGGGGGATTACTTGCTCTCGTCCTGCTTCTCCCTTTGGCCACCCCACTTCCTCTGCCACCCTGTTCTGCTGCTGCACTTGCCTCCCCCTCTGAAGCGCTGTCTTCAGTAGGCTTACCAACCCAGGTCGGGTCAGTCATCTAATCATCCACCAGCTCTTCCTCTGAATCCTGACTTACTGCCCTAACAACCACCTCACTGATAGACAACTGTGTCTCATCATCATCATTCACAAGTACCTCTTGAGAGACTACTTGGAAGTCCCCACCCTCATCAACCTGAGTCTGTGAAAGGTCCAAATTTGGGGCATTGGTCACAACAAATTCCTGAGGTGGCTGATGAACAGTTTTTTCCGACTCGGAAAAGAAGGGACCCAAGAACAGTTCCTGGGAGTATGCCTGTTCTGAATCTCTCCTTTTCCTGCAGTGACCAGGCTGGGAGTAAGGAGGAGCAGCCTGAGCATTCAGAGGTCCAGTGCCTTGGCTAGCGTGAGTGGACTGCGTGGAAGACTGGGTGTTGGATAAATTACTGGATGTGTTAGCCGCTATCCATGTCTTCACCTGATTGCACTGTCGTGCTTTTAATAGTGGTCTACCACGCAGACCTGCTATATGTGAGATGAAGATAGGCAGCATAGATACATGGCGCTCTAATAATCCATCAGCAGCAGGCACTGTTTTTCCCCGCCCAGGACCTCGGCCCCTGCCCACACCCTCATTCGGACACCCACGTCCTCGACCCTTACCCCTAGTCTTCATCATATTAGACAATGCACTTGTACAAAATGCTATGCAAAATGAGAGTTATTTTGCGTACGCTTATAGGTCAAAATAGACATAATAAACAGTGTATTCTGTTGTTAGATAGCGTGGATTGACAGCACCCCCACACGGGTATATAGAGTGCGCTTTAAACCCCAAAAATACAAATTTAAACATTGTATACTGTTGTTAGAAGGCGTAGATTGACAGCACCCATACACGAGTATATAGAGTACGCTTTGAACCCCAAAAATACAATTATAAACAGTGTATACTGTTGTTAGATAGCTTGGATTGACAGCACCCACACACGGGTATATAGCGTATGCTATCCGCGGGCAAAGAAAAAATGTAAACAATGTATGCTGTTGTTAGATAGCGTAGGTTGACAGCACCCACACATGGGTACATAGCGTATACGCTGTCAGCGGGCAAGAAAAAAAAATTGAACAGTGTATACTATTGTTAGATAGCGTAGATCAGTGATTCCCAACCAGGGTGCCGTGAGAGGCTGCCAGGGATGCCGCGGCTCTGCGGCTGGAAATCACGTCGGCAGTGGTGTATTACGTCGCCACCGAAAGTTAGGTGGGGACATAATATACCAGCTGTGACATTTGCTGATGCCCCCAGCATGTGATAGGCTGTGGGTGCTCTCAGTCAAATGTGTTCCGGCCCCCTGCTGCCCATTCTGCTGAATGTCCCTTTGCCGGTCCTCTTGCTGCTCCCTTTGCCGCCGCTGCCTTTAATCTCCCCCCGCTGACCGGGGCTTAAAACCCCAGCGCTCCTGCCATTAGTGGTCCCCGGTCCTCTGTCTGCTCCGCTGTAGACCGCCGGAGCTCTTGCTGCTGACCTCACTGACCCCCACCCCGCTGGCTGCTGCGGTCGCCGTAGCTGCGCTGCCACTGTTGGCCACACAGCTGTCACTCACCCCACCTCGGCGCTGTGTGTTTTCCTCGTCTCTCTTCTGTCGTGGCTGCAGGGCGTCCTGGCTGCTGACACTCAGTCCTGGCGGCCGTGCAGCTATGCGTGTGTGTGTGTGGAGGCGGGGGGGGGGGTTTATGAAGAAGTTTTGTGCCCCTGCTGGAGGGTTGAGGCTACCATTACTTTTACTAATAGGCTTACATTATTAGGTGTAAACAGCTAATAATGTAAGCCTCAGGGCTGATTCCCACGGGCGGATTTGCACCGCATATCATGCGGTGGAAATCCGCCGCGTTGCCCCGCAGCTATTAGGTTTTATTGAACCTAATAGCGCAATGTTCACGGTGCGGAATTCCACCATGGAATTTTGCACCGTTAAATCACAGGTACTCACCCGCGGCATGTTCTATTCTGTAGCACAGCGGAAGATAGTGTGAAAACGCTTCCCCGCCTACCGCCAGCTGCATCATGTGATGCTGTGGGCGTGTCATGTGACGCTGCCAGCGCGTCACATCATTCTACCGACGCGTCACGTGCTCTACTGCGCATGTGCGCCGGAACATCATGCGGGATGTCGGGTGGCAGATCCGGAGGTAAGTATGGGGTCTCTGGGGGGGCGCCGTGACGGGCTCTGGTGTGGAATTTCGCTTGCGGAGCCCGTCACGGGCGTGGGCACTAGGCTTAAGGCCCCTGCACACGGGTGGATTTCCCGCAGAATTTCCACCCCTGCCTGCCTGCATAGTATTGCACTGCAAAACACAATTCTATGCAGACGGCCGCGATTTGTCCTTGTGAAAATACACGCGGATAACAAATCATGGCATGTTCTATTTCTGTGTGGGTCTCGCAGAGGCCCACACAGAAATGCCACTCCTGGCACATTACAGAGCCAGAGCCGCGAGAGAAGGGGTGTGGGTGGGGTCCCGGATGTCTGCAGGCGGCCCTACACTCAAACTACCCCTAACCCCCCCCCCAGCATGGGCTCAAACTCCTTCCACGTTGCTGTCGGCCTCTCAATAATTACTACCAAGGCCACTGTGGGAGTCGCCATTACCACTGGGGCCAGCAATATTAGGGGTTGCCATTACCATCGGGGCCAGTAATATAGGGGGTGGCTATTACTACCGGGGCCACCAACATGGGGGGGACTATTACTACATGGGGCGGATTAGTTGTGTAATCTATAGTAGCTGTAGCAGCAAAGTGGAGAGATTTTAAAAATCATCAACACGTGTGGAAACAATCTGTACAAAACCCGCGTGGACACCGACATGTGAAGGATTTAATTCCACAACATGTTAATTTTAAATATAATGTATATCAATAGCCCACCAAGCGCTCCAGCATTTCTCCCTGTGTTTTTTTTTTAAACAGCCCTGTCCTTTTTATAATGATCTAGGTAAAAATCCTATGTAATAATAAGCCACGCCCATGACCACACCCATAACCACACCCCTTTTTGGTAGGGGTGCCGTGCCATAAAATTTTTTCTCCCTGGGGTGCCCTAGGCTGAAAGGGTTGGGAAACACTGGCGTAGATTAACAGCATTCACACACGGGTATATAGCGTACGCTGTCAGCGGACAAACAAAAAAGTTAAACAGTGTATACTGTTGTTAGATAGCGTAGATTGACAATACTCACACACGGGTATATAGCGTACGCTGTCAGCGGGCAAAAAAAACCGTAAACAGTGTATATTGTCGTTAACGTAGATTGACAGCACCCACACACGGGTATATAGCGTATGCTTTGAACCCCCAAAATACAAATTTCAACTGTGTATATTGTTGTTAGATAGCGTAAATTGACAGCATCCACACACGGGTATATAGCGTACGCTTTGAGCAGGCAAAAAAAAAATTTCAACAGTGTATACTGTTGATAGATAGTGTGGATTGACAGGACGCACACACGGGTATATAGTTTACGCTTAAAGCCCCCCCCCAAAAATGAAAAATGATAGGAGTTTTGTTACTTCCTATCTAGTCTCTGTACACCTAACCGCAACCTCTAACCTACACTATCACTGTCCCTGAATACCAGCAGGTCTGTCCCTCAGCTAATTCAGCATGCATGTGAGGCGAGCCGTGGGTGACCAGAGTTTTAATACTCGGAGGTAACCTGATCAGGCCAGCCAGTCACTGCTGTAGACATGCACAGGGTTGGCACGTCGCAGCGGGATGTGCCAAAGCCTTCCCTGCATGTTTATTGGCTAAAAAATGGCACCAAGCATGTGGGGAGGAGAGGATGAAATTTTCTCGAGCACTGCGTGGTGCTCGCTTGAGTAACGAGCACCTTTGAGTATGCTACTGCTCGAACGAGCATGCTCGCTCATCTCTGATCCTGTTCTGACATAATTCTATCTTTAGATTTTTTTTTTTGCTTCATAGTGTTTTAAATTGCCCCTTTTACATATTGTCCTGGCTTTATCTCTCCTAATCCCTTGTTGTTTTTATATATGTTTACGTATTATTAATTCAGTAATTTGATTTGGAACAATTGTCTTGCGTTGTGCCCGAGCCTGATCAGCTGACCAGATGATGTCACATGTGACTGAAGGCACGCAGCTTTTAAATTCTGCCTGTTACCTGTCTCTGTAAGTGACCCAATGAAGGTGTCAATGTGACACCAAAATGCGCTGTTCCTATTACATCAGTTGTATTGAATGAAGCCCTGTTTTCCAGCAGTGTCGTGTATCCTCTTCCTCTTCTGTGGTACAACTGATTAAGGTAATAATGGTATGTTGCGTTACTATTAGAGATGAGCGAGCATACTCGCTAGGACAATTGCTCGATCGAGCATTGTCCTTAGCAAGTACCTGCCCGCTCGGGAGTAAAGGTTCGGGTGCCGGCGCGGGTGACAGGTGAGTTGTGGCAGTCAGCAGTAGGGTGCGGGGGGGAGAGAGGGAGAGAGAGATCTCCCCTCCGTTCCTCCCCGCTCTCCCCCGCCGCCGGCAGCCGAATCTTTGCTCCCGAGCCGGCAGGTACTCGCTAAGGGCAATGTTCAATCGAGCAATTGCCCTTAGTGAGTATGCTCGCTCATCACTCGTTACTATACGGTCACAAATAATTTTTTGGGCAGATTCTGCATCAAATCTGTAAAAATCTGTGTACCATTGCTTTTCTCAACAATCTGCAGAATACTCCATACAGCGTAGTTTATTTCTGTACATGAACTTGAAATCAGTTATCACTACTCAATGCGGACTCCCCACCAAATCTGTGTTGGGAAATCCACATATGGATTTGACTATTGAGGGCTCAGTCAAACGAGCGTTTTTTTTTTTGCGCAGCTATGTGCACAAAATAACTCTGCTCCACGCATCTTAAAAATGCGTGTGATCGAAGCTCCATGCTCATTGCTTTCAATAGGGCTAGCACTAGAGATGAGCGAGCGTACTCGGTTCGGGTGTTTTTGCACTCGAGCACCTCTTTTTCCGAGTAACTGACTACTCGGACGAAAAGATTCAGGGGGCGCTGCGGGTGAGCGGGGGGTTGCAGAGGGGAGTGGGGGGGGGGAAGAGAGAGAGAGCTCCCCCCTGTTCCCCACTGCTACCCCCACTCCACCACGCCGCCCCCCGAATCTTTTCGTCCAAGTAGTCAGTTATTTGGAAAAAGCGGTGCTCGAGTGCAAAAACACCCAAACCGAGTACGCTCGCTCATCTCTAGCTGGCACTACTGCAGCCGACCCCATTGAAAGCAATGGGCTGCCGGCAACCCCCGCAGTGATTTTCGGGGAAGGGCTTGAAATATAAGCCCTTTCCTGAAAATCATCCATAGCTGCAGTAAAAAATATATACATTACCCCCGCCGCTGTCGGGGCTCCGGCACATCTTCTTGCTGGCTCCCCAGCACTGCTCTGAAGCACTTACTGCTGCCCAGGAAATTAAAAATCCCCACCTCCAGAAAGTGCTGGGTCTGATTGGCTGAGCACTAAGCTAATCTCAGGCAGTGCTCAGCCATTCATTAAATGACAACTGAGCGCTGTCTGTGATTGGTCACAGTGCTCAGCCAATCAGAGGCAGTGCTTCCTGGAGGGGGTTTTCAATCCCCAGCCACCAGAAGACAGACGAAGACTGCCAGAGACATGGAGAAGAGCCGCACAGTACTTCTAGGTGAGTTAATTATTTTTGTACTATTGCTAGGGCTGATTTTCAAGAAAGGGCTTATATTTAAAGCCGTTCCCCCGAAAATCACTATGAGGGTTGCCTATATCCCATTGCCTTCAATGGGAGAACATCACGTTCCTTTGCCACACCTGTCACAGCTGTGGCAGGGGATCACAATCTTCTCAGCATGTTTTCAATCGGGCCGGCGGGGATGCTGCCAGCCCCATTGACAACAAGGTGAATCCCCTCGACTGAAAGCATCCAGGGTTTCACATCCAAGGAATCTCCTGCTGCAGCTGTCACAGCAACAGCATGGGTTAGCGATCCGCTCCCATTGCTTTCAATGGCGGGGGCAGTAACGCCAGCAGGCTCATTGAAAGCAATGGTCCTCTGCCACAGCCGTGGCAGGGGATTCTTTTGTCCCCGCGGGGAGTCCCATCATCACTGCACACTATGACAGTGACAGTGCTTCTTTTTGGCAGTAACAACACATATAGGGGCTGTTTAGTGAATCCTTAAAGCCATAAACTGACCAGCAAAGGCGGGGTAGTTTGGCAGCACAGACAAGCAGACAAGGCTTGGCACTGGTGTAAGAGAGCAGATCCAGATGCTGGCAATGACGTAGTAGAGCTCAGCAGGTCTCTGGCTATTAAGTGGTTACTAATTAAAGGTATAACTTGTCATAACAGTATTATTCTGCTGACTTAACTCTTTTGAATATTTATTAGATTTTAGATGCTTTACTGTTTACAGATGTCCTATAATGACTGTCCTTCGGTTATTGGCTGGGACTTTTTGTTACCTCATTTATTTTTTGCATTTAAAGGATGATTATTCTGTAAAAGAACATGCTATAAATAAGAACTCTGTTTGAAGCATGTAAGCGCAATTGTGGAAGTTGGTTTTTACCATGAAATTTAAATTAATTGCTGTTTTTATCCTCGAAGCCAAGAAAGTGTTGGAGTTTTGTTTCTATGGTTGTTTACAGTGTACTTTGCACCTGTCAGTGCCCCCATGGGAAGTGTATCTATGCAGTGAGCTGGTGTTTGGAGTCGCATTTACATGTGTAGCTAGTCCTATTACCTGGTAATGGGAGCTGCCGGCGGGTCTCCATCATGGCCTCCTTATACAGATCCTTGTGTCCTTCTAAATACTCCCACTCCTCCATGGAGAAATAGACAGCGACATCCTGACACCTTATAGGAACCTGACAACACAATATACAGTCATCACCCAGAAGCCTCCAGTGCTGTTACTGTATAATGTCCCAGTATTCCCTGCAGCGTCACCTCTCCAGTCAGCAGCTCAATCATCTTGTTGGTGAGTTCTAGAATCTTCTGTACATTGATGTTCTCATGTATCAGGGGGCGAGGTGGGGGCCCCATGATTGGGCTCTGGGGTCTTCCCCATCCATCACACACAGGGGCCCGGCAGCCATCACTAGAGGTCTTCACTACTGTGTAATCCTGTATATGGGGAGACAGTAATAAATATCACTGCAGACATTTCCAGAGTCCATCACCTCCCCAGTGACATCATCTGTTATTACCATAGATAAGAATGATGTAATGTGACATCATCAGAATCTCTCACCTCTCCAGTGAGCTGGAAGAGTGTCTCTATGATGAGATTTATTATACCCTCCACCATCTTGTTCCTATCCTTCTTCATCCTATAAAGTAGGGAATTGAATAGAAAGAACATCAGAAAACGTAAAAACCACACAATATCCCACATAAAAATTACCAATTAAAGGAGATAATAAACAGAAACATTTGAGGTGATACATTGTGGACTTTTACGCCTAACACTATGGGACGTACATTTACATCCAGCACCGTCGGGTTATGTATGAAGGGAGATTGCGAGACGATCTCCCTTCATACAATGCGGACGCAGGCTGTTTCTTACAGCTCCAATAAGCCACATGGCTCAGCAGAGCTGTTAACCCTTTAGGGGCCGCTTCCAATTCTAACAGCGGCATTTAGATCCACAAGCCGATTTACGTGCGCCAATCTCTCTCCGTTCGGCGCGAGACAACCCCGATGCAGGGGTTAAAAAAGAACACCGGAGAGTGCTTACCTGAATCCCCGCGCTCCGGTGACTTCTTACTTACCAGGGCTTCTGTGCGGTCCATTGCCGATTCCAGCCTCCTGATTGGCTGGAATCGGCACGTGACGGGGCGGAGCTACACGGAGCTACACGGAGCCCCATTCAGAAAAGCAGAAGACCCGGACTGCGCAAGCGCGGCTAATTTGGCCATTAGACGGCGAAAATTAGTCGGCTCCATGGAAACGAGGACGCTAGCAACGGAACAGGTAAGTGAAAAACTTCTTATAACTTCTGTATGGCTCATAATTAATGCACAATGTACATTACAAAGTGCATTAATATGGCCATACAGAAGTGTATAGACCCACTTGCTGCCGCGGGACAACCCCTTTAACTGTTTAGATGCCTCGGGCAGAGGTAACCACATATCTAAACAGTCAGCTGGAGGGGGGCCCCTGCCTGCATCTCATTGGTGCACCTTACAATGCAATCTGAACGCAATCTGAGGATGCCGATGGACTAGCATGTGTAGCGACCCATTCTTGCATTATTGAGTACCATGAACATGTAAGGGAGACTGTGTCACCATATACATATATTGCACTGCATTTGATTATATGTCTGTATCTCTTGTATCTGTGCCTTGCCTTAGCAATGGAGAGATCTCCTACTATCAGTCAGCCCCTCTGTGTTACCTGAGTCCTGATTGGCAGAAGAAAGGTTAAGCCAGAAGATGTTAGAAGCTTCTGGAAGGGGAGGTGGTATAAGACCCTGCACTTCCTGTTTGGGTCAGTGTAGTGCCGTGAATTATCTGCTCATGTAGCATACAGCACCCAATGCTGCAGGATTGTTATCAGCTTGTATGTGGAGCAGGAGTTATAGTATTCCTAGATTAAACTCAAAATGAAGCCCATGGCTTAGACAAGACACATGTGATAACGTAAGGGTATACAGGCTAGTGATAAGTGCAGTATAAAAGTTGGGACCACCTCGATGAACCAATCACAGTCATTCAATGTTGTCTTTCAATGAATGCCTGTGATTGGTTAATTGAACGCTGGCTCTGATTGGCTGATGTGGCGCTCAATGACCTAATCAGAGCATTCCCTTACTGGAGGCAGGGTATTCAAGCCGTGCTACCAGGAAGAAATGCTCTGTTGGCATTCAGGACTATACGGAAGCCTGCAGCAGTGACGGAGACTAGCGTAAGGGACCCGAATGCCGTCTACTAGGTAACTGTTATAAGACAACACCCATAAACAAGACACTGTGCCTCTTTTGGGGCGAAAGTGAATATAAGACAGTGTCTTATATAAAGACTCTGGGACAGGGTCGATACATGGCGTGTTCACCTTTTACCAATATGGATGAATAAAGCAGCATCTTATATGATGCATTGACATTTTACCACTGGATGCTGCTCAACTTTATTTGTTTTCGGTACATGAATTTGGGACCCAGGAGTAGGGTTCCTAGTCGAGCTTTGCATAGTGGACTGCCTCACACCATTGGTGATATACACTGGAGTGCTGCTACCATCTTTTCGCTTAACCCCCAAAAATAAGACACTGTGCCTCTCTTGGGGCAAAAATTAATATAAGACAGGGTTTTTTTTTCAGGGAAAAATTGTCTATAACCTGCTGCTAAATATTCAGTAAACTTCTAGTTGCAGTTTTCACAACTTCCTTGCCACCGAGTTGTTTGTCTGGCACTGATCACCTCGAGCACCTAACACAATATCTGCCAGGGTGTCTGAATGCTGTAAAAACTGGCATTACAAAGAAGATCAAATCTTCTGTGCCTTAATTACAGATTTGTTTGTGTTACAGCGTAGCAAGGGTTAACCCATTAAGCACATGGCCTATTTTGACCATACAGAGATAATGATTTTTTTTTGAAGATTTTCATCAATTATCAAAAGCCATAACTTTTATTTTTTTGTCGGCATTGCCATATGTGGGCTTGTTTTTTGAGTGCCGAACTGTAGTTTTTAGAGGTACCATTTTTTGAATATATATAATGTATTGTAAAACTCTTTTTTTTTTTGGAGGACAGGGAGAAAAAACATTTCAATTCTGCCAGTGTTTTTTTTTTTTACAGCGTAAATAATACAGAATGAGGCTAGATTCAGACGAACGTATATCGGCTGGGTTTTGACGCCCAACCGATATACGTCGTCTCTCTCTGCAGGGGGAGGAGGCTGGAAGAGCCAGGAGCAGTGCTCTGAGCTCCCGCCCCCTCTCTGCCTCCTCTCCACCCCTCTGGACTATTTGCAATGAGGAGAGGCGGGGCGGGGGCAGGGCTAATTCTCAGGACGTAGCCACGCCCCTATCCTACCTCCTTTTATTGCAAATAGTGCAGATGGGCGGAGAGGGGGCGGGAGCTCAGTTCCTGCTCCTGGCTCTTCCATCCTCCCCCTCCCCCGCAGATGAGGACACCGTATATCGGCTCGGCGTGAAAACCGAGCCGATATACGGTCGTCTGAATCCACCCTAAATGACAGGATGCACTTTTTTTTGTGGGTCAGTACGATTATAACAATACCAAAATTATATATTTTTTTGTTTTTCTAGTTTTGCCCAATAAAAACCCTTTTTTAAATTTTTCTCTTTTTTGTATCACTGCATTTAAAGTCCCATAACCTTTTTATTTTCCCATGGACGAAGCTCTGTGGCGGCTTGTTTTTTGCATGATGTGATGAGCTGCAGATTTTATTAGTACCATATTGGGGTACATACAGTTTTTTTATCACTTTTATTCCATTTTTTGGGGAGGAGAAAATACCTTTTAATCTGAAGCCATGCAAAAATTTACTCCCTTGTACGAAAAAAAAGCCATGAAAAATGCTTAAAATGATTTAACCACACTTGGTTATCTATATATATAAAGGCGAAAGCCCTCACTGACTGACTCGCCACTAATTCTCTAATTTCCCAAAGTCGTACAAACATGAAATTTGGCACAACCATTCTTTAAGTCCTAAATAGGAAAAGCAAAGGGGTCACAACTCGATTATTCAATGCAAAGTGCAAAAGTAATGGCACCCCTATGAAATGTACCAAATCTAATTCTCTAACTTCCCGGTGTTGCACAAACATGAAATTTGGCACAACTACTCGATTATTCAATGCTAAGTGCAAAAGAATTGACACCCCTATGAAATGTAACTTCCCAGTATTGTACAAGCATGGAATTTGGCATGACCATTCTTTAGGTCCTAAATTAAAAAAAGTAAAGGGATCACAACTTGATTATTAAATACTAATTGCAAAAGTAAGTGCACCCCTATGTAATGTAATTTCCCAGTGTCGTACAAGCATGAAATTTGGTGCAAGCATTCTTTAGGTCCTAAATGAGGAGAGTGGGAGGGGGGGCACATTCTGCAGAGGGACATCGGTACATGCAGCCTGAGGAGAATCTAATGTTCCTCTATGTGTATACATATTTTATTCCTTAGCTACTCTACAGTAACCTTGACTTCATAAAATTTTCCATGCCAACAACACGTAAACACCTGTATTAAATTAACTCGGACGAAGCCGGGTATATCAGCTAGTATGTAATAAACCCATCATACTCAAACCTCGGTGCAAAAAAGTCCCAATTTTAGTACAACTGCTAAAATTGCAACTTTTTGAGGACTTGTGCTAAGCTCTTCCTATTTTGGGAACAAATGGGTGTGGTTTAGTGTTATGGGGCGTGGCCTATTACATTTACTATACCTTACACCATAAACTGACATAATATAAAGCTGAAGCCTTCTGCAGCTCACAGTTGGCGCAGTTTTCAGTCTGGCCAACAGATGTGCCACATATATTAAGAGTCTTGTGCATGGTAATACATTTGCCGCACTTACACCAGTGCAACTTTTCCTTAGGCCGATGCATAAAACATTGCTGCAAGTAAATCCGCCCACCATGTTTTTTTTTACAAGTATTTTAAAAAAGCATCAAAAACTGTGTGTGTGACCGAGGCCGAATCAGTCCGTACCGACATGAGCTCAGTGTTTTTTAATGTAAAAAAAAGTTTTTAAAAAACATCCATAGAATAAAGGTAACGTTATTTTTTTTTAGACCCAAACTGGGCTAATCCCCAAATGAGGGGGCAAACACATACCTCCGACAGCAGCCTAGTGCGTACAGGACCTGTGATGATGTCACCACCATGTGATCAGTCATCTGTGTGGGAGGAGTCAGGGATCATATGACCAGGAGGTGATCAAACGATGTAGGACTTTGTGTGAATATACCGTTAGTAAGAAGCATAAAACCCTTGTGAACTGCCGTAAATGTCTTATACATTAAATCACATTGTATGATGTTTTTTTTCTATTGCTTACAATGGTTTGTGGAGGTTTTATGTGGATTATTTACTGTTCTCAGTACCAAACACCGTATGGAGCATGTGATGCAGTTGTTCTGCACACCTCTGTATTTAGGTGTATGATTAAACGGGTCCTCCAAGCACATATTGATGACGTATCCTCAGAATCATCGGTAATTGATTGGCAGGGGCCTGCCGCTGAGGACCTGGCCGATCAGCTGCCATAACACACAGGGTGCAGAGCAGAAGCTGCTACTCACATCCCAGTATAGTGGGCAGTGCTGGTAATTGCAGGTGCAGCTGTCATTGATTTTAATGAGAACATCACCTGCAATTACCAGCATCATCCACTACACAGGGGCCGGAGCTGCACCTTCTGTGTTGTGGTGCTGAGAGTGGACACACAATAAGCTGGGACCAAAAAGCGGCAACAGCACGCAAAATACATTTGCTATCAGAAGTATACATGCCTATAATAAATACTCTAATCACATTAAAGGGGTTGTCCCACGGCAGCAAGTGGGTCTATACACTTCTGTATGGCCATATTAATGCACTTTGTAATGTACATTGTGCATTAATTATGAGCCATACAGAAGTTATAAGAAGTTTTTCACTTACCTGCTCCGTTGCTAGCGTCCTCGTTTCCATGGAGCCGACTAATTTTCGCCGTCTAATAGCCAAATTAGCCGCGCTTGCGCAGTCCGGGTCTTCTTCTTTTCTCAATGGGGCTCCGTGTAGCTCCGTGTAGCTCCGCCCCGTCACGTGCCGATTCCAGCCAATCAGGAGGCTGGAATCGGCAATGGACCGCACAGAAGCCCTGCGGTCCACCGAGGGAGAGGATCCCGGCGGCCATCTTCAGCAGGTAAGTAAGAAGTCACCGGAGCGCGGTGATTCAGGTAAGCACTCTCCGGTGTTCCTTTTTAACCCCTGCATCGGGGTTGTCTCGCGCCGAACGGGGGGGGGGGGGGGGGGTTGAAAAAAAAAAAAAAACCCGTTTCGGCGCGGGACAACCCCTTTAAATAAAGCAAGGTTTTTAGTATATAATTTGATCAAATTACATTGGCCTATCTACCAACGTCCAGGTGACCAAGCTTTCAAATGGGTCCTAACACTAATACCAGGTGGTTTAATCTTAACCTGGAAAAGATGGGTAGTTACCTTTTAAAAATGTTCCCTACTTGGGACTAAACCTACAAATAAAACTAGGGAGCGTAGGATACCATTTATAATCTCTAATAGGAGGGACAGAAGGTAAATGGGTTGCGGGCATGCACAACCAGGTGGAGGCAGCCATTACTCCACAATATTTGTAGACCTATTTTATCCTTTTTTTTACAAATATTGTAGAGTAGTGGCTGCCTCCACCTGGTTGTGCATGCCCACCACCCATTTACTCTCCTGCCTGCTCCTCTACAAATTAACTGAGAACTACCAATACAGTCCTCTGGCTTTCCTCCTGACCACGATACCCTTTGAGTCTCAAGCCAAGGACTGAAGCTGCACCAGAACCAATGCAAGTTGATATCATCTGTAAAGCCCTTTCCACAACTGAAAAAGAAAGGCGCCATACTGAAAATCTGCTTTTATTGTGGAAGCCCGGGACATTATGCCTTAAACTGGCCAAATAATTTCCAGAGAACGTCAAGAACCATGACTAATCCAATTGTCATGAGATAGGGGGATGCTGCCAAGCAAGCCTCTTCACCTGTAATTCAAGACAGTGTGAAGACCTTTTCCCCGTTCTACCATTTTGTCCTCCCATAGAGATCGTAATGGGAAATCAGAGGATACAATGCTCTACGATGTTGGATTCAGGAGCAGGAGGAAATTTCATAGACTTAAGATTCGCTCTCCACAAAAACATATCAAGCCAAAACCAAGCCCATACCCATTGATATGGAGACCGTGGAAGGGTCACTTACCCTTGTCATCGGGACCAGTCACACAGGAGACAATCAAACTGGAGCTCTGCATGGCCCCTGACCATCAAGAAACGATCAGTATGCAGCTCATCTCATCCCCTAGATTTCCAATAATCTTCAGAAATACCCTGGTTCTACTCATAATCCCTCTATCAACTGGGAATCAAGGACCATTGCTTTTCTTCAGAGTACTGTAAAGAGAACTGCAAGATGGCACCATCTGCCCCTAAACCAGTGCAACACTCCGAGGATTGTCAACAGGACTGTAAGCATTACCGGTTCAGTACTAAATGATCAGGGCTGTCTGCAGCAAGAACAAAGCTTACGAACTACCACCTCATCTGCCCTATGATTGCTCAGTGGAGTTGCTCCATGGAGCTTCTATTCCATTTGGGCAGACTTAAAACCTTTTAGAACCAAAATTGAAGGTGCTGTGAGAATATCTGGATGAAAATTTGAAAAATAGATTTGTTCAACCTTATTCTTGCCCGGGTGGGTTGCCCAAATTCTTTGTGAAAAAGAGTGACTCCACCCTGTAACCATGTATTGACTACAGGGAGTTAAGTAAGATCACGATTAAAAATCACTACCCCCTCCTCTTGATTCTGGAATTACTAGAGACTCAGCTCTGCTAAAATCTTCACCAAACTAGATCTAAGAAGGGCTAATAACCTTGTATGGATTTGCACAGGGAATGAATGGAATACTGCATTTAGAACATGGTATGGTCACTTTAAATATCTGGTAATGCTGTTTGGCCTCTGCAATGCTCCCACTACCTTCTAGCACTTGATCAACGACGCATTCTGAGACCTGTTGGACCATTTCGTAGTGGCATATCTCGATGACATCCTTATCTTCTCTGATAATTTGGAGAAACATCGCATGCACGTCCGGGTGGTCCTGAAGCGACTCAAAAAGAATCAACTCTACATTTAACTAGAGAGGTAAGAATTTGAACAAACCCGAATGCAATTCCTGGGATACATTTTTTCTCCAGACAGCTTGAGTATGGACCCCAGCAAGATTAAAGCCATCACTGATTGGCCCATTCTAAGCATTGTAAAGGAAGTACAGTACCTTATTGGATTTGTGAATTCCTACAGATTTATTAAGGATTTCTTGAAGGTCATCTCTCCTATCACTGCCCTCACAATGACAGCACAAGCGTTTTCTTGGTTCACAGATCCCTTTAGAGAAACTAAAGATTCTTTTTTTACTTTGGCACCAGTGCTGATCACCCCAAGACCAGAATTGCCTTGAGTTGTTGAGGTTATGCCTTTTAATTGCAGTAGAGGCTACCCTGTGACAAGGAGTCAGAGATAAGATGCAACTACACCCTTCTGCATTTTTGTCGTATACCTTGTCACTTGCAGAGAACTATGATATCGGAAACAAGGAGCTTCTGGCCATCAAGGTCGCTTTCACTGAATAGAGACACCTCCTGGAAGGAGCTCCTCACCCAGTAACAGTTCTTACTGACCATAAAAACTTAGAATTTCTCCATACAGCCAAAAGGTTAAGACAAGCACAGTAAAACATCCAGATAGCGCATAAATTGAGCAGCACAACCAGTACTCCAAAATGGTATTTTCTTTATTGATCCATATGACAAGGGTCAGAGCAGCAATGTTTCAACTTCTTCCGGAGTCTTTGTCAAGCACAGTAAGACAAGCACTATGGGCCCTGTTTTTCTCCAGGTTCAACGTCATTATTTCCTACTGACCCGTCTCCAGAAATAGCAAGGCGGACGTCTGGGATTTTTTCGGAACCTGAAGGAGGATGAAACACAGACTGCACTATTCTGTCCCCAAGAAATATTTTGGGCATTGTGCACTAAGAAAACCTACTAGCTAAGTTTAAAAAAGGATATGAAGATGACCCTTTCCTGAGTCGCCTATCTAAATATATGGAGCTTGTTTTTAAGAATGGACTGTGGATGCAAAAAGACCAACTATATTTCCTGAAGGCTGGTCAACTCAAAGTCCTTAAGCTCGTGCATGATTCCAAGCTTGCCAGTTACCTGGGGGTCACAAAAACTTTGCAACTCTTGTTCTGTTCCTTCTGGTATCCTGACTACAGCTGGGATGTGAACAGGTATGTCACCTCTTGCGACGCATGTGCTTGAAACAAGATGCCACAGGTTCATCCTCTGGGTTTCCTACAACCTCTTTCAGTCCCATCCAAGCCACGGGGATTTATATCTATAGACTTCATTGTGGATCTGCCCCCCTAATAGGAATTATCCTTTTAGGATCACCTTTACTTGCATTTGCACAAGGAAACACTAGAAGCAATTGGATGAAACTAAAAGGGAGGAGACACGAATTAGATATTAGAAAACACTTTTCTGACAGTGAGGGTGATCAATTGGTGTAAAAGGTTCCCATGAGGTGTGGTGAGTTCTTCAAAGGAAATTTTCAAACAGAGTCTGGATAGACATATGTGTAGGATGATTTAGTGAATCCTGCATGGAGCGGGGGGTTGGCCCAGATGACCCTGGAGGTCCCTTCCAACTCTACAATTCTATGATTCTGCATAATCATCTGAGGAAAAAGAGACTAGGAGTTTTAGATGGAGAGAACTGCAGAAATACTGTAGAATTTGATGTGGAATTTCCTACAGTGGATATTCAGCAGTGTTATCGCCCATGAGAACATACCCTTAGACTGCCATATGAGCTGCCAGTTTTTACCCCTTAGGCCTCATGTCCACGGGGAAAATCAGATCCGCTGCAGATTCTCCATGGAGAATCTGCAGCGGGTCCCTCCTGCGCCGCGGACATGGGCGCTGAAAATAGCAATTTAAAAGCATTTACCTATCCGTAGCGGGCGGGGACGCTCTGCTCTTCCTCACGGCCGGATCTTCATTTTCGGCCGGCGGATGAATTCCTCACGCCGGCGGCACGTCGTCGACGTGCCGCGCGCATGCGCCGGGCACATCCGCCGAGCCGAAGCAAGGGAGATGCGGCCGTGAGGAAGAGAAGACCTTCAGCGCCCGCTCCGGGTGAGTAATTCTTTTAAATTCCTATTTTTGGTCTCCCGCGGATCCGGACGGCTTCCATAGGCTTCAATAGAAGCCCGCGGGAGCCGTCCCCGCGGGAGACCCGCACGAAAATGGAGCATGGTCCAGATTTTTTCATGCTCCATTTTTTTTTAAATGCCTTTTATTGACGATCCGCGGGTATTTATCTACCCGCGGGTGGTCAATGCATCCCTATGGGGTGCGGATCCGCGCGCGGGAGATCCGCTGCGGATTTTAAATCACATTTTGCCCGTGGACATGAGCCCTTAGTGACTGGTCTATTTTTCACTTTAATTGCAAACTCCCTTCTTTATTTTTTTCATGATGTTCCAAGAGTCCTAAGATTTTCTTTTTGTTGCCGACTTAGGCATTGCAGAATTCACGGTGGGCATCCGCACCACAGATCCCCTACAAATACCGTTCATAATATGCTATGGAAAAGCGCTTCTTACTGCACACGAGCGGAAATCAATTGCGATTTCCGCTGGTGGAGGAAAAATCACATGTTCCATTTTTGTGCAGACCCCATACGGATAGCTTCCATTGAAGTCAATGGAAACTTTCTGACCCATGGCCCTTCCACAATGACATTGCGGAAAGGTTGCGGATATTCGCATAAACGCCTAGCGATGGCACGGAAAGAGCAAGGTTAAAAGCAGAGTATTGGTGTGTTTTGCTTCTGCTGCCAGTACAGGTCCACTGCCTTGCTAGTGTGTCTGTACCATTCCCTGTCTTATTTGCCCTTGCCCCTGCTCTATTACCTACCCATTTGCTCTGTCAAACCTATCTTTGCTACAGTTTCTGTCCGAACATCCAGCCTGTTTGCATGGTGCCTGCATCGGTGCTTCTGACCCCAACCACACAGGTACTACTTCAAGAGGTAGTGGCCTACTTGGCTATCCGCAGCGGAGGCCAGATCCCTGTACTGGTGTTAAAGGGTTCCCTGTGTAGGTGATAAAGGATGAAGACTGCAGAGTCAGCAGGATAACACCTTTAGGATTAGCCCAAAGTCAAACCTGTTGATTGGCACAGTGGGTTTACACTCGCTGTCCCTAACAACAGTATTCCAGATAAGGTCTAAGGAAGATCTATACTCTATACATGATCTATACTCTATACTTCTCTTGACTTAAAACATCCTAGAATTGTGTTTGCCTTTTTTTGCTGCGGCATCACACTTTTGACTCGTGTTCAGTGTATGATTTATTAGTATACCCAAGTCTTTTTCACATGTATTGCTGCTTAGCTCAATTCCCTCTATTTTGTATGTGCTTTTTTTCATTGTAGGCAAATTTGATCAGTTTCCCCTCAATTCCTTCCTCCAGGTCATTTATAAAAATGATGCACAACACTGGGCCTAGGACAGAGCCTTGTGGTACCTCACTTGAGACATTCTTTCAATTGGATGTACAGCCGTTTATCACCACTCTTTGAGTTCAATCACACAGCTAGTTGTGAATTCACCTGACAGTTGCCTTGTCAATCCCATTTTTTGGTAATTTTTTTTATAAAGATAGTATGAGATACTTTGTCAAATTCTTTACTAAAGTCAAGATATGTCATTTCTACCCCATTGCCTTGATCAACCTCATCAGTGATTCTGTCATAGAAGGAAATGAGATTCATCTGGTATGACTTGTTTGCTACAAACCAATGATGGCTCTGGTTAATTACTTTATTCTCATTCAAGCACTTGCATACATGTTCTTTAATAATTTGATCTTTCCTGGTATAGAAGTCAGGCCCACAGGCTTGTAGTTTCCTGGATCCATCTTCTTCCCTTTTGTGAAGATAGGGACAACATTTGCCCTTTTCCAATCTTCTGGGACTTCTCCTGTTCTCCAGGAATTTTCAAAGATTACGGCGAGTGGTTCAGCAATTACCTCTGCAGCTTCTTTTAGTATGCTAGGATGTTATGGGGACTTGAATTCATGTAAGTTAACTAAGGCCACTTACACATGAACAGGTCGGATTCTGCAAGTGGATTTCCGCCGCAGAAGACCTGCGATTCATCTCGGATATTAATTGTGAGTGTTTGTGGATGATCTCGGATGCAATAGTTTTTCAATGCGGATGCTATCGTCTGCACGGGAAAAATATTGCAATCAGGTGATTACATCAGAAAGTTGACCAACAACCGAGAAAAACCCTTCTATATAAAAGCTTAATGCCCAGATCATATTTTCTTGTGCTTTTGTCATGGTGAAAGCTTAAAACCATGCCTTCAGAATTGCATACTGCTCTCTTGGCTTGGGAGAGCAATGAATCTGCTCATATTAAATACCCTGACTACCGCAATGGACAATAGGGTGTTCTTATCTGAAAAAATCTATCCTGCACTGTCTTTTTCCCGCATTCCAGCTTTTTAAATTCATTTTATGTGGACTCCTAGCAACCTACAAACTATCCGCCTACAAATCTGCGCCCATCCGCAATGTAATTGCGGATGTACTGTGATTTGAATACACCCTTAGAGATCAATGGGGCCCATCCGTGCAGAATCCAAGCTAAAATAGAGCATGCTGCGATTTTCATTTTCCGCTGGAAAAAAAAACGTGATTCACATCTGCTTGTCTGCTTGAAGCTGCAGAAGTTAATGCCTTCCAGTGTGTGAATATTACAGCGGATCATCCGTGTGGGTGCTGATTGTGGATTCCGCAATTCAAATCCATTTATGTGCTGGCGGCCTAAGTGTTCCCTCACCATTTCACTGTTTATAGATAGTCTGCATTCTTTTATTCGCCCAACACCACAGGGAAGATCAGTTGATGTTGCATCTATTTTCTGAGAGAAAACAGATGCAAAATAGGAATTTAAATGTGATCTCAATTCTGACCAGCTTGGGTTTGTGTGATGGTATTACACGAACCCTACCACAGATGGACACACTTCTGTTACAATTACTGATGATGATCACACATCTCTTGTCACACAGATGTAATAGAGGAGATCACAGTGTCATAGGGATATGGGTCACCTGGGCGCTGGATGTGGCCCTCTCTAGGGTGTAACCTTACAGAGATGACAGATGCAGCAGGACTCTTGGTAAAATAAAGCTTTGATCTTCGCAGAAATAGCTCACAGAAACAAAACTTAAATCAGTAAGAACACAGCAACAGGCATGGTATTAGAGCAGGTGGCTTGGGTCAGGCACAAAGCAGATATCAACAGAGCGGAGCAAGGAACAGGACATAGGAACTGACATGGATATAGGATCTTGACACATAGACATTGACACTGAACAACAAGCAAAGAGTAAGGCAACATACAGGGAATATATCCCAGAAGCTAAACTGAAAACAACAAACAGCACACACATGAATGAAGACTTGCACCCCAAAATGGATACCCCTGTTTGTCCCGTGTTCAGAGACATACCCATTGTGGCCCTAATCTTATGTCTGGATGCAAAACGGGGCCCAAAATAAAAGGAGTAGTCGGTGGTTTTCAGAACATAAATTTTGCTTGAAGGCGTTTTAGGCCCCATAGCACTTTTGTAGAGCTCTTGAGCGGCCAAAACCAAAGAGAACCCCCTCAAATGACCCCATTTTGAAAACTAGACCCCTTAACGAATTTATCTAGGGGTGTACTGCCCATTATGATGCCACAGTTTTTGAATGAATTCTAGCAAAGCAAAAGGAAAAAATTGTGATATTCGTTTTTTTGGCAATTCTGTCATTTTAAAAACAGCTTTTTTTTTGTACAGCACACACATGAATGAAGACTTGCACCCCAAAATGGATACCCCTGTTTGTCCCGTGTTCAGATACATACCCATTGTGGACCTAATCTTTTGTCTGGATGCACAACGGGGCCCAAATTGAAAGGAGTAGTTGGTGGCTTTCAGAACAGAAATTTAGCATGAAGATGATTTAGAACTCCTTGCCCACTTGTAGAGCCCTTGAGCGGCCAAAACGACAAAGAACCCCAACAAATGACCCCATTTTGAAAACTAGACCCCTTAACAAATTTATCTAGGGGTGTACTGTGTATTTTTACCGTACAATTTTTGAATAAATCTAAGCAAAGCAGTAGGGGAAAATTAAAATTTTTATTTTTTTGGCAGTTGTATCAATTTAAAAACAGGGTTTTTTTGTACAGCACACATATGAATGAAGACTTTCACCCCAAAATGGATACCCCTGTTTGTCCCGTGTTCAGAATCATACTCCTTGTGGCCCTAATCTACTTAAAGGACACATGGCTAGGACTATAATGGAAGGAGCACCTGTTGGATTTCAGGGTACAACGGAATAAATTCCAGGCCCCATTGCCCACTTGTAGAGCCATTGAGCGTCCAAAACAATAAAGAACGCCCACAAATGACCCCATTTTGAAAACTAGACCCCTTAACAAATTCATCTAGGGGTGTATTGCGCATTTTGACCCCACAGTATTTGAAGGAAAAAATTACGATTTTCATTTTTTTGTCACTTTTGTCAATTTAAAAACAGTTTTTTTTTGTACAGCATAGATAGGAAGGAAGACGTTCACCCCAAAATGGATACCCCTATTTGTCCCGTGTTCAAAAACATTCCCGTTGTGGCCCTAATCTACTTATAGGACAAATGGCAAGGCCTGTAATGGAGGGAACACCCGTTGGATTGCAGGGCGCAACTGAATAAATCACAGGCCCCATTGCCCACTTGTACGGAATAAAAATTGACACCTTAAAAAAATCCCCCCCCCCTCCGCGCCCTTTTTAGCTTTCCCCAATCTTAGTTAAAAGTAATAATGTGAACTGTGTAGTATTTCCGAAGACAGGGGTAATTAGGGAGGCTGGTTGGGATGGGTACATGGGGCAATAAAACCCGGTATCCCCCCTCCTCTCATGCTTTTTGGGGGGTATTTCGTGACCTCAGTAGCGGGTATGGGGTGTAAAAAGTGGCGCTCTGTGAGTCTCCGTAAGCTTGATGAGGTGTGGCGGTCTCACACAAAAGCTCAACAAACTGCTCCTGGAACTGCAGTAAGGCGAGCGTTCCCAGAGCTTCTTGTAAATTACGTATTACAGGTAGCGGTCTGAATAAGCTCACGCAGCCGTAGGGCCGCAGCGGATCCCAGCTGTGAGCCCGGCTGTGACCCTGCTTACGGCCGCGTAATGTACTGCGTATAACTGCCTATTTATACAGGCGGTCATGCGCAGTACATTTTTTTTGTTTGTATTTCCCGCACTTTTGCTTAGCGCGTACACAATGTAGTTGCGTATGGGCTGCGGGTATATCCGCGACCATGGGGCACAACGGGCTCTATGTTGCGGATATCCGCAGTAAAATAGAAAACGCTGCGTTCTCTTTTCAGCGAGTGGATTACGCAATTCCGACCCGCTAATGTGAGCGGAATTGTGTAATCCAATGCAATTGATCTGCGTATTATCGCGGATCAGATGCATGCGGAATCCATAATTCCTATCCGGTCAGGTGAGACCTGCCAAAAGTGGATCGCTACCTTTTTATCACGTGACCGTCAACCGCTCAACAAGGTCACTGCTCCAGGCTCTCAGTGACCATTGGTCGCTGGGAGCAAGGAGATGTTTAATTTCCTGGGCTCCCCGCCTCCTGCGCATGTGTCCGATGCTTTGTCAGCGGTCGCATGTGCAGAATCCGGGA
The DNA here is from genome assembly GCF_035609145.1 of Eleutherodactylus coqui. Lineage (NCBI taxonomy): Eukaryota > Metazoa > Chordata > Amphibia > Anura > Eleutherodactylidae > Eleutherodactylus > Eleutherodactylus coqui. Next base: position 39,621,413 of record NC_089841.1, read on the forward strand.
AAGTTCCCACTACACAGAGGGACAAGGCAGGGGTGCCCACTATCGCCACTCCTGTTTGCACTAGCAATAGAGCCTCTAGCGTGCAAGATCCGAACACATCAGGGAATAGTGGGATTCCGAAGAGAAAATATGGAAGAGAAAATTGCCTTGTACGCAGATGATATGCTACTATTTTTAGGGGATGGGAAAAAATCCCTGGAAACTACGATGCAAGTAATAAAAGAATTCGGAACCTTCTCGGGACTCACCATCAACTGGACTAAATCCGAAATATTACCAATAGACACTCCCGAAACGCAAATCATTAATAGAGAAATAACCCTGAAATGCACCCCAATAATTAAATATCTGGGAGTTAAAATTACGAGAAAGGTTAGTGAGTATGGGAAAATAAACCTAGAACCACTCATGGAAAAATGGAAACAAAAACTTCACATATGGCGCAAACTACCCATGACAATTATAGGAAGGGTGAACCTTATAAAAATGATATGGATGCCGCAGTTGTTATATCTAACACACAATTCCCCACACTGGATAACACAAAAATTCTTTCACAAGGCCAAGGGACTATTTAGAGAACTCATATGGGGAGGGAAGACACCTAGGATAAAACTGGAATTGCTATACAATCCAAAGGAAAAGGGCGGACTAGCTTTGCCCAACCCGTTTTCGTACTTCATGTCCTCCCAGCTGCAACACCTCAGGGGATGGGAGACGGAGGAGACACAAGGCGCCAGTTTCAGAATCCTTAAAAATCTTTTTGCCGGGTCACACTTGTTTGAAACACTGGAACGCGGAGCATTTAAAAAAGACGGCCAGAATGCTTCCACGTTACTACTAATGCATAAAGTATGGTGGAAGACCAGAAATATGCTCGGTATAACAAGCTGTACACAGTAAACCCCCATATGGAATAACCCATATCTACCAGAAATCAGCAAACTACACGGTTTCCAAGGGTGGAAAGACAAGGGAGTCAGGAGAGTGGTCCAGATACTGGAGGGGGGGGAGCTGAAAACCCTTGAACAGCTAAGACAGAACTATGACATCCCCAATAGTGACTTCTACAAATATCTACAGCTTAGACACGCTATACAAGCGGAAAATAATTCGGCGGAAATAACAGTGACAACAAATATAGTGGCGAACATAATAGGTAATGCCACCACCACAGCGGGGAAAATATCTGTATTATACTCTCACATACAAGACACGATCAATGCACACAACCCGATACCAACAAAAGCAAAATGGGAGGCAGACATAGGGCCCATTGAGGAGTCGCACTGGGAGGAAATCCTACAAATGACGCCCAAACTATCTCTAAGCGAGTCGCACAGAGTATCGCAAATATTCCTAATACACAGAGTGTACCGCACCCCGGCCTTCTTGTACAACATAGGAATAAGAACCTCTCCGGTGTGTGCAAGATGCAAAACCCACACGGCGGACCTAATCCACATGCTATGGAGATGTCCGAAATTGCATAGATATTGGGTGGAAATATGAGATGCAATAAATACGGCATTCGGCATACGTATGGACTTTACACCATATGTGTGCATTCTGGGATATACACATGACCTAGCGCTAGATGATCATGAAAAACTGGCAGTATCCAGATTATTGTACATAGCTAGAAAGACAATAGCTCAGCGCTGGTTAGATGAAGAACCACCCACGCTAGGAGAATTTAAAAACAAGGTCAACCAAATTTTACCGTGGGAAAAGAGTATATATACTAAGCGCAAGACCAGCCAAAAATACAAGGATATATGGCTGAGATGGATACATGGAGGGGAAACAGTTGTATACAAAAATGCTATAAAGATATGTAAAAGGTGGAAAAAGCTTAATAAAAAATACATTTAATTAAAAAAAAAGTTTCATCTCATCTCACCGATCGCATCGGTGAGGGGATATAAAGCTTCACCTTTTTTTTACTTTTACATGATTGCCATTATCCATTGGATAACGGCGAACATGTGATCAGGAACCGCTCACCGCGGCCCCCCGTGAAATCTCCAGGCTCTCGGCTAAGTTTTGCAGCCAGGAGCAGGGAGATTTTAAATTACCCTGGCAGTCCACGGCTTTTGCGCATGCGCCTGCCATTTTGGTGATGGGCGCGTGCGCAGAAGCTGGGGTAAGGTCCGTGGTTAAATCCGGGGACCTTAGGTACGTCATTTCATCCTCCCTGACGGATATGATCCGTGGGGGGAGATGTAACGTAAGCTTTTTTAACTTTCTTTTTACTTTTTTCAACTTTTTTTTTTACTTTTTACACTTTTTCTTTACTTGAAATGATCACTGTTATCCATTGGATAACAGTCATCATATCCCCGGTGAAATCTCTCTGCTCCTGGTTACACATGGCAGCCAGGAGCAGAGGGATTTTAAATTTCCCGGGGCTTGAGCCCCTCAGTGCACGCGCCCAATGATTGACATCGGGCGCGCATGCGCCGAGGGGGACTTCAGCTCCCAGAAGACCAAGACATGCCGGAGGACCCGAGGTGAGTATTTTCGAATCGGATCCATGAGGGGAGGTGAAACTTGTACTTTTTAAAAACTTTTTGAACTTTTTCGCGATCCACTGGATAGCGGCGATTGCAGGCCCGGGGACCACTCACCGCGGTCCCCGGTAACATCTCCTGGTTCCCTGCTACCTTCATTAGCCGGGAGCCAGGAGATTTTGAATTTGCCGGGGCTCCCGGCCTTCTGCGCATGCGCGTGACGTCATACGTCTGGCGCGCATGTGCAGAAGAGCGGCTCTGTGTCCCGGAGGACCCATTCACCACGGGACATCTACGACAAGCCGGGTAAGTAATTTCAGCTGCCCTGATGGATCCGATCCATCATGTCAGCTGAATATCTAACTTTTTTCACTTTTTTATTTACTTCATTGCGATCAGCGCTATCCATTGGATAGCGCCGATCGCAATGCCGGGGGGACTGCCCGCTGCCCAGGATCACCGCTCCATGCTGTCTGCTACCTGCGGGTACCGACAGCATGGAGCTGTCACGTCTTTAGCCAAGTGGGCATTAATCCTAAGAGGACGCATGTTTCTACGTCCTCTAGGATTAAAGCCCACTTAGTGAGGACGTAGAATCCCGAAGTTTTGCCGCATTCACAAAGCCTAAATATGAGAGAAAGTAATCTTGGCACACCGGTATGACTCATACCTTACGCCACCTCTCCCTTCTTTCTTTATAGAGACCGGTCGGTTGTTTCTTCGTGGCGTGTACAAGAGCTTTATGAGGTTGTGTCAATCATCCAGAAATATTTTGCTACATATGTGGCAGTTATACGACAGGAAAACAAAGGCAAAAGATTACGCCTTTCATGAAAAATGTTTATTTTCAATACTTCAGGATTAAACTAGCAATCAGAAAAAAAGTATGGGCTCCTCACAAAGTGTGCCGCACATGTGTGGAGGGGTTGAGGAACTGGAAAAGGGGAATCAATGCCGTTTGGTGTACCTATGGTGTGGCGTGAGCCAAGAAATCAGAAATACCCCATAGTGAATCCATCCCTGTGCCATCCCCATCCAATGTCAAGCCCCCAACAGACACCAATTCAGATGGTAATACAAGATGAGATGTACCAACCAGACAGTATGGAGGGCGAAACCCCAGTGCTATTTACCTAGCATCAACTGAATGATTTGGTTAGTGATCTGAATTTACCTAGAGACGCATCAGAGTTGTTAGGATCATGACTTCATGAAAAGAATTTACTGTGAACTTGCAGATCAAAACAAACTGTGGGCTCCTCACAAAGTGTGCCATGCATGTGTGGAGGGGTTGTGGAACTGGAAAAGTTGAAAAAGGGAATAAATGCTGTTTAGTGTACCCATGGAGTGGCGTGAGCCAAGAAATTACAGTGACGACTGCTACTTCTGCACAGTGATGAGCGTTGGCCATTTCAGTACTAGTAAGTGTAACATTGTGTATCCCAATATGCCATCTGCCATGAGATTATTGCCCCATAGTGAAACTATCCCTGTGCCATCCCCATCCAATGTCAAGCCCCCAACAGGCGACAATTCAGACGGTGATACAAGTGATGAGATGTACCAACCAGACAGTATGGAGGGTTAAACCCCTAGTGCTATTTACCCACCATCAACTGAATGATTTGGTCCGTGATCTGAATTTACCTAAAGATGCATCAGAGTTGTTAGAATCACAACTTTATGAAAAGAATTTACTGTGTCCTAATACGTGATTCGCCTTACAGATTTTAAGAAGCAGACTCACTTCCGTTTTTTGCTGAGGAAGGCAGTTTGGTACATTGTCGAGACATTCCAGCAGTCATGAACTTCAACATTAATTACAACTCAGGAGTGTGGTGATTGTTCATGGATGCCAGCAAATCCAGTTTAAAAGGTGTTCTATCACACAATACTAACATCCATCAATCCATTCCAGTAGCACATTCTGTGACTATGAAAGAGGCATAAGAAAAGCTTACTTTTTTGCTGGAAAGTGCGTAGTACAAACTTCATGAATGGTCTGTCTGCGGGGATTTCAAGGTGATTGCAAGATTGCTCAGCCAACAAGCAGGCTACACCAGTTTTCCTTGCTTTTTGTGTGACTGGGACTCCAGAACAAGGACTGAACATTGGGTTCAGAAGCAGTGGCTGGGCAGAAGTACCTTCACACCTGGCAAAAAATACATTGTTTCACCTCCACTGGTTGATTCCTCGAAAATACTGTTGCCACCATTACACATAAAACTAGGCTTAATGAAGCAATTCATGACAGCTTTATGCAGGGATAGTTTAATGCTTTCAGTACCTTCCATCAATCAAAATCAATGCTGGGATTTTCATGGGCCCACAAATACTAAAATTAATGGCGGACAACATATTCGAGAAAGCCATAAGTGAATGCGAATTGCGAGCATGGACTGCATTCAGAAAGGTGTTACAAATCTTTTTGAGGAACACAAAGTCTGCAAAATACACCATTTTAGTCTATGAGATGTTGGAATCCTCTAAACTGCTTGGTTGCAACATGAGCGTCAAAATTCACTTTTTTCATGCTCATTTAAATTACTTTCCTGACAATCTTGATGATTTTATGGAAGAACATGGCGAGCGCTTTCACCAGGATATTAACGTGATAAAAAAAAGAGTTGGCAGGGAACGTGGACTGCATATATGATGGCCGACCGTTGTTTGATGTTAAAAAGAGACTGTGCGGATGAACACCACAGAAAATGCAAAAAGAGGAAATCTTATGGGGAGCCAAGTGGTAAATGTTAGGTATGTTTCCATTTTCACATGTTACAAATGTTGTCACATATGAATATCATTAAAAAATTATGTTTTTTTCTAAATTGTCACATTTTTGTGATTTGTGGAAAAACATGACGTGAAGGGGCTTGATTGCCAAAGAAAAAAGAAGAGGAGACACTACCACCTTCTTCCCTGCTCCCACACTATCCGTCTCAAAATACAACCACTTATCTTCACTCTTTCCCCTGGCATTGAATAGAGCAGTATAACTCATGCCACAAATGTCTCACTGTGGGCTGTTCTCATCCTATGAAGAACAGCCCACAAATAATTCCACTCAACAAACTCGATGATCCACCTGAAGATTCAGGTATAGCAGCCTTTAATTATTAGAAGTTGATTTGTTTGGCATGAAGCCAGACTTTAATAAAAGCAATGGATTTGCAAGTACCTTCACAAAGATTTTAACATCAGAAGTCAACAGAGATATTGGTTGATAGGAGTTAGGAAGAGACAAATTCTTTCCCGATTTAAGAATTAAAACAGTCATAGCAAAACTTGCAATATTTAGCCCCTGCATGGGGAATTAAGACTTTTGGATGACATTGAATTCTGTCATAATATTCAATAAAACCTTGATGAAACTAAAACAGTCATAGCATTTCTTATTGATGGTGGAAGTAAAGAGTCATGTAATGATTCATTAAATACTGTCAATAAGTGTGGCAGAAGCATATCCTGGTAACTCTTAAAAAATACAGTTGGAAGACCATCTAACCCAGACGACTTTTCATTAGGAAGTGTTGTTACTGCATCCCTTAACTCATCCAGTGTCAAAGGAGACTCTAATATCGCTCTCTGATCATTAGACAAAGTTGGCAATTGCACCTGAGCCAAATAGTCATAAAAATCTTCACAATCCACACTTAACTTAGAAGCATACAGGTTTCTAAAATAGAGAAAAAATATATCCAAAATGTCATCCTCTCTTCTATCGAGAGCATTATCGGGCCTTCTCAATGCTGCAACATAAGATGATGATTCAAATGTAAAAAATGCAACAAAATCCTCACTGAAAGACAAAATCCACATCTGCGGTACAATCTCCGGACAATTCCATTCCATGTAAAAGGTTCCTTAACACGTGACAAAATTTGCCCCTTTTTACATCAGAAAACTGGCGCAAGAGCATTGATAAATCCTCCTCCCCTAAACTCTGTATTGCTTTCCCTTCCTCCTACATCACATGAAACTGACTGTAACAGTAGTTTTTCTTGTGCCTTCGGTCATAAAAATGAGTTTTTAAAAAGAAATGGCTACTTCCCAGCATGAGTTCTTTGATGTTTAAGAAGATTTGATTTTTGGGTAAAAACTTTCCCACATTCTGAACATGAAAATGGCCTTTCCCCTGTGTGAATTCTCTGATGTCTATGTAAATCTGATTTATACATAAAACGTTTACCACATTCTAAACATGAATATGCTTTCTCCCCAGTGTGAATCCTCTGATGTTGATCAAGATTTGATTTATCTTTAAAACATTTTCCACATTCTGAACACGAAAATGGCTTTTCCCCTGTGTGAATTCTCTGATGTCTATGTAGACCAGAATTATACAAAAAACATTTCCCACATTCTGAACAGGAATATGGCTTCTCTCCTGTGTGAGTTCTCTGATGTTTAACAAGTTCTGATTTTGTAGAAGTACATTTCCCACATTCGGAACATGAAAATGGCTTCTCTTCTGTGTGAGTTCTCTGATGTCTGACAAGTTTTGATTTACTTCTAAAACATTTCTTACATTCTTTACATGAAAATGGTTTCTCACCAGTGTGAATTCTCTGATGTGTAATAAGATCTGATTTGGTAGAAAAACATTTCCCACATTCTGAACATGGAAACGGCTTTTCCCCTGTGTGAATTCTCTCATGTGTAACAAGACCTGATTTATACAGAAAACATTCTCCACATTCTGAACATGAAAATGGTTTATCTCCCGTATGATTTCTATGATGATTCGCAAGTTGTGATTTAGTAGAAAAACATTTCCTACATTCTGAACATGGAAACAGCTTCTCCCCTGTGTGAATTATCTGATGTGTAGCAAGCTTTGATTTATGAAAAAAACATTTCCCACATTCCGGACATGAATACAGCTTCTCCCCCATGTGAGCTCTCTGAAGTTTTCCCTTTTTTTGACTTGTATTTTGCTTTCCAATCTGTGATGCATCATAAGATAGGACCTGTATAAAAAGATCAGATGATAGATCTTTGTTGTGAAACGCTGAGGAGATATTTGAGATAATGGCAGGTTCTTCATATGTATCTTGTGTTATATCACAATCCTCTGCTTTACAATATGCAGATATCAGATGTCCCTGTAAGTTCCCAGTGCTGTTATCTGCCAAGAATGAAATTGATTTTACGATTTTTTTCATTGAAACAACCTTAAAAATGATATTGAAATTTACAACATTTCTATATAAACAATTATAAATTCAATGTAGCAAAATTCAATTATTAGCTAAGGCAGTGGTGGATTAAAAAACTGCAATTTAACAGTAGACTTTAGAGTCAGAATAACTAGGTCATGATGTTCGATCACCAGGCAGTGATGAAGCCTTTATCTTCATAGGTTCATGTATCAGTGTACCTGTCACCACTCTTCTAGTAAAATGTGATTATTCTTAGCAAGAGAAACCAAGTAATCTTGTAGATGTGATACCTTTTAATGGCTAACAAAAATATATGATGTTATAGCAGGGTTCTTCCTCAGCCATAATAAAATAGATCCAAAGAGGCATGCATATATATACACTCATAGGGCTCAGTCAGACGGGCGTTTTTTCACGCGATTTGCGGATCGCATGACGGATGCGCATCCGCAAATCGCGTGACCGGTGCGCGCAAGTCGCCCGCAAATCGCCCGAAAATCTGCTCCTAGCCGCGTTTTATTAGAAACGGGCCGGAGCTGTCCAGCGCAGTGCATTCAATGGAGACGGCAATACAGCCGTCTCCATTGAAAGCAATGCGCTGCGGGCGAGCCCGGGATGAATTGTCGGTAAGGGCTTAAATATATAAGCCCTTACCTGCAATTCATCCTGAAATGTGTAAAAATAAAAAAAAATTGTATACTCACCTTCTGCCGGCAGCCGAAGCTCCGCGCGGCCGTCCTGCAGTGGGTGTGAAGGGGGTGTGAGTCAGACCTGCCCCCTGATTGGCTCAGCGCTGAGCCAATCAGAGGCATGCCTCACTCACACCCATTCATGAATTCATGAATGGATGTGAGTCAGACCTGCCCCTAAGGCAGCAGTCACTCACCCATTCATGAATTCATGAATGGGTGTGTGAGTGTTTTCAGCCTCTGATTGGTCAGGGCTGTGACCAATCAGAGGCAGATCATTCAGCAGGCGGGGATTTTAAAGCCCCGCCGGCTGAATAGTGCCGAGAAGCAGTTCAGGAGAACTGACAGCGGCCGCGGCTGGACTCCGGCTGCAGCGGAAAGGTGAGTATACAATTTTTTTTTATTTTAACACATTTTAGGATGAATTGCAGGGAAGGGGTTATATATTTAACCCCTTCCCGACAATTCACCCCGCGCACGCCGGCAGCCCATTGCTTTCAATGGAGCGGCTGTATTGCCGCTCCATTGAATTCAATGGGCAAACATCGTTCTTCTCTGCCACAGCTGTTACAGCTGTGGCAGAGAAGAATGATTTTTCTTCTATATGTTCTCAATGGGGTCGGCGCTGCTGCCGCCGGCCCCATTGAGCGCATATACAGAAGAGAACAGGAATCACAGATCGCAGATAGGTGCGATCTGCGATTTTTTGTTCTATAATTTATCGGACGAGCGCATAAAAAGCGCTCATGTGTCCGATACCATTGCAAAGCAATGGTTTTAAAAAATCGCCGGACGCATGCGCATGCGCAAATCGCGGCTAAAAACGCCCGTCTGACTAAGCCCATACTTATGATAAGGCACAGACATGGATGTGATTAATTTGCACTTAAAAGAATACCACAACAGGATGAGCAGAGAAATAAATACTTAAATAGTCCACTGAATTAGTGTTAGGGGGTCACCAGGCCAGAATATTATGTGCTATAGATTTCTCATACTTCCCATTCACGAATGAATCCTCTTGAAAAATCTAGCCCTCTGTTAAAAGTGTCAAAAGTTGTTATAAATTTGTATTCCCAGATTCTTCTAGAGCTTTGTGATTTTAACCAATGTTAGAACACCAAAAACAGAGCAAACCCAACAACTTGGTACCCCTGAGAAGGACAGAGTAATGGAATGTCGTGTCCCTCAATGAAGACTACAAGAAAAGGATTTTATGGTAAGACAAAAATTCCCTTTCTTGGTCATTTATTGGGAGACACAGAACCATGAGGTGTTATAAAGCAGTCCCTAGGAAGGGAAACGGAATTACAAAATTTATCCGGAATGCTTAGCTAATGCTGCCTGCAAAATCTTAAAACCAAAACTCACATTCACCGATGCAAAGGTGTACACTTTGTAAAATGATGCGAAGGTGTAGGCAGAGGAGCATGTGACAGTTCTGTAAAGCTGCCAAGATTGGTGAGAAAGATCATATTGTTTGATCAAAACGTTGCTTTTTAAATGGAGGAATAAAGGCTTTTTTAGCAATCCATCTCTGCACCATTGTATGCTGCTACGGAGTTGTATTAGTCCTGTAAAGCTGAGAAGCCGAGGCCTGTGTTGCACAGCCCGGTAAGCACCCACTGTATGGACAGAGTTTGCCAAAAATGATGGATGAGGATATTGACCTTTCATTCTGTAAGCCTCAAGAATAGCTGAGTGAATACACCAGTATATGGTCACGTTGGAGGCTGGTGACCACCTACGTCAACCGTCTAGTATGGTAAAAAGAGTTAGAGTGCCTAAAGGAAAACATAGCCACCAAATACAGACAATTTGCAGTTTATGCAGAGACACCTCCTTGGGATGGGGCAGAGGGAGACAAAAGGATGGCTGTGCCATTTCTTCATTAAGGTGAAAGGCAATAACCAGTCCCCGGGATTGATTTGCTCCTGACTGATGAAGTCTGTGACCCAGTTGTCAACCCCAGCAATGTGATGCTCCACCCAAGATTGGATAGGAGCTGCCTCTTTTATGACCTCATTGGTGATTGATGTATGCCCCGGCCATAACATTGTCTGTTTGGATCCAAACTCGATACCCTGCAAGGGATACTTGCCAATGGTAGAGGGAGAGAAAAATCACTCTGAGCTCCAGGAAGTTAATGGGACGACTTAAAAAACGCTACCCCTCAGCCAGCAGACTGGGAGGAAGGAGCAACTTTGAAGAATCCGCTGAAGTTGAGCAACAACAGAGACAGTCACACGTGAGCAGGAAGCTGAATGCAGCAGTCCAAGGGCAGGATAGAGCTGTCTCAAAACTGGAGAAAATTAAGCTTTTCTGAAGCCTAACAGAGAATTGGGGAAAGAGAACCACTTGTATGGCGGCCATCATCTTGCCCAGGATCCTCATACATAAGTGAAGCAAATGAAGGGGATGCTGACTCAGGGTACCAACTCCGGAATGAAGAGAAAGTCTCTTGTTCACCGGGAGAAAGACACACACTGATTACATGTCAAACAACATCCATAAAAGAGAATGTATTGGAAAGAATTGAGGCAGGGCTTTGACTCATTGAAAATCCAGCCAAAATGATTGTGTCTCTATGGTGATTCTCACACTCTACAGATTTTCATTCCTCGAGGGTGCTTTGATGAGGATGTAGATCATAAAACACACAATTATGGACAGTGCTCCATCATATAAATAGCAATTGCCACAAAAAATCCTGATAGAGAAATGTGAAGTATGGGGACTTACCTGGTGCCTAATGGAGGTACCCGAAGTGACCCCTCCAACAACACCTAGATGTCCTAGATGGCATGTACACACATGATGGACTTCCTTGGTAGATCTAATCCTGATGATCAGGAGGGCTGGCTGGGGAGAGTCTGCCAACTAAAGAGAAACAATGGCACGCAGCAACAATTTATATGGATGAAGAAAAATGACCCCACGCTCCTAGTAGGCCATGCTCAGATGTCCACTCACTGACTGAATGTAATCTTTTTATGGTCTTCTGACCCAATGAAAAGATTACATCCAGTCTTGTGAGTGGGCATCTGAGTATTGTCTACTAGAAGTGCGGATTCCTTTTTCTGCATCCATACAAATTCCTGATGAGGATGTAATCCAGGTATGGAATGACCAATACTCCCCTGGACCTTAGAATCGCCATGCTGGTTATGATCTTTGTGAAGATACGTTGAGTACCACACAATTGTGACCTATACTGGAGGCTATCCCTGAGCCCCTGTTTCTTCCATTTTTTACTCCATTATTGCTGTTGTTTCTGGGCCTGTGTGGTTACAGTATGTGAATTTGACATGCTCCTCGAATAGATGTCCTGAGGAGATGGGGAGTTCTCAAATTCTACCAAATTTGTTTATAAAAGATGCAGAGGTCAACTGAGGGCCAACAAGGCAGGAGGTGTGGTGACTTGCTCTAATCTTGAGACAGTCCTCACCACACTGGGTGTGTGCTTTTCTCTGTTTGGCTTGGCTATTCGTGTTTATATTTTAACCAATCGGAGTGCAGCTCTTTTTGCTGATTTTGAATATTTCTTTGAGGGTCTGTCTTAATCTATGGTGAATAGTGGTTTGAAAGATGGTCTCCTCTTCCTCTGGAAAGCGGATGGCCTTTCTATGCATGAGGAGAATTGGCAAAAGGATTGAAAAGGGACACACATCCTACTGTATTGAGAACATTTGGATCTGGCCTGGCGATAGCAATGAGCTCCTGCCTCTGGTGGCCTTGAAAATAATTTTGTCACATCTGCATCCAAACAGGCAGGTTCATGAAAAGGGAAGTCCTGTGTGGGATCGTATTGAAGCTGCATTGGCGTTCCACCCCTTGAGCCACAGGATTCTACAAATGGCTACAATGTTGCTAGAAGCTTGAGAATAGTATGTGGCAGACTCCAAGAATGCTAAACAAGGATATTTTCCAACATGGGTAATCTGATAAACAAGATCTTAAAACTCTTTGGCTGGGGCCCCAGAAAGGATGCCGTTTTTGAGCTTATTGGACTAGGCAGACAGGCCTTGAAGACCCATGTGGCGGGAAAACTAAATGGAGGATACAGCTGCCTAAAGGGTTGGCTCCGCAAGGGCTTTGATGCTTCTGTCTGTGAAGTCCTTGAGAAAGGCTCCATCCAACTATGGTAGGGTGGTAGAATTGGAGATGCGGGACACCGAGATGGGGGGTCCGCAGTGAGGGAGGATGCCCATTTAGACACTAGCCAGGCAAAGTGTAAAGGATGTCCAGGCACTTAGGCCTTCGGAAAATTGCTTGTCCAGGTGTTTTTATTTTTTGGAAAGTACGTTATCAAAGTCAGAGTAGTTACTAATGTGCTTTTGGCTATGACAGGCATGACTAAATAGACTTTGCTCTGAGGGACTGCTGCATCCTTGAGCTGTAAAGTGTCTCTAACAGCAGAGATGAAACTGTCCACCTTATCTTTTGTCTTTGAGTAGTGGTTTACATCCAAATCAGATTCACAATCGATGAGAGCTCATCACTTGGGGATGAGAAATGATTTGAAGAGGGTTCCTGAAAACTGGTCAATCCCATATGGGATCCTGATAAGGAATTGGAGAGGGATGCCCTGGTGCGTTTCTGAGGTCTGTTGGAATGGTCGCGAAATAAGCAGGGGGTGTTGGCAAATAATTTTGTTTTTTACATGCCCCGGCTAATTGAGATGGGGCTGTAGCAAAGAGATTGCATGAGGCAGCAGGGGAAGCTCTATAAAAATAGGCCGTTGTCGGGAGTGGATGAGGAATCTGGCAGCTGGAACCAGCTATGCCCTAAGGAGAATTGTATGGGAAAAACTAAGAAGGGAGGAGTCCTGGGCCCTAACTAAAAACCTCAGGGCTGGCTATCATGGAAAGGGAAATTGGACAGGGCCTTTTTAAACTTACCTGATCTTGTACTTTGGAAGGGTCCATTGTACTGCTTTGTGCATGTCCAGTCAGGCATAGTTTTGCTGGTGAACATGCATGTGCAGATTAACTCAGTGTGTAGCTGGATCCACCACTGTCATGGTGGCGCATTGATTCAAAAAGGTTATCTACTCCAACTGCTCTTTCTCACTGCTGCTACACAGCTTGAGCAGAAGTGGCCAGGAGATAATGTATATGCAGGGACTATGATATTCATGCTGGTGTACAAAGTAAGGAGGAAGGAGACTTTGAAGGTAGTAATGTGGAGGCTGGGGGGCATGGGAGGTAGGTACACATAAGACATTATGGGGCTTGAGGAATACAGCCTCTCTAGTGCCATCATGTGTACCTCCACTCAATCCCTCCCACAATCTCTCCCGTTTGGTGTGACTGTCAAGAATCATAGAATGGTAGAGTTGGAACTCTACCTCCAGGGTCATCGGGTCCAACCCCCTGCTCAATGCAGGATTCCAGAAAGGAGGGGGCAAAAGAAGATTGAAAAGAAACATCTTAGGTGTTCTCTGTTCAAGTGAAAGGCTTTATATCCCCCTCCCCTCTACAATGGAAGCAAATCCTTTCTTTGGCGCACAACAAAAACTGCAGAGCCCTTTACAGGACTTTCACAAAGCGTCTGCTCCTTAAACCCTTAATGACCAGCCATTTTTCAATTATTTTGGTTCTCATTTTTTCATCCTATAGCTTTTTTTTTCTTTATTAAAAAAGCCATACGAGGGCTAGTTTTTGTGAGATTAGTTATATCTGTATAGTTTTTTAAATGGTATTATATACTCTAAGACAAAGGGAAAGGGTTATCTTTTAATATTTTAATTTTTTTATATTAAACTTTTTTTTGTCTCCATAGGAAACTTTAACTTGTAATCATTTGATCACCTGTACAGCATGCTCAAATACTTTAATATTACAGTATACTGTGCTTTTGATTATATGGTAGGCCTGGAAACCTTCAAAACTCTCTAGGCTGCAATGGCAACACATTGCAACCCTGAGATTGTATTGGGGGAAGGGGCGGGGATGGACTAACTGTAATGGCCTTCTTCTGGTTCTCTGCTTAGTTATTGAAATTAACTGAGCAGCCAGCCCCTTGTGATGACGTCACCGACATTCAAAAGGTGAAGGAAGACTCACAGGAGGAAATGTAGGTGGAAGGGTTTCACTCCCACCTTTCCCCATTGCATTTGTATTTTGTTTATGTACTGTGTAATAGCCTTTATAGATCCGCACAGAAACATGTTCTACATTCTGTTGGAAAATTGTCCATGGTGCATGGTGTTATCCTAAGGGAAAATGTAATAAAGATTAAATACACTTGCTATTCAGCCAATGTTCATTGGGCAAATTGTGTAAGAAGGAAAGAGCTGTCTGGCAGCAACTTGAAGTTCCTTTATATGGAGCGACTACCACCAGCGAATTTGGGTAAGAGTCGCCTGTGTACACGTGGCCGCTGACAAGGCACTAAATCGCTCATCTGTTGGAGTTGTTTGCATTTAGCAGAACTACAGACTAAGCAAATATGGACCTGTGTAAACAAGAGCTGCCCAATCTTTGAGTGACTCATGTTTACTGGGAATGGAAGCAGGTGAGCTGGAACAAACCTGGCTGCCCCACCTCCATTCACTTGAACCACTATTGGTCCTGTGTATTACACAGGAACGAGTCGTGCGTTATACTATGGAATAGCTGTCGGACACTTAGGCTGAGTGTGCATGTGTATACGAGGGTGAAAGTTTTGCTGACAGTTACTGAATATGTATGTGCAACTTAAAGGGTTTTCAGAAGTCTTTTTTACGGATGACTTCTCCTTATAATAGCTCATCAACATCAGATTGGTGGGGATCCAACACCCAGCAACCTCACTGATCAGTTAATTGCTGGAGCAGCTTTGCATTGGAACTAGCCCAGAAAAGGATGGCAACTCCTCATAAGAAAGGAAGGATTAGGAAAATAAGTGGGTAGGAGAGGTCCTTCCTTTATCCAGGGATTATTCTGATTGCCAGAATGGAGTCACAAAGGATTTTTTCCCCTAAAATAAGGAAAATTGTCTTCTACCTCGTTGGTTTTTTTTTGCCTTCCTGTAGATCAGCATTGGGGGGACTAATAGGCTGAACTGGATGGACATGGGTTTTTTTTTCAGCCTCACAAACTGTTACTAAGTGTGTGTATCCAGAGGAAGCCAGATGAAATGATCAAATAAAAAAAACTCTGCTGTTAAGTTAACTAGAAGCCACGTGGGAGCGCTTTATCACAGTGGTTTTACAAGGGGTAACGGTCAGCTGAATAATCACTTGAATGAGCGAATTCAAATGATAGTCGGCCCATGTAAACATGGCCACAAAAAGTGTGACAAGCAGAATTTGATTGCTGGTCGTTTCAGCTCACTTAAAAATAGTCACTGGTAGGGGCGTGGCCTGGCATCTGCAGGAGAAAGACGCGTGGCTGATCGGCTTTTGTCACGCCTACAAACAGCCTAAGACCGAAATCAGCAGCGCTAGAGCGACCAACTTACAACTTATCCCACATGCCAAGCTGCTCTCTTATGATCCTTCTGCACCGTGGAAAATCGCTGCAAGATAATAATATACTAATGTGAACAAGCCCTACATCTCTCCCAGCGTAGTGACATACAAAGCAGACACAATGGAGAAGAACGTCAAAATTGCCAACCCGGAGACAAACAAAAATACTAAAACTCCCAACAAATACCTGGAAAGTGAAAAGATCCTCAAAAAAACCTCGCCAGAGATTTCAAGACTGATGAGAACAAAGAACACTGTGGAGGAAGTCAAATGCTCATCCCTACTTGCTCAACCCTTAATCTCGGACTCAGATAGCGACCTTGAAGAGGGTGCGCAAGCTCAGGAGGTCTCAGAATTAAGAGATTACATCAAAGCCTTACCAACTAAGGACTGCATTAGAGACTTATTTAAAGAATTTACCCAGACAATCAAAGAGGAGATATTGGAGATGAGGAAGGATGTAAAGCAAATATACACAAGAGTACAATCTTTGGAGGACACTTATACTCAGGTGGTCAGCCACTCTGAGAGAGTAACAGAGATCCTCATTGATAAACATAAAGAAGCCTATTTTCAAAAGTTGCAAATTGATGACCTTGAAAACCGTTCAAGGAGAAACAACATCCGAATCAGAGGAATCTCTGAATCTGTCCTAGATAAAGAAATACCAGTGACTCTAGCCGCCATTTTTAATGAGCTCTTGGGTAAATCAGACGACCATGATCTGGGCCTTGAAAGGGCACATCGAGCCTTTAGACCCAGATCAATAAACGCAGACAAACCGAGAGATATATTGTGCTGCCTGCAAAGCTTCAAAGTCAAGGAGGAGATTCTGTACAAAGCCAGACTGGCTAAAAAGATCTTAATCTTCCAAGACCTATCCAAACTAACCCTGGATTTAAGAAGGCAACTCCAGCCTCTGACTAAAGCTCTGAGGGAAAAGGCCATACCCTACAAATGCTTGTTTCCTTTTGGCTTAGCTATATCCGGGCACAACAGAACCTGGACTATTAGAACACCTCAAGATCTTCCTCTGGTCCTGCGAAAATTAGATCTCGGTCATATCCAAATTCCCGATTGGACCACAGCTGAAGACTTTCTGAATATACCACCTCTTCCCAGATGTGAGACCTGGTCGTCGGTAACACCACGTAAAGTTAAGAAGTCCCGAACTCACGACTCGGACTCTTACAAATCACCTGGAAGAGGGCACCCTAATGAATGATAACGTTTGAACGTTAATTCATATATTATAATGCTTGAATGCTATACCTTTTACCTAAGTGGCGCTATTTGGCAATACCACTCATTCTCTATCTTAGTGTTTTGTTCTTCCACTGCATAGTATATCTGTTTCTGCTTTTATCTAACATTTCCCTACAGATAACAGACTACGCTGGGAGTCATGGACCTCCTGAGCCTCACCACGTCCAGGCAATTTCCTAATTCCTGCTTGATAATCTGGTTCCAGATAGGACTTTGTCCCTATAATCTGGTCCAGCAGCAAAAGGTTATAATGTTTTTGTTCAATGTTGGCCAATCACAGGCCAGTTATATAAGTTTTGTGTTTCCCTTCTTTTATGTTCTGTATTTTTCTGACAGTTCGGCTGATATCGTCAACTCAAAAAGGTACATCCCATAGCTACAGTAATGGCTGATTTACACCTAGCCTCATTCAATGTAAAGGCTATTAATGTCCCACAAAAAAGGTCCCAAATTTTGCATTATTTAGAGAAACATGGTGTGTACATTGCTTTCTTTCAAGAAACGCATTTTAAAAAAAACTACACCCCTGTTACCAAAAACAAAGTTTTCACTAAATGGTTTAACGCCTCCACGCCTTTGAAAAAGCATAGAGGTGTAGCTATAGTTCTACATAAAAAGGTTCCATTTCAATTGTTTAATACCTTAACTGATCCCGAGGGCAGGTACATCTTGATCAAGGGTACAATTGGTGACAGAACAATTACCTTAGCTAATGTGTATGCCCCCAACTCCTATCAAGATGCCTTCTTCACCAAAGTCGCTAATATATTACAAGAATTCTCAGAGGGTGATCTTATCCTTGGCGGTGACTTTAATGTTCCACTTAATCCTACCTTAGACACTTCTAATGGCTCCTCGGCGGTCTCTTTTCTCAAACTAAAAAAAATTAAGAATCTGTTAGCGGATCGCCACCTGGTGGACCCATGGAGGGTTCTTAACCCAGATACAAAGGATTTCTCTTTTTATTCCCCAGTCCACAAAAAATACTCAAGAATAGACTATTTTTTTGTCACGCATTCTTTACTAGATTCAATCATCAAAACATTCCATGACCCTATCCTCTACTCAGATCATGCCCCTATTTTCATGAACATGGCTTTGTCCCCCAGGAGGAGTTCTGCAACCAATTGGCTATTAAATGACAACCTGTTGAATAACAAAGAGGATGTCGAATATATACAAAAAGGCCTACAAAATTATTTCAGGGAGAATGCTCTGGAGCCATATAACCCTGCGATTCTTTGGGAGGCCCACAAGGCTGTAATAAGAGGTTTATTTATTGAACTGGGTGCTAGAAAGAAGAAAGAAAAAGAGAGAGAGACTTCCTCTCTCATTGAGCAGATTAAAAACATAGAATCATGTAACAAGAAAACGTTCTCACCCCAACATGAAAAACGCCTGTTTAACTTGCGTATTAAACTAAAAGAGCTCCTTAATAGGGATGAGCGAGTATACTCGCTAAAGCACTACTCGCTCGAGTAATGTGCTTTAGACGAGTATTTCCCTGCTCGTCCCAGAAGATTCGGGAGCCGCCGCAGCTGACAGGTGAGTTGCGTCGGGGAGCAGGGGAGAGCGGGCGGGAGAGAGGGAGAGAGAGATCTCCCCTCCGTTCCTCCCCGCTCTCCCCGCTCCGCGGCGGCCCCCAAATCTTCAGGGACGAGCAGGGAGATACTCGTCTAAAGCACATTACTCGAACGAGTAGTGCTTTAGCGAGTATACTCGCTCATCCCTACTCCTTAACCAAAAATTTGAAAAATACCTCTTCTTTGCAAAATATAAACACTATGCCTTCGCTGACAAATGTGGTAAAAAGCTCGCAGCCCAAATTAAAACTCAGAATGCTAAGGCATTCATCCCTAAAATAAAAGATAAATATGATAAAATGCATTACAAAACTGCAGATATCTCCAGTATTTTTCATGCATTCTACACTGATCTATATAATATTCGAAATCCCAAGGAGTCAATAACCGTTAAACAGCAAAAGATCCGTGATTTTCTGGACTCGGTTAACCTTACTAATGAACCCACAAATCAACTACAATCTCTCCTTGAACCGATCTCTCCCCAAGAAGTGGAGGAAAGTATCCAGTACGCCCCAAATGGGAAAAGCCCAGGTCCCGATGGTTTCGTGTTCCTTTACTTTAAAACCTTCCAAGAAACTCTCACACCACATTTGGTACATTATTTCAACTTCATTACCACTAGCACTGAAAATCTGTTCCAAAAACAAGCATTGACAGCACACATAACCTTAATCCCCAAAGAAGGAAAAGATGCTACTTTATGCAGCAGCTATAGACCCATATCTTTAATTAATAACGATGTCAAGCTATATGCTAAAATCCTAGCCAACAGAATAAAATCAATACTGCCTTGTTTAATCAGTCCCGAACAAGTGGTCTTTATACCAAATAGGGAGGCAAAGGATAATACCACAAAACTACTAAATCTGATGCACCTAGCCCACCACAGCAAATCCCCATTAGCCCTGCTCACCACTGATGCCGAGAAGGCCTTTGATAGGGTTGATTGGTTATTTCTTAGAATGTCCCTTCAAAAATTTGGTTTCCCAGAACTATTCATAGATAAGATTATGGCGCTGTACTCCCTTTCCTCCGCTAAAATTAAAATAAACTCGGAATTCTCCCCTACAGTCCATATTAGCAACGGCAGCAGGCAAGGGTGCCCCCTATCCCCTCTATTATTTGTTCTTACTATGGAGACCTTTCTGGAAAAAATCAGACAAAATGATAAAATTGCAGGCATGAAATGGGGTTGTAGGGAACACAAATCAGCCTCCTACGCAGATGATATGTTGTTTTTTCTCACAGAACCCCAAAACTCAGTTCCTTACATTCTGCAAGAATTTAAGAACTTTGGCCAAATATCCAATTTTAAACTAAATCTCACAAAATCAGAATTGTTGAATATAAATATAGAGCCAGACCAGTGGACAGAAATTTTAAAAATCTCACCTTTTAAAAATTCAAGTGAACAAATTACATATCTGGGGGCGAGAATATCCCGGAACCTTGCAGATCTCTATAAATTAAATTTTGTCCCCCTACTTGAGAAAATTGAAAAGGATCTTATCTCCTGGAATACTTTGCCTATTTCCTGGTTTGGCAGGAAGAATTTAATCAAAATGCCCTGCTTACCAAAAATATTATACGTACTACAAACATTGCCAATAGAGATCCCTCAGAGCTCTTTTGCCAAATTGAAAAATCTCATAGCAAAATTCATTTGGCAAGGTAAAGGACATAGGGTTAAACATGCAACTCTTATCAAAACAAAAAGAGAGGGAGGCATAGGACTCCCAGACTTTGAAATATACTGGATTGCATCACATCTGAATCGCATGGTGGACTTATCCCGCCAAGCAAGTCCTAAACTGTGGTTGGAGTTGGAACTTTCCTCCCTAAACAATGATCAGAAACTATCAATGTGGTCCACCCAACTTAACAAAACAACATTGAAAGAGATCCAAAACCCTTTCACCCGGCTAACTTTGAATACATGGCATAAATCCAACAAAAAACATAAACTGGTACCTCTGATTAGCGGTTTCACCCCACTTCTCTTGTTAATTCCCAACAAATTCAGAGTACTTAAAGGGGTTGTCCCGCGAAAGCAAGTGGGGTTATGCACTTCTGTATGGCCATATTAATGAACTTTGTAATATACATCGTGCATTAAATATGAGCCATACAGAAGTTATTCACTTACCTGCTCCGTTGCTGGCGTCCCCGTCGCCATGGTGCCGTCTAGTTTCAGCGTCTAATCGCCGGATTAGACGCGCTTGCGCAGATGGGTCTTTTCCCTTCGGCTCTCTCCGGCAGCAGCGGCGTTCTGGCTCCGCCCCCTTGTACGCGTCATCGCGTAGCTCCGCCCCCCGTCACATGTGCCGATTCCAGCCTCCTGATTCGCTGCTGCCGGAGAGAGCCGAAGGGAAAAGACCCATCTGCGCAAGCGCGTCTAATCCGGCGATTAGACGCTGAAACTAGACGGCACCATGGCGACGGGGACGCCAGCAACGGAGCAGGTAAGTGAATAACTTCTGTATGGCTCATATTTAATGCACGATGTATATTACAAAGTGCATTAATATGGCCATGCAGAAGTGCATAACCCCACTTGCTTTCGCGGGACAACCCCTTTAAGCAGAAAATTAGAAAAGATATCTACTTAGCCTCATTGCAATACCGTTGTCTCATAATAGATGATTCCGTACCACATGATTTCCAATTTTTAAACCAACGGGGAGATACTATATTTAATGACAAAGATTTATGTATCATTAGGGATACAATCAGGTTCTATTCTCCAGATATTGTCGATACAGATCAGAATCTGCTATTCCACAAATTATTCTGGAACCCCCAACCCGTTAAAAACGCAATCTCCAAAATCTACAAGGCCCTGATACAGTATGAGCTGCAACCCTCCTTTATACCCCGATGGGAGACTGAACTAAACACCAATTTTACTACTGATGAAGTAAAAGATATCCTCCACAATTCACATTCGCCCTCCTCCTCCACTAGGTTTCAAGAATTAAACTATAAAATTATCTCCAGATGGTATAAAACCCAGGCCCTACTCAACAAAATAGATTCGGATTATTCCCCCCTATGCTGGAGATGCTCAGATAGTGTTGGCACCTTCACCCATATTTGGTTCTCATGCCCGCTCCTACAACCATTCTGGGAGGAGATCCAAAGATCACTTGGCCTTATTTGTAAAACTAATATCACCCTTACACCTGAGATCGTCCTCTTGAACATGAATATCCAAAGTCTCCTAGTTGAATACAAAGCTATTGTCCCATTTCTCACAAATGCAGCTAAAATTTTAATCCCGAGGCATTGGAGAGATAGCACAATTCCCTCCATGCCAGAAAGGTATAATGAGGTGAATAGTATATGCTCTTTCGAGAAGGTCAAAGCCAGACGTGAAGGGGGTCTGGAGAAATTCATGAATCTCTGGGATCCCTGGTTTACGTTTCTTCGCAACGTTCCTGGCCCACCTCCATAAATCATTGATACCCCCCAACCATTGGATTACTTATGTACTCTACTATATGTACATAATACATAAATGTTCTATTCTATATTTCTAATAGTTTTTTCTCTGATATTGGAGTGTATTTTCAGCAGAGCTGTCATTTTTCTTTGTATTTTACAGGATTGATTGTTTTGTAATGTGATTTACCACTGATTTATTTCTATTTCTGTTGTAACCCCTCCCCCCCACTCTATTAAAATTGAAAAATAAAGAATATATACAAAAAAAATAGTCACTGGTTGATCAAAAGTTGTCCCATGTAAAGTCACAGTTTTTCTTTTTTGAATGACTTGTGAACAAATTTGCTAGGAGATCCCTTCTGTGAACGATATTTAAGCAAATAAATTAATGAACAATCATCGATCTGTCTAAAAGCAAATGAAAAACTGTTTGTAAACTTAAAGGGGTTGTCTCGCGGCAGCAAGTGGGTCTATACACTTCTGTATGGCCATATTAATGCACTTTGTAATATACATCGTGCATTAAATATGAGCCATACAGACGTTATTCACTTACCTGCTCCGTTGCTGGCGTCCCCGTCTCCATGGCTCCGTCTAATTTCGCTTTTTTCTGGCATTTTTAGACGTGCTTGCGCAGTCCGTGCTTCTGCCTGGTGAATGGGGCCGCTTGTGCCGGAGAGCTGGTCACCGCGTCATCGTAGCTCCGCCCTATCACGTGTGCCGATTCCAGCCAATCAGGAGGCTGGAATCGGCAATGGACTGCACAGAGCCCACGGTGCACTATGGGAGAAGACCCGCGGTGCATCGTGGGTGAAGATCCCGGCGGCCATCTTGGTGAAGGAAGAAGTAGGAAGAAGGAAGAAGTCGCAGAGCGGGGATTCGGGTAAGTAATATTTTTATTTTTTATTTTAATACATCCCTTGGGTTTGTCCTGCGCCGAACGGGGGGCCTATGCAAAAAAAAAAAAAAACCCGTTTCGGCGCAACACAACCCCTTTAAGAGTTTGCTCAGCAAATATCTGAACAATAGATGCTCCGTGTAAGGGTGCCTGTCCACGGGCGTGATTTCGCTGGCGGATTACTGCCGGCGAATCACGACGGCCGACGCTTTCCATAGCATTGCTATGGAAAGCGCCAGCAGCTGTCCATGAACGGAGAATCATTGCAATTCTCCGCTTGCGGCGGGCAATTCGCAGGGCTGACCAGTGGAAAATCGGTGGCGGCTCCTGCTCCCGGCCGGCAGCTCCTGCGGCGGCGATCTGCCACAGGACTTTGCATCGCCAATGGACAGGGGGCCTAAAGGTGCCCTAAGTAAGCTCTGAGCTGTTCCCACAATGACCCCTTCCAGAAAGACAATACAGGCTATGCCAAGTGTGGGGAGTCATTGCGCCATGATGGCATAGACAAATATGTGTCTAAGGTGCTGAGCAGTAGGTCCAGAGACTCGATAGCTCAGGATGCTACTGCATTAAAGCCCTTTAAACAGAATGATAATCGGTAAAAAAATTGTGGTATTTAGTTCCCACTAGAATAGCACATGCGGTGCCTGGCTATTCCATAGAGTGCTTCCGGGGGTGCTCCTCCCAGGAGACGTGTTCCATACATGTGGTCCTGCCCTCGAGTCAAAAGACTCTGCATTAGGACATATTATTCAGTAACCTATCATAACCTGAGAAAAAATACCCAAGGGAAGCCCTGTTAAATAGGAGGATCGAAAATTAATCTTGTTTTTTTTTTTAGCCAAAAACAAACTATCGCTCAATCTTGGCATAAGGCCTCCTTGGACTTCTCTGAGGTTAAGCGTCTTCTGAACTGTTATTTAACCCCTTAGTGACGAAGCCTGTTTGCGCCTTAGACGGAGCCAAATTTTGGAAATCTGACATGCGTCGTTCAACGTGGCATAACTCCGTAAAGGCTTTACATATCCCAGTGATTCTGACATTGTTTTTTCGCCACATGTTGTACTTCATTTAGATTGTAAAAAGAGACTGATATAATTTGTGTATATTTATTAAAAGTACCAATATTGGAAAAATTTTGAAAAAATTGTCATTTTTTCACATTTTCAACCGTAATATCTCAAATATGTCCAAACATACTGTACAAATTTTTGATAAGATATGTATTTCCATCTGTTTACTTTATTCTGAATGCACACTTGAAAAACTTTTGTGTTTTTTTTAACCATTTAGAGGATGTACAAATTTAACATTACTTTTCAGCATTTTGAGGAGCACTTTGTTTTCCTGCACCAAGCCAAGTTTGCAGAGGCTCATAAGTGTCAGAATAATAGATACACCCACAAATGACCCCATTTTAAAAACTACACCCCTTAGTGTATTCACTGAGGGGTGTCATGAGTATTTTGACCCCACCAGTTCTTTTCAGGAATTAGTTCAATTTAGGGTACAAAAAATAAAATTTCATATTTTTGCAAATATGTCATTTTAAAGACATATTTTTTTCCTATAGAGCCCATGAAAATGAGGATTTACACACCAAAATGGATACCCCCATTTCTCCCGTGTTCAGAAACATACCCATTGTGGCCCTAATCTTATGTCTGGATGCATAACGGGAGCCAAAATGAAAGGAGTAGTCGGTGTCTTTCAGAACATAAATTTTGCTTGAAGGCGTTTTAGGCCCCATAGCACCTTTGTAGAGCTCTTGAGTGGCCAAAACCAAAGAGAACCCCCACAAGTGACCCCATTTTGAAAACTAGACCCCTTAACGAATTAATCTAGGGGTGTACTGACCATTTTGACCACACAGTTTTTGAATGAATTCAAGCCAAGCAAAAGGAAACAATTGTGATTTTCATTTTTTTGTCAATTCTGTCATTTTAAAAACAGCTTTTTTTGTACAGCACACGCATGAATGAAGCCTTTCATCCCAAAATGGATACCCCTGTTTCTCCCGTGTTCAGAGACATACCCATTGTGGCCCTAATCTTATGTCTGAATGCACAATGGGGCCCAAAACGAAAGGAGTAGTCGGTGGCTTTAAGAACATAGATTTTCCTTGAAGGAGTTTTAGGCCCATAGCACTTTTGTAGAGCTCTTGAGCGGCCAAAATCAAAGAGAACCCCCACAAGTGACCCCATTTTGAAAACTAGACCCCTTAATGAATTTATCTAGGGGTGTACTGCCCATTTTGAGCCCACAGTTTTTGAATGAATTGAAGCAAAGCAAAAGGAAAAAATTGTGATTTTCGTTTTTTTGGCAATTCTGTCGTTTTAAAAACTGCTTTTTTGGTACAGCACACACATGAATGAAGACTTGCACCCCAAAGTGGATACCCTTCACAGTGACAGACAGACTAAAATATAACTTTTATTCAAGACTAACATAAAATAATGACTTGGGCTAAGAACAAGACAAACATAAAGACAGAGAATATTACAGTTAGGTGGGTATATGGAATTATTAGAATCACCCCACCTAGGCTATGATAAAGACGAGACTGAAGAGTCGCTAGTGATGCATCAGATAGCTCGTAATTTAATGAGTAGAATCACGGGTATCCGATAGAAGTCTAGAAACACTTTGGTACTGGAGCAAAATTGCTCAAAAAACGTATGGAGATCGCACTGGTTTAGTCGTCACTTGCGATTAATCAATCCAACGGTCACTAAAGCGGGGCCGCAGTACCTAAAAACTATAAGAAGAGTGTCACGCATCAGTGTAGCGACCGTCTGTAACAAAGTGGTCACATTCGGATAGGTAGATGATCAAAGGATTTGATAGTTACTTAGCCAATAATATCACCATCAGAGCTCCAGGCTCTACCACTTTTGTTATTTTATTTGAATGTGTGTGTGTTGGATGTAGGTCTCATATCTAGGCAGCAAAGACACCGCTCTGCTTATGCTACTATGCGCTGCCTAGAGACCTTGATAGAATGAAAGGGATCTGAAAAAAGCTCTATGTAGCCTAGAACTCTCTCTTTTTTGATAGACTAATCCCAGGCTACTATATATCTATAGAGCTTATTATATGAACAAGTTGCAGACCGCTATTTCGCTATTTAGCGACCTTGTTCAAAGATTATTGGATGATGAACTAAGTATGGGTCCTGATTAATCCCCTACTTTCTAGTTCTGATCCCATTTCAATTCTTTGAGGTTAGTTGATGTGCAGTATATTCCTCTATAAATCAGTATATCTCCTGCACATCTCCTAACTAGTCTGCATGACCACACCAACAAAAATCTGACAGAGATTATATAACCCTCTATGTCCCAAATCACGATTGTGGTACTTTCTCAAAATCTGACAAAGTATTTAACCCTTCGTGTCCCAAAACACGATTGTGGCACTTTCTCTTAACTATTTGTGTCCCAAAACAAGATTGTGGCACTTTTTCAAAATTTGACAAAGTATTTAACCCTTCGTGTCCCAAAACACGATTGTGGTACTTTCTCAAAATCTGACAAAGTATTTAACCCTTCGTGTCTCAAAACACGATTGTGGCACTTTCTCTCTCTCTCTTTCTCTTGAGTTTTCAACTCAATGAACCTGTCATATCGTATGGCATAACTCATACAATTGCTCCTGATGAACTACCAACAATCCTAGTAGGGAAACGCGTTGAGCAGTAATTATTCCTGAGCAAGTAATCATATTTCGACGAGCAGTAATTATTCTTGAGCAGTAATCACCCTTTCACATAAAGAGAGTTCTTACATTCTTCTCTCTTGAGTTATATGAGTTGTATATTTAGCTATACTTATACTAAAGAGAGCTTACCGTTCTTTCCAAATGATATGGACTGATACTACTCTGAGCCAAATACTTGAGGTACTTTTATGGTTTCCTCAAATCATATTATTGGCTAAGTAACTATCAAATCCTTTGATCATCTACCTATCCGAATGTGACCACTTTGTTACAGACGGTCGCTACACTGATGCGTGACACTCTTCTTATAGTTTTTAGGTACTGCGGCCCCGCTTTAGTGACCGTTGGATTGATTAATCGCAAGTGACGACTAAACCAGTGCGATCTCCATACGTTTTTTGAGCAATTTTGCTCCAGTACCAAAGTGTTTCTAGACTTCTATCGGATACCCGTGATTCTACTCATTAAATTACGAGCTATCTGATGCATCACTAGCGACTCTTCAGTCTCGTCTTTATCATAGCCTAGGTGGGGTGATTCTAATAATTCCATATACCCACCTAACTGTAATATTCTCTGTCTTTATGTTTGTCTTGTTCTTAGCCCAAGTCATTATTTTATGTTAGTCTTGAATAAAAGTTATATTTTAGTCTGTCTGTCACTGTGAAGGGCTCCAATTTGATTTAGTCAGACAAAGTTCTGCCCCTGTGATTCCAAAGTGGATACCCCTGTTTGTCCCGTGTTCAGAGACATACCCATTGTGGCCCTAATCTTTTGTCTGGATGCACAACGGGGCGCAAAATGAAAGGAGTAGTCGGTGGCTTTCAGAACAGAAATTTAGCATGAAGGTGATTTAGACCCCATTGCACACTTGTAGAGCCCTTGAGCGGCCAAAACGACAGAGAACCCCCACAAATGATCCCATTTTGAAAACTAGACCCCCTAACGAATTTATCTAGGGGTGTACTGTGTATTTTTACCCTACAATTTTTGAATAAATCTAAGCAAAGCAGTGGGAAAAAAATTACAATTTTCATTTTTTTGGCAGTTCTATCAATTTAAAACTGTTTTTTTTGTACAGCACACATAGGGATGAAGACTTTCACCCCAAAATGGATACCCCTGTTTGTCCCGTGTTCAGAACCATACCCCTTGTGGCCCTAATCTACTTAAAGGACGCATGGCTAGGCCTATAATGGAAGGAGCACCCGTTGGATTTTAGGGTACAACGGAATAAATTCCAGGCCCCATTGCCCACTTATAGAGTCATTGAGCGTCCAAAACTATAAAGACCCCCACAAATATCCCCATTTTAAAAACTAGACCCCTTAACGAATTCATCCAGGGGTGTACTGCGTATTTTGACCACACAGTATTTGAATAAATTTCAGCAAAGCAGAAGAAAAAAAATACAATTTTCATTTTTTTGGCAATTTTGTCAATTTAAAAACTTTTTTTTTTTGTACAGCACACATAGGAATGAAGACGTTCACCCCAAAATGGATACCCCCGTTTGTCCCGTGTTCAAAAACATACCCATTGTGGCCCTAATCTACTTACAGGAAACATGGCAAGGCCTGTAATGGAGGGAACACCAGTTGGATTGCAGGGCATAACTGAATAAATCCCAGGCCCCATTGCTCATTTGTACGGAATAAAAATTGACTCCCTAAAATCCCCCCCCCCCCTCCACGCCCTTTTCGGCGTTCCCCAAATCTTAGATAAAAGTAATAATGTGAACTGTGTAGTATTTCCAAAGACGGGTAATTATGGAGGCTGGTTGGGATGGGCACATGGGGCAATAAAACCGTGTATCCCCCCTCCTCTCATGCTTTTTGGGAGTCATTTTTTGACCTCAGTGGCGGGGATGGGGTGTAAAAAGTGGCGCTCTGTGAGTCTCCGTAAGCTTGATGAGGTGCGGCGGTCTCACACACAGAAGGCGCTCAACAAGCTGCTCCTGGAACTGCAGGAAGGCGAGCGTTCCCGGGGCTTCTTGTAAATTGCGTATTACAGGTAGCGGTCTGAATAACGCCGGGCTTACGCAGCCGTAGGTGGATCCCGGCTGTGAGCCCGGCTGAGACCCTGCGTACGGCCGTGTAATGTACTGCGCATAACTGCGTACTTACACGGGCGGTCATGCGCAGTACACCTTTTTTTTGTTTGTATATCCCGCACCGTCGCTTAGCAATGACGCGGGTACCCACAGCCCGTATACAATGTAGTTGCGTATGGGCAGCGGGTATATCCACGACCACGGAGCACAATGGGCTCTATGTTGTGGATATCCGTGGTAAAATAGAACATGCTGCGTTCTCTTTTCTGCGAGTGGATTACGCAATTCCAACCCGCTAATGTGAGCGGAATTGTGTAATCCAATGCGATTGATCTGCGTATTACCGCTAATCAAACGCATGCGGAATCCGTAATTCCTATCCGGTCATGTGAGACCGGCCAAAGGTAGATCGCTACCATTTTTTCACGTGACCGGGGACCGCTCAACGAGGCCACCCGTCACTGCTCCAGGCTCTCGGTGACCGTTGGTCGCCGAGAGCAAGGAGATATTAAGTTTCCTGGGCTCCCCGACTCCTGCGCATGTGTCCGGTGTTTTGCCAGCGGTCGCATGCGCAGATACGGGAAAGTTCACGGAAGAAGATTGCGTTGGGGTGCAAATATGGAGGCCTCCGGTAAAAAATTTTATCTCCTCTCACCGATCGCATCAGTGAGGGGAGATGAAGCTTCACCTTTTTTTAACTTTTACGTGATCGCCATTATCCATTGGATAACGGCGAACAGGTGATCAGGAACCGCTCACCGCGGCCCCCCGTGAAATCTCCAGGCTCTCGGCTAAGTTTTGTAGCCAGGAGCAGGGAGATTTTAAAAAACCACGGCTTTTGCGCATGCGCCTGCCACATTGGTGACGGGCGCGTGCGCAGAAGCTGGGTTGAGGTCCGCGGATAAATCCGCAGGCCTTAGGTACGTCATTTCATCCTCCCTCACGGATATGATCCGTGGGGGGAGATGAAACGCAAGCTTTTTTTAACTTTTTAAAACTTTTTTTTTACTTTTTGCACTTTTTTTTTTTTTTACCTTTTACCCCTTTTTTTTTTTTTTTTTTTTTTTTTACTTTTTGCACTTTTTTTACTTTACATGATCACTGTCATCCATTGGATGACAGTGATCATGTCCCTGGTGACATCCCTCTGCTCTTGGCTACACATGGCAGCCAGGAGCAGAGCAATTTTGAATTTCCCGGGGCTCGAGCCCCTCTGTGCACGCGCCCGATGTCAATCATCGGGCGCGCATGCGCAGACGGGGATTTCGGGTCCCGGGACATCGGGACATTGCAGAGAACCGGGGGTGAGTATCTTCACCTCCCCTCATGGATCCGATCCATGAGGGGAGGTGAAACTTTACTTTTGTTTTACTTTTTAAACTTTTTCGCGATCACCGCTATCGCAATGGATAGCGGTGATCGCGGGCCCGGGGACCGCTCACAGTGGTCCCCGGTAACACCTCCTGGTTCCCGGCTACCTTCAGGAGCCGGGAGCCAGGAGATTTTAAATTTGCCGGGGACACCCGGGCTTCTGCGCGTGCGCGTGACGTCATCGTCAGGCGCGCATGCGCAGAAGGCCGCCGGCGGGTCCGGGAGGACCAGATCTCCGGGGGACACCGCCGACAAGCCGTGTGAGTATTTTCAGCTGCCGTGATGGATCCGATCCATCATAGCAGCTGAATATCTAACTTTTTACGCACTTTTCTTTGCTTTTTTGCGATCGGCGCTATCCATTGCATAGCGCCGATCGCAATGCCGGGGGGGACTGCCTGCATCCTGGGATGACAGCTCCATGCTGTCGGCTACCTGCGGGCACCGACAGCATGGAGCTGTCACGTCCTCAGGCCAGTGGGCATCAATCCAAAGAGGATGCATAAAACTACGTCCTCTAGGATTAAGGCCCACTTTCTGAGGACGTAGTTTCCCGATGGGGCCGTCGTTAAGGGGTTAATCAATGAAATACTAATGTCGATAATAGTAGACAAATATGATAGGTTTCTGAGTATTTGGACCCCATGGATAGATTATGCCCTCCCTGCAATGGGGTTTGGCCCAACAACCTCTCTATAAATCCAAAACTCAAAACAGTCTTACAATCCCCCCCCCCCCCTTTGGGTCATTACACCGAGAGAGAAGAACCCCCCTCCTCCTCCCCTTTGACCTCCATTGGCCCTGGCCAGGCCATTGTTACCAGTGAATTGCTACTAACAGAAATACAACAATGAAAGCCGGAGAAAACTCTGGTTATATCGGAACACCAAAAACTTGGTATTGCTTATCAAGCCAGATCAAATATTGCTATGTGATACCTCATCTATAATACGCCAAAATAATTTTCCATACAAAATTTTAGTTGACTTTGGTTTTTAAGGCGACTAAATAGTCTAAAATAGTCATGCTGATTTAAAAAATGCAGTTAGCTTTCTATCAAGTCAGGTTTTTAATCTAAATGCAATTACTCAGCCTGGGTTGAGTGGAGCACAAGTGTTCTCCTATTCACCAAGAGCGAACCTCCCTCAAGTAGAGAGGATGACCTTGGCGACCGTTTGTTATTTGTCTAGGCCAGCGGTTCCCAAACTGTACTCCGCAGAGCCCTTGGGGTTCCGTGAGCAACAGTCAAGGGGTTCCGACCAAGGGGCACCGTGGGGCTCCAACGGCCGCTCACAGTCAGGGGCTCCGACGGCTGCTCACCAATGTAGTGACTACTAGCAGGGTGTCAGAGTTCCCCACCGGTAACCACACTTCAACACTGATCCCGGTGCAGACTCTGACGTCAGTGTGCACCCGGGATCCTCCTCCCCTGAGTCTCTCCTCCTTAGTTCCGCAGGAGATAACAAGGGAAGAAGTGTTCCAGGCTCACACACTGACGACAGTGTGCACCTAGGATCCTCCTCCCCTGAGTCCTCTCCTTCTTAGTTCTGCAGTAGAGGGCAAGTGAGGAAGTATTCCGAGCTCACACACTGACATCAGTGTGCACCTGGGATCAGTGCTGAGCAGAGGAAGAGCAGCGCTGACTGCAAGGAGGAGGTAAGTATATGGGTTGGGGGACTAATATTACTGAAGCTACTGTGGTATTAATATTACTGAGGGGGTTAATATTACTGCGTCTACTGTGGGGTTAATATTACTGAGGGGGTTAATATTACTGTGGCTACTGTGAGCTTAATATTGCTGAAGGGGTTAATATTAGTACTGTGGCTACTGTGGGGTTAATATTACTACTGGGGCTTCTGTGGGGTCACTATTACTACTGGGGCCACTGTGGGGAGTCACTATTACTACCGAGGCCACTGTGGGTGGTCACTATTACTAATGCAGCCCCTGTGGGGGAAGCTATTACTACTGGAGCCACTGTGAGGGTCGCTATTACTACTGAGGCCACTGTGTGGGTTGCTATTACTACTGAAGCCACTGTGGGGTCACTATTACTACTGGGGCCACTGTGGGGTCACTATTACTACTGAGGCCACTGTGGAGAGTCACTATTACTAACGAGGCCACTGTGGGTGGTCACTATTACTACTGCAGCCCCTGTGGGGGAAGCTATTACTACTGGGGCCACTGTGGGGTCACTATTACTACTGGGGCCACTGTGGGGTCACTATTACTACCGAGGCCACTGTGGATAGTCACTATTACTACCGAGGCCACTGTGGGTGGTCACTATTACTACCAAGGCCACTGTGGGTGGTCACTATTACTACTGCAGCCCCTGTGGGGGAAGCTATTACTACTGGGGCCACTGTGGGGTCACTATTACTACTGGGGCCACTGTGGGTGGTCACTATTACTACCAAGGCCACTGTGGGTGGTCACTATTACTACTGCAGCCTCTGTGGGGGAAGCTATTACTACTGAGGCCACTGTGGGGGTCGCTATTACTACTGGGGCCACTGTGGGGTCCCTATTACTACTGTGGGCCACTGTGGGCGTTTCTATTACTACTGAGGGCACTGTGGGGGTCACTATTACTACTGGGACCACTCTAGGAGATGCTATTACTACTGCAGCCCCTGTGGGGGAAGCTATTACTACTGGGGCCACTGTGGGGTCACTATTACTACTGGGGCCACTGTGGGGTCACTATTACTACCGAGGCCACTGTGGAGAGTCACTATTACTACATCCAATGCTCCAGCGTTCCTCCCTGTATTTTTTTTTAAAAGGCTCTGTCCTTTTTATAACGACGGAGGTAAAAATTGTATGTTGTGATAAGCCACGCCCCTAATCCTTCTCCTAACCACACCTTGGGTTTCCACGAGAAACTTTTGCCTCAAAAAGGGCTCCATGGCTGAAAAAGTTTGGGAACCACTTGTCCTGGCTGTTCAGTTTTCTTGGTGCCAGTGTGGTGAGGAGTTGTGTGCCGCTCTACATAGTGAATTACCAAAATGTATTTTATTTACACACTTATTTCTTTTCCTGCAGATAATGTCTACACCTGCTATTTCTTGCCGTAAGTGCCTAAACAACCCTGATTCCTTTTGCTATATTTGTGGCAGTATTACCATTCTCAGACAAAGGGCGAACATCAGCGCATTTGTCAAGCAGGCCTATTTTGTATATTTCAAAATTAAACTTGGTGATCAATATAAGTCTCAGGCCTCTCACAAGGTGTGCCAGCAGTGTGTCGAGAGTTTACGAATGTGGACGAAAGCAACACGTGATAAGTTGCCATTTGGTATACCTATGGTTTGACGAGAGCTAAAAGATCATTGCAGTTGCTGTTACTTTTTTATAGTGAAAACTTTAAGACTAGAGATGAGTGAGCATACTCGGAAAAGCACTACTCGCTCGAGTAATGTGCTTTATCCGAGTATCGCTGTGCTCGGGTCTGAAGATTCGGGTGCCGCTGCGGCTGACAGGTGAGTCGCAGCGGGGAGCAGGGGAGAGCGGGCGGGAGAGAGGGAGAGAAAGATCTTACCTCCGTTCCTCCCCGCTCTCCCCTGCAGCTCCCCGCTCCGTGCCGGCACCCGAATCTTCAGGGACGAGCACAGCGATACTCGGATACAGCAAATTACTCGAGTGAGTAGTGCTTTTCCGAGTACGCTCGCTCATCTCTATTCAAGACATAACAAGAATAAATAAACTGGCACTGGGATTTCAGCTATATGTCTAGTGTCTCAGTCAGATGAAATCCCAGAGCCAGTTTTCGTTGAACTACCCTCTCTTGAAGAACATGATTATGGTGAAAAACTAAGTGACAGCAATGATGAAGAGTTTTAAATTGAAGATGACTTAGTTCATAAGAAATTAGATCAGCATGACCTGCATGATTTGGCAGGAGATTTGAGACCATCAGAAAAGGCTTCAGAACTCCTAGCATCAAGACTGCATGAGAAAAATGTGCTTGAAAAAGGAGTAAAGGTATCCTACGCTCGATCTAGAGAAATTGCATTTCTACAATCCTTTAGAAATGACAGTGGCTTTGTGTATTGCCATAATATACATGGTTTAATGGAGGAATTAGGAAGTCCAATCTATAACTCAACTGAATAGAGAGTGTTCATCGATAGCTCAAAGAAGAGCATAAAGTGTGTCCTCCTCCACAATGGCAATTTATTTGGCGCAGTCCCAGTTGGCCATTCAGTTTCTCTTTGTGGACACATAAAGAGAGTCTTTGAGTTGTTGCAATATCACAAACACAATTGGATCATGTGTGTTGATTTTAAGATGATATGTTTCCTTCTTGGTCAGCAATGAGGATACACCAAGTATCACTGTTATATGTGCATTTTAGACAGCAGAGCTCATGAGAAACATGGGGTGGAAAGGAGTTGGCTATCGAGATCTGACCTCAAACCTGGTGATCCAAACCTTCTACATGAGCCACTTGTTGACAGAAAGAACATTGTATTTCCACCTCTGCACATGAATCTGGGTCTCATCTAACAATCCGTTAAAGCTTTGCCAACTGAAGGAGACTGTTTCAAGAACCTCATTTTGGCATTTCCTATCCTGTCATTTGAAAAAATGAAAGCTGGTGTGTTTGATGGTCCACTAATTCAGCAACTTATCAGAGATGAACATTTCATCAGGACATGTCAGAACTCCAAAAGAACGCTTGGTTACCATTCAAAGACATTGTCAAGGACTTTCTTGGAAATAAGCGAGCAAAGAATTACACCAAAATTGTCCAGAAACTCCTGGAGCACTATAAAATGCTTGGATGCAACATGACCATCAAGGTGCATTTTTTGCATAGCCATATTGATGACTTCCTGGAAGACCTTGGTCAGTGATAAGCAAGGTGAAAGATTCCACCAAGATTTTAAGCTCATGGACGGATGGTATCAGGGTAGATGGCATGTACATATGATGGCTGACCATTGTTGGAGCATCAGGCGAGATAGCCACAGATTAAACACTCCAGGAAAAGATATATGTATAAACTTTTACCTTATCTGCTACTACTTGCACACAATTTGATGTACAAAAACAAAATATCCTTTGTATGGACAAAATGATGATTATGATCATTCAATCAGTCTGATCCGACCTTCGGTCACCTAATAGATCACTGTTCTCCATGCGTTCCTGTCTTTCACCAATTCTTTCAGTTCGTCACTTGACATGTCCATGGTGGCCTTGATCGTATCCAGCCATCTTGTTCTTTGTCATCCTGATCTTCCCTTTCCACTGACCTTGCCAAGCATAAATACTGTTTCCAGTGAGTTAGTGTGCATCACCTGTCCATAAAAAGAGAGCCGCTGTTTGATGATTTTGCCGTCTAGTGATATTTTTGGTTTGACGCGATCTAATACTGCCTTGTTTGTTGTCATGGCAGTCCAAGGTGTCCGGATCCTTCTCCTCCAGCACCATAGTCCAAACACATCAATTTTACTTCTGTCTGTTTTCCTGAGCGTCCAACTTTTGCAACCATACGTCATTATGGGGAAGACGATTACACTGACCAATCTGGTTTTTGTTGCAATGCTAATATCCTTGCTTTTCCAGATCTTTTCTATTCCTTGCATTGCAATCCTACCAAGTGTAACCTGTCTAGTGACCTCATGTCCAGATTGCCCGTTGCAATCGATTTTGGATCCAAGGTCTTAATCCAGAATATGGTGATCCCTTGACTTGGTGCCACATTGGCCATACACATGAGATAAGTATTGGACAGAATACAGCTGATTAATTGTGTTAGTTCATTCATATGAACGGCCTGACCATCGCATGTCAGAATAAATTGGAAGATCAGCATGATGGTTTGTGCAGAATGACAAATTACATGTGCTTGATCACGTCATCTGTGACTCTTCTCTGCTGTATTTAGTGGTTACTACTCACCTGGGCGGTTACCTGTAGGAATCTCCTCTTTACACCGCTGATCGCCCCTCACATTATTAATATCAGTCAGATCTTCATCCTGATACAAAAGCTGTGAATCAAATATTGTAAAAGTCAGCAGACGGTTGGAGAAGTCATGTGGAAGGTTTTACATGACCAAAAATAATCATTAATTATTATGACAAACAACTATGACCTGCCAGCAGTAGTTATCAGTGCCACATAATTGCAGGTCTAGAAGCTGGACATATATATTAGATAGTGGCTCAATGACCCCTCAGGAACCTCATACAGATGTATATCCGGCATGGCTAGACGCGCTGCATGTTGTCTCAGTGGAGGAGATCAGCGTCTACCAGACACATCCGCTGTTTGTCTCGGGGGAAATAAAGGAGCAGATAGATATAAATCCAACCTGTTGGCTCCTTATTCCCATTAGCAGTCTCCACCGCCAGAAAACTGGGAGAAGATCCAGACAACATGTAATGTCTCTGGTCAGCGGTAATCCTGCCATCTCCACCGGCCTCATCACACAAGTAGAAGACATCTAATAAGACTGAAGACAAGAGCTTCACAGCCTTCTACAGATCAGAGGGACATCTCCATCTACCTGATGGTCCTGTGGAAGAAGAGGACGGGGACATCTCTCTGGTGGGCTTCTCTTACTGGATGGAACTGGAGGAAACACAGACAGACACTGAAGTCATTCATTACATACAGATAATAAAGTCCCCGTGTATTTAGTCCTGTCTATTACCTGGTGATGGGAGTGGCTGGCGGGTCTTCATCATGGCCTCCTTGTACAGATCCTTGTGTCCTTCTAAATACTCCCACTCCTCCATGGAGAAATAGACAGCGACATCCTGACACCTTACAGGAACCTGACAACACAATATACAGTCATTACCCAGAAGCCTCCAGTGCTGTTACTGTATAATGTCCCAGCATTCCCTGCAGCGTCACCTCTCCAGTCAGCAGCTCAATCATCTTGTTGGTGAGTTCCAGAATCTTCTGTACATTGATATCCTCATGTATCAGGGGGTGAGGTGGGGGCCTCATGATTG
Organism: Eleutherodactylus coqui; assembly: GCF_035609145.1. Lineage (NCBI taxonomy): Eukaryota > Metazoa > Chordata > Amphibia > Anura > Eleutherodactylidae > Eleutherodactylus > Eleutherodactylus coqui. Next base: position 39,658,557 of record NC_089841.1, read on the forward strand.
GGCTATGGGGTCTTTCCCATCCATCACACACAGGGGCCCGACAGCCATCACTAGAGGTCTTCTTCACTATTGGGTAATCCTGTATATGGGGAGACAGTAATAAATATCACTACAGACATTTCAAGAATTCATCACCTCTCCAGGGACATCATCTGTAATTACCATAGATAAGAATGATGTAATGTGACATCAGAATCTCTCCCCTTTCAAGTCATATAATCTGTTGTTACACTACATCATTCTTATCTATAGTAATATCATCAGAATCTCCCTCCTCTTCAGTGACTATCGGATCCATAGGAGCTTCCGGACTCCTTGAGGATAGCTACTGTGTTTCACAAGTCTCTGCTTAGACAATATATTGATCCTGGGGTTGGTTCGTCCCCTCCTGCTCTTATTGAAGTGGATGGAAATCTACAATTTCAGATCAGTCGCATTATAGACTCCCGCTATGTGAGGAGCACATTACAGTATTTGATTCATTGGTGGGGATACGGACCAGAGGAAAGGACATGGGTCTTGTCTGCAGATGTCAATGTGGACCATCGAAAGTTATCATAAATATAACCCAGGTAGACTGGGTTAGTGGTCCAGAGGACCCCTCCAGAAGTGGAGGTACTGTTGTGTCAGTTTGAACCTGTGTATTTGGTCATACTTCAGGGGTTTCTGGAGGATGCCTCCAGACCCCTAGGACCCGGTCTACCCTGGTTATGTTTATGATCGCTTTTTCTGAGACAGTCTGCCCTGATATACACGGCTGGTACTCACGTACTTTTCTCTGGCTTTTATCACCACGAATGGAGCAAAAACTGTAGGGTGTTCCTTACATAGCTGGAGTCTTTAAAGCAACTGATCTCAAATTGAAGATCTCCATCCACTATGTCAGGGGCAGGATGGGACGAACCAACCCTAAGATCAATATATTGTTTAGGTAGAGACTTAGGCACCTCCTCCCAAATTATCTCGATATTAAAGGAAAACTTACCTTCTTCTGGTACCTCTAAACATGCATTAGTAAGCAAACTAAAACAAGGGTGAAATCCATAGTTACAAAAAATGGTGAAGTGCCTGTAGATTCCAAAGACCTATTATTCTATGCGAACTCAGCCAAAGGCCAAAATATACCACCGCAAGTATTGCTCCAAATTTTGATTACACTTTTCTGTTTGACCGTTCGTCTGAGGATGATATGCATTGAGGAAGGGAAGTTGAAATCCTAACTGAATACACAAAAACTGCCAAAATTTGGAAACAAACTATACTCCCCCTTCATAGGTTCTGCACCATATCCATGCCCTGAGAAAGAACAGCCCCCACTCCATTTGCTAAAGCGTCCATCTCTACAAAAGAAGGCCTGGACACCTCCGGCTGCACCAAATTCTAAGAGACTGCAATGCTTTCCGGAGACCATTTTGACAAGAAGCCACCCTTTCTAATCATGTCTGTTAGGGGTTCAACCACTCCAGAAAAACTTTGAATGAACTTGCGATAATAATTGGAGAATCCCAGAAATCTCTGAAAGGCTTTAACCCCTTCCCTCCCCAGGACGTACCGGTACGTCCTTGGAGCCTGGTACTTCCCGCAACAGGACGTACCGGTACGTCATCGGAATAGCGCGAGATCATCACTGACCTCGCGCTATCCCGCAGCGGGAGCCAGCTGTCAGTCACAGCCGGCGTCCCGCTGCAACAGCGGGGTGGCATCGGAGATGCGCCCCCCGCTGTTAACCCCTTCCCTGCCGCGATCTAATTACATCGCGGCAGGGAAAGAGTTTACAGAGGGCGCGTGCTCCCTCTGTGTCTCCGGCTGGCTCTCGCGATGTCATCGCGAGAGCCCGGCCTGTCACCATGGCAACAGGACTCCAGACACTGGCGTCCTGTATTGCCTATACCTATGATCGCTGTATAAGTGATAAGACATGGCAGAGCAGTAGCTCTGCCATGCCTTATGACAGCAATCATAGGCATAGTGCTGCAAGTCCCTCAGAGGGACTCAAATAGTGAAAAAAAAAGAAAAGAAAAATGTAAAAAAAAGAAAAATGTAAAAAACTCCTTTTTTTATGCTTTTTCTAATATTAGCATAAAAGAAGGTAAAAAAAAATTAAAACCCCGCATATTTGGTATTGACGCGTCCGTAACGCCGTGTACAAAAAGTTGAACACGCTTTTTATTTTGTACAACAAAAAGCGTAAAAAGAAAAAGCTAAAAAACAGAGGCAAAATGCTAATTTTTAGCATTTTGCCTCCGAAAAAATGCAATAAAAGTGATCAAAAAAGCCGTACATTCCCCAAAATGGTACCAATAAAAACTACAGCTTGTCTTGCAAAAAATAAGCCCTCATAGAGCTCCGTACATAGAAAAATAAAAAAGTTACAGGACTTTGAATGCAGCTATAGAGAAAAAAATAAGATTTCCAAAAAAAAGGGTTTTTATTGCAAAAAAGTGTTAAAACCTAAAACAAATATAACAATTTTGGTATCGTTGTAACCGTACCGACCCGCAGAAAAAATTTAATGTGTCATTTATGCTGCATGATTAACGCTGTAAAAAAATAAATAAATCTATGGCAGAATTGATGCGTTTTCTCTCCCTGTTATCATAAAAAAATAATAAAAGTTTTACGATATAGTCTATGTACACAAAAGTGGCACCGATAAAAACTACAGTTCGCCACGCAAAAAACAAGCCATTATATGGCCGCGTTGACGGAAAAATAAAAAAGTTATGGCTTTTGAAAAATGGAGATGAAAAAATACCAAAAATCGCTTGGTCCTCAACGCCAAAATAGGCCATGTCATTAAGGGGTTAACATTGTCTGGTCTTACCAAGTCTTGAACTATCCGAACCTACTCTGGGTCCATCCTGAATCCCTTCTGGGTGACAATATAAGATGATCCAGAAAGGAAACTTCGTGAACAGCAGAGACATTTTTCTCTTCTTGCAAATAATTTATTCTCACGTAGTGCATGGAGAACAAGACAAACATCAGAAACATGAGATTCATAGTCTGGAGAAAAAATAGGAGTATGATCCAAACACACGAGTACAACGTGACCGGTAAACTCATGCAGAACTTCATTTATCAAGGCTTGAAACACTGCAGGTGCATTGGTTAGGCCAAAAGGTGTAACCAAGCTTTCAAAATGTCCCTCCCAGGGCCTTATGCAATCTTTTTCATGGAAGGGTAACCGTGTGGATTCTTTCAGGCCTCCTATTCATGACCCTGAATCCTAACAGGCAATTTTATAACTAGCCTAATTATGTCTGCTAAACCAATTTCCTTTGTTTCACACAATGTCCAGGGGTTTAATTCTCCTGTCAAGAGACACAAAGCCTTTGACTTTTACCACGTAATTCGGGCTGACATTGTTTTCCTCCGGGAGATTCATTTTGCCCCCACCTTCACTCCAACCTTCTTCCACCGCAATTACCCAACACACTATCTGGCCTCCGCATAGGAGAAGAAGAGAGGTCTGGGGATATGGATATCTAGGCAAACATCCTTCACTCTACAGAAGATCCACCGGGAACCCGAGGGTAGGTTTCTAATAATTTCGGGTACACTTAAAGGGGTTGTCCCGCGCCGAAACGTTTTTTTTTTTTTCAATAGCCCCCCCGTTCGGCGCGAGACAAACCCGATGCAGGCATAAAAAAAACAAACCGTCCAGTACTTACCCGAATCCCCGCGCTCCGGCGACTTCTGACTTACCTTGTGAAGATGGCCGCCGGGATCTTCACCCTCGGTGGACCGCAGGTCTTCTGTGCGGTCCATTGCCGATTCCAGCCTCCTGATTGGCTGGAATTGGCACGTGACGGGGCGGAGCTACGAGGAGCCGCTCTCCGGCACGAGCGGCCCCATTCAGAAAAGAAGAAGACCGGACTGCGCAAGCGCGTCTAATCGGGCGATTAGACGCTGAAAATTAGACGGCACCATGGAGACGGGGACGCTAGCAACGGAACAGGTAAGTGAATAACTTCTGTATGGCTCATATTTAATGCACAATGTACATTACAAAGTGCATTAATATGGCCATACAGAAGTGTATACCCCCACTTTGTTTCGCGGGACAACCCCTTTAATGGTTCACAAGTCAGATTTGTTAATTATTATGCCCCCAACACTAAACAACTGCCCGTCTGGCATAACCTTCTATCCACTTGGCTCCCCCGCTTCGCAAACCCAACTATTTTCGGTGGAATTTCTAATTTAGCTCTAGACATTTCCCTTTGTGAAAACTAAACTATCTTGGATCATGGTCCATGAGAAGCTGGCAGCCATCCTTATGGACCGCAAAACATTATATGAAAAAACATGGATGTGTTGGTATTAATATTTTGTAGAATTCAACAGCTAGATCCCATTTCCATCCAGTGGACCCTACCTTACCATCAAGCGCATCCTCCACACCCCCAACAAACTTATGAAGAAATATAACCTTTGTTTTGGACAATAGAAGGCCCATCCTAATTCTTCACACCAGACATAAGTATATGATAAGTAATAAGTACAGCTATAGTCGTCCCCCCCCCCTACTCTTCCCTTTTGTGTTCCCCTTCTCTTGTCTCCCCTTAATCTCTTATTTTTGTTTCTTGACCTCTCCTTTTATCCCTATTTTATTAGGGGTCAATGTTATTGAAGAAAGAAAACCTAGAACTTTATTAAAAAAATCTGTTACATAACTTTATTGTCATTCTTGATGATCTTGTAACCCCGATTTAAAACATGACTTTAATGTTGAAATTTTCGAATGATATAACATTCTTAAAATCAATAAAAATCTTTGTTAACCAAAATGCCCCTCCAGGGTGTTCAAAGCAGTCTTCCATTCTTCCCTCCCCCCCTCCCCCCCCTTGACACAAATTAAATTATAAGCACCCTGTAAATCCAATTTAGTAAACCAGCTGGCCCCAGACACCTAACTAAAAAGATCTAGGATAAGTGGCAATGGATGCAGCATCATAATTTTGTTGAATTCACTGAAATCTAAACAAGGCTGCAACCCCCCCATCCTTTTTCTTCACAAAAAAAAAAACAACCTGCGACCAATGGAAAATGAGAAGGACAAATATGCCTCTTTTTTGGGCTGTCCTGTAAATACTCCCCAAGGGGCTGTCTTTCAGGAACCTTTAAGTTATACAAGGGACTTTTGGGTAGCCTACAGCCTGGGATAAGCTCAATGGAACAATCCCCTTTTTGATGGGGTGGTAACCTATCTGCTGCCTTTTCAGAAAAAAATGTTTGCAAATTCCTGTACGAAATCAAGTAATTCACCCACCTGGACCGAGAACACTTCTGCGGACATGCAATCAGAAGTACAAGAAGGATTACATTTGATTATATTCCCCTTCTTCCAATCCACCACTGGGGTGTGCAACTGCAACCAAGGTGAGCCTAGCACCACCTATGTCGGGAGGGACTCCATGACATACAATGTGATAGTCTTGATGTGAAACTGACCAATTTTGAGACGAACATTCAGGACAACATACTCTAAAAGTTTCGGAGATAAGAAGTGGCATCAATAACAGACACTGGAATAGGGAACTCCACTGCTTCTACCTCTAAACCAATGCATTTGACCACTTCATGATGGATTAAAGGGGTTGTCTCGCGGAAGCAGTGAAATTTTTTTTTTGCCCAGTCCCCCTTATTAAGCATACATTACTAAGCCCCTGTGTAAATGACTTTTCTAGCTGGTTTGTACTTACACTTCCAGCGTTTCAGCAACTTATAAAAAGTTTCCCCAAGATGGCCGCCGGCTCTTTTCCCGTCGCTTGTTGTAGCCCGACGTGCGCGCTCCCGAGACGCTACCAGCTGTGTCTCCCTGACAACCAGACGCCCCGCAGCCGCCGACCGGACCCCGGGATTGAATGCGGCCGACCAGTCACCCACCGCCAGGCAGCAGGTAACCGGCGCTAGGCCCCGGCTTCCCCACGCTAGCCCCGGCTCCTAGCGCTACGCCCCGGCTTCCAGCGCTACGCCCCGGCTCCCCAGCGGTAGGCCCCGGCTCCCAGCGCTACGCCCCAGCTCCCAGTGCTACGCCCCGGCTCCCCAGCGGTAGGCCCCGGCTCCCCAGCGGTAGGCCCCGGCTCCCCGCGCTAGCCCCGGCTCCCCAGCGGTAGGCCCCAGCTCCCCAGCGGTAGGCTCCGGGGCCCAGCGGTAGGCCCCGGGGCCACAGCGGTAGGCTCCGGGGCCCAGCGGTAGGCCCCGGGGCCACAGCGGTAGGCCCCGGGGCCCAGCGGTAGGCCCCGGGCCCAGCGGTAGGCTCCAGGGCCACAGCGGTAGGCCACGGGGCCCAGCGGTAGGCTCCGGGGCCCAGCAGTAGGCTCCGGGGCCACAGCGGTAGGCCCCGGGGCCCAGCGGTAGGCTCCGGGGCCCAGCGGTAGGCTCCGGGGCCACAGCGGCAGTCCGTCACGCGTCACCCCCGTCAGTCCGTCACCCATCACTTACCTGGGCGGCTGGGCTGGGCTGGGCTGGGCTGGGCGGCTGGGCTGGGCGGCTCTGCACCTTCCTCTAAGAGAGGATGGTAGCAGAATGGCCGCTCCAGCGCGCTCCCGAGAAGATACAGCTCTTCTGCGCATGCGCAGAAGAGCTGTAGCGGCGAGCACACTGAAGCGGCTCGTGCTCAGAGCAGAAGACCGGACTGCGCAAGCGCGTCTAAAAAAGCAAGCCGCCAGCGAATTTAGACGGAACCATGGAGACGAGGATGCTAGCAACGGAGCAGGTAAGTGAATAACTTCTGTATGGCTCATATTTAATGCACAATGTACATTACAAAGTGCATTAATATGGCCATACAGAAGTGTATAACCCCACTTGATTTCGCGAGACAACCCCTTTAAGTTAACACCAGCTACACAATCCAAGAACATCATTACAAAAAAATTCCCAACAGCAGAACAGATCTTGGCGGGAAGATCCAACCAGGAGGAAGACATCCAAGCGATCTGTGGTCCCAGTGGAAACCTGAACTACACGGAGATTGAACCCACAACCTTCAGGTCTTGAGCGAGAGCTTAGGACTGCGGCTCTGCTGCCTTAACACTCTGTGCCACACTTGGCACATCATTTATTGTTAAGGCTAAAACAAAACTAGCTACATGAAGCTGGATCGTTCTATTGTGTCTCGGTTGCCCACTTTCCAATGCTTTCCAATGGAAATGTCCATATAAGCAAATTATAGACACAGGGAAAAAAATCACATCGAAAAAGAAAATAGGACATGCATAGCCATAGCAGCGTCAAAAGAAAGGAAAATCGCACCTAGACGAGAAAGGCTGCAATTGAAGTAAATGTAAAGGGGGAGCTGCTGCAGGAGCAGGCAAAGCAGCAAAGTATCGTTAGGAGTGAGAGAAAGCTATCAAAAACAATGTGTGAGTGACAGGGAGGGGATAGGAGTACTGAGACATTGGAAGTTTTATGCCCAGTTTTTCATGCACACGGCGGGGCTTCCTTACATCTCCCCATGGGTTCCCTTCATCGCACGGATGAAAGGAAGCCTCGGAGAATCGCTTCATCTTCCTGGGGCTTCCCTTCATTGCAGGGATGAAGAGGAGCCCCAGGGAGATAAAGGTAAGCCCTGGGGAGAGGAAGGGAATTTCCTACATCTCAGTCTCCAGCAGCGCATTTTTTTGGTCACTCTCGGCCGTGTGGATGGCCGAAAACATGCGTCTGATGCTCCAAACTTCAGCACACAAAATCATCCATTCGGACAATTTTCTGCAGAACTAGTTGCAATTTTTTTGCGCAGCTAGCTTTAACGCCCATTTTAACAAGCCCTCAGGCTCAAACTGACACAACATCATCTGTTATTGTTATAGATAAGAATGTCATGTGACATCATCAGAATTCCCCTTCTCTCTAGTAACATCATCTGTTATTACCATAGATAAGAATGATATATTGTGACATCATCAGAATCTCTCCGCCCTCCAGTGACATCATCTGTTATTACCATAGATAAGAATGATATATTGTGACATCATCAGAATCTCTCACCTCTCCAGTAAGCTGGAAGAGTATCTCTAGGGTAAGATTTAATATGCTCTCTGCCATCTTGTTCTTGTCCCTCTCCATCCTTCTTGGGTCAATCAGACAAAAATTGTCTTATGCAGGAGATATCAGCAGAGTATCCTACATTGCAGGGACCTGAATTGAAAGAAGATGAGAAAATACAAAAAACACACAAAACCCCACCAAAAAAGTGCAAATTTGTTTACCTGGAATTTCTATTTCCTGGAGTCCATAGGCAGCACAAGCATAAATGGGTTAAATCTCCTAAGTATAACCAGAGACAGGTCAATTAGCAGTAATTAACTAGGCAATCAAATATTCAATTAAGCTACCCTATAAAACAAATGGATTGTACAAAGATTGCAAGGTATTCCCTTACAATACCCCGTCTCAACTGTAGAATGAGACTCCTGTGTCCCGTTCTCCTGTCACTACAGGTGCTTCTTTCCCCGCAATGATTCATTTCAATGGGGCTGACTAAAATACCTGAGCGGGTGCCGTCAGCTATCTCAATAGTCGGTTTACAAGTAAATGGAGAACTTCATCCAGTCTCCTCCTCTGAGTCCTGCCCTGTGCTATTGTTGCAGGCTTCAACGGGCTAAGCCACACTGGTGGTGGTGCTGCTGCAGCGGCTCATCGCTCGTTCACCATTGCCGCTATCGAGAAATACTCTGCTCCAGCTGCTTAACGCTCTGTCCTGATACAGCTGCAGTTTGAGGTCCCTCTACTCCAGGAATGAGGTTTGTCCTTCTTGTAGCAGGGATCAAGGAGGGTGGCCACCCAGTAATGATCTGATGTTTTGATGTGGGCTATGCGATGATCCTTCTGCAAGAACTGCAGAATAAAAGCACTCATATGCCTCAAAGTGCCCAAGGGTGGTGGCCCATATTTCTAGATGTCAGGCCTAAGAGTGTCCTCCAGCTCGTTTGTCTATCCACATAGAATAGCTAGAGCTAGTGATGAAAGGAACGCTGCGTTACCCCCCTCTCCTGCCTCTGATCTATATTATGACCCTCCTCCTCCTGCTCTTCCTACTCTATACTTCTCTCATGGGTGGAGAAACATGTTGGAGAAGATGCTCCCCATTCTCACCCATTATCTTCAATGAGGCTGGCGGCAGCAGTGTCGGCTCCACTGAAAACGGTGGGAGGTGATCGTGTTCTCCTGCCGCGGCTGTGACAGCTGCAGCGAGGATTAAGGGAGCCCCGCGGAGATGAAGGGAGCCCCCGCAGCGATACAAGGCTGTGAAAACACCTCGCATCCAGGGGTTTTCAAAAGGACTGCGAGGGCGATATCGGCCGTGAATCACGTCCAGATATCAGTCTCGCAAGTGTGCAGCCGTCACTTAGCCATAACGTGGGTACCCGCAGCCCATATGCTATGTTGATTGCACATGGGATGTGGGTTGGACAGCCTACACTGACATCAATGTAAGCCATCTACGCAGATTCCGCGGCAAAATAGAGCGCGCTGCGATTTTTCTTCCGCTCTTGGAATATACAATTTATATCCGTGAGTGTGAATGAAAAAGCAAAAATGTGTGCCCGTGTTTACTGCGGATGTCCCGCGTGGATGGCAGTCACGGAATGTGCGATCCAAATCCGCCTGTGTGACCCTGGCCTTACAGATGACCGCCCTTTTGTCATCACCCGCGGTTTCAAAGAATGTTTTGCAGCAAAACGCCTCACGCCGAAGGTGAAACCGCACGCTCGCCCCTGTGTGGGAAGCCTTATAATAGTAAAAATCGCATTGCACTCGCAGTTCCGCGTTTTACAGATGTGAACCGGGCCGTGACCCTGCGCCCAGCCGCAGAATTGTACTACACATGACCGCGTCCGCACACAGGCGGCCGTGCGCAGTGCACCTGCTTTGTTTATAGTTCCCTTGCTGTTGCTTAGCGATGACACGTATACCCGCAGCCCAACCGCAATGTAATAGTGAAGAGGCGTGTTTATACGCGCAGCGATAGAGAACAATGGCTTCTCTCTCACGAATACATGCCGCATTGTAGAACGTTCTATTTTGCCCTCGTGGATTACGCAATTCGACCCGCCAATGGAAAAGGAACTGTATAAACCAATGTAAATGCCAGAGCTGCAGCGTACCACACAGACGTACAGACCCACGGAATGCGCAATTCTAATATGATCACGTGAGCGAATGAACTCCAGATGTGCCCTTTCTCCAGCGGTATCTCGCATCTCCTTGCATGCAGATTTGCGCACCCACAATAAACATCTATGGCGACCGTTGCTACGCACGTGCACAGAACAGGAGAGCAGTCCCCATTTATTGCGCAATCGAAATACGCACGCAAATTACAGAAATGTGAACGAACCGCTGAAATCAAGGAGTTCTATTCTCTACGAAATACGTGTAAATTTTACGACCACAGATATATCCGCGAGGATCTGGCGCAAATTATCCTTAGACGAATCCGCCCGTCCGTGTCTTATACAAGCACTAAAGCCGTCCTGAGGGCGAAGCGCTGCCGTCCCTGACCGCAGGAGCTTACAATCTAAGGGGGTACAATATCATAAACGACCCACAGAATTAAGGGGAAATTATATTTTTTTCGACCTAAACTAGGCCGGTCCTGAAGAAAATACTAATCCCCTCCCACAGCGGTCACCAAGGGGTTAACCCTCCCCTCCCCCATAACATTAGGGACACACAGACCTCCACCTGCAGAGCCCACAGCAGCTTCCAGGACCTGTGATGATGTCACTGTCATGTGACCAGTCATGTGTGTGGGAGGAGTCAGGAATCACATGACCAGGGCTGTCGGGCTCAGTGTGTGCAGGACTGCCGGGCTGGTTGGTTGTGGTCGCTACTGGTGAGCTGAAGGTATGTATGGGGGTTAGCACGCATGTAGCAGAGCCGGGTGTGTTCTGTCCGCGCAGCAGAGCCAGATATAACGGGCAGAATAAATAATTATCGTAACGTTTGGCGACAACGTAGTTCGCGGTTGTGGGAGCCGTAAATGATTCCCGACGTCCAGTATTAAACTGGTGCGCAGCTTTAACAGTAGTACTGATGCTGCGCTCACAGACGGTGAGGAGGGGGCCGTTTACACCAGCGTATCTGTGTGCGTGATACGCAGTGAATATCACCCGTTGATTCCAAGCCATTCGTTCACCCGTGCGTATCTTAGGAGTGTGAAATAATACAATGCTCGCCCTACTTCGTTGCGCAAGCGCCCGTAGACGGGGATGCAGCATTTTCTTACGTATACGCAGTGTGTTTAGCCGCCATTGTAGATGCCGTTTGTGTACGCAGGACATCATGCCGCGGTGGGTGGACGTGGAGCTCCTCATCGGTCTGGTGGAGCAGAAGCCCGCCCTGTGGGACACCACCACGGAGGAGTACAAGGACCGCCATCTCAGGGACACCTGCTGGGAGGAGGTGGCCCGAAACGTCTTCGAGGAGCGCTGGGACCGCGCCACTTCCTACCAGAGGAAGGACTTCTGTGAGTGTTCCTTCATTCCTTTTCTTCTTGGATGTCACCTGGGTCCGAGAACACGCACAGCACAGATGTTGGCGTACGCGGCGTCTGGCGTGCACTGCGCCACTTTCACTTGGAGCCTGCTTTAACCCCTTAAGGACATCTTTGTTTATTCCTACTCACCGCTTTCCTTCGCCCATCGCCGTCTGCGGTTGTTTTTTGTGGAATGAGTTGTATTATATAATGAAAATTCTAAGTGGAGTGAAATGGGGAAAAAAGCGACATTCTGCCATCTTTGCGGGGTCTTGTTTCTACAGAGTACGGCCTGCAGCAAAAATGACCCGCTACTTTTATTCTTTTCGTCGTCACGGATACAACGGTAACAAGCCTGCAGTTTTTTGTTTTTCGCTGTACTACTTTTTAAAATGCATTTTCTGCCACAATCGGCCATCACATTCTTATTTCCCTGCTGACTGGTTGTGGGGGGCTCGTTGTTTGGGGGACGTCCTGTAGTTTCTACTGGTCCAATTTTGGAGCACATAAAAGTTTTTGATCCCTTTTTCATACAATTTTTTTTTTTTTTCCTTTTTTTTCATGGGGATGGGGTGATCAAAAAGTGCAATTCTGATTTTTGCGGTTTGTTTTCTTTACTTTTGTTTAGTCCCTATAGGTGACATGAACTTGCGATGGTTTAATCACTACTGCAGAATGATGTAATGCCATAGTGTTACATAGTAACATAATATGGAAGGCCGAAAAAAGACACATGTAAATCCAGTGCAGCTTATTGCCCCGCCCCATTTTCCCAGGTGTTGATCCGGAGGAAGAGGAAAGAAAAAACAATCAGGTAGAAGCCAATTTTCCCCATTTTAAGGAATAAAAATCCTTCCTGACTTCAATCTGGTAATTAGAATAATCCCCGGATCACCGACCCTGCTGAAGTTATTAACAATAACATATAATATTGTGTCGCTCAAGAAAGGCATCCAGCCCCCTCATAATAATAAACTTTATTTGTATAGCGCCAACATATTCCGCAGCGCTTACAAAGATGGGGGATACAGAAAGACAAAAGTACAAAAAATACAGAACCACGGTTACATAGTAATCAGTTGATTGATACAATAGGGGTGAGGGTCCTGCTCCAACGAGCTTACATACTACAAGTAATGGGGTGATACAGAAGGTAAAGGGCTGGAGATGTGTACGATATGGCGAGGTGGAGAGTGAGGGGTGATATACACATAGACAATGGTCAGACATTTAGCCGTGTGATGGCAGAAACAGTATGACTGCAGGAGCGGTTGATGGTGGCTGGCAGGGATTGCAGTCAGTAGGTCAGGGAGCATGTTATCAGGCGGAGTACAGAGGGGTTTGTTTAGGGAATGCGGTATGCCTCTCTGAAGAGGTGCATTTTTAGAGCGCGCCTAAAGTTCTGCGAGTCCTGGATTGCCCGGGTAGCCCTTGCTAGCACGTTCCAGAGGACCGGTGCTGCTCTGGAGAAGTCTTGGAGGCGGGAATGAGAAGTTCAGATTAGAAGGGCACTCAGTCTGGTTTCGTTAGCAGAGTGGAGAGCCCGGGCTGGGTGATGGATTGAGATGAGGGAGGCGATATAGGGGGACGCTGCGCCGTGGAGGGCTTTGTGGATGAAGGTAGCGAGTTTAAATTGAATTCTGTATTTAACGGGCAGCCAGTGCAGTGACCGGCACAGGGCAGAGGCGTCCGAGTAGCGCCTGGACAGGAAGATGAGCCTGGCTGCCGCATACAGGATGGATTGGAGAGGGGAGAGTCTGGTGCGGGGGAGGTCGATCAGCAACGAGTTGCAATAATCGAGCCGGGAGTGGATGAGAGCAACAGTAAGCGTTTTTAGCGTGTCCACAGTGAGAAAAGAGCGGATTCTTGCGATGTTCTTGAGGTGCAGCTGACATGTTCGGGCGAGAGATTGGATGTAGGGGGTAAAGGAGAGATCGGAGTCGAATATGACCCCAAGGCAGCGGGCATGCTGTCTGGGAGTTAAGGTGCCACACACTGAGATGAAGATATTAGTAGAGGGCGGAAACACCAGTAAGTCAGTTTTAGAGAGGTTTAGTTTTAGGTAGAGAGAGGACATGGTGTTAGAGACAGCAGACAGACAGTCGGTGATGTTTTGGAGGAAAGGTGCAGAGATGTCACAGGAAGAGATGTATAGCTGGGTGTCATCAGCATAGAGGTGGTATTGGAGGCCAAAACTCCTGATGGTTTGTGCAATAGGGGCTGTGTAGATGGAGAAAAGGAGGGGGCCGAGGACCGAGCCCTGTGGGACCCCAACAGAGGAGCGGAGGTAGAGCCAGCAAAGGAGATGTATCAAATTTACTATCGTCCTCAGGCAGAGAGTTCCACAGTCTCACTGCTCTTACAGTAAAAAACCCTCTGTCAGTGTATAAACCTCCTTCCCTCTGGATGTAGAGGGTGCCCCTTCATTAGTCACAATCCTGGGTATAAATAGATGGGAGAGATCTCTGTATTATCCCCTGATATATTTATACATAGTTATTAGGGCGCCTCTCAGCCATCCTTTTCTCTAAACTAAATAATCCCAATTTTGATGACCTCTCTGGGTATTGTAGTCCACCCTTTCAACTTATTACTTTAGTTGCCCTCCTTTGTACCAACTCAAGCTCTGATATGTTCTCCTCGAGTTCTGTTGCCCAAAACTGTCCACAATATTCCATGTGTGGTCTGACCAGTGACTTGTAAAGAAGGAGGACAATGTTCTCATCATGTGCCCCTAGACCACTTTTGATGCCCCCATGATCCTATTTGCTTTGGTAGCAGCTGCCTGACACTGGATGCTCCAGTTAAGCTTACAGTTAACAAAAAGTCCCCAAGTCCTTCTTCATGTCAGTGCTCCCCAGTGGTTTCCCATTTGGTGTGTAATGTTGACATGTATTTCCTCTGCCCATGTGCAGAACTGTACATTTACCTGTGTTTGGATGGCCTCTCACAACCAGATTTGAATTGCGGAATCCGAGATCGTCACCTGCGCAGGCGATCCGTGGTGTTCTGCACATATAAAAAAAATAGAACATTCGCATATCCGCCCAGAAGAGCAGATGGCAATTGTGATTTCCATGAGCGGAAATAAAATGACAGCATGTTCTATTTATGTGCGGTGTCTGCACGAACTGCTTCCATTGAAGTCAATAGCAGCCGTCTAACCTGTGTCCCATCCGCAATTGACATTACGGATAGGTCGCGGGTACCTGCGTCATCGCCTGGTGGCGGCACAGGAAGTTTGAAGTTTTGAAAAAAAAAAAACTGCTGCACATGACTGACGGTGAACAGCCGCATGCCGGGAAAAAAATCACATCCGCGTGCTTTTACTTGCCGTGTAGATGCTAATATATATTCCTATGGGCGGCAAGAGGTGTGGATCTCCCGTGTGGGGGCAATGCTCGGATTTTATAATTAAAATCCACGCGTGGACATTGGGCCTAAGACTTACTGGCCTGTAATTTCCAGGTTCACCTTTTGACCCTGTTTTGACAATCTGCACCACGTTGGCTATGCACCAATCCAGTGGAACAGAAGTGTCACTATATATTATTTAAGTATAAAAAAACAAGGGTCTGTGCATCGCATTACTTAATTCCTTTAAAACCCGGGGGTTATACCATTGGGACCCGGAGATTCTCTAGCTTAATCTTTTTAAGACGGCTCTGCACCTCTTCCTGGATTAGACTAGTGACATTTAGTGGAGAGTTTATCACTTTGCTTCTTATCTGACCTTTCATATTCCTTTGTAAATACTATTTAATAGAATTGTTTTCTCCTCATCGCCCTCTACACTTTCTCCTACATTATTTATTAAAGGGCCAACACTTTCGGTATTAATCTTTTTTACTACTTATATAATTAAACAGTTTAGGGTTAAATTTACTCTTTGGCAATAAGTCTTCTGTCTCCATCTTCGCTTCTTCTATCTGATTTTTACATTATTTATTTTTTTTCTTTATAGGTTTTTAGTGCTTCTTCCCTGCCTTGTTTTAGTAGTCTAAACAGTAAAAAGAAAGCGTTTATTGCCCTCTTTACATCTTTTTGAGCCATATTGGTTTTCTCTTATTACTAACCCTTTTATTCATGTAAGGTATGAACCTCTCACAGTAAGTAATTATGATGTCTTTAAACATTTCCCATTTATTGTCTGTTCTATTATTTTTGAGGGCATTATTCCAGTCAATAAGGTTAAAGGCATCACTAAGCTGATCGAATTGGCCTTCCTAAAGTTTGTAGTATTTACGAAGCTCCTCAATAAAACTCTCTTTTGAAGGACAAATTAAAATGTAATATTTTATGGTTACTATTTCCCAGGTGCCCCCCCCCCCTTTTCTGCACCCCTGTTGTTCTGTCAGGTCTGTTAATATTAACCCTCTCCAATCCACTGTCTGACGTCTGAAGACATTCTAATTGAAGGCTATACAGCTCTGATGTCGTCCGGCAGGGTATTCTTACTATATATTACTGGCCACTCTGTTGTCAGGGGCCTCTCCAGCATGTCCCATACCGCAGTACTGGCTCTAGCCAGCAGACGGTGCCATTGTATAATGGCAGAAAGAGAAAGACCCCCTAGGAAACTCTGAATCCAAAATTGGATTGCAAAGGGTTAAGTCCAAAATGGCCGTTCCCCCTAGCTGGGTCCTGTACAAGTTGGGTAAGGTAACTTTAGTAATTGATAAGATGTTGTTTTCTTTATGAAATCCACAGGCTTCTGCTTCCCAGTTTTATATCCAGATAGTTAATCCCTTCCCGCTCCATGACGTACCGGTACGTCAGGGAGCAGCGGGGTATGTATGAAGAGAGGTTGCGTGGCAACCTCTCTTCATACAGTGCAGGCGTCAGCTGTTTATAACAGCTGACACTCGCGGGCAATAGCCGCTATTGGCCGTTCGGCCAATCGCAGCTATTAACCATTTAAATGCTGTTGTCAATTCTGACAGCGCCATTTAAATCCCCCGATGTTCGGGGGTCCTGCACGCCCCCCCCCCCCCCCCCCCCGCAGTGAGATCGGGGGAGCAGTGCAGGTGTCATGGCAGCCGGGGGCCTAATGAAAGGCCCCAGGGCTGCCTTACCAGACTGCCTATCAAGCCATCCCCGTCAGGTGGCTTGATGGACTGCCTGTTAAACTGCAGTATGACGTAATGCTATAGCATTACGTCATACTGCAGGAGCGCTAAAAGCATCGCATGTTAAAGTCCCCCAGGGGGACTTCAAAGTAAAGTTAAATAAAATCAAAGTTTTTTTAATTGTAAAAAAAAAAAGTTAAAAGTTTAAATCACCCCCCTTTTGCCATATCTATTATTAAAAAATCTAAATCCTAAAATAAAAATATGTATTTGGTATCGCCGCGTCCGTAAAAGTCCGATCTATCAAAGTATCGCATTTTTCCTGCACGGTGAACGTCTTCTGAAAAAATAAAGAACGCCAGAAATGCACTTTTTTAGTTATCCTGTCTCCCAGAAAAAACGCAATAAAAAGCGATCAAAAAGTCGTATGTATTTCAAATTGGTACTATCAGAAAGTACAGGACATCCCGCAAAAAATGAGCCATCGCTGAACTACATCGATGGAAAAATAAATGTTATTGCGCGCGCAAAATGACGGCAGAAATAAATTGAAAAAAATTAAGTCTTTGAAAAAAAAAAATAGTATAGTAAGAAAAAACCTATACAAGTTTGGTATCGTAGTAATTGTACCGACCCAGAGAATAAAGTTATCATGTCGCTTTAGTTGCCATTTGTGCGCCGTAAAAACAAGACGCACTAAAAGATGGCAAAATGTTGTTTAGAATTTTTAAAAACTTTTTCAGTACATTATATGTACTTTAAATAGCACCACTGAAAAATACAACTCGTCCTGCAAAAAACAAGCCCTCATACAGCGACGTAGATGGATAAATAAAGGAGTTATGATTTTTTTGAAGGGGGGAGGAAAAAACGAAAATGGGGAAAAAGGGGCCGCGTCATTAAGGGGTTAATGCCCCGCATACTTTCCCTATTTATATATGCTGCTTCCTCTATTTGTTTCAATAATAAATCTTCTGTAGATTCTGTTATATTTTATCACAACTCACAGAAAAAGAAGCCAGATACAAGATATATACTTCAGGGAATGCTCAATCACCATGTACCCTAATAGCATACAGCAAACCTGATTACATATGAACACTTTTGCTCCTCCATATTGCAGACTAATGAGCAGTCACCCAACACAAGGCGGGGGAAGGGTGATTGCTTCCAAAGCTTATCTGCACAATATGAACTGATACCAAGGATGACCGCCATAGATATGTGCACCACGCCATACAGGAGTACAACCCACACTGTTAATACAGGGCAATCCACTGCTTTGTCAAAGAGTGCCACGCTACCATGCCATCCTGGGCTCCTCCAGCATCTATAGTAAACCGCATGCAAAAGAAAAACACACACTGATAAATGCAGGTGTTCATTAGTATTTTCCCCCAAACACGTAAGCTGACGGGCCGCGGCAAGGCCACCACAGTATATTTGGTGGTCTATAGAAAACCCCTATGAGGATTTTATTTTTCCCTCTATGCATTTTTCACCCTTAAAGACTCCACCTGTTTGTCTCCTCCCATATATCTTCCCATAATATGGGCTTTAAACAGGATTTTACATAGAGACATACCGCTCACCATTCTTCCCTTTATTTATTTTTTTTAATGATCCCTTCTAAGCAGACTGTAAATTGTTAATTCACCGCCCAGTCACAGCTTTCATCCAACCAGGTCTCTGTTATTCCCACTATGTTGTAGTTTTCCTCCGACATAATCACTTCTGATTCGTCTCCTTTATTGGTCAGACTTCTAGCATTAGTCACCATGCAGTTTAGAAGATTTTGGTTATTTTTATATTACTACTTTGGAGTACCATGATCTGACCTGCAATCTATCAAGCCACACTACAAGTATAACTGGATAGGCAATCTGTAATGGCAACCCTGGGGGCCTTCAGAAAGCCCCCGGCTGCCGTGGCAGCTGAACAGAACCCACAATTTCATCATAGGGAGTTGTTCGGTATCGCCAGAACTCCAATCGGGGTATTCAAATGCTGCTGTGAGAATTGTCAGTGGCATTTTAAAGGATTTTAAACTGATCAGCGGAGTGCTGATCACAGCTGTTGTGGTTGGGTGTCAGGTGTAAGAAACAGCCACATTGTATGGCGCGGGTTCGACCCACCCCTCCCCCTCTAAACAAACTCCGAACCTCCATGATGTAAATATACTTGTAGAAGTTGCCTGCACTTTTGGTGTAGAACACACATGTATACATATTATTAGGACCTGACCTGATACTGTTTCTTCTTGAAATGCATTTTTGGGAGCCGTGCTTAGATTGCTCTTTTTGGGGACTGTAAACTTTTTTTTTTTTTTTTCTCAATTCCGTCTTTAAACATGAATTGTATAAACTGAACAATGTCGTGTTTCTTTTTGTTTTTTTTTAAACCATGTAGTGAGAGATGTGAAAACAAGCTGGAGGAGCGCGCGGGACCAATTCCGGCGCGAATATACAGCACAACATCGTGGTGACTCTGAAGGACAAAGCAAGAGGCCGTATAAATTCTATAAGCTGCTGTTGTTTCTAGGAAAACTGATTGACGTGTCCCCGTAAGTGTCACACCGCTTTATTGATATATCTCTATTCTCATATTATTTGTAAAGGCAATTTTACTTATTAATCACTATATTACAGAATTCCGCTGTCCAAAGTCTAAACTTGGACACAAGTAGTATTCTGTTTCAACAAAAATGTCTCCTCTTCAACCCCTTAATTCATACTGTATGTTATGGAGTTTCGGGGTTTTGTATATAGGGGAGCAGGTTTGGCTCCCGATACCATACAATGCTGGTGTGGGCTGTTTCTTATGACTAATAGCTGCCAATCGGAGTTTGGGGGTTTCCGAAAGTCCCCCCTCCCTACGATGAGATCGCAGGGTGCTGTTTGCAGAACCATCACATCCATAGCCCGAGAGAAAGCACCCTTCCAGGCCTAAATAGTAATATTCCTAGCTAGCTATTGTGTTCTTTCATTATCTAATGCTTGGTTTACGCCCATTAACCATGGCTGCCAAGTTTCTCTATAATTGTGCATTCTATTTTGCCTTGGGGCAAAAAAGGTTTTCATACGAACAATACTCCAATGTCATACTAATTAAATTGTGGATTGAAGGTGTGTTAGGGGACCTCCACACTCTGGCTTTTAGTAGTTTAACATTAAGTAAAATATGTGCGTCAATTTCCCTGCATTGAGGAGAAATATCTCTCCTCTACCCAACAACAATATTGCCAACTGTGGATTTGCTTAATTTTTATGCTCATAATTTTAATAATTGCGAACACCGAGATCCATAAAGATAAGCTGGGTGGGCACTCCCACAAAAATATGACAGAGAGCCCACTTCTCCACATCCTCTCCAACACGTTCCTGAGGCACCCGGAGAAAGTCTAGCTATTCTTATGGGCAAATAGTACCACCTAGGAATCTATTAAAAACTTTTTCAGTAAATTATATGGTACATTAAATAGTACCATTTGAAAAATACAACTTGTCCCTCAGAGATCAAGCTCCCAGACAGCTAAGTTGATGGATAAAGAAAAGCATTGTTTTTTTAAGTGAGGAGAAAAAAACTGGAAATGAAGGGGGGGAGAAAACTCCTCCCTACGGGGTTAATATTGTTTATGACCTATTTTGAAAAGCACGTGGAGCTTAGTGTCAGGAGACATGTCCATCTTGTGCCTTAATGGCTACTATAACTAGCATCAGAAATTATAGCAAAATTCTCCCACTTGAATCCACGGCCGCCATGTTGTCTCCTGTAGAAGTTGACAAGGCTAGTTGTGTTCTTTCATTGTTAATAACAATCACCTGTTCAGAACTTTGATAATACATCCAACACTCCAAAGTCAAGTTTGATTACAGCTTGGTTCTTTTATTAGGACATCTGATAACATCCCCAGAAGAAGAAAGGGAGTTCCAAGAAACAGAATCGCCTTTCTCACTGGTCTCCAGTGCGGCCGAGCATCCGGAAGCAATAGAGGAGCTTTCCGAGGCCTCCGTATTGGCTGTACTTCTACAAGGCAACACAGAGCTGCTACAAGCCAAAGACCTGTGTCACAAGTAGACCAGAGTGCCTATTTACAAAGCAAACCAGAGGACTGGGCAGATCAGTATTGTAAGAGCTTGGCCAACAATTTCCGACAATTGCCTCAGCATTTAGTGCCCCAGATGCAGTCCGCAATAGCGACGTTATTTGAAGCCTGTTTACCCCCATTCTCAACAGATGACTGCTTCCAGGCCTTAGACAACTGGAGGGTCCAGCGTAGACAACGGTACCGGCATCAGGCTGAGTACGTCACTCCAACAACACCACCCCACCAACCACACACCTACCGTTACATGATCTGTAAAGTTGACCGTGATTCTCCTTCTCCTGATGGAACCAATGGTCAATCTCATAGCCAGGAGTCATATTGTACGCCCCCCTCTCTACCACCTCTAAGTCGCCCTATTAAAGAATCTTCCCCACAGCCTGGACCAAGCTGTATGGAAAGTGTTCCATTTTTAGAGTCGTGTGACACTGAGTCCACTATCGTGTTGAAAAAAGACCTGTAAATTTTTTTTTTTTAATTACTTTGGTTACAAAGTCTGGAACTTTTATAATGTTAAATTTATGTTCGTTTGTTCATATATTTTTGCTAAGAAAAAAAAAGTTTAACCAATCCGTGTTGTATTTTATTGACTTCACATGGTGAACAGTTGGATGTAAACAGTTCAAAAAATGGCAATTTTGGCTGCAGTAATCAAGCAGTGTCTCTGGTATGAGCCACTGTCTGTTTACTGAAATAAACACATGAAAACATGGGTGATGCTGCCTCAGGCTAATGTGACGCTGCGACTTAAAATTGCCCTTCAGTATAATAACTCTCATCTGATCTAGGCCGTGTCCCTGACCACAAAAATGTTTTGCCACGGGTAATTCCGTGTTTCCCTCTCTAATTGACTGGCGATGATCTCATCTTGGCTCTGTTTTTGTCCTGTTTCTCCTACATAAAAGTCCTCCAACAGGACATTCACTGCAGCGGATCAGGTACACAACATTGGATATGGAACATTTGAATGTCCCCGGGATCTTATAGTCCTGCTGTGTTGGGGATCTATATCCTGTCAATTTTTAATGGCAAGGGTGCAAGTGTCATTCACGGTTTTGTAAAAGGAACCGTTTTCCATGGCAGATGGGTTTTAGTACAAATTAAAGACCGAAAATTTCTTCCCAGAATAGGATTAAAATCTAAACTTTATTGACTTTGATTAAAACCAGAGCAATTTGGCAATTGGTGCCAGATAAAAATACAAAATTGACAAGGTAAGGTAAAGCTCCCTGGTGCAAGCAGCGACTCATGCCTGACTCTTTGGGTGATGATTTCTTGGCAGACTGTTTTTGCGGGTTGGTTTGCCATTGCCTTCCCCAGTGCCATTGCCTGAGGTGACACTATTTCTAGTGACTGCCTTTTGCTGAATGGGCCTCTATCTACTATGTGTAGCATTTTTGGTGTTAAGAATCACTGTTATAGGCCCAATGTCCACGGGCGGGTTTGATTTGCGTTTTCTTAAATGCTCATCATTGCCAGCATTAAGGTCATGGCCGCAAGACCACATTTTGTAACTGTATAACCAAAGTGTCTAAATTAGTCTTCAGTGCCTAACCTCTGCCTGAAAGTCATGGCCTCTTGTTCAGATTGAGGAGTTAGGTCCTTGTGTGAACAACGCTGAGATCCATGCCTACGCCTTACATCTCTACCAATACTGTCTTGAAAAGCATGGGAGCTGGATGCTGCAGATGGTCTTGGTGGGCAGCTTGATGGTCCAGGTTGATCATCAACGTGAACTTCTTCCTTCTGATGAAGAAGACTTCATGCACACTTGTATCTAAATGATCTTCAGAAACGGACTAACGATGCCTGGGCTGAACTTGCATAATATCTTTAGATCTATGAAAACAATAAAGTCACTTTGTGGCTGAAAATTTTTAAATATAATATTATAATAGCCCTCCCCTAGCCAATTCCCTCTCAGCCAATCATCTCCACACTATTTGGAGGGCCAAAGATTATAAAAGTAGTAGATGAAAGTTTGGAAAAGCGAAAGCATAAGTGTAATAGGCGTTGTGTAGATCACATTTATGGCACCAGACCTCACCGTTGATCTTGGAGATTAAATCCATCATTGAGAGTGTCAAGAACAATGTGACATATTGTTCCAAGGCTTACTGGATTTACGAACGGGCAGCGGTACTTTGAGCCACCACCTTCAAATTCTATATCAGGTGATTGATTGTATGGACATATAGATGTTAACCCTTTCATTGTCTACATGCACTATGAACTAGTAAGTATTCATTGTAACCAGTCATGTCTAATTAGACTATCTTCTCTGCACCAGTACACCATCCAAAGGAGCGTAGACAAACTTGTAACAACAAGTCCAACAACCTTTCAATGTAATGTAGGTGGGTTGGAGATTGACACATTAACAATGCACCCTGCAAATACTCCTAATACAGGGCCTAATATAGCTGCAAGTGAGTAACTTTTTTACATTTCATCATCCAAAAACAAAGAAAGGAAAGGTCATAAAGTGTGTATGTGTGTATATATAATGTAATTATATAGCTATCTTCTCATTCATCTTTGTGCGCGGTGTCATGTTTGGCCTGTCAGGAACCAAGGAGTTATGAGTCCTCTTTCCATGCTGCATCCTTGATGTTGCTAGCCTCGTAGTCAGCATGGTCTGTGTTCCAGGAGCAATAATGTTGCTGTACCTGAAAAACATATTAGATACTGATGTGGATTTATTTTGGGGTCCACGGTGTAATCAATAGGAATGTTTGCACCCTTCTAGATTTATGTTCAGAGATTGTGCGCACAATGGAAGAGATCACACGGAGACCAGACTGTCAGTGTAGAAAGTCTTCCTGACTCCGTTTATTTGTAGGCGTAAAGCATCTTTTATAGCATTAAGGGTTAATTGCCCTTTATGGGCAGCAGGAAGCAATACGGGGTTAGAAATCAAAGTATGGGATTGGGTGGTCCAAATATAGTCTTTTTGCATCCGATCCTGCGTGAGTTGCTGTCGTCGACATGACGTGTTTTCAGATGAAGAGCCAGCGCCATCTTTCTGAGTTCGATGGAGGGGGCAGGGGCGGGAATGAGCAATGTGTCATCAAATGACGCCTGAGGGTTATGTGCGGGTAAAACGTGTGCCCTGAGGTTATGAGCGTGTGTTTCTATCAAGCTGCATATTCTGATAACAGTTAGCAGTACAGGCCCATTCCATTCTATTGCTTCAGATAGTGAAAAAGACATTTCACCTTGCATAGACACACATCCTCCACAACACCTGTTTTTAAATTAATAATTAGAATAATACAAATGATTACAGGTTTCAGATATATATATATTCAAACACATATGTAGCATTGATTAAACAAACGTGTATAGTATTATGCATGAACACATCTCTGCATTTACAATCATTTAAACATCAATTTACATCAAAATTACAATGCTCTGCTATGTTAGATTCTGGAACTGGAGGGAATTTCAGGGACATTAAATAAGCCCTTCATAATGGCATTTCAAGTAGGACCAAACCCATACCAATTGATATGGAAACCGTGGATGCATCACTGTTGTCTTCGGGGCCTGTAACTCATAAGATAATCAAACTTGAAATCGTTATTGAACCTGATTACCATCTGATCTCTTCTCCATGTTTCCAGTTATTCTAGGAGTCTCTTGCGTTTTCTACCCATAATTCTACATCTAGGGTTAAAAGACTATTACCTTCCCCTTTGGGTACTCTAAAGAACATTGTGAGATGTCACTGCCCACCCTTGAACATACCTAAATCTCTGAAGATTGTCAGCAGAATTCTGATAAGTCGCCAATTCAATCATGTCTGCAGCAAAAAAAAAACAAAAAACCTGATTAACTACTCTCTCATCTGCTCCCTGGAACAACCATTGCTTTCGGTCAAATTTACCATCTTTCCGAACCAGAATTCAAGGTACTCAGAGAATACCTTCATCTCCAGCTGGAGCACCCCTGTGTAGAAAAGAAAGACTCAACTTTGCGGCCATGCATTGAATATAGGGAACTAAATAAAACAACTGTCAAAAATTGCTACCCTCTTCCCTTAAAGGAGATGTCTCGAGGAAGCAGTTAATTTTTTTTTTGCCCAGTCCCCCCCATTAAACATACATTACTAATTACCCCTGTAAATGACATTTCTAGCTGGTTCGTACTTACCGTTCCAGCGTTTCAGCAACTTATAAAGTTTTCTCAAGATGGCCGCCGGCTCTTTCCCCGTCGCTCGCTGCAGCCCGACGTGCGCGCTCCCGAGACGCCGCCAGCTGTGTCTCCATGGCAACCGGACGCATCGCAGCCGCCGACCAGACGCCCCGCAGCCGCCGACCAGACAGCAGGTAACCGGCGCTAGCCCCCGGCTCCCCAGCGCTAGACCCTCAGCCCAGGTGAAGGCCCCGGAGCCCAGCGCTAGTTCCCCCGGCCTAGCGGCAGCCCCCCCCCCCCGACCTAGCGACAGCCCCCCCCCGGCGCAGCCCGGCGCAGCGGCAGCCCCCCCCCGGCCTAGCGACAGCCCCCCCGGCGCAGCGGCAGCCCCCCCCCCCGACCCATCACTTACCTGGGAGGCTTCTCGGGGCTGCTGGGCTGGGCTGGGCTTCTCCGCTGGGCAGCTCCAGTTTCTGCACCTTCCTCTAACAGAGGATGGTGCAGAATGGCCGCTTCAGCGCGCTCCCGAGCAGTGACAGCTCGTCTGCGCATGCGCAGAAGAGCTGTAGCGGGGAGCACACTGAAGCGGCTCGTGCTGAATGGAGAAGACCGGACTGCGCAAGCGCGTCTAAAAAAGCAAGCTGCCAGCGAATTTAGACGGAACCATGGAGACGAGGACGCTAGCAACGGAGCAGGTAAGTGGAATAACTTCTGTATGGCTCATATTTAATGCACAATGTACATTACAAAGTGCATTAATATGGCCATACGGAAGTGTATAACCCCACTTGGTTTCGCGAGACCACCCCTTTAATCCTGAAATTGCTGGAAAGACTCCATCCTGCCAAGACTTTTACCAAACAAGGTCTGAGAGGGAACTATAACCTCATTTGGATCCACCCAGTGGATGAGTGGAAGACTGCTTTTAGAACTAGTTATGGACATTTTGAATGCACCTGCCACATTTGTATCCTCGTCCGCCCCCACCCCCACCACAAATACTTGACTCAAAAGAATTCTTAACAAACTTCAAAGATGGGTACCAAAGTGATTCCTTTCTTAATCATGCTTCTTAGGATATGGACCTCCCTTTTAGGAAGGGGTTTTGGATGCAGGAAAACAGACTGTATGTTCCCTATTCTGTTTGACTTGAAGTTTTTTAAATGGTCCATGATCCTAAACTTGCAGGCTATCTTGGAGACAGGAAAACTCTTGAACTACTGCTTCGTTCAATTTGGTGGCCTAATTGTAAGAACAATGTGAAAAAATATGTTGCCTCTTGTGTTACGTGTGCACAAAACAAGACACCATGATATCTTGTGCCACGGCTTTTACAACCATTTCCAGTCCCACCCAGGCCTTGATCAATATCAATGGATTTTTATGTGGATTTTCCCCCTTTTAAGGAAATGACTGCCATCCTTGTGGTGGACCGACTTACAAAAATGGCCCATTTTATTCCCACCAAAGACATTCCCACTGCTGAACAAACTCCGGAATTAATGAGCAAGGAGATATTTAGGCTGCATGGCGTTCCTGATAATGTCGTTTCTGACAGAGGCATTCAGTTTATATCAAAATTTTAGAAGAGCTTCTGTACTGCCCTAAATATTACTATCAATTTGTCTTCCGCCTTCCATCCCCAGTTCAATGGCCAGACTGAAAGGACCAACCAGATTTTTGAGCACTACCTCCGCTGTTTTATTTCCTATCTCCAGGATTCTTAACCGCAGAATTCGCTTATAACAACTCCAAACATAGTTACACATCACAAAGTCCCTTTTTTGGTAACTTTGGCTTCCATACAGTGTTTATTCCTGATCTTCCCTTGAATACTACCACTCCTACTGTGACACATAGGCTAACTACATTGCGGGAAACCCAAGGTAAGCTAATTGAAGTACCACAAGAAGCCCAAGAAAATTATAAAAAGGGTGATAAAGTTTGACTGTCTACCACAAATTTAAAAACACATTTGTCCTCTCCCAAATTGGAATTTGGGATTACTGCAAAACTTGGCCAGGTTGCCTTCCGGTTGAAACTCTCTAACAAGCTGAAGATCTATCCTGTGCTCCACGTGTCGATGCTCAAACCATTCAGGGAGAACACTTTTCCTGGAAGAAGTCAGCCACCTCCTCCACCGGTAGATGTCCAAGGTCCAGAAGAATGCCTCTTTGAGAAAATTTTGGACTCTGGGGTGTTTAGAGGGAAATTGCTGTATCTGGTGCAGTGGAGGGGGTATGGACCGGAGGAAAATTCTTGGGAACCAGAATGCAGTGTTCATGCCCCAAGGCTCAGGGGGAAGTTCCATT
Source organism: Eleutherodactylus coqui (assembly GCF_035609145.1). Lineage (NCBI taxonomy): Eukaryota > Metazoa > Chordata > Amphibia > Anura > Eleutherodactylidae > Eleutherodactylus > Eleutherodactylus coqui. The sequence continues at coordinate 39,685,674 of NC_089841.1, forward strand.
GAAGGTATTTGGAAAACCAGCCCCTGGGATGTATAGGGGTCATCCTGGAAGGAAGGGGCTGATGTCAGAATGCAAACCCAGGAGCCCCTGTGTGCCAGGCAGTAGCCCTGCCTAACCTTGATCTTTTCCCTAGCTTCTGCTCCTGTTACTCAATTGGCTTCACCCTGTTTCTTAATTGGACTTCCTATAAAAGCCTGGCCCTTCCTCCAGTTCCTTGCATGATTATTGTTCTACCAGCCTGTAGTCAAGCTCCTCTACGTACCTGCTCGTCCTTCTACAATTGCTACTCTCTGTGTACTGACCTCTGGCTTCTTCCAACTCCTACCTGCCTGCTTCTTTATATCGCAACTGATACTACCTGGCTTCCTCTGACCATACTACCGGCCCGCGCTAGTTGCATAAGAGGCTCTGAACCTGCACCTGATCATTACACAAACTGTTGACCATCAAAAACTTGACATCTGATTCTGTAATGGCCATTGGTCTGCCATTCTTCTTCCTGTCAGGGTTGCCTTTAGTTTCCAAGTGCTTTTTGAACAAAGGTAGATGCTCTGGTGTCCATTTGATTCCAGCTTTGATTCCAGATTAACACATTCAATTCTGTATGGCCGAAATGCCAGAAACAAACAGAAACCTGCAGGCTTGCAGCCTTGATCTCCTTTTTAAAAAATAACAGCCTATGAAGCTTTCCAGAGTGCAAATGTAGTCTTAAATGCAGATTCGCCTATGTAATAAACACGATTATGCTCCAATATTTATGTAGTAAACCCAAGTTCAATTTCCTAGGTTAGGATTAAAAATTAACTTTTATTTAATTAATAATAAAATGACCTAGTCAAGGACACACTACATACAAAAAAGGTAATAAATAGAGGGTTTCTAGACAAATCCGGGACCCATTATGGTTATAAGCTCATGAGAGCACGAGTGTATTCTGCATACATTAAAGTGTGTTTGTTGTTCAATGGCAGAACACACTATTATAATAAAGTATATTCAGTCTGGCGTGTTTGTATTCTTTTTATGCGACAGACCTTTTTGACAATATATGGGTCCCTGGTGAGGTAATCAAATAAATTGTGCATCAACCAAATGATGACAATTAAAGAACATTAAGTTCCACTGAAAGTGTCATAGATGATGACATTAATTGAAATGGAAAAGATTATGCATATGGTATTTAGAGAAGTATGTTCGTCTCAGAGTGTGTTACAATGTTCTCGGAGAAAGATGGCAAGTCAAAAAATGGTTATTGATGATTGTCCACTAATCAGTACCATAAAGTTCTTGCTTATACCATCAATCAAAATATATAGATGTACTCTTCTCCTTAATGTCACCCCAAACACTTTATTCAGTATAGTTGTAGATAATTCTACCACTCTATATGTTTATTGTTGCAGATGGGTATTAGAGTTAGGATCCCCAGTCAATCCTTCTTGTTGGATATCTATCTCTCAGTCTGATATGCAGCTAATAGGGCCGTTAGCATTGGCTAGCTGCATGTCAGATTTCAGAGGTGGCTATAGTTCACACATCAGAGTATTCTGAGGTCTATTGATGTATGTAAACTTTTTATTTATACTAGAACACGTGTCCCCTGCATTGTTCTGTTTTGGCCTGCTCATATATTGGTCTCTATATAAAGACCGCTGCCTAATAGAAGCCGGGGTTCCTATGAGTTCATATCTTCAGCTATTATTCATATGTTTGTATCATTCATCATAGCATGTGAATATGCCCCTCAGCTGATCTCTCATACACCTCAACGCGTTGCCCCAACTACATATATTTCTCTATAGCTGGTTCATCAGGAGGATTTGATGGACAAGCATGGAAGTGAAACATTTAATATCAATATGCAGGAAAAAAAGGGCCATCCATGCACTTAAAAGCAACAAGGAAATCACCATTAAGCCTGCAGATAAGGGCGGTGCTATAGTCCTCATGAATACATCGGACTACAAGAAAGAAGCAGACAGACAGCTGACGGACACCAGACACTACACCAAAATGAATCAAGACCCGACTCAGAAATATGTGAGGAAATTGAGAAGGGTCATCAGAAGTCTGTCTGTGGGCTCTACAAAACTTCTGGACTTGATACCGGAGAACCCCAAGGTTGGAACATTCTACATGCTTCTAAAACTACATAAAGCTGCCAACCCAGGAAAATTATCTCAGGTGTGGGAACCCTCACTGAAGGAATCTCAGGATGGGTGGAAGGCATCCTCAAACCACTGGTGAGAAACACAACCAGCTACCTGCAAGACACCACGGACCTACTGAACAAACTGTCAACCGTAGGTCCCCTCCCCAATGGCGCCATCCAGGCCACTATGGATGTGGAATCCTTGCATTCCAACATCCCACACGAGGATGGACTGACTGCCTGCCAGGCGCACCTTGAGGCCCATAGGGTTGCCTCTGATGCAGTGCTGCAACTCACAAGATTCATTCTCACACACAATTATTTCTCCTTTGGCAAAGAGATATTCCTGCAACTCACGGGGACTGCCATGGGCAGTAAAATGGCACCGCAATATGCCAACTGTTTTATGGCAAAACTGGAGAGTGACTTTGTGGCCTCCTGCCCCAACAAACCATTGGCCTACTTCCGCTACATTGATGACATCATAATCATCTGGACCCACACCAAACAAGAATTAATACAATTCCATGAAAGATTCAATGCATTCCACCCCACCATAAACCTGACATTAAGCTACTCGCATACAGAAATCAACTTTTTGGACACCACTATAAAGATTTCAAACAACTCAATACAGACATCCCTGTACGGAAAACTGATTGATCGGCCCACATACCTCAGATGGGACAGTTTCCATCCTAAACACATCAAAAAGTCCATCATCTACAGCCAGGCCATCAGATACAACTGGATCTGCTCCAACTCAACAGACAGAGAGGAACATTTGTACCATCTTAAAAGGACATTTATAAATCAGGGCTACCATCCCACCTCAATAGATGACCAAATCACCAGAGCTACCAGGATACCCAGGAATCAACTACCCCAATACAAGAAGGAAAGAAACAGACATGTGCCTCTAGTAGTGACCTACAATCCACAGAGGTATGAAGGAAGACTGCAAAGAAACTCCATCATACCTACACAAGGATGACCGTCTGGAAACCATATTCCCAGACCCTCCGCTTCTGTGTTACAGGCAACCTCCTAACTTGAGGAACTTTATAATCAGGAGTGCATTACCCTCTGACACACAAAAAGGAACTCATCCTTGTAAGGTAAGGAGCTGCAAGACCTGCTCACATATACTGACTGCGGACAGGATACAAATCCACAACACACAGCAGGACTATAAGATCCCAGGGACATTCACATGTTCCACGTCCAATGTTGTGTACCTGATCATGTGCAGTAAATGTCCTGTTGGGGGTCCTTATGTTGGAGAAACAGGACAGAAACTGAAAGCGAAGATGAGATCTCATCGCCACACGATTAAACACAGAAAAAGAGAATTGCCTGTGGCCGAGCACTTCTCTAACCGTGGACATGACATAGGAGATATGAGAGTTTTGATATTGAAGGGTGGTTTCAAGTCGCAAAACCACAGAAGAATTTGGGAGTATAAATTGATAACAACCTTTGACACGCTGAATACTGGGTTAAATTATTCCCCAGGATTTATGCGTCAATGGGAGGTGTGAGACATTTATTGCACAGATAAGACCCCCATCAACAGTAATTCAGAGACCATAAACTTTCACTCCCTTATCAGTGTTTAGCTAAAAATGTTTGTGTATCTCTTGCAGCAATTCTAGCCTGACAACCCCCCCCCCCAACAGTAATTTAGGGACCATAAAACTTTCACTCCTTTATCAGTGCCTAGACAAAAAAAATTTGTTTGCTGTTGCAGAATTCCTTTTAAGTGCGAACCAATCACATCCACATCTGTGCCTTGTCATAAGTATGTATGTTATAAGTGTGTATAAATATCCATGCCTCTTCAGATCCAATCCATTTAAGCCTGAAGAAGAACCCTGCGTTGGTTCGGAAGCTCGCTATTATTACATTATGTATTTTTGTTAGCCATTAAAAGGTGGTATATCTACAAGATTACGTGGTTTCTCTTGCTGGGAACAATCACAGATTCATATCCCTAATGCAAAGCATTGATACAGCTCATAGTGAGCAACATGCAGAGATGGGGATCTCTAGAATAGTCTTATTTAACAATGCAACTCTTACACAGAAAATTCTCTTTTTAATCTTTTATGTTCTCTCTGCTCGGTACAGCAGAGTTATATTGGTGGCACTGATATCAGGAGCTGATTTATAATGTGGCAGTATACAGCTCTCCCTCAAGTGCGGGCACAGCAGTTCCTGCACGGATTTTACTTAGTGCTTCTGCTTTTCCTCTCAGGCACCCTTCTCTGCTGCCTGTTTCCTGTCTCCACGTGTGTCCCAAGATGGCCACTGCAGCCACAAGGAGGGGGGAGAAGGCACACTTCTCCATACCACAGCTCCCTCTTCAGCACCTCAGACAGGTAAGCAAGCGACAGGGAGCAGGTTCAGGGGCACCTACTCTGGTATTCCCGATAGAAGGAGCAGTGTCAGCAGCAGATGCAGCACTCAATGTGCTGTCTCTCCTCACCAACGCATCAAGCGGTATAGTGAGTGGTGCAAGGTGAACGGAGCAGTAAGTTAGGGCGCATTGCTCACCGACAGGGCCCGCTGACCTAGCGGCGCTTATGCCAGGGTTACAGTGCGGTCTATGGCTATGTAAAGGTGCGCTTCTGCAGCAGTGGGGATGGAGTGCTTCTCTTCTGCTGCCTCACTTCATGAGGCCAGATCCAGAAGTCCCTCTCCTTGTATTGTTACCCAAACAGTTTCCACAGAACTACCATTCTCTGAACTTGAGTGTATACTTTCCTAACATACAACGCAACACCTCCTCCCCTTTAATTAAGTCTGTTTTTTATAAATAAGGTGCATCCTTCTAGCCCTGTATTCCAATCATGTGTATCATCCCACCAAGTTTCTGTGATGCCTATGACATTATACTTCTCTTCCTATGTTAGGAGCTCTGATTGTCTGTTTCCCATGCTTTGTGCAATTGTGTAGAAATATTTTAGTTTGTGATCGGTGTCTCTTGCTCTTCTACTTTCCTTCTAATTTTTTTTAACTTTTTCCACTTCTAATAGCAAGGTTCTCAAATGAATTAAATAGTTGCGTATTTTTGCCTGGCCTTTTACTTCCCTTATTGTTCTAGTTTAAAGCTCTTCTAATGAGTGTAGCAAGGTGCCTCCCAAATATATGCTTACTAGAGATGAGCAAGCATACTCATTAAGGGAAAATACACAAGCGAGTATAGTGCTTTTCGAGTACCTGCCTGCTCGTCAGAAAAGATTCGGGTGTCGGCGGGGGAGAGCGGCGGGGGGAACTAATAGGCTGGCATTCATGGCAGACCTGGAGGCCTTCCTCGAGCCTCTGTTTGCCTTGACAACCCACCAGAATTTTTCAATCGTATCCCAGAGTACCAATAGGTGATTAGGTACCCCTTCTCCCTGTCAGCCACTTACATGTTCTGGTCACTATTGACTGTGGCATGTACAATGTTGTGGACTTGTGCAAATTTAAAAATAAAAAATCAACTTTTTCTCCCATCATTCTGCACTCAATACCCCATAATGACAAAGTAACAAGAGAATATTAGAAAGATTTCTAATTAAAATAAAAAATTTACATTTTGCATTGACATAAGTATTTTCCTCTTTGATATGACACTTTGAAATTTAGCTTTTGGTTCCCTTCCATTTCTCTTCATCATCTTTGAGATGTTTCGACAGCTTTATTGGAGTCCCTCTGTGGTAAATTTACTTGATTGGACATCATTTTAAAAGACACTCCCTTTGTCTATATAAGGTCTTACATCTCACAATGCATATCAGAGCCAAACCCAAGCCATGAGGAAAAAACTGACTTTAGAGTTCAGAGATAGAATTGTGTGAAGACACAGATCTGGAGAAGGCTACACTGAATTCCCAAGAGCACAATGGCCTCCAAAATTCTTGCATGTAAGAAGTTTGGAATAACCAGGGCTCTAGAGCTGGCCAACTCACCAAACTCAGTAATCAGGGGAGAAGGTCCTTGGTAAGAGAGGTGACCAAGAACCCAATGGTCACTCTCGCTGAGCTCCAAAGAATCTGTGTGCAGATGGGAGAAACTTCCAGGTCAACCATCACTGCAGCACACCACCAATCAGGGTTTTATAAAAACAAAGTGACCAGAAAGAAGCCTCTCTGCAGTAAAAGACACATAAAAGCCTGTCTGTAGTTTACCAAAAAGCACCTGAAGGACTGCGAGAAGCAATATTCTCTGGCCTCAATTCTAAGCATTATGCCTTGAGAAAGCCAAATACTACTCAGCACTTGCCCAACACCATCCCAACAGTAAAGCATGATGGTGGAAGCATCGTGCTGCGAGGGTGTTTTTCAGTAGCTGGGACAGGGCGACTGATCAGGATTGATGGAAAGTTGAATGGAGCAAAGTACAGAGATATTTTTAATGAAAACCTGATCCAGGGCGCAATAAACCTCAGACTGGCCACAAGGTTCCAACAAGAAAATAACCATAAGCACACAGCCAGGACAACTCTGTGAATGCCCTGAGTAGACCAGCCAGAGCCTTGATTTGAACAAAACTAAACATCTGTGGAGAGACAAGAAGATGGTCATCCAATTTGACAGAGCTTGGGAGGATCTGCATCATACCCAAGAAGACTAGAAGCTGCAATCGCTGCCAAAAGGTGCTTCAGCAGGGTGTGAATACTTACCGGTATGTCAGTGAAAAACGGTACTTTTTCATAAAAAAAACAACATTCTGGTATTTACTTTCTCATTATTGGGGTATTGAGTGCAAAATGATGGGGAAAAACTTGAATTTTTTAGGTTACACAAGGTCATAACAAAATGTAAAAAAAAGCTAAAACATCTTAAATAGAGATGAGCGAACGTACTCGTCCGAGCTTGATATTCGTGCGAATATTAGGGTGTTCGGGATGCTCGTTACTCGTAACCAGTACCACGCGGTGTTCCGGTTACTTTCAGTTTCCTCTCTGAGACGTTAGCGCGCTTTTCTGGCCAATTGAAAGACAGGGAAGGCATTACAACTTCCCCCTGTGACGTTCAAGCCCTATACCACCCCCCTGCTGTGAGTGGCTGGGGAGATCTGATGTCACCCGAGTATAAAAATCGGCCCCTCCCGCGGCTCGCCACACATGCCTTGTGAGTTAGCTGAGAGAAAGTACTATCGTGCTGGAGCTGCTGTAGGGAGAGCGTTAGGAGTTAGTGTAGGCTTCAAGAACCCCAACGGCCCTTCTTAGGGCCACATCTACTAGTGTGCAGTACTGTGTTAGCACAGTATTTTTTATTTTTTTTTCCAAAATTGGATCTGCAGAGCATTGCGCCCTGCAATAGGGACAGAAGTGGGGGTTAGGCAGGGAGAGTGTTAGGAGTTAGTGTAGGCTTCAAGAACCCCAACGGTCCTTTCTAGGGCCACATCTATCCGTGTGCAGTACTGTCCAGGCTGCTGTTAGCAGTGTTGCATTTTTTTTTCTTCTCAAAACCGGCTGTGCAGAGCATTGCACCCGGCATTAATACTACAGGGATAGAATTGTGTAGGCAGGGCCAGAAGACATACATTATTCATTGAATACACGCAGTGTGGGTGTTCCTTGTAAAAAGCAGGGAAAAAATTCTATTTGGCCTGCCTCTTACAGTACTCAGGGCTCTGTGTACGTGTGTGCTGTGCGCTGAACGTTCAGAAAAAATCAGACGCAGTCAGCTACGTTTTACCGCAGGCGTGCGGCAATTTTTTTCCTGCATGGGAAATCCCTGATCTGCTGTAGGTAGCGAATTACTTTGCATCACTGCAGTTCTGGGACAAATTGGCAGGGCCACAACACAGTTATTAAACTTAGTATTCATTGAATACACGCAGTGTGGGTGTTCCTTGTAAAAAGCAGGCAAAAAATTCTATTTGGCCTGCCTCTTACAGTACTCAGGGCTCTGTGTATGTGTGTGCTGTGCGCTGAACGTTCAGAAAAAATCAGACGCAGTCAGCTACGTTTTACCGCAGGCGTGCGGCAATTTTTTTCCTGCATGGGAAATCCCTGATCTGCTGTAGGTAGCGAATTACTTTGCATCACTGCAGTTCTGGGACAAATTGGCAGGGCCACAACACAGTTATTAAACTTAGTATTCATTGAATACACGCAGTGTGGGTGTTCCTTGTAAAAAGCAGGGAAAAAATTCTATTTGGCCTGCCTCTTACAGTACTCAGGGCTCTGTGTACGTGTGTGCTGTGCGCTGAACGTTCAGAAAAAATCAGACGCAGTCAGCTACGTTTTACCGCAGGCGTGCTGCAATTTTTTTCCTGCATGGGAAATCCCTGATCTGCTGTAGGTAGCGAATTACTTTGCATCACTGCAGTTTTGGGACAAATTGGCAGGGCCACAACACAGTTATTAAACTTAGTATTCATTGAATACACGCAGTGTGGGTGTTCCTTGTAAAAAGCAGGGAAAAAATTCTATTTGGCCTGCAGGCTTGCGCCAATTTATTTCCTGGCTGTGAAATCACTGGTAATACAGCATGCTGAGGGGTAGGGGTAGGGGTAGGGCTAGAGGACGTGGACGCGGCCGAGGACGCGTAGGCCCAAGTGAGGGTGTGGGCACAGGCCGAGCTCCTGATCCAGGTGTGTCTCAGCCGACTGCTGCGCGATTAGGAGAGAGGCACGTTTCTGGCGTCCCCACATTCATCGCACAATTAATGGGTCCACGCGGGAGACCTTTATTAGAAAATGAGCAGTGTGAGCAGGTCCTGTCCTGGATGGCAGAAAGTGCTTCCAGCAAGCTATCATCCACCCAGAGTTCTGCGCCGTCCAGTGCTGCAAATCCGAATCCTCTGTCTGCTGCTCCTCCTTCCTCCCAGCCTCCTCACTCCACTACAATGACACATGCTCAGGAGCGGGAAGACTCTCAGGAACTGTTCTCGGGCCCCTGCTCAGATTGGGCAGCAGTGGTTCCTCTCCCACCAGAGGAGTTTATCGTCACTGATGCCCAACCATTGGAAAGTTCCCGGGGTCCGGGGGATGAGGCTGGGGACTTCTGCCAACTGTCTCAAGACCTTTCAGTGGGTGAGGAGGACGATGACGATGAGACACAGTTGTCTTGCAGTGAAGTAGTAGTAAGGGCAGTAAGTGCGAGGGAGGAGCGCACAGAGGATTCGGAGGAAGAGCAGCTGGACGATGAGGTGACTGACCCCACCTGGTGTGCAACGCCTACTCAGGACAGGTCTTCAGAGGGGGAGGCAGCAGCAGGGCAGGTTGCAAGAGGCAGTGCGGTGTCCAGGGGTAGAGGCAGGGCCAGACTGAATAATCCACCAACTTTCCCAAAGCGCCCCCTCGCGCCATGCCACCCTGCAGAGGCCGAGGTGCTCAAAGGTCTGGCAGTTTTTCACAGAGACGCCTGAGGACCGATGAACAGTGGTGTGCAACCTTTGTCACGCCAAGATCAGCCGGGGAGCCACCACCAACAGCCTCACCACCACCAGCATGCGCAGACATATGATGGCCAAGCACCCCACAAGGTGGGACGAAGGCCGTTCACTGCCTCCGGTTTGCACCGCTGCCTCTCCCCCTGTGCCCCAACCTGCCACTGAGATACAACCCCCCTCTCAGGACACAGGCACAACCGTCTCATGGCCTGCACCCACACCCTCACCTCTGCTGTCCTCGGCCCCATCCACCAATGTCTCGCACCGCACAGTCCAGCCGTCGCTAGCGCAAGTGTTAGAGCGCAAGCGCAAGTACGCCGCCACGCACCCGCACGCTCAATCGTTAACCGTCCACATCGCCAAATTTATCAGCCTTGAGATGCTGCCGTATAGGGTTGTGGAAACGGAGGCTTTCAAAGCTATGATGGTGGCGGCGGCCCCGCGCTACTCAGTTCCCAGTCGCCACTACTTTTCCCGATGTGCCGTCCCAGCCCTGCACGACCACGTCTCCCGCAACATTGTACGCGCCCTCACCAATGCGGTTAGTGGCAAGGTCCACTTAACTACGGACACGTGGACAAGCACAGGCGGGCAGGGCCACTACATCTCCCTGACGGCACATTGGGTGAATTTAGTGGAGGCTGGGACAGAGTCAGAGCCTGGGACCGCTCACGTCCTACCCACCCCCAGAATTGCGGGCCCCAGCTCGGTGCTGGTATGTTCAGCGGTGTATGCTTCGTCCACTAAAGCACCCTCCTCCTCCTCCTCAACCTCTGTCTCGCAATCTAGATGTGTCAGCAGCAGCAGGACGTCGCCAGCAGTCGGTGTCGCGCGGCGTGGCAGCACAGCGGTGGGCAAGCGTCAGCAGGCCGTGCTGAAACTACTCAGCTTAGGAGATAGGAGGCACACGGCCCACGAACTGCTGCAGGGTCTGACAGAGCAGACCGACCGTTGGCTTGCGCCGCTGAGCCTCCAACCGGGCATGGTCGTGTGTGACAACGGCCGTAACCTGGTGGCGGCTCTGCAGCTCGGCAGCCTCACGCACGTGCCATGCCTGGCCCACGTCTTTAATTTGGTGGTTCAGCGCTTTCTGAAAAGCTACCCACGCTTGTCAGACCTGCTCGGAAAGGTGCGCCGGCTCTGCGCACATTTCCGCAAGTCCCACACGGACGCTGCCACCCTGCGCACCCTGCAACATCGCTTTAATCTGCCAGTGCACCGACTGCTGTGCGACGTGCCCGCACGGTGGAACTCTACGCTCCACATGTTGGCCAGGCTCTATGAGCAGCGTAGAGCTATCGTGGAATACCAACTCCAACATGGGCGGCGCAGTGGGAGTCAGCCTCCTCAATTCTTTTCAGAAGAGTGGGCCTGGTTGGCAGACATCTGCCAGGTCCTTCGAAACTTTGAGCAGTCTACCCAGGTGGTGAGCGGCGATGCTGCAATCATTAGCGTCACCATTCCTCTGCTATGCATCTTGAGAAGTTCCCTGCAAACCATAAAGGCAGCCGCTTTGCGCTCGGAAACAGAGCCGGGGGAAGACAGTATGTCGCTGGATAGTCAGAGCACCCTCCTGTCTATATCTCAGCGCATTCAGGAGGAGGAGGAGGAGGAGCATGAGGAGGATGAGGAGGAGGGGGAAGAGACAGCTTGGCCCACTGCTGACGGTGCCCCTGCTGCTTGCCTGTCATCCTTTCAGCGTGTATGGCCTGAGGAGGATGAGGAGGAGGAGGATCCTGAAAGTGATCTTCCTACTGAAGACAGCCATGTGTTGCGTACGGGTACCCTGGCACACATGGCTGACTTCATGTTAGGATGCCTTTCTCGTGACCCTCGCGTTGCACGCATTCTGGCCACTACGGATTACTGGGTGTACACACTGCTCGACCCACGCTATAAGGAGAACCTTCCCAGTCTCATTCCCGAAGAGGAAAGGGGTTCGAGAGTGTTGCTATACCACAGGACCCTGGCGGACAAGCTGATGGTAAAATTCCCATCCGACAGCGCTAATGGCAGAAGGCACAGTTCCGAGGGCCAGGTAGCAGGGGAGGTGCGGAGATCGAGCAGCATGTACAGCCCAGGCAGTGCAACAGTCTTTAAGGGCCTGGACAGCTTTATGGCTCCCCACCAAGACTGTGTCACCGCTCCCCAGTCAAGGCTGAGTCGGCGGGAGCACTGTAAAAGGATGCTGAGAGAGTACGTAGCCGATCGCACGACCGTCCTCCGTGACGCCTCTGCCACCTACAACTACTGGGTGTCGAAGCTGGACACGTGGCCTGAACTCGCGCTGTATGCCCTGGAGGTGCTTGCTTGTCCTGCGGCTAGCGTCTTGTCGGAGAGGGTGTTTAGTGCGGCTGGGGGAATCATCACAGATAAGCGTACCCGCCTGTCAACCGACAGTGCCGACAGGCTAACACTCATCAAGATGAACAAAGCCTGGATTTCCCCAGACTTCTCTTCTCCACCAGCGGACAGCAGCGATACGTAAGCAATACGTAGGCTGCACCCGTGGATGGAAGCTATGTTCTCTCTCACCATCCAAAAAGGGGACATTTCTGCTTCATCAATCTGTGTCTAATATTCCTCCTCCTCCTGAAACCTCACGTAATCACGCTGAACGGGCAATTTTTCTTAGGGCCACAAGGCTCACTCATCTAATTTTTCCAAACAATTTTTATTTGTTTCAATGCTCTTAAAAGCGTTGAAACTTTAACTTGAACCAATTTTTCGTTAAACTGGGCTGCCTCCAGGCCTAGTTACCACTTAAGCCACATTAACCAAAGCGATTAATGGGTTTCACCTGCCATCTTGGTTGGGCATGGCCAATTTTTACTGAGGTACATTAGTACTGTTGGTACACCAATTTTTTGGGGCCCTCACCTACAGTGTAATCATAGCAATTTGTATGTTCTTCGCCTGCACTCATGGTACAGAAGTGTGTGTGGGGTTGGCCTACACTTTAGCTACATAAATGTAACTTGGGCCTTGGCTATACTGCAGCTACTGAAATGGAACTAAGACTGCGCTCCCACTATACTGCTGCTTCGGAATTGTTACTGGGGCCTGTCTTGAGTGCTACTATTACTGACATGGAACGAAGACTGCGCTCCCGCTATACTGCTGCTTCGGAATTGTTACTGGGGCCTGTCTTGAGTGCTACTATTACTGACATGGAACGAAGACTGCGCTCCTGCTATACTGCTGCTTCGGAATTGTTACTGGGGCCTGTCTTGAGTGCTACTATTACTGACATGGAACGAAGACTGCGCTCCCGCTATACTGCTGCTTCGGAATTGTTACTGGGGCCTGTCTTGAGTGCTACTATTGCTGACATGGAACGAAGACTGCGCTCCCGCTATACTGCTGCTTCGGAATTGTTACTGGGGCCTGTCTTGAGTGCTACTATTGCTGACATGGAACGAAGACTGCGCTCCCGCTATAATGCTGCTAGTGATATGTTAGTGGGGCCTGTCCTAATGCTACGGCTGAAATGTTACGAATTCTGGGCTCTGCCTATACCGCTGCTAATGGTATGTCTCTGGGGTGTGGAAACAGAGGCTTCCCAAAGACATGATGGCGGCGAGGCCATTTCCCACCAACGCGGTTACTGTTAAGCTGCATATAACCACGGACACGTGGAGAGGACACGTAGTGCCTCAAAAACATCCCCCTCCTCCTCCAACAGGGAAAACATTCTTGGCAAATGCCTTTGCATTGGTTCGTCTGGTGCCAGTCCAAGAATTTCACCTTTACCGACACTACAAGAGAGCCCCCCCACCATCCCCCCGCCACGGCCCACTTAATCCTGGCCACATTCCGAAAACCAACAAAATAAAACCACGCTACTAGGTCCGCAGTCACCACCACATTACCACCAACGCGGTTACTGTTAAGGTACATATTACCAGTCTGACTGGGGCATGCAGACACCTTGACAGAATGAATAGTGTGTGGCACATAGGTTCCCCATTGCTATGCCCACGTGTGCAGCTCCTGATGGCGGTGGCACAGGATTCTATTTCTCATTGCTTCTGTACAGCATTGTGGGCTATCGCCCCGCCCCTTTTAAAGAGGGTCGCTGCCTAGCCGTGCCAACCCCTCTGCAGTGTGTGCCTGCGGTTCCTCCTCATGGCAGACGCACTTCTAAATAGACATGAGGGTGGTGTGGCATTAGGGCAGCTGAAGGCTGCGCAGGGACACTTTTGTGTGCGCTGTGGGGGGGGGGGGGGGGGTTGGTCAGCATGTAACCCAGGAGAAGTGGCAGCGGAGTGTCATCCAGGCAGTGATTGTGCTTTGTTGTAGCTAGTGTGGTGCTTAGCAAAGGTATGCCATGCTAATGAGGGCTTTTCAGAAGTAAAAGTTTTTGGGAGGGGGGGGGCCCCACTCTTGCCGCTATTGTGGCTTAATAGTGGGACCTGTGAACTTGAGATGCAGCCCAACACGTAGCCCCTCGCCTGCCCTATCCGTTGCTGTGTCGTTCCCATCACTTTCTTGAATTGCCCAGATTTTCACACATGAAAACCTTAGCGAGCATCGGCGAAATACAAAAATGCTCGGGTCGCCCATTGACTTCAATGGGGTTCGTTATTCGAAACGAACCCTCGAGCATCGCGAAAAGTTCGTTCCGAGTAACGAGCACCCGAGCATTTTGGTGCTCGCTCATCTCTAATCTTAAACATTTCTAAATGCATTGTGAGTGGTTCAATGACTGAGACTGGAGGTTTCCCTGCTCCTAGCTGTTAAAGGGGTTGTCCCGCGCCGAAACGGGTTTTTTTTTTTTTTAAACCCCCCCCCCCCGTTCGGCGCGAGACAACCCCAATGCAGGGGTTAAAAAAACAACCCCCACAGCGCTTACCTGAATCCCGGCGGTCCGGCGTCTTCATACTCACCTGCTGAAGATGGCCGCCGGGATCCTCTGTCTCCATGGACCGCAGGGCTTCTGTGCGGTCCATTGCCGATTCCAGCCTCCTGATTGGCTGGAATCGGCACGTGACGGGGCGGAGCTACACGGAGCCCCATAGAGAAGAGGAGAAGACCCGGACTGCGCAAGCGCGGCTAATTTGGCCATCGGAGGGCGAAAATTAGTCGGCACAATGGAGACGAGGACGCCAGCAACGGAGCAGGTAAGTATAAAACTTTTTATAACTTCTGTATGGCTCATAATTAATGCACAATGTACATTACAAAGTGCATTATTATGGCCATGCAGAAGTGTATAGACCCACTTGCTGCCTCGGGACAACCCCTTTAAAGCAAAAGACCAGCTGGCAGTAGACAGTCAAGCCCCAGCTTTTCCTGGCATGAGATTCACATTCTGCCCCTTGTCTAGATGGCTACATTTTTACGGCAGCCCTTTCTAAGACCTCTTAGTAACTGCTATGAAAATACATATGGGTGGTCACTAAAAAAAATAAAATTTCTCAAGGAAACCCAATTTTTTATGTGAATGTTTTAAAATATACATTGCATGAGTGCAGAAACAGAACGGCCTGCAGAGGGTTAGAGACAGGCATTCTGATACTGCAGAAAGGGTTAACACCTGTGGGTGTGGCAGAAGCTAAAGTTAAAAGTGCCACTTCCTGCTAGACTCAGGAGAGAGAGTACCAGCTCAGTGGAGCTAGAAGGGCTGCTAGCCTGAGGTCCAAGGCGGACCAGTGAGATCGTGTGGGGATCTGTTTGGGAGCTATCACATGTTTGATGGAGGAGGATGCCCTTCAGATGCCCCGGGTTGATAAACTCTGGACTATATATATGGACTGTGTTATATGTGGTATGCATTTGCTGTGCTGTGTGAATAAATGCTGGCAGGTGCCAGCTTAAAGAAATTCCTGTTCCTGGAGTGATGTTTACATGCATGAGGTGCACCATTTCCCGGATTGGAGAGGCTGGCAAGAAACCCCCTTGCCACAATATATAATAGGTATCACCATGTTTTTAATCAGCCAAACTACAAAAATATAGCATTCATTTATCCCGCATGGTGAATGATGTAAAAAATTGTAAAACAAAACAAATGTCCGAATTGCTGTTTTTCATCCATCCGCTTCCCAAAAAAACACACTATAAAGCGATAAAAAAACAGATGTATCCCAAAATGATACCAGTAGAAGCTGCAACTTTTCATGCAAAAGAAAACCTTAGGAAACTTTAATGGCAGAAAAATCTAAATGTTCTGGGTTGTGTAACGTGGTAGTGCAAATCTAATGTTTTAAATAGTGTTTGATTGGGCAAATGTAATAAAAAAAACAAAAACCAATAAAACATACATTTGGTATTGCTGTAATCTTATTGACACAAACCGTAACGTTAACATGCTATTTACACCACATGGTAAACGCCGTAAAAATAAACAGGGATCAACTCTGTTCGTGGGAAAAAATGAAAAAGTCAGGATAGTTTCACATCTGCATCGAGGCTTCTGGTTTCCTGCTCCATTCAGGCAGCAGGAAAGGGGAATCCCGGTGGCCGAACAATGCTGAACTAGCTCCATTGACTAAAATTGTGTCTGTTCGCTTTCCGCTCAGATGCCTAACTTTTAGCTGAAAGAAAAAGCACTGGGACATAAAAGGCTGCAAGTTCAGGCAGTCAGGGTGAGAGCCTGGAGTGAGCACATCCACCCTGGTGGACATCTGCTGACCATTGCTACACATCAGTAGTAAGTGAGAGAACTACTGTTTAGTCATCGTTGGGTGGGCACAAAGTCTATGTGCTGCCAGTGGCGATTGTTTTCCACTGGATTTTCTGTTATTGCTCAATATTCAAGAAAATAAAGTTATTTGGACTTTAAGTTGAACTTTGTGTGCAGCTGTGTTGTTGCCGACCCCCATCCCGTCCATGCAGACATTGCCACAATACATACATACACACACACACACCAGTGTGGCCAATCATGAAAGAAATACAAACCTGCAAGGTTATTCCAGGAGAAAATATCATTGTCTTCTGCAATGATGCGCTCCACATTGGAACGCAGGCTTGCATTGCATCCATTTTACTGGAGACCAAGATGCTAACCGTTATATTACCGCAGCAATTCCTTTAAACCGTACATGGCAACCATCTTTCAGAAGACCAAATATATACATTCTTTATAAAACCCCAATGAACATCAAATAACAAATAAGTGAGATGAAACATACAAAGACAAACTGCAGCGATAGTGCACCTCCTAAAGACACAAGGGAAAACAGCCAGGGAACAAATATATTCTAAATAACTATAATAAATGTGAAATTATTTTGATTATAGAAATACAGCGTATAATAAATATTATAAATTCAGCAATCATAAACTGGAAAAAATTCTGGTGGTTAGAGTGACCAATGGATATTGTAAAAAAAATTAAAGGGGGCATGCCAAGATTTCAAGTCAACCCCTACATAGTGGAAAGTGGACCACTTGCTGAGCAGTGGGGGTCTCAAAGCTGAGACCACTGCCGATTTTGAGAAAGGGACTCTCGAGTCCCCCCCATCTTCACTCTGAGTGTTACTCCCCTTTCTCCAAGCCTCCACAGTGAGTAAAGGACTGAATGGAGCAATGGTCGTGCAAGTGTGTTAACACTCTATTCACTTTTAATGAGACGGACAAAATAGCCGAGCAGCTATTTCCATCAGTCCCCTTGAAATAAATGGAGCACTAATTGCGCATGTTCAGCCAGCGCTCTATTCAGAGTGACGTCACTATGCAGGAAAAAGCGTCCCCTGCAGTGACAGGAGATCAGGACACGAGAGTTCCGTTCTCCGGACAGGTGGGGGTCTCAGTGGTGAGACCCCCTCCAATCAGCAAGTTATCATTTGTTCTGTGGATAAAGATACTTAAAATCTTGGTAAACCCCTTTAAAAAAAATGTATAAAAAAATAGGATTCATTTTACCGTTAATCCCTTTTCCATAAATCCATCATGAAAGCATGGATTGACCTCTGACCCAGCTGGGACAGGAAGAGGAGAGTTCAAAAGGCTACCTCCTACCACTAGGACTTCAAAATATCACAATGGATATGTGGCCCAATCTTTTACTGTTGCTGAAAATACAATGTATTGTTATCTTAAATACATAGTATACAGTAATCTACCAGGGAGGGCATGTGCTGTCATGATGGACTCATGAAAAAGGGATTAACGGTAAAATTAATCCTAGTTTTACTATTCTGACCATTCTGACAGCACAGATGGAGGCAATATCAGATATAACCGTAACATTAGGGGAGGACCAAAGACCAGTTCCCTCCCTCCTCTTTGGTCCTCGTGAGCAGCCTGTGACTAAGTCTAGATTTACGGCTCATCCATACAAATTTAATGATTAGGGACCGGATGTTTAAGAGGTATTGCCGATTCAAGGTTATCGGGAGAGTCTGACACAGATACAAAAACTTTGGAAGGGAATCCATCTTAACTGCATTTATCCGCCCTGTCCATGATACATATAACGGGCTCCATTTGCTCAATTCCGCCCTCAGGCCCTCCAGGTATGGCCGGAAATTTAGGTCGAAAATCTGTGAAGGATCTGCCGGGATCTGAACCCCCAAGTACTTAATGGACGATGTCCTCCACTTGAAGGGGAAGGATTCCGAGAGGGCCTCTACCTCAGTCTGGGCTAGGGTTACATTTAGGATTTCCGATTTCTGTAAATTGACTTTGAAGTTACTTACTCTTTCATATCTATCAAACTCCTTCATTACCACTGGCAGCCCCACTCTCGGGTTCGACAGGAACAGGAGGAGGTCGTCTGCAAATAGCGCCATCTTGTGTTCGGAGGGGCCCTCCGTTTAGCCTCTGACTGACCCGTTTTCTCTGATGGCATTGGCCAGGGATTCCATAGACAGGACGTACAGCAAGGGTGATAAGGGGCACCCCTGGCCAATCCCATTATTGATCGAGATGGAGTCAGAGAGGGCGCCATTTACCCGAATTCTGGCTGATGGTCCCTTGTACAGGGCCATGATCCATTCCCTCATCCTCTGGCCAAGGCCTATCTGATGGAGGGTCCCCTCCAGGAACCTCCACCTGACTCGGTCGAACGCCTTTTCTGCATCTACCGCCAGCAAGCACAGTGGTTTATTTCCTGCCTTTCCCGGGATATTAATGATATAGTTTTAATCGTATGATCCCTGACTTCCCTTCCTGGGACGAATCCCACTTGCTCCCTATGTATCAAGCCAGGGATGTGAGTACTAAGTCTATTTGCTATACGTTTTGCTAGCATCTTGACATCTAGGCTTATCAGGGATATGGGTCTGTAATTTGCGCAGGAATAAGTGTCCTTTCCCGGTTTCGGGATTACTACTATGTGCGCCTGAAGGGCCTGAGGCGGAATGGGGCTTCCCTGGGAAACCTCGTTAAACATCCCGGTTAGTAGGGGGGACAGTTCCTCTCCAAAGAGTTTGTAAAATCTGGCCGAGAACCCATCCGGGCCTGGCGCTTTGCCTATCTTGAGATTTTTAACTATCTCCCTGACTTCCTCACACGTGAAATCTTCCTCCGTAGCTTCAGCCTCCTCTGACTTCAGCAGTCCCGGTCCATGTTTTTCTAAGTATGCCTTTTCCTCCTCTCTTTCTCTATTGCCTGGCCGTGGGGTTTTATGTTATATAGTCTCTCATAGTATGTGCGAAATTCTTCCAGGATGTCCCTTGTGGAGATCGCCGGCGTTCTCCCTGCTCTCTGTATTTTGGGTACGAATGTCGCCGAGGTTCTAGGGTGAAGCGGGCGTGCTAGTTTACTTCCGCATTTGTCCCCAGCCTCGTAAGCTTCCCTACGTATCTTGTCTCTAAGGGCCAGCATCCTCTGATCCAATATTGACAAGATTTTTGGGCGTATTGTTGATATCTCTGCCCGAGTGACGTCATTTGGGGTTCTTTATTGGCCGTCTCTTTCTCTTGTAGGGTTGTCAACAGGTCTCCCAGTTCCCTGGATCGCTCTTTTTTTAGTCTTGTTCCCTGGGAGATCAGGGTACCTCTCAGGACACATTTTAATGCTTCCCATTTAACAGGGGCCCGCGTGTTATCGTTTTGGTGGTCACTCACAAAGTTGGCTATGGTTGTTTTCATCTCCTGAACGCATTGGGGGTCTTTTAATATGTTGTCATTGAGTTTCCAGGTTCTAAGTCGGAGATCTTTTTGAAAGCCGTCAAAGTCGGCATATACCGGGGTATGATCAGACCAGACAAATGGCCCGAATTCACATGTAGGTCTAACGTAGCTATTGTGGGGTAAGGAATGGAATGTATAGTCCCTGGCGCCCGGGTGCAGCAGACGCCATAAGTCCACCAGGTGCATGTCTCCCAGTTCCCTCATCAGGGATCTAGTTGCTGCCCGTGAGATAGAGGACTTACCTGATGAAGTATCCTGCTCCGGGTCTACGACCAGGTTTAAGTCGCCTCCCAGGGTTATGACGGTCCCATCCGCGAACTTCGCCAGCTCCCTCAGGGCGGCAATTTCGAAGGGTATCTGTCCCTGGTTCGGGAAATATAAATTTGCAAACGTGATCAATCTTCCAAATACTTCCGTCTTAACAAATAGATATCTACTCTCTGAATCGCGTAGAATGCCAAGGGGTTGCACCTGTAGTGAGTTATGAAATGCGATAGATACCCCTCCCGCCTTTCGGTTCGGGTTCGGGCTATGAAACCAGGTAGGGAATAGTTTTGTGGAGCAGGAAGGAATCTCATCTGCCTTAAAGTGAGTCTCCTGAAAGAGGAGCACTTTTCTCCCTTTTTTTTGCATGTGATATAAAATCTGGCCTCTCTTGGAGGGAATATTCAACCCCTTGGCATTGTACGTGGTGATCGTCAGGTTAGCCATAATCTGGTCTGGACCGGTCTCTCGTTGCACTCTTCTGGCGAGGTTTTGGTTGGACAGGGTCAGGAGTACTAGGGGAGGGATAGGACACAGGGAAGAGGGGGAAGGAGGGGTACATAACATAAAACATCTGTAGGCCTTGAACTAGGCCTCACTATTCTAAACTAATCGCTATTAATCGCTATAGACTAGCTTCAAGCGCAGCTAAAAGCTGCCTACCCTAGGTGGGGGAGGGGAGACCACCGACAGAGGCCTGCCCCTGCCTTCTCCGCCGTTGGGTGGAGAAAAGGAAAGAAGAGTTTGTGCGAAACAGATAATGAGATAGATTTGTGTAACAGGTGACACTGATCACGCCTGCCGCCGTGCCCGACTTCTCAGCGTTCAACAAAAGAAAGAGAGAGGAAGAAAAAGGCAAATGAGGAGGTGAAGGATAAGGCACGTTGTAGAAGGTAGACTGGACATATAGAGTAGAAGGCTTGTCTGATCAGTTCGTTGCATCAGTCCTTGTGTGGGTATGTCATCAGGGTTTCTGTGCCTCCTCCTTCATCCGTTGTCTTGGGTCCTTGGAGATTTGTTTCTCGGTTCCTTTCGGGGGCCTCCCACTTTCTGCCACTCTATTCTGGGAGGGGGGACCGGCATCTCGCATACTTTGGGCCAGTCTGGTATTGCAATCTGCGGTAGTTCCAGAGTCCCCAAGAATTTGGGTAAGTCCCCTAGATGTCTAAAGACAGCCGCTTTCTCTCCTTTTCTTGCGTGTAGCTGTAGGGGAAACCCCCATCTATAAGAGATGTCTCTTTCTCTCAGAGCAGTTAGGAGGGGCCTCAGGGCCCTGCGTAGCTGCAGCGTGCGTTTAGAGAAGTCCGGATATACAGAGACCGAGCGACCTTTGAACTGCAGAGTATCAAGCTTACGCGCTCGCTGTAGGATTTGCTCCTTTTCCCTGTAAAAATGGACTCGGCAGAGAACATCCCTGGGCCTGGTGGGGTCTGTTGGTTTCGGGCCTAAAGCGCGATGTACTCTATCCAGCTCCAGGGCGACGTTCAGGGGTCTCTGCAGCAAATTATTGAAAAACTTGATAATCCAGTCTTCCAGTTGTTCGTTGTTTATCTCCTCAGACAGGCCCCTAACCCAAGGTTGTTGCATATGTGTCGATTCTCCATATCATCGATGTGATTGGTCAGTTCTGCTATCTGGTGCGCTTGTGCCTCTTATATATGCACATGTTCTACTATAGTGTTCTGGATCTCATCCTGTACTTCTTCTACTTCTACTACTCTTTGCCCCACTTCTCTGATATCTTTCTGTAGGATCGCTATATCTTGCTTGTGTGCTGCGTCCAGTTTTTGTAGTTCATTCATCTCCCCTTTTGTGGGGATTGCCTTAAGATGGGCTCTCCAGTCCCATTCTTCGTCATTTACTTGTGGGACCTGGGGCCCCTTAGGGTTTGAGTGGTGAGCTTCACTATTGTCCGTTGTGCGGATTGTAGCGTATCTTTTGTTGAGCTGCTTTGGAGGGCTTTCAGGTGTTTTGCCTCTGATTGTCTTTTCCCCCATGTCTTGTGAGGATCTTTGCGAGGGGGCGGTTCATATCGGGGTCTGGCATCTGGGGGCTCCTTGCCTCCCCTCTATCCCTCCAACTTTCTCCATTTCCCCCTCCATTTGGTCGCCCCTGGCGTTCTGGGCTTCCCTGTTTTGTGCTAGTGTGTGGCACAATTAGCTTTATATTTTGCCCTGCAGGGCTCATTTTTTGGGGGGAGCAGGTTTTCTGCGTGCCTCTGGGGTCTCTTCCCGAGGGTTCTCCCTCTTCACTGTGTGGCGCGCTGGCTCCCCCTCCCCCCTCTTCAATCGTGCCGTCCACTCTCCTGTCTCTAGCCCGAGACCGTACCTCCTCCTCGCTGGTGTCTCCGTCTGTCCCCTCCGGCTGAGCTTCCTTCTCCGCTGCCTGCTGTGGTCCGGCCCGGGTCTCCTCTTCTTCTTGTGACTGTGGCTGTGCCTCCTCTTCTATGGCGGCTTCCCGCGCCGGCTGGCGCGACACCATCTTGATTCGGCTGCTCGGCGTCAGGACTCCAGGGGAGCAGAAGAAGCGCTCCAAACTCGGAGGCTTCATCAGCTGTCTGGGGGCTTCGGGTGCCTTCTTCTTCCCCATGCTGGCCTCTCTTCTTGTCGGTGGCGGCGGATCTGCTTCTTACAGTGGCGGGTCAGGCAGGAGCTCTGGCAGACACGACTTACTCCATCAAGCGGTAAGCCACGCCCGCGATGGAATCTTTTGAAGCTGCTTTCGCATTATCTCTGAAACTGAAGAAATAAGTTATCAGATCTTCTAAAGGTCTGTGAGACCTGTAAATAGGTTAAGATTGCACATCTGATGTGTAGGTTATGTAGGTGCCATTTCTTGCCATTTATATGGTACTGACGGAAGGCAAAATGATTTCCTGTTCCAAGTGGAACACCGATACCACTTTGGCAAAAAAGGCGAGATCTAGGCTCATGACTATTCTATCATCAAGCACTTTTAAATAGGGTTCTCTACAGTACAATGCCTGTATCTCCCCAATCCGTTTAGTGGTTGTAATTGCTACCAAAAAGCCACTTTGATGGTCAGGGTTTTTAAAGATACTGATTGTATGGGCTCAAAGGGAAGCTCGCAGAGTAACACTAGGTTAAGGTTCCAGGAGGGAACTGATTTCCTAATAAAGGATTTAAGTTTATCTGCTACCTGGAGAACTCTGCAGACCAACCTATTCTCTATTGGTTGGGTGTCAAAGAAAGAACTAAGGGCCACAACCAGTACCTTCAAGGTTCTATGGCTTAGTCCTCCTATCTAGGCATTCGTGTTCATGCTCAGGTCTGGTCTATCTGATCCGCACCAGATATGGAATTTCCCCATATCCTGGAGTATACAGCAGAGGTAGAGTCCTTTCGGCTCTTTAAGAGAGTGCTTATTACCTTGGACCACAGTCCTTGGTCTCTGAATCTCCGCCTTTCAGGAGCCAAGCTGTAAGCTTAATCCTGTGGATCTCTTGTCAAAATATCCTGCCTGAGAGGCAGCAGAATTGGGGTCTGGACCGTCAGTGAAGACAACAATGGGAACCAGGGTCTTTATGTCCATACTGGAGTGATGAAGATTATCATAATCTGGCAGTTCTGAATTTTTTGTAGGACTTGGGACATATAGGGTTGAGGGGGAAAAGCATATGCTAAGTCCATGTCCCATTCTTGGGAGAATGCATCCAGTGCCAGGGCATTGTCTGTTGGATTTAGGGATGAGAACCTGTGGCACTTTGAGTTTCTCCTTTAAAGCAAAGAGGGCTGACCCCACTGAGACATTAGCAGATTGAATACTTCGGTGGTCAGAGACCAGTGGATCTAATTTCTGTCAGCAAAAAAGTCTGCTATGATGTTTTAGGAGCCTTTTAGATGAATGGCCATTGAGGATTTTATTTTGCCTCCAATCCAGGAGAATATTCTTGATGACAGATGTTGAAGATGAGGATGTCTAGTGCTGCCCTGATGGCAAATAAAAGACACTGTTGTAATGTTTGAAATTATTTTAATGTTTTTCCCTCATATTATGTCCTCTGTTGCATCAACGTCTCCCATACTGCTCTAAATTCTCTAGTATTTGAGGATTGAGAGTGGACATGGGAAGGCCAGGAACCCTGAAGTCTCCTATCTGCCACCTACACCCAACAGTCAGACTGACCAGCATCAGTGGTTACTGAAATAAATGGGAAAAGAGGCAATGAACCCCTTTTTAAGGTTTTGGGGCAACAGACACTAATCTAGGGATTTTTTCAATTGGGTGGACAATTTAAGCTTTTTGTCTAAAGACGATTGCCTTCTATTCCATGTCACAGGACTTCCTGCTGGAGGGGCCTAAAGTGGAATTATACCCAAGGAACCATCTTTAGACAGTCAGTCATCTGACCAAGTACCCTCATGGCTTCTCTTATACAGACAGAGTCTGTTTCAGATTTACGGACAAAAGATAGTCCATAAAAATCTAAGGGGACTTAAAAAACCCCACAGTGGATACAGATGTTACATACCAATGAATGTGAATGCAATGCACTTTTTTTCTCAACCATTGGATGAAAATCATGCATGCAAATGGATAGATTGCAAAGAATGCGTTTTATTTTCATGCAAATTTTCTGCATCTCGTAATTTGAGAGAATCACTTATGTAAATATGCCCTTAGGAACATTTCCTAGAAAAACTGGGCAAAATCTGATTTATCAAAATGCACTTAAAGCCTGAGCACAGGGATTTTCTAGGCAAGGAAATTTCTTTAGCTGAGGCACGTGGCACTATTAAAACCCTTAAGCCGTCAAGAACCCCTGGCCCTGATGGCTTTTAAAATGAACTACAAAAAGGGCAAACCCTTAATAGACTTTTTTCATCACAGTTTACATCTCTCTCCTACTGCTAGTTAGGCCCACATTCAAATTATACCCAAACCAGGTAAATACCAAACACCTGCAAACTTTTTTTTCTCTAATTTAAAACGGTGTAAAACAGTTATTCCCAATCAGGGCACTACGACACCCTGGTGTACCATGAGAAGCTCCTGGGGGTGCAGTGAGAGAAGAGAGAAACAGATACTTTTTTCACGGGTGCCATTAGACAATGTTTTTTTTTTGCCTAGATGTGCCTCAAGCTGGAAAAGGTTGGTAAACACTGATCTAAAGATACTAAGGCATTGGCCACAAAACGTAATACTTTTATTAGGTAGTATATTCACAAAAGAAAAGGTTGGATTTATCCTGTGCTGTCAGGTCGCCAACCCAATGTGATGGGCGATAGATATTATTTCTGCTGTGCTCTTGGGCTAGGAAGGATTAAGGGACAGACAAGAGAAATAGGTGGAGGGAGAAGTGGAGTAAACCCACACTGAAGACTAAGACTAAAGGCCTGGGAAGATACCCTGGTCTTAAAGTGCTTAAATTGGATTATGGTAGATAATAGGATGTACTGCCACTCAGATTAACCCACCAATGGTGGGAGGGTAGAATATGCTAAAAGAAAAATCTGCTGTGTAGGCACAACTCCTCGGAGGTTCCAATAAAGGTACTAGAACAATTGGATGAATATCCCACTTCTCGTTTTATTTAGAATATTAAAATTAAAATCTAGCTAATAAACGCGTTTCGGGTAAACTCCTTCATCAATAGTGCTGGGATGACTTCACTTTCAGGGAAGGGAACTTGTAACCCTAAATACTGGGTAACAGAGTCATGAGCTGGAGCACAGTGGATGTCCAAGGGAGAAATGGATCCATTTCTCCCTTGGACATCCACTGTGCTCCAGCTCATCATTGTATCTTAGATATGGTTTCAAACACCTTGTTACCTTGCTAACAGTTAGGGCCATCATATTATTTGTTTCAAATTAAATCCAATAAAATTATTGTGAATCATATATTACAGTTCCTTTCTCTTGTAACTTTTACTTTGACTGTAACTGTTTATTTTATATTTTTTTGTGATTTCTTAATAAGATGACAAGAAACATGCTGTTTTCCTATGTGAGTTCTTTGATGTGCAATTAGAGCTGAGTTTTGGTTAAAACGCTTTCCACAAACAGTACATGAATATGGCTTCTCTCCTGTGTGAAGTCTGTGATGTTCAACAAGACGCGCTTTCCTTGAAAAACATTTCCCACATTCTGGACATGAAAATGGTTTCTCTCCTGTGTGAGATCTCTGATGTTCAATAAGACGTTCTTTTCTTGAGAAACATTTTCCACATTCTAGACAAGAAAATGGCTTCTCTCCTGTGTGAGTTCTTTGATGCACAACAAGCTTAGATTTAATAGTAAAAAACTTGCCACATTCTAAACATGGGAAAGGCTTCTCCCTTGTGTGAATTCTTAGATGTTGATTAAGATTTGAATTATCTGTAAAACACTTCCCACATTTAGAACATGAAAAGGTGTTGTCCCCTGTGTGACGACTTTGATGTTGATCAAGATGTAATTTTACAGTGAAACCTTTGCCACATTCTGAACATGCAAATGGTTTCACTCCTGTGTGAATTCTCTGATGTCTAACAAGATCTGACTTCTGAGAAAAACATTTCCCACATTCTGAACATGAAAATGGCTTATCTCCTGTGTGAGTTCTTTTATGGACAATAAGATTTGATTTCATAGTAAAAAATTTCCCACATTCTGAACATGAATATGGCTTCTCCCCTGTGTGAATTTTTTGATGTTGATAAAGATTGGATTTATCTCTAAAACATTTTCCACATTCAGAACATGAAAATGTCTTATCCCCTGTGTGACGATTTTTATGTCTATTAAGATGGGTTTTCACAGAAAAATATTTGCCACATATTGGACATGAAAATGGTTTCTCTCCTGTGTGAATTCTCTCATGTTCAACAAGATGTGATTTTCTTGAGAAACATTTCCCACATTGTGGACATGAAAATGGCTTCTCCCCTGTGTGAATTAATTGATGTTTAACAAGGTTTGATTTTAGAGTAAAACATTTCCCACAATTAGAACACGAATACGGCTTCTCCCTTGTTGGAGCTCTTGGATGTTCCTCCCTCCTGTAATTTTTCTTCTGCTTATCAGTCTGTGATGAACCAGAAAATAAGCCTTGTATAAAAGGATCAGATGATGGATCTTTGCTGTGAAGGGCTGAGGGGATATCTGGGGTAATGGCAGGCTCTTCATATCTATCTTGTGTGATACCAGAATCTTCTGCTTTACAATCTACAGCTATCAGATAACCCTCTGAGCTCCCAGTACCATCATCTGCAAAGAATAAAACTGACTTTACTATATTTGAATAATATAACCTTAAAAATGTTATTTATATTTTATGACATTTCTATCCAAGTATTTCCATACAATTTACAAGTTAAGTAGCAAAATACAATTATTAACTGAGAAAGTGGTCGCAAAACAGATCACAAATTAAGAGCAGACCTCACAGTGAGGACCAGTAAATCATGATGTTTGGCCACCAGGCAGCTGCCTTGCAGTTTTCTCCTTCTGTGGTGAAGCCTCTATCTTCATAAGTTCATGTATCAGTGTACCTGTCACCACTATTTTACTAAATGCTCCGAGGAGAATCATAAAGGGATCTGTAAGTCAGTGCTATTAGGTGGTGTCCATCTCACACACTCCCTGACAGATACATGCACTTAGAGATGAGCAAACGTACTCGATTAGGGTGATTTCGCACTCGAGCACCGCTTTTTTCGAGTAACTGACTACTCGGGCGAAAAGATTCTGGGGGCGCCGGGGGTTGCAGAGGGGAGTGGGGGGGGGGGGAGAGAGAGAGCTCCCCCCTGTTCCTCACTGCTATCCCCCGCTCCCCCACGCCGCCCCCCGAATCTTTTCGCCCGAGTAGCCAACTGACTACCAAAGGGACATGTAGAAGAATTTACAGCATTGTGGTCCATAAGCCTCTGCTACCCCTGGTGGATTACAGAACTCAAGCTACATGAACAAGAATATGTTATACAGAAATTTGGACGTTTCTGAACAAAGATTAGTTTCTGCTTTCCAGAAGAACTCATAGAAAATCTCCCATAAAGCAGGATGTCAGTAACACATTGTGTACAGCAAATATAGAACTGCTCATATATGAAAAAGCTTAGTACATACAATAATGCTATATGGTTTCATGTCAGACAAGAACTATGGCCACTAATGTGCTCTCTGATGGGTCAACAAGGGCTATTACACAGAGCTGCCATGAGATATATTGCAGCGCCATAAACTGATGTTGGTCAAGACTCAGAAGATAGAAACCTGCTATTCACACCGCAACCCCGTTGACCTCGAGGTGAGTGTGAAAAAGATTCCTCTAATACTGGACAATTCTCGTTTGGATTAGTGACATCATCGCTAGCTTGTGCAGCCTGCTTAGACAGGCAGATTCATCATTGACTCATTGAATGAGAATCGATCAGTATTTCACATACACTATGTGAAACAATGAACAAGCAGTGCTTAACTCTATAAGGACTAAGCATGGAAAATTTATGGCGCTTGGTCCTGGGCTTTAATCCCAGCAGATAAAAAAAGTACTTCACAGGATTAAAGCTCCAGCTCCTGCAATGAAACAGCAGCAGGTTTGGTCTTCGGTTGTCAGACACAGCCGAGGACCCGGAGAAGGTAGAAGCAGTTTGCCTAAAGGATTACAGGACACATAGCACTCCATAAGCGCTATGTAGTGCAGAGAGAAAGTGGAAGTGTTACTTCCACTATTCGAACCAGGCGATCATGTGACCACTGGGTGCCTCCTGCCACAGCAGAGCTGCAGGGTCCTGACTGACCCAAATCAGCTCTGAGAGTGACAATTATCACTACAAGGGGATGTTTTTACCTTACAACTATGGATACCCAAGTTACAGTGCAAAAGTGTGAAATAAAAAAAAAACAAAAAAACGAACATGTGAATGACCCCCTGAGGTCCTATATGACATCATGGGGGGCATAGAAGTAAAAAAAAAACGGAATAAAATAAAAATATGTATAGAAAAGAAAAACACCCACTGCTGACCAACCAAAACCATTGCCATATGCGTCCTATAATCTAAAACTGTACAAATTATACATCAAAATATCCTAAACAAATTGGAGAACCCATTCATATACTTTATTTTAGCATAAATATGCCAATATTAAAAATAAAAAACTATAAATTTAAAAAAAAAAGGTTTTTCTTTGCTTTTTACCCCCAATAAAACTAAAAAAAAAGAATAAAAAGTCAGTGAAAATAAGATAGTCTCCATTTTCTGTATTCTATTTATACTAGTGGGCAAAATTGTGGAAGCCTTTTAAAAAAGACTAGAGATGAGCGAGCGTACTCGGCCACGCCCCTTTTTCGCCCGAGTACCGCGATTTTCGAGTACTTCCGTACTCGGGCGAAAAGATTCGGGGGGCGCCGTGGGTGAGTGGGGGGTTGCAGCGGGGAGTGGGGGGGAGAGGGAGAGAGAGAGGGCTCCCCCCTGTTCCCCGCTGCTAGCTCCCGCGCCGCCATGCCTCCCCCG
The DNA here is from genome assembly GCF_035609145.1 of Eleutherodactylus coqui. Classification (NCBI taxonomy): domain Eukaryota; kingdom Metazoa; phylum Chordata; class Amphibia; order Anura; family Eleutherodactylidae; genus Eleutherodactylus; species Eleutherodactylus coqui. The sequence goes on from NC_089841.1 coordinate 39,715,026, forward strand.
CCCCCCGGCACCCCCTGAATCTTTTCACCCGAGTACTGAAGTACTCGAAAATCGCGATGCTCGATCGAGTAATTACTCGAAACGAGTACGTTCGCTCATCTCTAAAAAAGATGCATTTTTGATGTTTGATGGCTCAAAACACCAGTTTTTCTTGTTGCAATAAAGGCCATAAAATTACATATTGTCGGTAAAATATTTTAATGCAGAATCTAATACAACAATTCATGGTAGAACGGCAGTTCTAGACACACAAGGAAATAAATATTCAAAAATTTTCAGCATGTCAGTTGGTATTTGGTTGAGGAACCTTCAGCCTTAATGATGGCCTTAGGCTTTATTCACAGGAGTGCCTCTACAGAGCGTTTTTACGCCAGACCGATATATGCGACCATCTGCGGCATTGGTTACCAATGGATTTGTTCACACGGGCGAAGATACGGCGCGGACACACGTCAGCCTGAAAAAAATGGAACATACGTGACCGAAATACGTGTCGGCTATTATACCGTGTTCAAAAAGATAGTTCTGGTTCTATCTTTTAGCCAATATACGACAGGAGCTCCAATAGGTTCCTATGGGAGCTGGTAAAAAAAAGGCAGGGGGAGGTATTTTAGCAGCGTCCAACACTGAAAAAAGCTTACAGGTGCCTCTATTGAGGCTTTTGAAGTTATTGCAAGGATTTATGCCGAGCGAGGGTTTTCCAGGGTGCAGCGTAATTTTTTGCTAAAAACGTCACACCCGGTCGTGTGAATGGGCAAGAAAACGCTGGCCGTGATCGCAGAAAAACGGCCATTCCGGTGAATTTAAAGTGCGGACGAGAAAAAGCAAAAACGCATGGCCTTCCCATGGAGTTTTCAGTTCTTCAGGTGTTATAATGTGGAACCAAGATTGTATTATTGCTTTCATTAATTTTGTTTTATTGCTTATGTACTTCTGATTAATTAACCCCTTCCCTCCACAGGATGTAAATGTACATCCTGGCAGAGGGGTACTTAACGCAGCAGGACGTACATTTATGTCCTGGGGATAGCGCAAGATCAGGAGAGGTCCAGCACTATCTGACAGTGGGAGCTGGCTGTCACTAAGAGCCAGCCTCCTGCTGCAACAGCGGGGATACATCGGGACAGCGACCCCCCGCTGTTAACCCCTTCCCTGCTGCTATGTAGATAGCAGCATGTAAAGCGCTCCCTCTGTGTCATTATCGGACTCTCGCAATGTAATTGCAGAGAGCCCGATTGGTTGCCATCGCAATAGGACGCCAGCTACAGGCGCCCTGTATTGCCAGTGCCTATGATCGCTATAACAAGCAAAAAGGCACTGCAGGAGAGAAGTCCTGCAATGCTTTATCATAGCGATCATAGGTGCTATGGTGCAGGTCCCCCAGAGGGACACAAATAGTGGAAGAAAGGATAAAAATAATGTAAAAAAAGAAAAATGTTAAAAAGAAATGTTAAAAAAAACGCCTTTTTGTACATTTCCTCATATTAGAATACATTTTATTTTATTTTTTTTAATTAAAATCCCACATTTGTTCTATCGCTGCATCCGTAATGACACGTACAATAAATTGAACACGCTTTTTATCCTGCATGGCAAAAAGTGTAAAAAAAAAAAACCTGAAAAACTGAGGCAAAATGCTTTGAATTAAAAAATTTTTTTTCATTTTGAATCACAAAAAACACAATAAAAATGATCAAAAAAACCGTATGTACCTAAAAATGGTACCAATAAAAACTACAGCTCGTCTCACAAAAAATTAACCCTCACAGAGCTCCTTCAATGGAAAAACAAACAAGTTATAGGACTTTGAATGCAGCGACATAGAAAAAAATATTTCCCAAAAACAAAAGGGGTTTTATTGCGGAAAAGTGGAAAAACGTAAAAAAAATTAAGAACAGAATCACAGGGGTGCAGGGACACTTGGGAAATAGTGACCACAATATAATTAATTTCCAGTTGTCATTCAATAGAAAGCCCTATTAGGGAGCGACAAAAAAAATGAACTTTTGTAAAGAAAATTTGATCAGCTCAGAATTACTCTTGGTAACATTAAATGACACAATGTCCTCAAAAATAACAGTACAGACGACAAATGGGAGAAGTTTAAAAACATCCTAATTACCTCTTGTCGGCAGTTCATACCATTTAAAAATAAAAGAACTACAAGTAGAAGGAAACCAATGTGGCTCGACAAGACTATAAGGGGGGCAATAAGCGAAAAAAGAAAGTGTTTAAAATATTAAAATATAAAGGGAAAAAAACAAATTATATATGGAAAAGATCAAAACTGCCAAGAAGGAGGCAGAGAGACTAATTGCCAAAGAGAGCAAAGATAACCCTAAACTATTTTTCAATTCCATAAATAGTAAAAGGATCTGCACTGAAAGTACTGGCCCTTTAACGAACAGTTCTATTAAATAGTTTTTTCTCAAGTGTATTCACGAAGGAAAAAGAAATGTCACACGAGATGCAGGGGAATAAGGGGAACTCCCCGCTAAATATCACCTGTCTAACACAAGAGGAAGTGCAGAGTCGGTTAAAAAAAGATTAAAGTCGGCAAATGGCCGGGCCCAGATGGAATACACCCAAGGGTTCTAAGGGAACTAAGTGACGTGATAGACAGACCACTATTTTTTATATTTAGGGACTCTGTTGAGAACGGGGTTATACCACTGGATTGTTGTATTGCCAATTTGGTTCCAATATACAAAAAGCGGTCTAAAAGGGAGTCTGGTACCTACAGGCCGGTAAGTCTCACTTTAAACTGAAAAAATATTCGAGGGGTTTCTGAGAGACGCCATCTTAGAATAAATCAAGGAAAACAACAGTATAACTCCTCACCAGCACAGGTTCATGGGGATCGATCATGTGTGAGCAATTTGATCATCTTCTAAAATGAAGTAAGCTGTAGGCCAGACCTGGGAAGGTCTATTGATCTTGTATATCTGGATTTCTCTAAAGCATTTGACACCGTGCTGCATAATAGGTTGATATATAAAATGAGACAGCTCGGATTGGGTGAAAACATGTGTATCTGGGTAAAGAACTGGCTCAGAGATAGAAAGCAGAGGGTGGTAATAAATAGTTCATACTCTGATTGGGCCACCATTGCTAGTGGGGTGCCCCAGGGCTCAGTATTAGGCCCCATTCTGTTCAATATATTTATCAATGACCTGATAGAGGGGCTGCACAGCAAAATATCAATATTTGCAGATGAAACAAAATTATACAAGATAATTAATACAACGGAGGACAATGTTCGGCTGTAAATGGACCTAGATAAGCTGGGGTCTTGGGATGAAAAATGGCAAATTAAGTTCAACATCGATAAATGTAAGGCTATGCACATTGGCAGGAGAAATGGATGTCACCAATATACAATAATGGGGTACTGCTAGGGATACCTAATCTGAAAAAAGACCTGGGGGTACTAGTTGACTGAAAACATAACTGGAACACTCAATGCCAGTCAGCTGTTGAAAGGAAAATAAATTCTTGGGGTGCATTAAAAGAGGTATAGGGGCGAGAACATTATTCTTCCACTATATAAAGGCACTTCCCCCCCCCCCCAAAAAAAAATGGCTAAATTGATTTCTGCCTCATAGCAGTTTTTTTGCCTTCCTCTGGATCAACAAGGGGGGGGGGGGGTGGAGACAGGCTGAACTGGATGGACATCATCTTCTTTCAGCCTAACATACTATGTTACATCATGGGTGATTTTAACACCAAAATTGGAGTAGGAGATGAAGCATGAGTGGTCGGCAAACACAACCTAAGGGAGATGTTGTGAACCGCCTTGTTCAGTTCTGCCAAGTGAAGTTTAGAATCATCTACATCTTCTTAACCCAGCCAAAATGATTCCTGTATACCTTGACATCCCCAAATGGGCAGCCTTGCAATCAAATCAACTATATACTCTGCCAGCAGAAATGGAAAGATTAAATTGTCACAGCAAAAACACTACCAGGTGCAGACTGTGGGTCCGATCACAAACTCAAGGTCAGACTATGCAAGCTCAAGTGTCCAGCCATGCAGAGAAAATATGATGTCAGCAAGATCCCTGTGCAATACACAGTCGAGGCGAAGAGCAGGTTTAACTTGTTCTGGCAGGAAAGTAGAAACCCAAATGAACTGTGGGCAGAGATAAAGGGAAACATCACTGAAGTCGCTCAAGAATACGTGCCATATAAGAAGCTAGTTTGCAGTGGGAGATGGTTAGTTGCAATCACCCTCCAGATTGCTGATAAAAAGAGAGAGACTACGGTCAAGGGAAGGTCTCAATGCATGCACCTTGAATTAGCCTATAAGAAGAGTCACACCAGGGTATTATTTGGCAATATGCTACTGTGAAACAGGTAAAGAAGTCTTTCTACACCTGCCAAGCAGCCTCAAGGCCCATGACGGGAATGAAATTAGCAACCATGGTGTCAGCAGTGACCACCCAGAGGAACATGGGGGCCAATAAGATCTGGAACTAGACCTGCTGGAAAGTGAAATAGAGTTGGCGGTGAGACAGCTGTGAAACAGCAGAGCAGCTGGCATTGATGGATTTCCTGCAGAGCTGCTCAAACCGGTCCTAGCAGCTGCACTTACAATACTATGCCGGACAATCTGGAGGACCTGCAAATGGCCAAAGAATTGGAAAATATCAATTTTCATGCCACTGCCATAGAAGGGCGGTGTCAAGGATTGTGGAAACAATAGTAGAATTATTCTGACTGCCCACACCAGTAAGGTGCTTCTGAAAATCATCCAGAAGCACTTGGGCAATATCCCTGACCAGGAACTTCCTGATGTTCAAACTGGGGAGAAGGACTTGTGGCCACATAGCAAACCATCGCAAAAAGAGTATCAGAAGAAGCTATACCTATGTTTCATTGATTACACCAAGGCTTTCGACTGCATTGAGCATGATAAGCTTTGGGAAGCACTAAGGGAGGTAGCAGTACTAGAGTACCTCATGACATTGATCAGGTCCCTCTATAGCAATCAAGAAGTCACAGTGAGAACCAGGTATGGGTATACAGAATGGTTCAAGATCAAAAAGGGCACAAGACAAGGATGCCTCCTCTCTCATTTTCTTTTCAACCTCTATGTGGAATTAATTATTAGGTGGCTGGACTTAAATGATGTGCATGTTGGGTTGAGAATAGGTGGAAGAACCATCACTAATCTAAGACACATGATGATACGATCCTGGTAGCAGAGACAGCAAAGCATCTGAAGATGCTGATCCTGAAGCTAAAAGATGAAAGTAAGAAGATGGGACTCCATCTGAACATCAAGACGACCAAGATCTTGACCACTGCCAACAAAGAAGTCCATATAAAGGTCAACAACAAGGAAACTGAAGTGGTTAATAGTTTTGTATTCTTTGAGTCCCTCATCCATCATAGTGGCAGCTCGACAGGCGAGATAAAGCTTCGATTAGTAATGGCGCGTACGGCCATGGTGAGCATGGACCCAACATAGAAGTGCAAGGATGTCTCAGTCACCAACAAACGAAGGTTAATCACAGCCATCATCTTCCCAATTGCAACATATGGCTATGAGATGTGGACATTGAGGATAGCAGACAGAAGAAAAATTGACGCTTTTGAGCTGTGGTGTTGGAGAAAACTTCTACTAATCCCATGGACAGCTAGGGTCACCAACAAAGCTGTCCCGGATGGTATCAACCCAGAGGTGTCCCTGGAAGGCAAGATCACGAGACAGAGACTGACGTACTTTGGACACGTGATGAAGGCGAATTCAGTGGAGAAAGAGATGCTACTTGGAATGGTGAGTGTACTCAAACAGGGAAAACAAAAGGCACATGGGCTGAACACCATCAAGAAGGACACAGGAATGGACATCAGGCAACTGAAAGCAGCCATAGAGAAGCATGGAGAGGACTGGCCTACAGAGTATCCAAGAGTCGGACATGACTGAAAGGATAGAATTGAAATTTTCTCAATCTTTCTTTCAGTAATACTAATCGCTTTTTTTCATGAAATTCTAGCATTTCGGCCATATTCTTTCAGTCTGTCCTGAACAGTCCTGGCACTCAACTTGATACCACATTAACACAGTTCACCTTCTATAGATTCAGATGATTTTCTTCCATTAAATACAGTCATGGCCAAGAGTATTGAGACTTTTTCACAAAGTTTCCCACTTAGATCTTTTAGTCAGATGTTTGTACAGTACACTCAAGTACAATTGTAAGAATTTAATATGTTTTTTTTTTTGGCTATTTTTGCGTTTAACATATATGTTTTTTCCCATGGAAGTATTTGGGCAACTTTATTTTTAAATTCACATATTGTGGGAGGGTCTTCATCCAGCCAGTGCTGTGCAATCGTTTTTCTTGCCATATATAGCAGTCTGGCTACCGCTAGCTTTTCGTTTTCATCTAATGCTAAGTCGTGGATGTTACCCAGGATGCACACAAACGGTGTGAGATCCAAAGTTATTCCAAATGTTGTATTAATTATTTCGCATATTTTGGTCCAATATCTATGTAGCTTTGGGCACCGCCACATCATATGGATTAGGTCTGCCGTGTGGGTCTTGTATCTTGCGCACATAGGTGAAGTTCTTATTCCTATATTATGTAGGAAGGCAGGGGTACGGTACACTCTATGTATCAAGTATATTTGAGACAGCCTGTGCGACTCACTCAGAGACAAACTAGGTATCATTTGTAGGATTTCCTCCCAGTGCGACTCCTCAATAGGGCCAATGTCCTCTTCCCATTTTGCCTTGGACCGAACTGGGTTGCGGTTCCGATTATATTAGCCACTATATTTGTTGTTACCGTTATTTCCACCTCCGTGGCCCCCTCCGCCCGGAAGGCGTGTTTTAACCGCAGGTATTTATAAAATTCCTTATTTGATAGATCGTAGTCTTGTCTTAATTGCTCGAAGGTTCTCATCTCCCCTCCATCCAATATTTGTGTCATTCTTACAATTCCTTTATCTTCCCATCCCTGGAAATCCTGCAATTTGTACATTTCTGGGAAACATGGAATGTTCCATATTGGAGTGTATTGTGTGCAACTAGTTATTCCCAACATAGACCTAGTTTTACACCATGTTTTGTGGATAAGTAGTAGCGTGGGGGTATTTTGACCATTTCTACTGAACATACCTCTCTCTAGAACTTCGAATAAGTCTGACCCGGCGAAACAGTCCTTCAGAATCCGGAAGCAAGCATCTTGTGCTTCCTCCGATTCCCAACCCCTAAGATGTTGTAATTGGGAAGCTATGAAATATGACAGGGGGTTGGGTACTGCCAATCCGCCCTTCTCTTTAGGGTTACTCAGAACTTCCAGTTTAATGCGGGGGACTCCCCTCCCCCTCCCCCCCCCTTCTTCCCCCAAATAAGTTCTCTAAACATTCTGTTGATTTTATAAAAAAGCGCTGTGTTATCCAATGTGGGGAATTTATGCAGCAAGTATAAAATATCATTTTAATAAGATTATTTAATATGTTTTTAAATGTTTATTAACAACTACATCAAGTTCAGGAAAAGGCTCAATATTAACAATGTTGGCCCCTTTTTTTTCAAGACTTCTGCATTTCGCCCTGGCATGCTGGATATCAGCTTCTAAGTGAAATCCTGACTGATGGTAACCCATTCTTGCCGAATCAGTGCTTGGAGTTTATCACACTTTCTGTGTTTTTATTTGTCCATCCACTTTTAAGAAATTGACCACAGGTTCTCAGTGGGATTGAGATCATGTATTATCACCTATAACGGCATCACGTCATCCGTAATTAGTTTGCATTTTGGATGAATGGGGTATTATGCAGCGGAAATTCTGGCGGATCACAACACTTAAAAACCTACGTAAAGAAGCTGCAGCCGGAGACTGAGGAGAATTTGTGACTGTTCTCTGCTTTATTTAGTGGGTAGTACTCACCTGTAGGAGTTTCCTCTTTAGGCTCCTGCTTGACCGTCAAATTTATCTTGGTAGTATTAATAACAGTCAGATCTTTATCCGGATACAAAAGCTGTGAAAAAAATGGAAAAGTCAGCAGACGGTTAGAGAAGTCATGTGGAAGGTTTTACATGACAAGAAAAGACCATAGACCGTAATGACGACTACAAATTACTCGACAAGAGTAGTTCTATGAGCTTGATGGCGGCTCAATGACCCCTCAGGAACCTCATACAGATGTATATCCGGCATGGCTAGACACGCTGCACGTTGTCTCAGTGGAGGAGATCAGCATCTACCAGACACATCCGCTGTTTGTCTCAGGGAACATAAAGGAGCAGATAGATATAAATCCAACCTGTTGGCTCCTTATTCCCACCAGCAGTCTCTACCGCCAGAAAACTTGGAGAAGATCCAGACAACATGGAATGTCTCTGGTCAGCGGTAAGCCTGCCTTCTCCACCGGCTTCATCACACAAGTAGAAGACATCTAATAAGACTGAAGACAAGAGCTTCACTGCCTTCTACAGATCAGAGGGACATCTCCATCTACCTGATGGTCCTGTGGAAGAAGAGGACGGGGACATCTCTCTGGTGGGCTTCTCTTACTGGATGGAACTGAAGGAAACACAGACAGACACTGAAGTCATTCTTTACATACAGATAATAAAGTCCCCGTGTATTTAGTCCTGTCTATTACCTGGTGATGGGAGCGGCTGGCGGGTCTCCATCATGGCGTCCTTGTACAGATCCTTGTGTCCTTCTAAATACTCCCACTCCTCCATGGAGAAATAGACAGCAACATCCTGACACCTTATAGGAACCTGACAACACAATATACAGTCATCACTCAGAAGCTTCCACAATATAGTCATTACCCAGAAGTCTCAGTAATATTAAGGTGCACAGTGCTGTGTGACTAATCAAATTAACTTGATTAATTTGCCCCTGAACGTACCTTTACACAGGGCAATTGTCACCCGAATAGTCACTGGAAATGGAAATTTGGGGCATTAGTTGTCCTGTGTGCATGCGGCCACTAACAAGGCACAGAGACAGAAATCACTGACCTGTCAGAGCTGTTTGGTTTTTAGCTCACCTAAAAACCAAGCGACTATCGGCCCGTGTAAATAGGCAGTTGTTTATCTTTTAGGAATGAAGGAACGCAGGCGACTGGAAGAGATCCCCAGCGTGCTCCGCTTCCAATTACTTAACAACTATAGCTCTTGTGTGAAAGCGCAGGAACAATAGTCGGTGTCACGGTTGTCGGGCATTTATGAGCACATCAGTCTTCCCGCTGTAAGTTACTTTTATCGTATAGCGCAGTGCAGTGCCTGCTGTGAAAAATGAGATTGTGAGATTCAATGTAAAACAGAATTGTGGGAAACTGTCGGGCACATAACTGCCCGACAAAGGGATGAGTGAATGTGCAGGCGACTCTCACAGTAGTTCATTTCCTACAGTAATTGAGCACTTCTGTCGGTGTGAGAAATGAACTGATGCCACACATTTTTAGAATTGGTATTTTTCATTCATCCAACTCTCAATCAAAAGCAAAGAAACAGTTATATGTAACCCACAATAGTATCAATGAAAATGACGACTCATCCCATAAAAATACAAGACCTCACACATCTCTGTGGGCAGCACAGTGGCTTAGTGGTTAGTATTGTCAGCGGGCAGCTCTGGGGTCCTGGGTCCCACGTGGGGTTTGTATATTATCCCCGTATATTTCCTTCCAGACTCCGAAAACATACAGATAGATGAATATAGATTGTAAGCCTCAGTGGCGAAAAAAGACCCCAATATTAAGTGATATAAATGTTGTGTAATATGCATGTGCTATGTACATAAAGCCGCCTGTCCACAGGCGTAGTGTTTTCCCGCAGCGGATTTCCACCACGGGAGAATGCTAAAGTCACAGCGATTTTCCTTGATAAACCTATTATTAACGCATTCGGATTATTGCCGTGGATAACACAATGATATATCGCCCGTGGACAAGAGGCCTGAAGGTGATCATTACATTTTATAGGTCTTGGAATGCCAAGATGTAAATAAACACTCAAAAATGTTTGTTGTAGAAAAAAGAAAATACATGAAATAAATGATTAATTTGTTGTTGGTGTAATGGCCGTGATCCTCAGAATAAGGGAACATCTTATTTATGCTGCATAGGGACCACTGCAAAAAGAAAAATCTGGGGTGGAATTTCTGGGTTTTTTCCATCCCACCAAAACCAAGTTAATAAAACGTACGCAATGCATTATATGTACCTCAATGTGGTGCCAAAAAAAGTGTACAGCATCCCGCAAAAACCAAGGGCTTAGAGGACTTATTTTCAGTTTATAAATCAAAAAAAGTAAGCAAGATTCAAATTGCGAATCGTCCACAGATTTAGAAGAAAAAAAAAACAAGATTTTAATTTTGGCAACATCGCAGAGCACTAACTAAAATATCCCAGCATTCCCTGCAGCATCACCTCTTCAGTCAGCAGCTCAATCATCTTGTTGGTGAGTTCTAGAATCTTCTGTACATTGATGTCCTCATGTATCAGGGGGTGTGGTGGGGGCCCCGTGATTGGGCTCAGGGGTCTTCCCCATCCATCACACACAGGGGCCCGACAGCCATCACTAGAGGTCTTCTTCACTATTGTGTAATCCTGTATATGGGGAAACAGTAATAAATATCACTGCAGACATTTCCAGACTCCATCACCTCCCCGGTGACATCATCAGTTATTACCATAGATAAGAATGATGTAATGTGACATTATCAGAATCTCTCCCCTCTCCAGTGACATCATCTGTTATTACCATAGATAAGAATGATGTAATTTGACATCATCAGAATCTCTCCCCTCTCCAGTGACATCATCTGTTATTACCATAGATGAGATTTATGTAATGTGACATCATCAGAATCTCTCACCTCTCCAGTAAGCTGGAAGATTATCTCTAGGGTGAGATTTAGTACACTCCCTGCCATCTTGTTCAGGTCCTTCTCCATTATTGATCCTATTTTGTAGGAACCTGAATGGAAAGATGAAACAAAGTTAAAATCACACAAAATACCACATAAAATTATACAATTACAGGAGATAACGAGGGTAAACATTTGGGGAGATAATAAAGTGTAGATTTTCTATTCTCTCTTTTTGTATACAGATTTGAATATCTTGTCAGGCCATGTGTTTGAGGATCTTCTGATCTTCATTTGATGTCTACAGTCTATTACTGGCTGCAGTGTCAGTATGTATGATGTGTGACCATTACAGACCATGAATGCAGAAGAGTTCACCTGACATACACACTGGTATTACCGCTGCATCGAATGTTACGAATGCAAAGAGTGTATACAGAGGCTGAAGGGAACCATGGGAGAATCGGCACTGGATATGGGGCAGATTGAACAGCTGTTGAGTTATTTCAGCAAACTCAGGTGACAGACATCTATTTCTTTTTACACATAAATATCATATGCAGCAATCAATTTCGAATGTGGTTGCAGCGCCTTCCCAATCCCAGGAGGGTGGCATACACGTTACCACTGCGCAGGATCAGGCACCCAGCTTTACAGATCCGTCGAACAAAAGCTTCAACAGATACAAACAGGAGAGTTTATATTTGTGTGCGTCCCCCACTGAGAACAAAGGGGGGAAATATCTCTGACAGCACAATTCTAAATATTGGATCAGGAAAAAAGCATCCTGCACTTCAGTCTTTATGAAAACGGAAACCAGACGGAACGGCAATAAAATAATTCACATCAGTGGAAATTTTACTGGATCCGACTTTTTGCTCTCAAGATACAACAAGAAAATGAAAGATGGAAATCAGATGTGAACATAGCCAAGAATATCGTGCGAGATTTGTGCGTTGCGAGACTCACAAATATGCGAATTTCCTGCATAGCACCGTGATGTGTGAGAAACAAAACGCGGCATGTTCTATCCGGCTGTGTGATATCGCAGCGCCAGCCCCATTGAAAACAATGGGAGAACTCTGTGATCCGCGATGGGGGATTTCCTTCATCCCTGGAGTGAGGCGAGGCTCTCACATGGATGTTGAAGGCTATATTGGGCCCTGGGCAGTATGAAGGAGCCCTTAGCAAGAGCAGCTAGTAGGTGTTAGGAGACTTAGGCCTCATGTCCACGGGGAAAATCAGGCCCGCTCCGGATTCTCCATGGAGAATCTGCAGCGGGTCCCTTGTGCCCTGCAGACATGAGGGCTGAAAATAAGAATAAATCAGAATAAACTTACCTCCCGCCCGCTCCGGATCCTTCCTTCGCTGCGGCGTCATCTTCTCTGCGTCGCGGCCGGATCTTCTTTCTTCGGCCCGGCGGATGCGCAGGATGACGTTGGTGACGTGCCCCGCGCATGCGCCGGCCCGAAGAAAAAAGATCCGGCCGCGACGGAGAGAAGATGGCGTCGCGGCGAAGAGAAGAACCGGAGCGTGTGAGTAAATTCAGACCCGCATGAAAATGGAGCATGGTCCAGATTTTTTCATGCTCCATCTTTTTTTAAATCCCTTTTATTGACCATCCGCGGGTATTTATCTACCCGCGGGTGGTCAATGCATCCCTATGGGGTGCGGATCCGCGGGCAGGAGAAGAGTTAAAATCTGCTGCGGATTTTAATTCTTATTTTGCCCGTGGACATGAGGCCTTATGACACCTACTAGCTCCTTTAGGAAATTTATGCAAAAGAAAGATGGAACAATACCACTACAGTGCCACCTATTGGAAGGCAGCATTCCTGCAAGTTAATGTCTGACTTTTCAACAGGCTTTCTAACAATGACTGGGAATATTATCCAAAGCCAGAGTCTTCTCCAGAAGGAAGACATGACGATGTACAGACAGCTGTTTCAGTGCAGAGCAGGTTGCTGGCTGTCTGGATGAGAGGCCCACGATGCGAGTCAAGAAGGGTATAGCTTCTCCGTAGAGTTTGGCTTATATTCCCAGTCATTGTTACAAGGCTTGTTAACGTCTGACATTGACTTGCAGGAATGCTGCCTTCCGATAGGTGGCGCTGTAGAGGCACTGTTGCATCTTGCATGGAGGAACATTGCACAGGACATGAATGGAGGTGGAATCTATTACAATTTCCTGTATTCTGACTACAAAATATAAAATACCATAAAAAATTCATGTAAAAAAATGAAATGGATGAAAAAACTTGAAATGCTCAGTATTTTTTATATAAAAACACTTCAAAAGTACAGTGTAAAACCGGCCTGAAAATGATTCAAAACGGATGCAGACCGTACACAGCTGTCCCATCATAGAAGGAGGAAGAAACTAAAGAAACTTCTGCTTTAAATGCATGCTGATTAAAAGAGGGGCAAAAGGTAAAAGTCATGGAACGGTGGTGACGCATTTCAAGCCTACAAAGCTTGGCTCTTACTCTTCGTCTGGTCCTACAGCATAAACACACAACATTTCTAAAAATTACATGCCCTCCTCACATGTGAAGACTAATTATATCACAAGTCGGATCACATGGTTAATATTAACCATTCAAGGGCATGAAGTCGTGGTTACATCGGAGGAGCCGAGAAATAAAATATTAATACACATAAAGGAGTGTTAGATTCTCCTCAGACTGCATGTACCAATGTCCCTCTGCAGAATGTGCCCCCCTCCCACTCTCCTCACTTTCTACCCTTAAATGTAATGCCCCTTTTTATTCAAATTTAATCCAATACTGGAGGTTGCAGCCCCTTCTTAGCCTTAAAGGCATACTCCAACCCTGCAGTCCATGGCCGCTTTCTTATGTACTTTACAGCCTTTCAGCATATACACTCAGAGGTCAGTTAGATTTTCCTCAGTTTGTGATCATGCAAAAGAATGATCATGCAAAATTTCACTTTTGTACGACACTGGGAAGTTAGGGAATTAGATTAGGTAAATTACATAGGGGGTCACTTAGTTTTGCACTTAGCATAGAATAATCAAGTTGTGACCCCTTTACTTTTCCTATTTAGGACCCAAGAAAAGCTCGTGCCAAATCTCATGTTTGTATGACATCGGGAAGGTAGAGAATTAGTGGTGAGTCAGTCAGTGAGTGAGCGAGTGAGTCAGTCAATCAGGGCTGTCGCCTTTTTATATGATGTTGCAGTGAGCCGCTTACTAATATAATATAGTGAAAGGGATTGGAGTCGAAAGCACAGGGCTGCTGTTTTAGAACCTGTGATGATGTCCTGTCATGTGATCAGGGGTGGAGCTCAGAGCCCCCGTGACTGATCACATGACAGTGACATCATTACATGTAACTCACAGTCACTCACGGACAGGTGGCCGTTAGTATTTTGATATAAATCAGAATAATTAAACATACATATGAATGCAGATGTGAATAAAGTGCGCCTCCAAGGGGAAAAAGTAGATATTAATCCGTATATTAATAAATATAGAAAAAAACCTGTTCTAGCATTAAGACCCCCGGTTGATGACAGCCGAGAGACAGGACGGCTCCCAGCCCCCTCCTCTGTGGGGTCTCCTGACCCGCTCAACACCTGTTACGGTCATATTATCTAAATGACCTTGATGATACGATACAAATGTTGGTAAGCAGCCGAGTCGCATCCCACACAAGCGCAATGTGTGCTTCCACAACCGACGAATGGCTGAACCCGCATACTGAACCTTTCAATAACACAATGTACGCTCTCGGCCCCTAGAAGAAGTTGTCGTGTTGCTGTAAAACCCGTCCTTCAGTTCCATCTCAGGCAGACATACAAATGATGAGAGTTGTGGTGATTAGATGAACGGTCTTGTCACCGGAGGCCCTAAAAGTGGTTCCCCCCTTGGCCTATAAGAGGCTCTCGGAGGCTCCTTGTGTGTAGTGACCTCTTCTTCCGCTTGTGTAGAGCTTGTTGACCACTAGACGCCTCTACGACGCAGAGAAGAGATTTCACCCCGTTACCAGAGGGGGGCGCATTATTGGGGTGTGAGAAGCTGGATGGTCGCATCCATGAATTGTCCCCACCGGCCGTTCTGTCCGGACTGTCAGCCCCAATGTCCACGTGTGGATTTTATTTATAAAGTCCGTGAGTCTTGCCGCTCATAGAAATGCATTAGCATCAGTAGGGCAGCTAAAGGCATGCGGATGGGATTTTTTCCCGGCTGCGGGTCGCCCGCACAGCAAGAAATCTCAGCATGCTCCATTTTCCTGCGGATCTCCCACACGGACGGCTCGCATTGAAATCAATGGAAGTCGTCCGCACCCGCGGCACACCTGCAGCTGTTTTTGTGCTGCGGATGTGCTGGATAGAAGGAGTTTAAAATAATGTGCACGGCGCATGTGCGCTACCGGCGTGCTGAGCATATCTGCCGGGAGGGAAAAAGAAGATCCGTCCGCGACAGTGGGGAGACCCGCAGTGTCCGGACAGGTGAGTGTGCTGGCATTCCCCGCCCATGTCTGCAGGCATGCAGGGATTCTGCTGTGGGAATTAATCAGCGGAATACATGCGTGCACGTGGGCATTAGGCCTTAGGGGGTGTTGGGACAAGTGGATGGGGGCGCACAAGGCGACTGGGCTCAGGACCCCCAACAGGCCACCAGTAGAGAGACCTGCCCCAAAAGCTTTAACTGGGTCAAATGTCATGAGGAATCAGATGAAACATAGGTATTAAAGGGGTTGTCCCGCGGCAGCAAGTGGGTCTATACACTTCTGTATGGCCATATTAATGCACTTTGTAATGTACATTGTGCATTAATTATGAGCCATACAGAAGTTATAAGAAGTTTTTCACTTACCTGCTCCGTTGCTGGCGTCCTCGTCTCCATGGAGCCGACTAATTTTCGCCGTCTAATGGCCAAATTAGCCGCGCTTGCGCAGTCCGGTCTTCTTCTTTTTTCAATGGGGCTGCTCGTGCTGGATGCCGGCTCCGTGTAGCTCCGCCATGTCACGTGCCGATTCCAGCCAATCAGGAGGCTGGAATCGGCAATGGACCGCACAGAAGCCCTGCGGTCCACCGAGTGAGAAGATCCCCGCGGCCATCTTCATCAGGTAAGTAAGAAGTCACCGGAGCGCGGGGATTCAGGTAAGCGCTCTCCGGTGTTCTTTTTTAACCCCTGCATCGGGGTTGTCTCGCGCCGAACGGGGGGGGGGGGGGGGGGGTTGAAAAAAAAAAAAAAAACGTTTCGGCGCGGGACAACCCCTTTAAGGAATGCTTGGGTTTCTTAACAAAAGAATCACCCCATATACATCTGTAGTGTGTGCTGTCCTCCACTAGATGGCGCCTGTCTGCTGAGGACTCAGCGCAGCTACTGAACTAGGACAGAAGAGGAGGAAAGCCGCAGCTATCAGTCACCTCACAGCCGGGATGTCTGATCCCACACAGGGAGTGAAGGGTTAATAATAACCTGCCATGACGGACACACAGACCTCCACCTGCAGAGCCCACAGCAGCTTCAAGGACCTGTGATGATGTCACTGTCATGTGATCAGTCACATGTGTGGGAGGGGTCAGGCTCCAGGCTGGGAGGAGTTTATACACATTACAGACACGGCTCTACTACCCCGTATACATTACATACACGGCTCTACTACCCCGTATACATTACACACACGGCTCTACTACCCCGTATACATTACACACACAGCTCTACTACCCCGTATACATTACACACACAGCTCCACTACCCCATATACATTACACACACAGCACTACTAACCCGTATACATTACACACACGGCTCTACTACCCCATATACATTACACACACAGCTCTACTACCCCGTATACATTACACACGCGGCTCTACTACCCCAGTATACATTACACACACGGCTCTACTACCCCATATACATTACACACACAGCTCTACTACCCCGTATACATTACACACACAGCTCTACTACCCCGTATACATTACACACACAGCTCTACTACCCCGTATACATTACACACACAGCTCTACTACCCCGTATACATTACACACACAGCTCTACTACCCCGTATACATTACACACACAGCTCCACTACCCCATATACATTACACACACAGCACTACTAACCCGTATACATTACACACACGGCTCTACTACCCCATATACATTACACACACAGCTCTACTACCCCGTATACATTACACACGCGGCTCTACTACCCCAGTATACATTACACACACGGCTCTACTACCCCATATACATTACACACACAGCTCTACTACCCCGTATACATTACACACACAGCTCTACTACCCCGTATACATTACACACACAGCTCTACTACCCTGTATACATTACACACACAGCTCTACTACCCCGTATACATTATA
This sequence comes from Eleutherodactylus coqui, assembly GCF_035609145.1. Taxonomy (NCBI): domain Eukaryota; kingdom Metazoa; phylum Chordata; class Amphibia; order Anura; family Eleutherodactylidae; genus Eleutherodactylus; species Eleutherodactylus coqui. The sequence goes on from NC_089841.1 coordinate 39,732,237, forward strand.
CACACAGCTCTACTATCCCGTATACATTACACACACGGCTCTACTACCCCGTACACATTTTACACACGGCTCTACTACCCCATATACATTACACACAGCTCTACTACCCCATATACATTACACATACAGCACTACTACCCTGTATACATTACACATACAGCACTACTACCCCGTATACATTACACACACGGCTCTACTCCCCCGTATACATTACACACACGGCTCTACTACCCCGTATACATTACACAGACAGCTCTACTACCCCGTATACATTACACACACAGCTCTACTACCCCGTATACATTACACACACAGCTCTACTACCCCGTATACATTACACACACAGCTCTACTACCCCGTATACATTACACACACAGCTCTACTACCCTGTATACATTACACACACAGCTCTACTACCCCGTATACATTACACATACAGCACTACTGAGAGGGAAATATATACATTTGTAGGTAGAAAATACGGGAAAAAAATATATATATATCGGTATGTGTCTTTCTTTTTATATGTATACTAATTCTATTTTTCCATACATACTAATTCTAGGCTAAAATGACAAAAACTTGATATGTCGCCTTTTATCAGATATTCCAAGGCTTTGCAAGGCGAAGACAAAATGTATCTTGAAAACCACAAGGAAGAACCGGATACAAAGGCCGCGTGCTTGGCTGCTTTCGCAGTATCTAGATAACGACTGTTTAACTACGTATATGAATAACACTGCCTCAGGCGGAAATGCAGACTTGCAGGATATGCAGTGGTCACACAACAAGATGTCCTAAAAGCAGAATGCCTTCGCATGTCTCAGCACAAGAAGCGGAACTGAAGGCCTTCACTGAGGTGTGTAGAGTGGCAGAAGATAAGACGGCAAACATTTACACTGATTCCCAGTATGATTTTGGCATAGCTCATGATTACGGCCCAACATGGAAGGCCAGACAGTTTATTACCTCAGCTGGACAGCTAATTAAGAATGGTGCAGCGGTGCAGAGTCTCATGGAGGCCCTACTTCTGCCTGACAAAGTGGAGAGCTCACACCAATTCCTACAATGGAGAAGCAAGAGGCAACACCCTTGCAGACCACACAGCAAAGGCAGCGGCCCTCAAGCCGTGGAAGAAAAGAAGACATTGACTAAATTTTGGACATTGATAAAAACTTTGACTTTGATATGCTAAGGACATTACAGTTACAGGCCAGCAAGGAAGAAAAGGAAAACTAGACTAAAAAAGGGAGCAACAGAACAGGACGGTGTATGACGAACAGTCAACAGAACTTGTCTACCATGGTCCCTGTGCCCCATGATGGCCCAGCTGATGCATGTGTGTGCAGGCTGCTGTTAGCAGTGGAGATAATTTTTTTTTTTCTCAAAATCGGCAGTGCAGAGCATTGCACCCGGCATTAGGGACAGAAGTGGTGCTTAGGCAGGGAGAGTGTTAGGAGTGAGTGTAGCCTTCAAGAACCTCAACGGTCCTTTCTAGGGCCACATTTAACCGTCTGCAGTACTGTGCTGGCTGCTGTTAGCTGTGTTCCTTTTTTTTTTTCTCAAAATCGGCGGTGCAGAGCATTGCACCCTGCATTGATACTACAGGCACAGAATTGTGTAGGCAGGGCCACAACACAGTTATCAGTCATTGAATAGGCACAGTGGGCCTTTCCTTTTAAACAAAAGGGAAAAAATTATATTTGCCCTGCCTCTGACAGCCATCAGGGCTCTGTGTACGTGTGTGCTGCATGGAGAACGTAAAAAAATCAGACGCAACCAGCTACGGTTGAGTGCAGCCTTGCGCCAATTTCTTTCCTGCCTGGGAAATACCTGCTCTGCCACAGTTAGTAACTCTGCAACAGTAAAGTTCTGTGACAGTTTTGCAGGGCCGCAACACAGTTATTAAAATTATTATTCAGTGAATAGACGCAGTGGGCCTATCCTTTTAAACAAAAGGGAAAAAAGTATATTTGCCCTGCCTCTGACAGCCGTCAGGGCTCTGTGTACGTGTGTGCTGCGTGGAGAACGTAAAAAAATCAGATGCAACCAGCTACGGTTGAGTGCAGCCTTGCGCCAATTTCTTTCCTGCCTGGGAAATACCTGCTCTGCCACAGTTAGTAACTCTGCAACAGTAAAGTTCTGTGACAGTTTTGCAGGGCCGCAACACAGTTATTAAAATTATTATTCAGTGAATAGACGCAGTGGGCCTTTCCTTTTAAACAAAAGGGAAAAAAGTATATTTGCCCTGCCTCTGACAGCCGTCAGGGCTCTGTGTACGTGTGTGCTGCGTGGAGAACGTAAAAAAATCAGACGCAACCAGCTACGGTTGAGTGCAGCCTTGCGCCAATTTCTTTCCTGCCTGGGAAATACCTGCTCTGCCACAGTTAATAACTCTGCAACAGGAAAGTTCTGTGACACTTTTGCAGGGCCGCAACACAGTTATTAAACTTATTATTCATTCACTAGAGGCAGTGGGCCTTTCCTTTTTAAAAAAAGTTAAAAAATTATATTTGGCCTGCAGGCTTGCGCCAATTTATTTCCTGCCTGTGAAATCAAATCACTGGTAATACAGCATGCTGAGGGGTAGGGGTAAGCCTAGAGGACGTGGACGTGGCCGAGGACGCGTAGGCCCAAGTGAGGGTGTGGGCACAGGGCGAGCTCCTGATCAAGGTGTATCGCAGCCGACTGCTGCGCGATTAGGAGAGAGGCACGTTTCTGGCGTCCCCACATTCATCGCCCAATTAATGGGTCCACGCGGGAGACCTTTATTAGAAAATGAGCAGTGTGAGCAGGTCCTGTCCTGGATGGCAGAAAGTGCTTCGAGCAACCTATCGTCCAGCCACAGTTCTGCGCCGTCCACTGCTGCAAATCCGAATCCTCTGTCTGCTGCTCCTCCTTCCTCCCAGCCTCCTCACTCCACTACAATGACACATGCTCAGGAGCGGGAAGACTCCCAGGAACTGTTCTCGGGCCCCTGCTCAGATTGGGCAGCAGTGGTTCCTCTCCCACCAGAGGAGTTTATCGTCACTGATGCACAACCATTGGAAAGTTCCCGGGGTCCGGGGGATGAGGCTGGGGACTTCCGCCAACTGTCTCAAGAACTTTCTGTGGGTGAGGAGGACGATGACGATGAGACACAGTTGTCTTGCAGTGAGGTAGTAGTAAGGGCAGTAAGTTTGAGGGAGGAGCGCACAGAGGATTCGGAGGAAGAGCAGCAGGACGATGAGGTGACTGACCCCACCTGGTGTGCAACGCCTACACAGGACAGGTCTTCAGAGGGGGAGGCACGGGCAGCAGCAGGGCAGGTTGCAAGAGGCAGTGCGGTGGCCAGGGGTAGAGGCAGGGCCAGACCGAATAATCCACCAACTGTTTCCCAAAGCGCACCCTCGCGCCATGCCACCCTGCAGAGGCCGGGGTGCTCTAAGGTCTGGCAGTTTTTCACAGAGACGCCTGACGACCAACGAACAGTGGTGTGCAACCTTTGTCGCGCCAAGATCAGCCGGGGAGCCACCACCAACAGCCTCACCACCACCAGCATGCGCAGACATATGATGGCCAAGCACCCCACAAGGTGGGACGAAGGCCGTTCACCGCCTCCGGTTTGCACCGCTGCCTCTCCCCCTGTGCCCCAACCTGCCACTGAGATACAACCCCCCTCTCAGGACACAGGCACTACCGTCTCATGGCCTGCACCCACACCCTCACCTCCGCTGTCCTCGGCCCCATCCACCAAGGTCTCGCACCGCACAGTCCAGCCGTCGCTAGCGCAAGTACGCCGCCACGTACCCGCACGCTCAATCGTTAACCGTCCACATAGCCAAATTTATCAGCCTTGAGATGCTGCCGTATAGGGTTGTGGAAACGGAGGCTTTCAAAGCTATGATGGCGGCGGCGGCCCCGCGCTACTCAGTTCCCAGTCGCCACTACTTTTCCCGATGTGCCGTCCCAGCCCTGCACGACCACGTCTCCCGCAACATTGTACGCGCCCTCACCAATGCGGTTAGTGGCAAGGTCCACTTAACTACGGACACGTGGACAAGCACAGGCGGGCAGGGCCACTACATCTCCCTGACGGCACATTGGGTGAATTTAGTGGAGGCTGGGACAGAGTCAGAGCCTGGGACCGCTCACGTCCTACCCACCCCCAGAATTGCGGGCCACAGCTCGGTGGTGGTATGTTCGGCGGTGTATGCTTCCTCCACTAAAGCACCCTCCTCCTCCTCCTCAACCTCTGTCTCGCAATCTAGATGTGTCAGCAGCAGCAGGACGTCGCCAGCAGTCGGTGTCGCGCAGCGTGGCAGCACAGCGGTGGGCAAGCGTCAGCAGGCCGTGCTGAAACTACTCAGCTTAGGAGATAGGAGGCACACGGCCCACGAACTGCTGCAGGGTCTGACAGAGCAGACCGACCGCTGGCTTGCGCCGCTGAGCCTCCAACCGGGCATGGTCGTGTGTGACAACGGCCGTAACCTGGTGGCGGCTCTGCAGCTCGGCAGCCTCACGCACGTGCCATGCCTGGCCCACGTCTTTAATTTGGTGGTTCAGCGCTTTCTGAAAAGCTACCCACGCTTGTCAGACCTGCTCGTAAAGGTGCGCCGGCTCTGCGCTCATTTCCGCAAGTCCCACACGGACGCTGCCACCCTGCGCACCCTGCAACATCGCTTTAATCTGCCAGTGCACCGACTGCCGTGCGACGTGCCCACACGGTGGAACTCTACGCTCCACATGTTGGCCAGGCTCTATGAGCAGCGTAGAGCAATCGTGGAATACCAACTCCAACATGGGCGGCGCAGTGGGAGTCAGCCTCCTCAATTATTTTCAGAAGAGTGGGCCTGGTTGGCAGACATCTGCCAGGTCCTTGGAAACTTTGAGCAGTCTACCCAGGTGGTGAGCGGCAATGCTGCAATCATTAGCGTCACCATTCCTCTGCTATGCATCTTGAGAAGTTCCCTGCAAACCATAAAGGCAGCCGCTTTGCGCTCGGAAACGGAGGCGGGGGAAGACAGTATGTCGCTGGATAGTCAGAGCACCCTCCTGTCTATATCTCAGCGCATTCAGGAGGAGGAGGAGGAGGAGCATGAGGAGGAGGGGGAAGAGACAGCTTGGCCCACTGCTGACGGTGCCCCTGCTGCTTGCCTGTCATCCTTTCAGCGTGCATGGCAGGAGGAGGAGGAGGAGGAGGAGGAGGAGGATCCTGAAAGTGATCTTCCTAGTGAAGACAGCCATGTGTTGCGTACGGGTACCCTGGCACACATGGCTGACTTCATGTTAGGATGCCTTTCTCGTGACCCTCGCGTTGCACGCATTCTGGCCACTACGGATTACTGGGTGTACACACTGCTCGACCCACGCTATAAGGAGAACCTTCCCAGTCTCATTCCCGAAGAGGAAAGGGGTTCGAGAGTGTTGCTATACCACAGGACCCTGGCGGACAAGCTGATGGTAAAATTCCCATCCGACAGCGCTAGTGGCAGAAGACCCAGTTCCGAGGGCCAGGTAGCAGGGGAGGTGCGGAGATCGAGCAGCATGTACAGCCCAGGCAGTGCAACAGTCTTTAAGGGCCTGGACAGCTTTATGGCTCCCCACCAAGACTGTGTCACCGCTCCCCAGTCAAGGCTGAGTCGGCGGGAGCACTGTAAAAGGATGGTGAGGGAGTACGTAGCGGATCGCACGACCGTCCTCCGTGACGCCTCTGCCACCTACAACTACTGGGTGTCGAAGCTGGACACGTGGCCTGAACTAGCGCTGTATGCCCTGGAGGTGCTTGCTTGTCCTGCGGCTAGCGTCTTGTCGGAGAGGGTGTTTAGTGCGGCTGGGGGAATCATCACAGATAAGCGTACCCGCCTGTCAACCGACAGTGCCGACAGGCTAACACTCATCAAGATGAACAAAGCCTGGATTTCCCCAGACTTCTCTTCTCCACCAGCGGACAGCAGCGATACGTAAGCAATATGTAGGCTGCACCTGCGGATGGAAGCTACGTTCTCTCTCACCATCCAAAACGGGGACATTTCTGCTTCATCAATCTGTGTCTAATATTCCTCCTCCTCCTCCTGCTTCTCCTCCTGAAACCTCACGTAATCACGCTGAACGGGCAATTTTTCTTAGGGCCACAAGGCTCACTCATCTAATTTTTCGAAACAATTTTTATATGTTTCAATGCTCTTAAAAGCGTTGAAACTTTAACTTGAACCAATTTTTCGTTAAACTGGGCTGCCTCCAGGCCTAGTTACCAATTAAGCCACATTAACCAAAGCGATTAATGGGTTTCACCTGCCATCTTGGTTGGGCATGGCCAATTTTTACTGAGGTACATTAGTACTGTTGGTACACCAATTTTTTGGGGCCCTCACCTACAGTGTAATCATAGCAATTTGTATGTTCTTCACCTGCACTCATGGTACAGAAGTGTGTGTGGGGTTGGCCTACACTTTAGCTACATAAATGTAACTTGGGCCTTGGCTATACTGCAGCTACTGAAATGGAACTAAGACTGCGCTCCCACTATACTGCTGCTTCGGAATTGTTACTGGGGCCTGTCTTGAGTGCTACTATTGCTGACATGGAACGAAGACTGCGCTCCCACTATACTGCTGCTTCGGAATTATTACTGGGGCCTGTCTTGAGTGCTACTATTGCTGACATGGAACGAAGACTGCGCTCCCACTATACTGCTGCTTCGGAATTGTTACTGGGGCCTGTCTTGAGTGCTACTATTGCTGACATGGAACGAAGACTGCGCTCCCGCTATAATGCTGCTTCGGAATTGTTACTGGGACCTGTCTTGAGTGCTACTATTGCTGACATGGAACGAAGACTGCGCTCCCGCTATAATGCTGCTTCGGAATTGTTACTGGGGCCTGTCTTGAGTGCTACTATTGCTGACATGGAACGAAGACTGCGCTCCCGCTATAATGCTGCTTCGGAATTGTTACTGGGACCTGTCTTGAGTGCTACTATTGCTGACATGGAACGAAGACTGCGCTCCCGCTATAATGCTGCTTCGGAATTGTTACTGGGGCCTGTCTTGAATGCTACTATTGCTGACATGGAACGAAGACTGCGCTCCCGCTATAATGCTGCTAGTGATATGTTAGTGGGGCCTGTCCTAATGCTACGGCTGAAATGTTACGAATTCTGGGCTCTGCCTATACCGCTGCTAATGGTATGTCTCTGGGGTGTGGAAACAGAGGCTTCCCAAAGACATGATGGCGGCGAGGCCATTTCCCACCAACGCGGTTACTGTTAAGGTGCATATAACCACGGACACGTGTAGAGGACACGTAGTGCCTCAAAAACATCCCCCTCCTCCTCCAACAGGGAAAACAAACATTCTTGGCAAATGCCTTTGCATTGGTTCGTCTGGTGGCAGTCCAAGAATTTCACCTTTACCGACACTACAAGAGAGCCCCCCCACCATCCCCCCGCCACGGCCCACTTAATCCTGGCCACATTCCGAAAACCAACAAAATAAAACCGCGCTACTAGGTCCGCAGTCACCACCACATTACCACCAACGCGGTTACTGTTAAGGTGCATATAACCACGGACACGTGTAGAGGACACGTAGTGCCTCAAAAACATCCCCCTCCTCCTCCAACAGGGAAAACAAACATTCTTGGCAAATGCCTTTGCATTGGTTCGTCTGGTGGCAGTCCAAGAATTTCACCTTTACCGACACTACAAGAGAGCCCCCCCACCATCCCCCCGCCACGGCCCACTTAATCCTGGCCACATTCCGAAAACCAACAAAATAAAACTGCGCTACTAGGTCCGCAGTCACCACCACATTACCACCAACGCGGTTACTGTTAAGGTACATATTACCAGTCTGACTGGGGCATGCAGAGACACCTTGACAGAATGAATAGTGTGTGGCACATAGGTTCCCCATTGCTATGCCCACGTGTGCAGCTCCTGATGGCGGTGGCACAGGATTCTATTTCTCATTGCTTCTGTACAGCATTGTGAGCTATCGCCCCACCACTTTTAAAGAGGGTCGCTGCCTAGCCGTGCCAACCCCTCTGCAGTGTGTGCCTGCGGTTCCTCCTCATGGCAGACGCACTTCTAAATAGACATGAGGGTGGTGTGGCATGAGGGCAGCTGAAGACTGCGCAGGGACACTTTGGTGTGCTTTGGGGGGGGGGGGGGGGCGGTTGGGCAGCATGTAACCCAGGAGAAGTGGCAGTGGAGTGTCATGCAGGCAGTGATTGTGCTTTGTTGTAGCTAGTGTGGTGCTTAGCAAAGGTATGCCATGCTAATGAGGGCTTTTCAGAAGTAAAAGTTTTTGGGAGGGGGGGGGCCCCACTCTTGCCGCTATTGTGGCTTAATAGTGGGACCTGTGAACTTGAGATGCAGCCCAACACGTAGCCCCTCGCCTGCCCTATCCGTTGCTGTGTCGTTCCCATCACTTTCTTGAATTGCCCAGATTTTCACACATGAAAACCTTAGCGAGCATCGGCGAAATACAAAAATGCTTCGGTCGCCCATTGATTTCAATGGGGTTCGTTATTCGAAACGAACCCTCGAGCATCGCGAAAAGTTCGTTCCGAGTAACGAGCACCCGAGCATTTTGGTGCTCGCTCATCTCTAACTAAAACCCATTAGTGTAGTAACCCGCTAGTGTGAGATGCATTAATGGTGTTATAACTGAGTGTGATTAATAGCCCGTTTACACACAACAATTGTCACTCAAAATTTGTTCAAATGAGCAAAAGTGAGCCATAATCGTTATGTGTGAACACAAAGCCATTGTGCACTAATTTGTTCAGTTGTAATTGGTCATGGAGTATGAGCCTGCATAAAATAGTCGCTAGTTTGTTCACTTGTCTTCAGGTTTAAACAGTAGTTGTTCAGTCGTTCCTACAACTTTAGGGGAGGGGCGATTGCCTAGCTAAACACAATGACCCATTCAAAAGCCAATCCGCATACTGCAACAGTAGTCAATGGCTTTTTCTTTGCACGAATTAAAAATCATCCACCTAGAGATTCTCCGCATATGCACATGCCCACCTGAGCAAATAATTGTCCACTTATCTTAGCTATGTCCACTTTACATATATTCACTATTAAACATGTGAATATATATATATATATTTTTTTTTATTAAGGACATACTGTGTGTACCCTCAGACAGAGCTCCCCCTTTTTTTTCTATTCTATCCTCTCTTTTATTTGGCAATCAACTGCAGAGATGGCAACTAGGAGCCAGATGGCCGCTAAGCTGCAGGGCCAGATGACCAAGTTGCTGGAAGAGGACGATGCCCAGAACCAAGCCATCGTTGACTCTGGGCCAGAGATGGATGGCTCCTGTTAGATCTGGCAGACGTGGGCGTCGCCTTCTGAAACTGTGATTGCCTTTTTCCAACACTGTAGGGGTTAAATTGGTTCTGGCTCTTCCACACAGCTGCAGATTGTTTGTCACCTCTTCACCACTATATAGATGCCTCAGACCTGACCGCCTGTGCTGCAGTGTTATTGTATGAGTCCTCTCATAAATGCATGTGTTGCAGTCGCTCCTGCTGTTCCGGTGTTTCCAGTTGGTGCCTAAGGCCCATTTACACCAGGAGATGATCGCTCAAAGATCACTCAAACGACAGTTTGAGTGACAGCTTTGAGCGATCATTTTGCATAAACTATTAAGTAGCTGCTCAGCTACTTAAGTACCAATTAGGTTTGCAAATAAAGCCTTCACTGAACACAATTAATAGCCCAAGGGCTATTATCTGTGCTCACATCCTTTGTCCTCTATGGGGAAACAATGCTATCAGCACTCCCCATGGAGAACTTCTGATAAGAGTGAAGGACGATTTTTAGATTAGCTGAATTTAACGATCAGCTAACAGTGCCCGAAAAGCGCACAATGGGCATACATTTACATGCACCGATTATTGCTTAGCCATTTTTTTGCGATCACCGGCTGGTGTAAATAGGCCTTTAGTCTTCAGTGTGCTCAGTACTTCCAGTTTAGATCTGAACTTATGTGCTCTCTCTTTGATTCTTAAGATTGCTTGGTGTTATCCAGTTCCTGGCTTACTGGTGACCAGTCTTGACACGGTTAATCAGCGCCCTGGCTCTTGCACAGGGCAGCCCTTATCAGAGTGAATTCTCTGCTGTTGATAGGCAGGGACTTTCCACTACCTCCTACCAGCAAAGGGCTAGATTCACGGTCATCTTTGCATTCCAAGTTACGTCTTCAGCTGTGAGCATCCAGGTTTCCAGAGTCGGCTGTTAGCGCTGCCGGTCTGATCCATTTACTGGTTGGGCGATACATTGGATCCACATTATCCGTTTAAATCCCTAACAGCTCCCTAGGAGAGCAGACTAAGGCCCTCAGGTGGACTCTTTGCCAGTCATCGACAAGCCTTTATAGAGGGTCACTGTGAATCTGATCGGGGCCCTGGCCCTTCCCAGCATCTCTGGGAAATGCTTCATCCTGACTGTAGTTGACTATGCCACACAATACCCTGAGGCCATGGCCCTTTCCTACCTATGGGCTGTGAAGGTGGCTGATGCCTTAATAGCTATATTTTCACGTGTAGGATTTCGCAGGGAGATGCTTACAGATCAGGGGCCCCAAGTCATGTCCAGACTCATGCAAGGTCTCTGTGCCAGAATGCAGGTGCAACATCTGCTAGCCAGCCTATATCAACCCCAGACCAATGGCCTGTGTGAGTGATACAATAGCACCCTGAAGCAGATGCTGAAGATCTTAGTTGACTCATACGGACATGACTGAGAGTGTTACCTCCAGCACCGGCTATTTGCTTACAGAGAGGTACCTCAGGCCTCAACGGGTTTCTCACCCTTTGGGCTCCTGTATGGGAAGTGGATCCAGAAAGGACTGGATGACCCGGTTCTGTGTGAACTACAGGTTGAATGCGATCACGGTGTCCACCGCTTATCCGCCCCACATCGATGAGCTGTTGGACAAACTGGTGGGTGCCCGGTACCTCACCATAATGGATTTAAGCCATGGGTATTGACAAATACCCATGACACAGAAGGCACGAGAGACGTCTCCTTGAATAATTCTCCGGCTACTTTCCAGTGCTTGGTAGATCGGCTGCTCGAGGGACACGGGGAGTATGCCGTTGCATACCTAGACGACATCGCCATCACTTGGGAGGAATACCTGGAGCACCTGTTGCAAGTGCTCAGGCAAATTCAGGCAGCAGGTCTCACCATCAAGCCTGAGAAGTGCCAGATCAGCATGCAAGAGTTACAGTACCTAGGGCACCATGTAGGTGGGGGAACACTGAAGCCATAGCCCGGGAAGGTAAACACCATCCTGTCCTGGCCCAGCCTCAAAACCAAGAAGCAGGCCATGTCCTTCTTGGGTAGTACCGTATGTTTGTACCCTACTACAGTGCCCTGACCAAGCCCCTTACCGACCTGACAAAGAAAAATCTGCCTCAGGTTGTGAGCTGGACCTCAGAATGCCAGCAGTCATTCGTAGCTCTAAAGAGTGCCATCTCCAGCACTCTGGTCCTGCAGGCCCCAGATTTCACTGCGAGGTTTGGGGTGTAGACCGATGTCAGTGCTTATGGGCTTAGAAATGTCTACAGTTAGGTAAACGCAAAGGAGGAAGAACACCCTGTTCTTTACCTCAGCTAGAAGCTCCTGCCTAGAGAGGTGGCATACGCCAAAATCGAAAAAAAATGCTTAGCCATAGTTTGGGCCCTACAGAAGTTACAGCCATATCTATACAGGTGTAACTTCATGGTAGTCACGGATCACAACCCGGTCAGCTGGTTGAACCATGAGGCCGGAGAAAATGGCAAGCTCCTACACTGGAGTCTGGCGCTGCAGTCCTACGACTTCCCTATCCAGCCCAAGAACATGGCAATGCTGATGACTATTCCATCAAGACGAGACAACAGGGAGTGATCTGTAGAGATCAACCACCGTCGCTCACCCAAAGAAGGGGGGGGGGGGTGATATAGGGCAGCCTGAAAGTCGTCACTTATCTTGCTGCATCAGTCTATCACCTTTCAGGTTCCAGAGAAAGCTGGGTGGCCAGACAGCTGTCACTCTGCTATTCCCAGTTCCCACAGAACTCACCTGTATCCCCCCCCCCTCCCCAATTGTCTTAGAAGTGTTACTGTCCCCAGGCAGGGGGAGCAGATGTCCTCCTCATACAAACAAGGGGGCATTGACAAGTGTGCTAATTTGTATATGGCCCTGGCTGTCTTTTGAAGCAAAGGATATGAAGCAGACAAACTGGCACCAGAGATCATGGATTTTCATTGAGAAAATCTATAATGGGGATTGTGGATCACCAGAAGTTCTCAGTGCAAGGGAGGTTATATTATTATGACCGGGAGGGCGCGGCGGACCTAACACAGCCACTCCTATCGTTATGCAACCCCCAGAACCCACCGAACGGCCTTATGCACAGTAGTTCATCAGCTGCATATTGCGTTTTGTTCCCCCAGATAGTAGGGGTTATGATATGCAGCATGGCCACCATAATTTTCCCATGGGAAGGTCTCTTGGAGAAATATGGCCAAAAAATTAAATTGAGTTTCCATCGAAGTGGGCTACGCATTCATTCAACCCACCCCTTGGTGATGTCGAAAGGAGGCCAGAGGAGGTGTTGGCTGAGGAGAACTTAAAGCAGAGAGGATTACTGTCCCATGTGTTACACCTCAGAGATTCACTTAGGCGCAGGGCTGCACATTGTTCCTGTGACTCCGCACTACTACCCCAGCCTGGTATCTTTCTGGTAATTTATCCGTTTATTTTTAGCATGTTTGTGTGTGTATTCCTGTATACCCTTGTACTCCTATGTAGCAACCTTCTTGCATATCCTTTGTATGAATATATATATGTTAATTTGGTACAGATTTTTTCTTGTTCGCACGGAAATTTTTCATCAAGTCATGGTTACTTCAAAGGAATGGAGGAATAAAATATGTATACACATGGAGGAGCGTTAGATTCTCCTCAGGCTGCATGTACCGATGTCCTGCTGCAGAATGTGCCACCCCTTCCTCTCTCCTAACTTTTTACCCTTAAAAGGTAACACCCCTTTTATTCAAATTTAACCCCAGACTGGAGGTTATAGTGCTTCCTTAGCCTAAAAGGCATGCTGCATCCCTGCAGTCCATGGCCACTTCCTTATGTACTTTACAACCTTTCAGTATATGCACATAGAGGTCAGTTAAATTGTCCTCAGTATATACACATAGAGGTGAGGTATATTCTCCTCAGTATATGCACACAGAGTTCAGTTAGATTGCTGTGCCAAATTTCACGCTTGAAAAAAAAAGAGGAAGTTACATTACATAGGGGTGCACTTAGTTTTGCACTTAGCATTGAATAATCGAGTTGTGAGCCCTTTACTTAACCTATAAAGGACCTAGACAACGCTCCTGCCAAATTTCACATCTGTACGACATTGGAAAGTTACATTACATAGGAGTGCACTTACTTTTGTACTCAGCATTGAATAATCAAATTGTGACCCTCTAACTTTTCCTATTTAGGAATTAAAAGAATTGTAATGCCAAATTTCATGTTTGTACAAAATTAGGTACATTACATAGGGGTGCCAATACTTTTGCAATTAGCATTGAATAATCAAGCTGTGACCACTTTATTTTTCCTATTTAGGACCTAAAGAATGGCCGTGTCAAATTTCATGTTTGTACGACATCGGGAAGTTAGAGAATTAGTGGCGAGTCAGTCAAGGCTTTCACTCTTATATATAGAGATCTATCTATCTATATAATTTGCACCACTAGTTTTTTTAGAATAAATCTGCAATTTGTTAGTTACGCCTTGTCTGTTTGAAAACGAATCATACTCCGAAGTGATGGTAGTCCAATCCAATGTCCAGCTCGCCTCAAGAATAAGCTGGTGGTCCACTTGTAGTCTGGTGACCCCACACCCGCAATTGCGCTAGAGCGATTGGACTCTGCCAGGACAAATTGGACACAACGCTTAGGCTGGGTTCACACTGGGTGGATTTGCCGCGGAAATTAAGTCCGGAATTTTGCCGCGGCAAATCCACTTGCTGCCGCTAATCCCAGGATTAGCCAGCCATGGGGACGAGATTTCTCAGAAAAGCTGCAGCAAAGCCAGTGCTGCGGCGCGGATTTGCTGGCCGCATGTTCATTTTTTTTTCTTCTTCCGCTGCGGCCGCACTCTCCTCTATGGGAGCGCCGGCCACAGCGGAAGAGCGTGTGGCCAGGCAGCTTTAAAACCCGCGGCTAAGTGCCGCGGGTTTTGAAGCAGCGGATTCCCCGCAAAAATCTTGCGGCTTTTTCGCTGCGGACAAACCGTGAGATCTCCGCCCAGAATCCGCCCAGTGTGAACCCAGCCTTAAAGCGATTATCTCTCCCCTCCACTCTGCCTGACAGTGAGGATTGCAAACGATTATCTTTACGTGTAAACACTCATCATTTGAAAGGAAAAAAGTTGTTGAGTTGTTCATTCAAATGACAATCGTTGCATGTAATTTGGCCTTCAATATCACATTGGTCATACACATGAGATAAGGATTGTCCAGAATGGTTCCAATTAATTGTATGTCTCCTCATTTATATAAACAGTTCAATCATCAGCATGTCAGATTAAACCGGCAGATCAGGGAGAGGTCTTGTGCAAAGTGTCAAAATGATAAACTGTAGGTGTCTGATCATGCCACACATGTAGAGTTTGCGAAGAGCAAATGAAAAAATCCAATCTGACAGATGACATTCGGCCATCATGAAAGATCATTTGTATACAATTTTTAGAATGATGGTCAGCCAAAATCGTTAAATTACTACAGGCTAGTAGTCATAATGCCCTGATGACTGGGGGCCTGCAGTCTCATACATCTACTAACAGGCTTACAGGATGAACCAGCTGGGAGGACGGGGCCCGGACTGCAGGATCGGTCATCCCCAATAATCCCACAGACCACAGAATAACATATCTGCAGCCGCTGACTGAGGAGGATCTGTGACTCCCCTCTGCTGTATTTAGTGGTTACTACTCACCTGGGCGGTTACCTGTAGGAATCTCCTCTTTACACCGCTGATCGCCCCTTACATTTGTCTCTGTAGTATTATTATCGGTCAGATCGTCATCCTGATACAAAAGCTGTGAGACAAATATTGTAAAAGTCCCCGTGTATTTAGTCCTGTCTATTACCTGCTGATGGGAGCGGCTGGCGGGTCTCCATCATGGCCTCCTTGTACAGATCCTTGTGTCCTTCTAAATACTCCCATTCTTCTATGGAGAAATAGACAGCGACATCCAGACACCTTATAGGAACCTGACAACACAATATACAGTCCCCGGTGCTGTTACTGTATAATAATAATAATAAAGAACTTTATTTGTATAGCGCCAACATATTCCGCAGCGCTTACATAGACAGGGGGAATACAGAAAGACGAAATACAAAAATTACAGAACCACGGTTACATAGTAATCAGTTGATGAAAACAAAAGGGGTGAGGGACCTGCTCCAACAAGCTTACATACTACAAATAGTGGAGTGATACAGAAGGTAAAGGGGCTGGAGATGTGCGCGGTATGGCGAGGTGGAGAGTGAGCGATGTTATACACATAGACAATGGTCAGACATTTAGCCATGTGACGGCAGAAACAGTATGACTGCAGGATCGGTTTATGATGGCTAGCAAAGATAGCAGTCAATAAGTCAGGGAGCATGTTATCAGGCGGAGTACAGAGGGGTTTGTTTAGGGAATGCGGTATGCCTCCCTGAAGAGGTGCGTTTTTAGAGCACGCCTGAAGTTTTGCGAGTCCTGGATTGCTCGGGTAGCTTTCGGTAGTGCGTTCCTGAGGACCGGTGCTGCTCTGGAGAAGTTTTAGAGGCAGGAATGAGAAGTTCGAATTAAAGGGGCGATCAGTCTGGTTTCGTTAGCAGAGCGGAGAGCCCGGGCTGGGTGATGGATTGAGATAAGGGAGGCAAAATAGGGTGGTGCTGCACTGTGGAGGGCTTTGTGGATGAAGGTAGCGAGTTTAAATTGAATTCTGTATTTAACGGCAGCCAGTGCAGTGACTGGAACAGGGCACAGCATCCGAGTAGCGGCTGGACAGGAAGATGAGCCTGGCTGCCACATTCAGGATGGATTGGAGAGGGTCGAGTCTGGTGCAGGGGAGGCCGATCAGCAACGAGTGGCAATAATCGAGCCGGGAGTGGATAAGAGCAACAGTAAGCGTTTTTAACGTGTCCACAGTGAGAAAAGAGCGGATTCTTGCAATGTTCATGAGGTGCAGCTGACATGTTCGGGCCAGAGATTGGATGTAGGGGTAATGATAGATCAGAGTCGAATATGACCCCAAGGCAGCGGGCATGTTGTCTAGGAGTTATGGTGGCGCCACACACTTAGATGGAGATGTCAGGATGAGGTCGTTTAGTGGAGGGTGGAAATATCAGTAAGTCAGTTTTGGAGAGGTTTAGTTTTAGGTAGAGAGCGGACATAGTGTTAGAGACAGTGGACAGACAGTCGGTGATGTTTTGGAAGAAAGGTGCAGAGATGTCACGGGAAGAGGTGTATAGCTGGGTGTCATCAGCATACAGGTGGTATTGGAGGCCAAATCTCCTGATGGTTTGTCCAATAGGGGCTGTGTAGATGGAGAAAAGAAGGGGGCCAATGACCAAGCCCTGGGGGACCCCAACAGCAAGGGGAAGAGGAGGGGAGGTAGAGCCAGTAAAGGAGACACTGAGAGAGTGGTCAGATAGGTAGGAGGAGAACCAGGAGAGAGCAGTGTCCTTTAGGCCGATGGAGCGAAGCCTACTGAGAAGGAGTTTGTGGTCAACAGTGTCAAATGCTGCCGAAAGGTCGAGGAGGATCAGTAGGGAGTAATCTCCCCTCAATTTGGCTGTCAATAGGTCATTGGATACCCTTGTAAGGGCAGTTTCTGTCGAGTGTTGAAGTCGGAAGCCAGACTGTAGGGGGTCTAGGAGAGAGTGCTCTGATAGGTAGCTTACAAGGCGGGAGTAAACCAGGCATTCTTGTAGTTTGGAGATGAAGGGGAGATTAGAGATGGGTCGGTAGTTTGCAGCATCAGTCGCATCCAGAGTCGGCTTCTTTAGCAGTGGGGATATGATGGCATGTTTGAAAGAAGAGGGAAAGATGCCAGAGGTCCGAGAGAGGTTGAATATAGTGGTGAGATGGAAGATGACCACAGGGAAGAGAGATGGGAGGAGGTGTGAGGGGAGGGGGTCGCTAGCGCAGGTTGTGGGGCGAACAGAGAAGAGCAATTTGGAGACTTCTTCCTCTGTTGCTGGTCTGAGTACAGACAGTGAGCAGGAGCTAGATGCGGAGCTGACAAAACTAGGGTCAAGGCTAGTCTGGGATTGGGAAGTTATTTCCTGACGAATGTCATCAATTTTCTTTTTGAAGTAAGCAGCCAGCTCTTCAGCACTGAGATCCATCACCGGGGGCTGCGGTTTAGGGCTGAGAAGAGAGTGAAAAGTATCAAAGAGCCGTTTAGGGTTGTGCGATAGTGAGGAGACTAGAGAGGAGAAATAGACTTGTTTGGCGTGGTGGAGGGCGAGGTTGTAGGTTCCGAGCATGAATTTGTAGTGGAGGAAGTCTGCGGACGTTTGCGACTTCCTCCACAGCCATTCAGCACTTCTAGAGCACGGCTGGATGAAGCGCGTTTGAGGCGTGAGCCAGGGTTGCCACGTACTACATCGGATGGCACGGGTCATGGGGGGCGCCGCTTCATCCAGGGCATGTTTGAGAGCGGTATTGTAGTGAGCGGCAGCCAGGTTGGGGCAGCAGAGGAGAGAGATAGGGGACAGAGAGGACTGTAGGGATTCAGCAAAGTCCTGGGTGTGAATGGCTTTAAGGTTCCTGTAGGTACGGTAGGTAGGTGGGTCTGGAGAGATGTTAGGGGGTGTGACAGAGAAAGAGTGGAGGTCATGATCTGAGAGTGGGAGAGGGGGGTTAGTGAAGTTGGAAGCAGAGCAGAGACTGAGGAAGACCAGATCAAGAGTGTTGCCATCCCTGTGAGTGGGAGAGGCTGTAAGTTGAGAGAGACCAAGGGAGGAGGTGAGCGAAAGAAGCTGAGAGGCAGATGGGGAGTTGGGGTCATTAGTGGGGATGTTAAAATCACGTAAGATGAGGGTTGGAATTTCGCAGGATAGGAAGTGGGGGAGCCAGACAGCAAAGTGGTCCAAAAACAGGCGAGGAGCACCCGGGGTCGGTAGATAACTGCTATTCGCATTGACAGCGGACGGAAAAGACATAGCATATGTACTTCAAATGATGGAAAAGTGAGTTATGGTATAAGGGGGATGACCTGGTAGGTACATTTCAGGGAGAGAAGAGCACCTTCTCCTCCACCACGCCTGTCATCTGGTCTCGGGGTATGAGACAACTGTAGGCCATTGTAAGACAGTACAGCAGGGGAGCCCGTGTCAGACTGCTGTATCCACGTTTCGGTGTGAGCGAGCAGATTTAAAGATTTAGCAGTAAAAAAATCATCGTGGCTGGTGGAGAGTTTATTACTTGCTGACTGGCAGTTCCAGAGCGCACATTTAAAGGAGTCAGGGGAGCGTATGCATGGGCTAGCAGTTGGGTTTGGGGATTCTATTATTGAGTTAGGTAGGTGGTGATAGCTAGGAGCAGTGGAGGGTGGGCCAGGATTGGGAGAGATATCCCCAGCTGCTAGTAGCAGCAGGATAGTGAGGGTTAGCAGATGGTTAGGAGATTTATGAGGGCGACTGTTATGTTTGTTAGTTGTATTAGGGGGTTTGAGGCTAAGCAAGAAGGTAAAGAGTGCATGCGAGCTGTGCATAGGTGAGGACAGGAAAGAGGGGCTAATGTGAATAGAGCGCCCCAGAGGTTGGCACGTGAAAGAAGTTCTGAAACTGAGAGCAAGAATGAGAACAGAGGTGACAGCATTATTGATAGCTTTGAAGTGTAAAGCCTTTAGCCAGAGTTTGAGGCCTACCTGACTCCTACCTTGTCAAACTGCCATGGTCAAACTGCATCACACTTCACCCAGCCCACACGTAATACAGCACATATCCGCGCGGCAGCTACACGCGTGGCATACATGCTCGCACTGATATTATAGTGAAAGTTTAAGGTACAACTAGGAAACAGCTGGGAGTGGCTAATCAGGTTCCAATTGACTAGCCAGCTGACTTTAGCATTGCAAACCTAATGACCAAGGGGGAGGGGGGGGGGGAGTGAAATTTATTGCTCCTCTTAGATAAGGAAAGCATCTCAGCAAGGATGGGTGAAAGATGCCATTTGGGGAGGTGGATGGCAGAAATTACTAAAAGTAAAGTTTCATTTAGCCATAAATGAATGTACCGATGCAAACAGATGAAATGCAAAATACACAGTTCACAGCAAGCAAGATATAATGTATAATGTCCCAGCATTCCCTGCAGTGTCACCTCTCCAGTCAGCAGCTCAATCATCTTATTGGTGAGTTCTAGAATCTTCTGTACATTGATCTTCTCATGTATTAGGAGGTGAGGTGAGTGCCCCGTGATTTGGCTCATGGGTCTCCCCCATCCATCACACACAAGGGCCCGGCAGCCATCAATAGAGGTCTTCTTCACTACTGTGTAATCCTGTATATGCGGAGACAGTAATAAATATCACTACAGACATTTTCAGAGTCCATCACCTCTCCTGTCATATCATGTTATTACCCTAGATAGGAATGATGTAATGTGACATCATCAGAATCTCTCACCTCACCAGACATGTGATCAGTAATTACCACAGATAAGAACTGTCACAGAGAGAGGCGGAAGGGGGGGTTGGACCCCCACAGATCCCGGCTCTGTCACCAATTTGTCATGGAATGACTGTTTCAAGGGCTCTCATCTGTATTAACTTGTCACAGCAGAGTCTCAGCCGATCACTCTAGCGGGATTGCAAGCCTTTAGAATACAGGCTGATTTATACCCAGTTTTCCTGGGCTTCTGCAAGCATGTGAAACAAATGCTCAAATCGCCACCTGATTCGTTCTAACTGCACCCGCACTCTGTAATACCCACATGTTACCGCTGCCACCACCAGCTTTTACAGGTAAACTGGAACCCAGACTTAAGAACACAACTTTCGGAGTCATGGTTCGTTTTAAAATTGACAAGGCTAACTAATAAATTGCAGATTTTCAAGACTAGCAGTGCAAATATATATAAGTATACAAAAATATACAGAAAAAGATGTTACAATGGAGATAAGGTTATACAGGCATATTCAACAACAACTTTGATACGGAAAAAACAAAGACATTATTCCCTGAAAGAGAAGCTTCAGTTCCAGTGAATAAGGTCTTTGTGCTTTCTCTCACCTCAGTGATTTTATTGAATTTACCAGCGAGATAGCGTAGGTCCTAATGGATGCATGGTGGCCTTGCTGTGCCCATCGGCTTATGTGTCTTGGCCAAAATGTAGAGCTAACACCTGCATTTATCAGAATTTTTTGCTTGCAGTTTGGTATGCATTTGGGAGAGCCCAAGATGTCAGCCAGTGTGACCCACTGTGGAGATACAGGGCGATCCACTGCTTTGCCAGTAGGGATCTCACTCCTGTATAGCGTAGTTCACCTATCTGTGGTTGGCATCTTTGGTATCCGTTGATGTGTAGACTATGTATGTTTGCAGTCACTCCTCCCCAATCTGGGCTGGGTTGAGTGAGGGGCTGCACTATTAGGCTGCCTTTCCACGGGCGTTGCCTGGGAGCAGGAGCTTGCAGGCGGATCTCTGCGGTCAGTCTTATCAGACAGATAGGCTGACCGCGAAGAATCGCGTCAAATCGCAGCATGCTGCGATTTGCCGCCCGCGAGAGGAGAATTGCAATGATTCTCCGCTCGTGGACAGGGGAGAAGCACTCTCCATAGGAATGCTATGGAGAACGTTCACTGAGTTTCACGCGGCCGGATTATCGCCATGGAGAATGAAATTCAAACCCAACTGGGGACAGGCAGCCTTAGTCTGCCTTGAGCAAGTAGCTCCTCCATATTATAGTATGTCTCTCTGCATTCTACTACAGTTTACGGTGATTGAGCCTGGCCTGAAGTCTTTCAGGTGTTGTATTATTGGCTTCCTTTTCAGTGAATACACGCCTAGCAGTCGAGGTGCTCGAACATCATCACCTGCAGGGGCGTAATTAGCATCCCCTTGCAACTAGCTAACCTTATTGCCCTCATGATCAAAAGACTTTCTGAGGAAGAATACATATCAGGGATATGAGAAGAGGAAGAGGGGAAGGGGGTGAGGGGGACAAGGGGGAAGGATATCAGCTGAACTTTCCCAAATGGCAGCTGATTGATACTGGCAGCTGGGGGCACACTTTATCAATATCTTTATACCACACCATAGATAATGATGTAATATGACATCATCAGAATCTCTCACCTCTCAGTAAGCTGGAAGATTATCTCTAGGGTGAGATTTAATGCACTCTCTGAAATCTTGTCCGTGTCTTCCTTTATCCTTGATAAAAGATATCAAAAGATGTTGGCATATTGAAGACACCTGAAATAGAAGAAGATGAGCAAATGTGAGAGCTACAAAAATGTAAAACACATCAATAACTAGAGATAAGGGAAACCTGTGAGATGTTAACCACCCTATGTCTTAATAGTATGTACCTCTCCACCCTGCCCCATAATAGTATGTACCTCTCCACCCTGCCCCATAATAGTATGTACCACTCCACCCTGCCCCATAATAGTATGTACCTCTCCACCCTGCCCCATAATAGTATGTACCTCTCCACCCTGCCCCATAATAGTATGTACCTCTCCACCCTGCCCCATAATAGTATGTACCCCTCCACCCTGCCCCATAATAGTATGAACCCCTCCACCATAATAGTATGTACCACTCCACCCTCCGCCATAATAGTATGTTCTGCTCCACCCTGCTCCATAATAGTGTGTTCCACTCCACCCTGCTCCATAATAGTATGTACCCCCCACCCTGCTCCATAATAGTGTGTACTGCTCCACCTTGCACCATAATAGTATGTACCGCTCCACCCTGCCGCGTAATAGTGTGTACCACTCCACCCTGCCACATAATAGTATGTAACGCTCCACCCTGCCCCATAATAGTGTGTACTGCTCTACCCTGCGCCATAATGGTATGTACCACTCCACCCTGCAGCACAATAGTATGTACCACTCCACCCTACACCATAATAGTATGTACCGCTCCCCCTGCGCTGTAATAGTTGGTCCCGGGAAGCTATATAGCTCCTGTAAGCCGTCATGTTGTTCTGTGTAGTAATGATCTCTCTCAGGAACTATTCCCACACCGTCCCTTCTGGGTGGATGCTGTATTGTACAGAGGACCCCCATACTAATGGACGAAATCAGCAAGAACTCAGATCCCAGTCATTTAACACTTTGGATGTTGCGCTATATCGACCATGGCATATAAAAGAGGGAGAGGGCTTCTTCTGTAACCCGACTGGCCGTCCTACAATGCAATCATGTGGTGCCTATGAGTTGTCATGGTCCTATGAAGAGCCCTGAGGCCTATCATGTTTGGATGCCTATTAGGCCCTAAGATGCTGCCAAATGTATAGAAACATACATGATACTCTACACTAAGTATTTCAATGTATTGTATTGCAGAATATAATATAATCGATCAGATTGCATGTATAAGCCTGGTACTGGAAAAGTAGAAAGAAAAAAAAATGGTAGAATATGAAAATTCCAAGTTAAAAGATATACCAAAATAGTCTTATATACAGATATAGACTAAAAAATGACTTTTATTAATATTCTTTAAAACAACATGTATGGGCCAACAAACAGACTAAACATAAAGACAAAGGGTAGGGTAACGGATGATATAGAAGTGTCTCGTCATATAGTATATCGAAAGATGAGAAATTGAGTCCGCTACTTTCTATCTCGGTACTATCTATCTCGGCATGATGTTAATGTAGAACTGTAGTAGACATGATGATTAATTAGCGTAAAATGTCTATTGATTTGTATAAACTAGATGTATTACGCAGCTGTAGTGATTTAACTCTGTAGAGGCTAATGACTGCATAATCTCATTATGCTAATTGCTGGACAGTGGCATGGTGAAAGATGTGTTCTATAACTTTAGCCTAATGTAAAGCTCTGCTGCAGCATCTTAAAGGGTTAAAGTCACATTCCTATACTGAAGAAGTGTATCCATTTTGTGCGTCTTCCCAGCCCTCCCCCACCCTCAACTTCTGAAACAAAGAAACTACTTTTGCTTGACCACATGCTGGGAGGACAAAGACTGGAACATACACTGGACTTGAGAGAGAGGTGGGGAGGGGGCGGGGAATTCTATATGGCCCAACGAATGAGAATAATATATATTACTGATGTAATCTGTTAAACGCCCATAAAGGGCAGGTACTATGTGTTTCAATAAAATGAGGGTCTGAGCATTGTACGCCCAGATCCAGTTTAGACTTGAGACTTATATCTTGCGTCTGACTTGGCTGGTGTGCGCATACTATATTACACAATTAAGAAGCTACAAAATACCCTGAAACCTGCTGGAGGAAAATACAATCCAGTACATTTGGCGTTCCTGTGTGGGAGAGTAGATTTGTGAACACTCGCAGTCTGGAAAATACAGAGATCGGCAGATAACACGCAGAACTCAGGGGCCCGAAAATCTACAGAGATTGCTTTACGTTAATCTACCTGTGTGAGCTGACTTCTAACTGTTAATCTGCCTATCTCTAACCCAGAGTGCAGACCGTGCACTGAAAGACAGGTTATGTAGTTCTGTCTACTTGAGATTACCACTGTGTAACCAGTCTAGGGGTATTCTGTATGATGTGAATGTTATGTTTGAGATGGTTAAAGATTGTGTACACAAGACCAAGAGACAGATTCTGTGAGGGTTAAGAAGGGCGGACTTTTGCTGTCTAAGCATTGAGGGAGCTCGCCCGGGGAGTATTCTCCTATGTATGTTAATGATACTTGGAGAGTAGTGCCAGGAAAATTTAAAATAGGCGTATTCACTTGTATGATTGAGCACGGTATATGCTGTCATATGTAAGGAAGGATACGCAGGTATTAAAATAGGCGTATTTACTTGTATGATCGAGCACGTTATATTCTCATATGTGAAAAGGGATACGCGGGAATTATAGCTGTAGTGTGTGACGGCTGTATACTCTAGATACTTTTGAGGTCTTGGTCACTGAATATAATCGTCAGTCTTTGTGTATAGTCAAACGTCTTGTTTAAAGGATGTGCAGTGTTTGTTACTGGGGATTTTACTGATAGAGAGTGGGCTGTTGCACAGATAATGTGAGATGTATACTTTAAGCCACTGAGAGTATTTCGCAGTAAACCTGTCTGTTCCTTTTGTTTTGTGTTATAGAGTTATTGTGCATTGTGATTTGTGAGGAAAGGAGATTCTACAGGGAGGATTTGAGAAAGGTGCAATCTAGTAAAGGAGTTTTACTGTGTCTAGAAATTTCAAATAGGATAGAATGAGCAGGCAGAGTAGAATACAGCATAGATATAGGTTGTCCAGAGAATAGGGAACAAAGCAAGCAAAGATAAGGGGCATAGAGCATGTAATTTAGTTGCTGAAAGAAAGGAATGTTGGGAAATGAGAATAAAGGAGGGGGGTTGGGTTATAGGCAGATAAGCAGGGGGGCCCTGGCAGACAGAAAGGTGCTTCAGATTGCTAAGAGGTGGTATAATGTAGAAAAGGCATTCACAAGCAGAATTGGGTGGTGGGGGGGAGGGTAGTGGGGGATGTGTATTGCCTGTATCATGAACAATGTAATGCCTTTGTACTGACTACAGCCCATCCCTATAATGGCGGCCGCACTTGCAATGTTTAAAACCCCACATAGTGTGACTCTGCAGCAAGTGTGGTGAGCCCTGCCCTTATCCTGAAATTACTTCCTCCCATGTGCTCACTTTCAGGGTGTGTGACGTCACTTCCGGCCCTTCCAATCCGGGACAAAACTAGGCCCCGCCCCTTCCTCCTCCAGAAGCCATCTTGCCTCACCTGGAAGATCTGTAGCTCTGCCCCTTTCCACCTCTGGCGGACATCTTGCTGCACTCGGGAAGCCTACATTCCCCAATGCCACTGTATCCAGTGCTAACATCATGATTGTCTGAAGTAAGGTCTTGTTTGACCAGACTTTATTACACTCCAAAATGTGGCCACCTTGGATGTGTGATAAGTTCAGGGAAATAAACCTTTGTTCTTTGCGAAGATGCAGCTTAGGACATAGTAGATCACTAAGCTGGTTTATAATGTATAGAAGATTGGAGTTGATGCATGGGGGACAGAGGCCAGGGACCCATGAGCAAGGGACGCCCTCTCATGGTGTGTTCCCAGGGACTCTGTCTTCCACTGCCTGCTTCTCCAATGGCTGTTCAGACAGATGATGTTAAGGAAGGCTCCTGCAGATGAAATAATTTCCCTACAGTCACCCAGCAAACTTTTTCACGCAATTTGCAAACGTAGTCTGGGTTTTTATGTAAGAAAGAGGGACTTAATTGCTCAGAGTAGGATGACAATTCATCCACATTTTTTAGTTTTTTTCCTTATGTCTTTGTATATTTTAGTGTCAGTCTCCACTGAAGCTATAATTTTATTCAGACAGGATAGTCAAAGTTAAATGGTGCAATTCCCTGAATGCCATTTAGACTGGGTGGCTGTTAACACCTATTGCTTGTGTAGCGCCCGCTTGTGTTAGAAATGCGAAATGCGACAAAAAAAAAATCAAAAGGATATTTTCTGTCAGATTTTGCTGCATACAATGACACCTTGACCTACAAAGTGCATGTTTTTGTGCCTCTTGGTTTCCTTTTTCAATGTTGTACTATTTTGAACTCAACTACTCCTTTTTCAATTGAGCATCCCGGTTCAAAAGGGGGGAGGCATAGGTGATCTAGGTGTTATAGATCAGCTATTGTTTGTTTGTTTTTTAACAAAAAGGAAATAAAGATTATGATCCATGTGAAATAGAACATCAACATGATTATTTAATACTGATGCAGCAAGAAACTGTAGGTATGCAAACAGTTACTGGAACCAGTGCATTTAAATGTAGGAGCTTGGATGCATAGAGATAAAAGCTTTCTTCTCTCTTTATTCAATATGTGCCCATTATAACAAGGAAAATTCAGACGTCCTGAGGACGCGTTTCAACCTTTAGGGGGTTACTGGAACCCCCTGCTGACAATGCATATTTTGAGCTTTTTGCAGATGGTTCCAGGGTGAGGATTGATGACTCCACACCGGATATGCAGTGGTCACACAACAAGATGTCCTAGAAACAGAAGCTCTGCCTCCGCATATCTCAGCACAAGAAGCAGAACTGAAGGCACTCACTGAGGCAAGTAGAGTGGAGAGAAGGTAAGATGGTAAACATTTACACTGATTCCCGGTATGCATTTGGCATAGCTCATGATTACGGTCCAATATGGAAAGCCAGACAGTTTTTTACCTTAGCAGGACAACCAATTAAGAATGGTGCAGTGGTGCAAAGTCTCATGGAGGCCCTACTACTACCTGACAGTGGAGAGCTCACACCGATTCCTACACTGGAGAAGCAAGAGGCAATGCCCTCGCCGACAGCACAGCAAAGGCAGCGGCCCTCAAGCCGTGGAAGAAAGAAAAAAAGATACTGACAGCATGAGTCAGAGGCAAAAACTTGGACATTGACAAAATTTGGACATTGATATGCTAAGGACTTTACAGTTACAAGCCAACAAGGAAGGAAAGGATAAATTGACTAAAAATGGGAGCAGCAGAAACAGGACAGCGTATGGTGAACAGTCAACAGTACTTGCCTACCACAGTTCCTGTATCCCATGATGGCCCAGCTGACGCACGGAAAGATGCACCTAGTAAAGCAGCAATTATGTCGACGCTTGAACGAGGACCGTTGACTCCTGGGTTCTCTGTAACTGCTGCATCATTTGTCCAGTTAGCATGATCTATGCCATACGTGAGTCAGGACAGAAGGGAAAAGGTGCCCCAAAGACACTTGCCTAAATCACTCTACCTATTTCAGGGATTGCAAATTGACTAAATTCAGCTCCCACCTGTTGGGAAGTATGAATATGTGCTTGTTGTTGTTGATGTCTTTTCAGGTTGGAGGCCTACCCTGTTACCAAGGCAAACAAGTAGGTAACCGCAAAGATGCTCATGAACGAGGTAATCTACAAATATGGGGTACCAGAAGTGATTGAGTCAGACAGAGGTACAAACTTTACAGGTGAATGCAATACATCATGTCTGCTCTGGGTGTATCCCAGGCCTTTTTACACACTCTACCACCCATAGAGTAGTGGAAAGGTGGAGAGACTTAGTGGCACGCTAAAAAGCAAGATGCTTAAAATGACGCCAGGAATGGGGCTACCTTGGAAAGATTGTCATCCAATAGTCCTATTCAGTGTTAGATATACACCCAGGAGGGATTATGCATTATCTCCCTACGAGATTGTTTGGGATACTCCCAAGGCTAGGTTGTTTCTCTCCCCAGTAGTTAAAATTACAATCTGATGTGTTGACGAAGTATGTGATTTCCCTTGTTAAAGCACTAACCAAAGCCTATGCACAGGTGTGCTCTTCCAGACCCAGAGGCAGACACTGGGACACATATCTTGCAGCCTGGGGTTCGGGTGTATGTCGACAAGTTCCTCAGGAAGCACCCTCTTGAGCCTCAATTTGATGGTCCCTACCAGGTGCTTCTGACTACTGCCACAGCTGTGAAACTAGCCAAAAGACTTACTTGGATCCATGCTTCGCACTGTAAGAAAGCCTCAGATCCGGGAGACCAGCCTTAGTCATGCTGTGGACATTACTCTGGTTGGGGCTAGTGAGAGAGGAGGGTGGCAACTGGAATCCTTGGTCGGGAGAATATGAGGGTACGGTTACCTTCTGGTATAACTCGTCCAACACTCAAGTAGCCGCATATTCCTTCGACTATTGTACTGTGGTCCCGTGTCATGGCGCAAAATCCCACCGCAGGCCAGATTAAGCTCAGTCCAGCTGGTTATATGACTTGTATACCCAGGGAATACAATATGTTTGCACATCTGATAATGTCTGGGGAGAAAAGTGCCGCTATAAGAGATATCGTAGATGCTCCCGAGTGGAAGCCTTCACCTAACCTGTGCCCGTAATTAACCCCCTATGCCCTAGAATAAAAAA
The DNA here is from genome assembly GCF_035609145.1 of Eleutherodactylus coqui. Classification (NCBI taxonomy): domain Eukaryota; kingdom Metazoa; phylum Chordata; class Amphibia; order Anura; family Eleutherodactylidae; genus Eleutherodactylus; species Eleutherodactylus coqui. Next base: position 39,760,377 of record NC_089841.1, read on the forward strand.
CCCTGGAAAAGCATGATGATCATAGCCGACTTTACCTTTGAAGACATCATGACAGTAGAGACTGGCTACTCTGACCAGAATCTCTGGTTGGAGTGGATGAGGTACAATGCTAACAAGAGCAACAAGTCTAACTGTTTCGTGTGCGGTAGTGCCCGACCACACTTGGGGATGTTCGCCCTAAATCTCCCTAAATCTCCATGTAGATGCTGAAGAGTGTTTCCTTAGTCTCTTCACCAACATTTCCACTAATTGCACTGCTTGTGAGAAGTGGAAAAAGGAATACTCTATAACTACTTAAGTGTCTTGCCCCAGAGAGAGTATTGCTGACTACCCTGGAAACTACACCTGCTATGCAAACAGGCAGGGTGGAGGGAGATTTTTGGGGAAATCACCAACGAGCATTGCTCCTCCTACAGTACATTAGGAGGGGAATGGACGCAGAATAAGGTCAAGTCCTTAGGAGATGTTTACTGGCTTTGCAGAAACATGAGGTGGAGGACCCGCCTGGAAGGTAATTGAACAGGGGAGTGTGCCTTAGTAAAGGACTTATGTTCCTCCACATCCTGTCAGACAGCGTTGAGGATAATGAGTTTACCCCCAATAGTTACCTTATCTCGATCCAACTCTGTCTGTGTTCTGTGGTTTTCCTGTCATGTTGGTCTAACTTTGTTTTCTGCATAGGTACGGCAGTTCCTTCCAGTCTTGTCACTAGGCAGCGTAGGGTCAGTGTTGGCGGCCTGGACCTGTCCACCTTTGGGGCTATCTCCAGGAAGGGACATTGGTGTGGGTGAAGGTCAGGGAGTCCCGCGCCGTGCGTACCTGTGCACACTACTAGTATTGTAACATTACCTTAGAGTGAGAAGAGAGGCTCCTGGTGGTAGTTTTTATCTGAACGTGTACATTGACGTCATAGAACAGCCAAGGGAGGTACCTGACGAGTTTTAAAACTAGAGACCAAGTTAAAGCTGGATTCAAGTCCATTTTCCCGATTATTATGGTAAATAAAATATTGACTGGATTAATTATGTTTATTATAATTAGCAGCGGTATATAAATTATACTAGAGATGTCTTATAGGGACTAGTTGACCAATTAGGACCTACCTCAAGAATGACTTTTTAAAATAGAATGGCCTTAGATATGATTTTAGGTGAAAAGGGGGGCGTCTGTAAGATGATAGGGGAAACTTGTTGTACATCCCAGACAACACGCGACCCACAGGTAAAGACACAGTTGCCATTAAGAAGCTGACCGCACTAACTAAAAAAAGCTAATCCTTGGGACCAGTACTTTCCATGGATGAGCGGGTGGCAAAGGATCCTGGCTCAGATAGGCGTCGCTGTTGTATGTGTACTGATTATCTTTTCTGTTCTAGTCTGTTGTGTTATCCCCTGTGTCAGAAACCTGTGAAACTGCCACTGAAAAAGCCGCCCCCACAATGAGTTTGCTGGATATATCCCCAGAAGGAGTGGACAAGTCCTACACCCCCTTGAAGACCCTAAATCCAACCTTCAACGCGCTCCAATTATAGGGTCACCCGCAGAGGACTGTGAAAATTACCAGGGAGAGTTAGAGTATAGACATTTTAAGGGGGTATGGTAGTAGACATGATGATTAGTTAGCGTAAAATGTCTATTGATTTGTATAAACTAGATGTATTACGCAGCTGTAGTGATTTAACTCTGTAGAGGCTAATCGCTGCATAATCTCATTATGCTAATTGCTGGACAATGGCATGGTGAAAGATGTGTTCTATAACTTTAGCCTAATGTAAAGCTCTGCTGCAGCATCTTAAAGGGTTAAAGTCACATTCCTATACTGAAGAAGTGTATCCATTTTGTGCGTCTTCCCAGCCCTCCCCCACCCTCAACTTCTGAAACAAAGAAACTACTTTTGCTTGACCACATGCTGGGAGGACAAAGACTGGAACATACACTGGACTTGAGAGAGAGGTGGGGAGGGGGCGGGGAATTCTATATGGCCCAACGAATGAGAATAATATATATATTACTGATGTAATCTGTTAAACGCCCATAAAGGGCAGGTACTATGTGTTTCAATAAAATGAGGGTCTGAGGATTGTACGCCCAGATCCAGTTTAGACTTGAGACTTATATCTTGCGTCTGACTTGGCTGGTGTGTGCATACTATATTACACAATTAGGAAGCTACATAATACCCTGAAACCTGCTGGAGAAAAATACAATCCAGTACAGAACAGTACCAGTGACTCAGAGATGAACTAATAATGATTCAATAGTTAGTCTAGTATGTGTGAAGATTCACAATTGAATCAGAAAAACTTCCAAACTGAAGCAAAAAGCAACAGCTCAAAAACAGCTCGACGCGTTTCCCTACTCCAATAGGTGTAGTTTATCAGCAGCTGGTAAAAATAACTGACTAGAACCATTTAGAGATATACTGGACACATTCGTGATTTAGCCAGCAGCCCTTGTCATACTAGAACAAACAGTGTTGGTGCACAATAAGGTACTGACAGAGCACTAATGATAGACTAACATAATATCATAATAGCTAGTCATATATCAAGAGTCATGCAATTGGAAGACTCATGAGGTAAGGATTTTTATAATATGATTAGGCACATAGAGATGACTTATCAACTATTAGGTAACCAGGTGGTTAGCTCAACCCGTATGCTTAAAAATGAACTTCAGTTCTCATAACCCTGATGTAGGGTAATAGACAGCTGTGGGCTAAGTATAGCCAGGTATAGAATGGGTGAGAATAGTATCTATTAGAGATGAGCGAGCACCAAAATGCTCGGGTGTTTGTTGCTCGAGTCGAACTTTCCGCGATGCTCGAGAGCTCGTTTCGAGTAAAGAACCGCATTGAAGTCAATGGGCGACTCGAGCATTTTTGTATATGACCGATGCACCGCCTAGGTCTTCACTTGTGAAACTCTGGAAAACTTCCGAAAGTCATGGAAACACCACAGAAACGGATAGGGAAGGGCAGGGGCAGCATGCAGGGCTGCATCTCAGGCTCCCAGGTCCCACTATTAAGCCACAATAGGGGCAAGAGTCTGTCCCCCCCCCCCCCTAACAATTTTTACTTCGGACAAACCCTCATTAGCAAGGCACACCTTAGCTAAGCAACAGACTACCTGCAACCAAGCACAATCACCGCCTGCGGGTGACACTGCTGCCTCTTCTCCTGGGTTACATGCTGCCCAACCCCCTACACGACCCTGCGTCCGCAGCACACACAAAAGTTTCCCTGCGCAGCCTTCAGCTGCCCTCATGCCACACCACCCTCATGTCTATTTCTAAGTGCATCTGCGATGAGGAGAAACCGGAGGCACTCAATGCAGAGCGTTGGCAGGGCCAGGCAGCGACCCTCATTGAAAGTGTGTGTGTGTGTGTGTGTGTGGGGGGGGGGGGGGGGCGATAGCCCACAATGCTGTTGAGAATCAATGATAAATTGATGCACGATCATCATTCCAATCCCGTGGCACCTCTGTCGCAAAATTGTCAGGAGCCGCAAACGTGGGCATACAGGGGACTCAGCTGCCAGCCCAGCACTTCTACACATATCCACAATGCAGCAATAATCTGTGTGGAAAGCACGTGAGCGGGCCCAGGGTCAGGCTCATTCCCAACCTCCATCGTGTGTGACCCAAGGTGCCGCGAGTTGCATAGCAATGGGGAATCCATGTGTCCACACACTACTCATTCTGTTTGGGTGCCAGATACCTCATCGACAATGCAAAGGGGAAAGCCATCTGCACTCTGCACCCTACCCAAGTCAGTCATTGTCTTTGTGCCAGACAGGTAAACGACCCCTGTGGGAAGTCTCTGTGCACCCACAGCATAGGTGGGTCCTAGGCTACCCAAGACATGAACCATGAAGAAATCAGAGTGCCAAAACATGGCAGACTTTCACTGCGCTGAGGACATAGGCCTCTGCACAGAACCTCAGGAATCGCGGGCATAGAGTGGACTCTGATGCTAGTGCAGCTGTGAACGACTCATTAGTGCAGTATCGCTGCACTAGTTTGGCCCAAACCTGTGCCGCGGATAACGCGACAGAAAATACATGTTGGCCTCGGCCCACAAGTCATGCCCTAGCCAGTCAGTGTTTTTGGGCCAGACAGGTAAAACACCACGATGGGAAGACTTTGTGCACCCATAGTATAGACAGACCCCTGTAACATTCCAGTAGCAAAGGTATAAGTAGACCCCAGTAACATTTCCGTAGCAGAAGTATAGGCAGACGCCAGTAACATTTCTGTAGCAGCAGTATAGGCAGATCCCAGTACCATTTCTGTAGCAGAAGTATAGGCAGACCCCTGTAACATTTCTGTAGTAACAGAATAGGCAGACCCCTGTAACATTTCTGTAGCAGCAGTATAGGCAGACCCCTGTAACATTTATGTAGCAGCAGTAAAGGCAGACCTCTGTAACAATTCTGTAGCAGCAGTATAGGCAGACCCCAGTAACATTTCTGTAGCAGAAGAATAGGCAGACCCCAGTGACATTTCTGTAGTAGCAATATAGGCAGACCCCAGTAACATTTCTGTAGCAGCAATATAGGCAGACCCCAGTACCATTTCTGTAGTAGAAGTATAGGCAGACCCCTGTAACATTTCTGTAGTAACAGTATAGACAGACCCCAGTAACATTTCTGTTGTAAAAGTACAGGCAGACTCCTGTAACATTTCTGTAGCAGCAGTATAGGCAGACCCCTGTAACATTTATGTAGCAGCAGTAAAGGCAGACCCCAGTACCATTTCTGTAGTAGAAGGATAGGCAGACCCCAGTGACATTTCTGTAGCAGCAATATAGGCAGACCCCAGTACCATTTCTGTAGTAGAAGTATAGGCAGACCCCAGTAACATTTCTGTTGTAAAAGTACAGGCAGACCCCTGTAACATTTCTGTAGCAGCAGTATAGGCAGACCCCTGTAACATTTATGTAGCAGCAGTAAAGGCAGACCCCAGTATCATTTCTGTAGTAGAAGTATAGGCAGATCCCAGTACCATTTCTGTAGAAGAAGTATAGGCAGACCCCAGTAACATTTCTGTAGTAACAGTATAGGCAGACCCCAGTAACATTTCTGTTGTAAAAGTACAGGCAGACCCCTGTAACATTTCTGTAGCAGCAGTATAGGCAGACCCCTGTAACATTTATGTAGCAGAAGGATAGGCAGACCCCAGTGACATTTCTGTAGCAGCAATATAGGCAGACCCCAGTACCATTTCTGTAGCAGAAGGATAGGCAGACCCCAGTGACATTTCTGTAGCAGCAATATAGGCAGACCCCAGTACCATTTCTGTAGCAGCAGTATAGGCAGACCCCAGTACCATTTCTGTAGTAGATGTATAGGCAGACCCCAGTATCACTTCTGTAGCACAAGTATAGGCATACCCCTGTAACATTTCTGTAGCTGAAGTAAGGGCAGACCCCTGTAACGTTTCTGTAACAGCAGTATAAACAGACCCCTGTAACATTTATGTAGCAGCAGTATAGACAGACCCCTGTACCATTTCTGTAGTAGAAGTATAGGCAGACTTCAGGACCATTTCTGTAGCAGAAGTATAGGTAGACCCCTGTAATATTTCTGTAGTAACAGTATAGGCAGACTCCAGTAACATTTCTGTAGCAACAGTATAGGCAGACCCCAGTAACATTTCTGTAGCGGAAGTATAGGCAGACCCCTGTACCATTTCTGTAGCAGATGTATAGGCAGACTCCAGTAACATTTCTGTAGCAACAGTATAGGCAGACCCCAGTAACATTTCTGTAGCTGAAGTATAGGCATACCCCTGTAACATTTCTGTAGCAGAAGTATAGGCAGACCCCAGTAACTTTTCTGTAGCAGACGTATAGGCAGATACCTGTAACATTTCTGTAGCAGCAATATAGGCAGACCGCAGTATCATTTCTGTAGCAGAAGTATAGGCAGACCCCAGTCACATTTCTGTAGCAGAAGTATAGGCAGACCCCAGTAACATTTCTGTTGTAAAAGTACATGCAGACCCCTGTAACATTTCTGTAGCAGCAGTATAGGCAGACCCCTGTAACATTTCTGTAGCAGCAGTATACACAGACCCCTGTAACATTTCTGTAGCAGCAGTATAGGTAGACCCCAGTACCATTTCTGTAGTAGAAGTATAGGCAGATCCCAGTAACATTTCGGTAGCAGAAGTAAAGGCAGACCCCTGTAACCCTTCTGTAGTAGAGGTATAGGCAGACCCCAGTACCATTTCTGTAGTAGAAGTATAGGCAGATCCCAGTAACATTTCTGTAGCAGAAGTAAAGGCAGACCCCTGTAACCCTTCTGTAGTAGAAGTATAGGCAGACTTCAGTACCATTTCTGAAGCAGAAGGATAGGCAGACCCCTGTAACATTTCTGTAGCAGCAGTCTAGGCAGACCCCAGTACCATTTCTGTAGTAGACGTATAGGCAGACCCCAGTAACATTTCTGTAGTAACAATATAGGCAGACCCCAGTAACATTTCTGTTGTAAAAGTACAGGCAGACACCTGTAACATTTCTGTAGCAGTACTATAGGCAGACCCCTGTAACATTTCTGTAGCAGCAGTATAGGCAGACCCCAGTACCATTTCTGTCGTAGAAGTATAGGCAGATCCCAGTAATATTTCTGTAGCAGAAGTATAGGCAGACCCCTGTAACATTTCTGTAGTAGAAGTATAGGCAGACTTCAGTACCATTTCTGTAGCAGAAGTATAGGTAGACCCCTGTAACATTTCTGTAGTAGATGTATAGGCAGACTCCAGTAACATTTCTGTAGTAACAGTATAGGCAGACACCTGTAACATTTCTGTAGCAGCAGTATAGACAGACCCCTGTACAATTTCTGTAGTAGAAGAATAGGCAGACCCCAGTAACATTTCTGTAGCTGAAGTATAGGCAGACCCCTGTAACATTTCTGTCGCAGCAGCATAGGCAGAGCCTCGTAACATTTATGTAGCAGCAGTATAGCCAGACCCCAGTACCATTTCTGTAGCAGATGTATAGGCAGACCCCAGTAACATTTCTGTAGCAGCAGTATAGGCAGACCCCAGTACTGTTTCTGTTGTAGCAGAAGTGTAGGCAGACCCCAGTAACATTTCTGTAGCAGCAGTATAGGCAGACCCCAGTAACATTTCTGTAGCAGCAGTATAGGCAGCCCCTAGTACCGTTTCTGTAGTAGAAGTATAGGCAGACCCCAGTAACATTTCTGTAGTAACAGTATAGGCAGACCCCAGTTTCATTTCTGTAGCAGAAGTATAGACAGAGCCCTGTAGCATTTCTGTACCAGCAGTATAGGCAGACCCCAGTACCATTTCTGTAGTAGAAGTATAAACAGACCCCTGTAACATTTCTGTAGCACAAGTATAGGCAGATCCCTGTAACATTTCTGTAGCAGCAGTATAGGCAGACGTCTCTAACATTTCTACAGCAGCAGTATAGGCAGACCCCTGTATCATTTCTGTAGCAGAAGTATAGGCAGACTCCAGTAACATTTCTGCAGCAGAAGTATAGGCAGACCCTTGTAACATTTCTGTAGCAGCAGTATAGGTAGACCCCTGTAACATTTCTGTAGCAGAAGAATAGGCAGACTCCAGTAACATTTCTGTAGTAACAGTATAGGCAGACCCTAGTACCATTTCTGTAGCAGAAGTATAGGCAGACCCCTGTAACATTTCTGTAGCAGAAGGATAGGGAGACCCCTGTAAAATAAATATGAGTTAGATAACAGTATAGGCGAGGGCCAAACAAATTAGTGTACCAAGAATACAAGTGTACCTCTGAAAAATATATACACCGAGAGGGCAGGTGAAACCCAGAAATATTTTCTAAAGATACAGCTCGCTGTTGCTTAATTTGCAACAGAGCCTGGAGGCAGCCCGGTGAAAAAAAATTGGTTTCTGGTAAAGTATCAATACTTTTGAAACTTTGAAAAATTGTAAAAAAAAATTGTAAGCAGAGCCTTTTGAGCTGCAAAAAAAATTGGCAGTTCAGTGTGATGACATGTTGTTTCAGTAGGAGGAGTAGGAGGACTAATATCCGAGAGTGATTGACAAAGCTAATTCCCATCTTTTTTCCGGTGATAGAGAATGCTTATTTATCCGGTTGCAGCGCAAAGAATCTTTAGGTACCGCTGCTTTTTGCTGGTGGAGAAGAGAAGTCTGGAGAAATCTAGGCTTTATTCATCTTTATGAGTGTAAGCATGTCGGCACTGGCAGTTGACAGGTGCGCTTATCCGTTATGATTCCCCCGGCTGCACTAAACACCCTCTCTGACAAGACACTAGCGGCAGGGCAAGCCAGCATATCCAGCGCGTACAGCGCAAGTTCGTGCCACGTGTCTAGCTTAGACACTCGATAGTTGTATGGAGCAGAGGCATCACATAGGACGGTGGTACGATCGTCTACGTACTCCCTCACCATCTTTTTACAGTGCTCCCTCCGACTTAGCCATGACTGGGGAGTGGTGACACAGTCTTGCTGGGGAGACATAAAGCTGGCAAAGGCCTTGGAGAGTGTTCCCCTGCCTGCGCTGAACATGCTGCCTGATCTCCGCATCTCCCCTGCTACTTGGCCCTCGGAACTGCGCCTTCTGCCACTAGCGCTGTCGGATGGGAAGTTTAGCATCACTTTTTCCACCAGGGGCCTGTGGTATTGCATCACTCTCGTACCCCTTTCCACTTCGGGAATGAGAGTGGAAAGGTTCTCCTTGTACCATGGGTCGAGAAGGGTGTACACCCAGTAATCCGTGTTGGTCAGAATGCGCCTGACGCGAGGGTCATGAGAAAGGCAGCCTAACATGAAGAAAGCCATGTGTGCCAGGGTCCCAGTACGCAAGACATGGCTGTCCTCACTAGGAAGATGACTTTCAGGATCCTCCTTCTCCTCCTTATCCCCCACAGCCAATACACGCTGAACAAATGAGAGGCAAGCAGCATGGCTACCCTTTGCAGTGTGCCCAGCTGTCTCTTCTCCCTGCTTCTCCTCCTCCAAAATGCGCTGAGATGTAGACATGAGGGTGGTCTGGCTATCAAGCGACATACTGTCATCCCCCGTCTCCTGTTCCAACCACAAAGCGTCGGCCTTTATGCTTAGCAGCGAACTTCTCAGTAGGTATAGCAGCGGGATGGTAACGCTAATGATTGCAGCATCGCCGCTCACCATCTGGATAGACTCCTCAAAGTTTCCGAGGACCTGGCAGATGTCTGCCATCCAGGACCACTCTTCGGTAAAGAATTGGGAAGGCTGACTACCACTACGCCGCCCATGTTGGAGTTGGTATTCCACTATTGCTCTACGCTGCTCATACAGCCTGGCCAACATGTGCAGCGTAGAATTCCACCGTGTGGGCACGTCGCACAGCAGTCGATGCGGTGGCAGATTAAACCGATGTTGCAGGGTCCTCAGGGTGGCAGCGTCCATGGTGGACTTGGGGAAATGTGCGCAGATGCGGCGCACCTTGCCTAGGAGGTCAGACAAGTGCGGGTAGTTTTTCAGAAACCACTGAACTACCAGTTTAAAGACATGGGCCAGGTTACGTCCGTTGTCACAAACAACCATGCCCGGTTGGAGGCTCAGCGGTGAAAGCCAGAGGTCGGTCTGCTCTGTCAGACCCTGCAACAGTTCGGGGGCTGTGTGTCTCTTGTCACCTAAGCTGAGTAGTTTCAGCACGGCCTGCTGACGCTTGCCCACCACTGTGCTGCCGCGCCACGCCACATCGACTGCTGGCGACGTGTTGCTCACACTTCTTAATTGAGAGGTAGAGGTTGCGTAGGAGGAAGAGGAGGGGGGTTTAGAGGAGGTGGCATAGACCGCCGCAGATACCAGCACCGAGGTAGGACTCGCTATTCTGGGTGTGGGTAGGACGTGAGCGGTCCCAGGCTCTGACTCGGTCCCAAATTCACCCAATGCGCCGTCAGGGAGATATAGTGGCCCTGCCCGCCAGTACTTGTCCACGTGTCCATGGTTACGTGACCTTCCCAGTAACCGCGTTGGTGAGGGCACGATTTATGTTGCGGGAGACGTGCTGGTGTAGGGCTGGGACGGCACACCGGGAAAAATAGTGGCAAATGGGGACCGAGTAGCGTGGGACCGCCACCGCCATCATGTTTTTGAAAGCCTCCATTTCCACAAGCCTGTACGGAAGCATCTCCAGGCTGATTAATTTGTCAATGTGCATGTTTAAAGCTTGCGCATGCGGGTGTGGCGTACTTGCGCTTTCGCTCCAACGCTTGTGCTAGCAACAGCTGAACGTTGCGCTGAGAGACATTGCTCGATGGGGTGGAGGACAGTGGAGGTGAGAGTGTGGGTGCAGGCCGAGAGGCACTCGTGCCTGTGTCCTGAGAGGGGGGTTGGATCTGAGTGGCAGGTTGGTGCACAGGGGAAGAGGCAGTGGTGTGACCAGCAGGCGGTGAACAGCCTTCGTTCCACCTTGTGGGGTGCTTGGTCATCATATGCCTGCGCATGCTGGTGGTGGTGAGGCTGGTAGTGGTGGCTCCCTGGCTAATCTTGGTGCAACACAGGCTGCACAGCACTGTTCGTCGGTCGTCCGCGTTCTCACTGAAAAACATCCACACCTTTGAACACCTAGCCCTCTGCACGGAGGCTTGGCATGAGGGGGTGCTTTGGGAAACAGTTGGGGGATTCTTCGCTCTGGCCCTGCCTGTACTCCTGGCCACCCCACTGCCTTTTCCAACCTGTCCTGCTGCTGCACTTGCCTCCCCCTCTGAAGCCCTGTCCTCAGTTGGCTTAGCAAACCAGGTGAGGTCAGTCACCTCATCGTCCAGCTGCTCTTCCTCCGAATCCTCTGTGGGCTCCTCCCTTGGACTTACTGCCCTTACTACTACCTCACTGATAGACAACTGTGTCTCATCATCATCCTCCTCACCCACTGAAAGCTCTTGAGACAGTTGCCGGAAGTCCCCAGCCTCATTACCCGGACCCCGGGAACTATCCAAATGTTGGGCATCGGTCACGACCAACTCCTCAGGTGAGAGAGGAACCTGTTTTTCCCACTAATGGCAGGGACCCGAGAACAGTTCCTGGGAGTTTGCCTGCTCATCAGAATATATCATTTTCATGGAGTGAGGAGGCTGGGAGGAAGGAGGAGCAGTAGCCAGAGGATTCAGAGTTGCAGTCCCTAGGCCGGGAGTAGTGGACTGCGTAGAAGACTGGGTGGTCGATACATTGCTGGATGCATTTTCTGCCATCCACGACAGGACCTGCTCACACTGCTCTGTTTGTAATAAAGGTCTACCACGTGCACCCATATATTGTGAAGCTGGGGACCCCAGAAAGTTGCCTCTCTCCTAATCCAGCAGCAGCCGGCTGTGATTCACCTGGACCAGGAACTCGGCCTGTGCCCACACTCTCACTTGGATGTACTGTACAGCACTTACAACTGGGCCTTAATTCACCGCACACAGAGACTTGTAGATAGTGGAGGCTCTATGCTGTGACTAGAAAAAAGGAACCCGCTGTCTTGTGCAGATACCTAGGGGTAATTTACCGCTCGCAGAGACTTGAAGATTATAGAGGCTGTGTTGAGTGGGAGAAGACTGTAAAGCCAGTGGATGGTGCTGGTAACTGCAGCTATCTCAACCCCACCAACGGAAACGGTATTGTGAGACGCTATGCATAGCGGCTGAGCTGAAATACTTTGCAGTGGACCCAGTAATATTACAGTACTGTTTAGCGGTGAGACCTCTGTCTAATTCACTGCAGACAGAGAATGGTATAAATAAGTATGGAATTATATGCATACACTTTCACACTGAGAGCGGTATTTTAACACAAACTCCAGCCAGAAAAAAATAATACGGAAGGCTGCAAACAGGCCTAGCTGGGTAATACTGAAGCACTACAACTCCCAGCAGCCACCCAGTAAAATGCACACGGTCAGATGTAGCCCTAAGAAGGACCATTGGGGTTCTTGAAGACAGGATCCTACACTACCACTTTCCCTATCTCAGCAGCACTTTCCCTATACTCTCCCAGTGTGTGTCTGAGGCGAGCCACAGGCGGGACTGCTTTAAATATTCTGCGGTCACTTGATCTCGCCAGCCACTCACTGCAGGGGGGTGGGATAGGGCTCGCACGTCACTGGAGGAAGGGGTAATGCCTTCCCTGCATGTCTATTGGCTAGAAAATGGCGCTAAACATACAGAGAAGGAAATGGAATTGTCTCGAGTAACAAGCATCTTGAGTACCCTAATGCTTGGACGAGTGTGCTCGCTCATCTCTAGTATCTATATATTAAAAGACGCTAGCATCAGTGGCTTAATGATTTGGTCGCCAATGAGCAAAGGATAGAGAATCTAACCTAGCTTCTAGTCTCTTCTAATAGGCATAGAAAATCCCTAACTAGTACTAGTAAAGCATCAGAAAATAAAAAAATGAAAATAAAGTGATAAGGCCTGTGGCTCTGATGATCAGATTACCTCACACAGGGAATGAAGGGTTAATAATAACCTGGATTCTGTCAGAGCGGATACTGGCATATCACACAACTGGAAGAAGCCGTGCAAAACCGAAAAACATGGAGGGGCCTCGCCTTTACGGTTGCTGAGTGTCGTGAATGACTAAGGGCTCCCGGCCACAGGCAGATATTTGCTGTGGAGTCTGCAGCGGGCGTCCGCACCGCATATCGGCAGCACATAGCGCCCATACCATGCTATGGGACATCAATTCTTCCTCCGCACTTGCGGAAACGAATTACGGTCTCCACAAATAGAGGAAAGATCGCAGCAAGCTCCAAGTCTCTGCGGATTCCGTGGGAAGAGCAGGAGGTTGGAAAAATATATCAGTACTGCGCATGTCTGACGGCTCGCTGTGCAGATGAAACCTCAAAGGAGCAGGTACATGCAGACAACAACGCCCTGCCATGAGGGACACACAAACCTCCACCTGCAGAGCACACAGCAGCAACTAGGACCTGTGATGATGTCACTGTCATGTGATCAGTCCTGTGTGGTAGGAGTCAGGCTCCAGGCTGGGAGGATTCTACACACACGGCTCTACTACCCCATATACATTACACACACGGCTCTACTCCCCCGTATACATTACACACAGCTCTGCTACCCCGTATACATTACACACACAGCTCTCCTACCCCGTATACATTACACACACGGCTCTCCTACCCCGTATACATTACACACACGGCTCTACTACCCCGTATACATTACACACACAGCTCTACTACCCCGTATACATTACACACACGGCTCTACTACCCCGTATACATTACACACACGGCTCTACTACCCCGTATACATTACACACACGGCTCTACTACCCCGTATACATTACACACACAGCTCTACTACCCCGTATACATTACACACACAGCTCTACTACCCCGTATACATTACACACACAGCACTACTACCCCGTATACATTACACACAGAGCTCTACTACCCCGTATATTTTACACACACAGCTCTACTACCCCGTATACATTACACACACAGCCCTACTACCCCGTATATTTTACACACACAGCTCTACTACCCCATATACATTACACACACAGCACTACTAACCCGTATACATTACACACACAGCTCTACTACCCCGTATACATTAAACACACAGCTCTGCTACCCCATATACATTACACACACGTCTCTACTACCCCATATACATTACACACACAGCACTACTAACCCGTATACATTACACACACAGCACTACTAACCCGTATACATTACACACACAGCTCTACTACCCTGTATACATTAAACACACAGCTCTGCTACCCCATATACATTACACACACGTCTCTACTACCCCATATACATTACACACACAGCACTACTAACCCGTATACATTACACACACAGCACTACTAACCCATATACATTACACACACAGCTCTACTACCCTGTATACATTACACACACAGCTCTACTACCCCGTATACATTACACACGGCTCTACTACCCCGTATACATTAAACACACAGCTCTGCTACCCCATATACATTACACACACAGCACTACTAACCCGTATACATTACACACACAGCACTACTAACCCGTATACATTACACACACAGCTCTGCTACCCTGTATACATTACACACACGGCTCTACTACCCCGTATACATTACACACACGGCTCTACTCCCCCGTATACATTACACACAGCTCTGCTACCCTGTATACATTACACACAGAGCTCTACTACCCCGCATACATTACACACACAGCTCTACTACCCCGTATACATTACACACACGGCTATACTACCCCGTATACATTACACACACGGCTCTACTACCCCGTATACATTACACACACGGCTCTACTACCCCGTATACATTACACACACGGCTATACTACCCCGTATACATTACACACACAGCTCTCCTACCCCGTATACATTACACACACGGCTTTACTACCCCGTATACATTACACACACAGCTCTACTACCCCGTATACATTACACACAGAGCTCTACTACCCTGTATACATTACACACACAGACTCTACTACCCCGTATACATTACACACACAGCTCTCCTACCCCATATACATTACACACACAGCTCTCATACCCCGTATACATTACACACACGGCTCTACTACCCCGTATACATTACACACACAGCCCTACTACTCCGTATATTTTACACACACAGCTCTACTACCCCATATACATTACACACACAGCTCTACTACCCCGTATACATTAAACACACAGCTCTGCTACCCCATATACATTACACACACAGCACTACTAACCCGTATACATTACACACACAGCACTACTAACCCGTATACATTACACACACAGCTCTACTACCCTGTATACATTACACACACAGCTCTACTACCCCGTATACATTAAACACACAGCTCTGCTACCCCATATACATTACACACACAGCTCTACTACCCCGTATACATTACACACACAGCACTACTAACCCGTATACATTACACACACAGCTCTACTACCCTGTATACATTACATACACAGCTCTACTACCCTGTATACATTACACACAGCTCTACTATCCTGTATACATTACACACACAGCTCTACTACCCCGTATACATTACACACAGAGCTCTACTACCCCATATACATTACACACAGAGCTCTACTACCCTGTATACATTACACATGCAGCTCTACTATCCCGTATACATTACACATGCAGCTCTACTATCCCGTATACATTACACATGCAGCTCTACTATCCCGTATACATTACACATGCAGCTCTACTATCCCGTATACATTACACACACAGCTCTACTACCCCGTATACATTACACACACAGCTCTACTACCCCGTATACATTACACACACAGCTCTACTACCCTGTATACATTACACACACAGCACTACTACCCCATATACATTACACAAAGCTCTACCACCCCGTATACATTACACACAGAGCTGTACTACCCCATATACATTACACACACAGCTATACTACCCCATACATATTACACACTTGGCTCTACTACCCCGTATACATTTTACATGACAACAGGATGCCAGATACCGGCGTCCTGTATTGCCAGATCCTGTGATCACTCTAATAAGCGATAAGGCATTGGAGGAGAGAAGTCCGGCAATGCCTTATCACAGCGATCATCAGTGGTACGGTGTAAGTCCCCAAGAGGGACACAGATGGTGTAATTAGAAGATCAAAATAATTAACATAAAAAAAAAATATTTGGTATTGTCGTGTCTGTAACGACACGTACAAAAAAAATCGAACACGCTTTTTATCCTGCACGGCAAAAAGCGTAAAAAAAACGCTAAAAACTGAGGCAAAATGCTAATTTTTAGCATTTTGCCTCCCAAAAAACGTAATGAAACTGATAAAAAACCCTATGTCCCCCAAAATGGTACCAATAAAATCTACAGCTCGTCTCGCAAAAAAATAAGCCCTCATGGAGGCCCGTCCATGGAAAAATTAAAAAAAGTTATCGGACTTTGAATGCAGCGATTTAGAAAAAAAGGGGTATTTATTGCAGAAAATTGGAAAAACCTTAAAAAAATATAAGAATTTTGGTATCGTTGTAACCGTGTAATAGACACTTTCCCCAAATCTACCAGATATCTGGTTGGACATGCCTTAATGATGGCAAAAACAATCATAGCAAAACAATGGATGTCCCCTTCATCCCCGACTTTAGAGGAATTTGAGAACCTCATGGAAGAACATTGCTTTTATGAAAAATGGTTAGCTATATGGAATAATACATACCAAAAATACTTGGATGTGTGGAGAGGGTGGATAATGTATAAGAAAGAGTGAATAATACAAACAGATAAATAAGGAAGATAGAACAATACCTCTGCAGCGCCATTGGAAGGCAGCATTCATGCAAGTCAATGTTAGACTCTTTATACAAGCCTTGTAACAATGAATGGGAATTGAGGGCCCAGCCAGAATCCATACACAGACAGCTGTTTTGGGGGTTTTGCCTTTCATTAGTGTGCAGTAGGTTTCTGGCTTGACTAGCGAGAGGCCTGTGACGTGGGTCAGGAATGCTCTATCTTTTCTCCTTAGGGAGAGCACCTACAAGGTGAGTGTGCAGACTTATAAAGACATTCGTGCTCCTCTAGAAATATGAAAATAAGAAAGAGCAATTCCTCTGCAGCACCACCTATTGGAAGGCAGTATTCCTGCAAGTCAATGTTAGACTCTTTACACAAGATGCAGGCATTGACACAGCTGGTACATGGGAACATGAGGATTGGTAAGAGAATGCTAGGAAGAAGAACTGGCCACCTCTGAAGCGTCAGTAATTGAGTATGTCAAGCAGCTCCATGTTCAGATACAGATGCAGCTGGTGTGCGGAAACTTGAAGCAGGCCCAAGCCGGCGAGAAGCAATGGTATGACAGTAACGCAAGAGAAAGGAACTATGAAGTAGGTCAAAAGGTGTGGGGCCTAGTCTCACTGACCCAGAATAAGCTTTAGGTGGCTTAGGAGGGCTCATATCTCATTCACCAATGGCTCAATGATGCTAAATAAATTGTCATAACCGACCGACCAGGCCTGGAAGAAACAGAGGGATAAATTAGGGCTCATCATAAACGGGGGGCATGTAACTTGCCTATATGCAGCCTTTCTGAAGAAGGCGAGGAAGAGGTCCAAGTAGATCTGCTAGCCACAGCTAAGGCAGGGAGATCCATTGAGGATGCAAATTTCAACCTGCAGCTCTCTGGGGATCAGTGGTCACAGCTGTTGGAGGTCCTGCTCCCCTTCATATCCACCTTCAAAGGAAAACTAGGGAGGACCCAGTTGACAGTTCACCATGTGAACACCACCCTATTAGGCAGCCTGCCTACCAAGTTTCCCTGGAGGTGCAGGCGGACATGAAGAGGGAGATTGAGGAAATGCTGCATCTGGGCATCATCGACAAGTCCCAGAGTACATGGGCCTCCCCTGTAGTCCTGGTACAAAAGAAGGACCGAAAAACTTGGTTCTGCATGGAGTACAGGAGGTTAAACACCATCACTGTGTCTGATGCTTACCCAATGCCCCAATTGAGCATTTGGACCAGCTGGCCGGGGCCCAGGACATTAATATTATGGAACTGAGTCAGGGGTATTAGCAGTTACCCATAACCTCAGAAGCACAGGGGAGGTCTGCCTTAATTACCCAATTTGGACTTTATTTGTCCAAGGTGATGCCTTTTGGCATGAAGAATGCTCCGGCTACTTTCCAACTCTTGTTGGATCAGCTGCTTAAGGGGCTTGGAGAATGTGTGGTTGCATACTTGGATGATATTGCCATCTTCAGACTTACTTAGGAAAAATACCTAGAGCACCTGCCGCTGGTGCTCAGGCGGATCCGGGATGCAGGTCTCACCATCAAGCCTGGAAAGTGCCAGATCAACATGCCGGAGGTGCAGTACCTCGGGCACCGAGTAGGAAGGGGAACACTAAAGCCAGAGCTTGAAAAGGTGGATGCTATCATGACGTGGCCTACCCCCAAAACCAAGAGACCAGATATGTTCTTTTTGGGTACCACTGAGTACTACCGCAAGTTTGTTCCCCACTACATTGTTCTGGCCAAGCCTCTCACTGACCTGATGAAGAAAAAACTGCCTCAGGTAGTAAACTGAACCACTGATTGTGACCATTCCTTTGCAGTCCTGAAGGCTGCTCTGTCCCGCTCTTCAGTTCTGCAGCCACCAGACTTCACCAGAAGATTTGCAGTGCAGACCAACGCAAGCGCATATGGTCTGTGTGCTGTCCTAAGCCAAGTAAACTCTGGCGGGGAGGAGTACCCGGTGATATATCCGAGCAGTAAGCTTCTGCTCAGAGACGTAGTATATGCCATCATAGTAAAAGCGTGCTTAGCTATCATGTGGGCCCTGCAGAAGCTGCAGCCATATTTCTATGGGTGGAATTTCACCATAGTGAAGAATCACAACCCATGCAGTTGGCTACATAGTGCCACAGGCGCCAATGGAAAACTGCTACGCTGGAGCTTGGCACTGCAGCAGTATGATTTCACGTTCCAGCACAAAAAACTGTATTGAGCATGGTAATGCTGATGGGCTATGCCATTGGGATGAATCAGAGGAGGTGGGCTTTGTAAGTGATCTGGGGGATCAACCTACTAGACCCATTCTTAAAAGGGGAGGTGTGGTATAATGAGATTAAAAAGGGGTCACCCCGATTTCCATGTTCACTGTCCACTGTTCAGGACCACGGAAAAGTTGAGTGGACTCAATATTCACTATTCCCCTCACATCGTGGACTATGAGATACATTAGGCCTCAGGAAGTCTTTGATCATGATGGCAATGAAGTTATCCAGTGACAGGCGGGTGCTAATCACCCCCTGTCACTAAGTATTGACACCTCTGGTATTTCCCACAGACACCATGGCTCCAAGATTTTTATTAAGGGAAAATCTCTTAACAAGAATTATTAGTCACGTGAAGGTCCTAGCCTTATATGAATTATATTTTTGGAATTGGGTGGGCCAACTGAATGAAACGCATCTACACATGCTGTGGTACAGGCCCCATATCAACCCCAAATGGCATATCTGTGTACCTTGGTATAATTTATGTGTCATGCTTAATTTCGCTGAATTGATAAAATCATGACCAGAAATATGCCAGGTATATATTCCCAATCGGTAGATCTCTTGCAGAGATATGGCCAAAATGGAGAATTATGGTTCTTCAGAGGTCATATGCATCTACCCACCCCTCTCTAAATGACCTTAGAGGGGTGGGGGAAGGTGTGTTCTGTGGAATCCTTTATAAATCGGATCTCAACAAAGCCCTATTATCAGATTTCGGAGATACATTGCAGCGTAAAGCTTTCCCACACAATAGTCCTGCATCCCTTCTTTAGGGTGGCATAGGCCACCTCCCTGGGTAGAAGCTTGCCACGGAGAGATAGCACGGGGTGCGCTTCTCCGCCCG
The DNA here is from genome assembly GCF_035609145.1 of Eleutherodactylus coqui. NCBI lineage: Eukaryota > Metazoa > Chordata > Amphibia > Anura > Eleutherodactylidae > Eleutherodactylus > Eleutherodactylus coqui. The sequence goes on from NC_089841.1 coordinate 39,779,802, forward strand.
AAGGCACTTTACTGAGAACAGCACCCAGGCCATATGCATTGGCATTGGTCTGCACCACAACCCTCCTGGTGAAGTCTGGGGCCTGCAAAACCAGGGTAGTGGAAAGCGTAGTCTTAATCGCTTTAGGACATGGCCTAGTTTGGGCATATGGACGTGCTCCCTTTGTGAACCCTTTACATACCGCAATCTATATAGATCGCAGCATGGTAAGGGTTTAATAGCAGGGGTCGCTGTCCCGATGCAACCCCGCTATTGCAGCAGGAGGTGGGCTATCGATAACAGCCGTCTATTACTGCCGGATAGCGCAGGATCTCTTCTGATCTTGTGCTATTCACAGGGCGTAACTGTAAGTTCTGTTGTGTTTAGTACCCCTGTTCACCATTGGGGGTCCAGTCCACTACCTGAGGCCACTTATCCTTGGTCAGGGGAATATGACAATACCCCTGACTCAGATCCATACTGGTGATGTGCTGGGCACTAGCTAGCTAGTCTAATAGCTCATAGATGCAAGGCATCGGATAAGCATTGGATACCATGGGTCGCTTGGTCCTTCTTGGAAACGAGGACAACTGGGGAGGACCATGCACTCTGGGTCTTTTGGATGACCCCCTGATCCAACATCCCCTGAATCTTCCACTTTATATCTACGTACACTCCTGGGGAGACTGGGATCGTGGACTGCCTAAGTGGGAAAGGGGGTTTGGCTCCGAGTGTTCACCTGGTAAACTGTCAACTGGGATCTCCCCAATCTTCCAGTAAAGGTGGGTAGTAGGAGAAGCAGAATTCTCTGCAGCTGGGTCCACTGGTCCCCAGAGAGCTGCAGGTTGAAATTTGGATTGTCAATTAAACCACTCGCCTGAGCTGCAGCTAGCAGATCCACTAGGATCTCTTTCTCACCGTCCTTGAGTAGGCTGCACACTGGCAAGGCACACGGCCCTCATTTATGATGACCTTCACCATATTTACGTGGAAAACCCTCTGTTTCTTCATGGCGTGGTTGGTCATGACAATGTAGTTAACTTCATTGAGCCACTGATGAATGAGATACGTGCCCTCCCAAGCAGCCTGAAGCTTATTCTGGGTCAGTGGGACTAGGACCCACACCTTTTGATTCACCTCATAGATCCTTCCTCTCGTGTTGCGGTCATACTATTGCTTCTAACTATCTTGGGCCTGCTCCAAGTTATCGTGACCAGCTGCCTCAATGCCTGCATCTTATCACGGAGCTGTATGATATACTCGATGACTGACACTTCAGAAATGGCCAGTTGTCCTTCCCAGCATTCTCTTACCAAACCTCATAACTGCCTCCCATACAGAAGCTCAAAGGGGAAGCACCTAGTTGAGGCCTGAGGTTCCTCTCTGTAAGCAGATAACAGGTGTGAAAGGTACCGCTCCCAATCATGTCCGTGGGACTCAACCAACAACTTGAGCATTTGCTTTAGAGTACCATTGAACCATTCACACAGACCATTAATCTGGGGGTGATACAGTCTGGCTACCAGATGTTGCACCTTACAGAAGTACTGCATGAAGCTGGACATAAATTGGGGCCACTGATCGGTAAGCATCTCCCAGGTAAACCCTATGCAAGAAAATATGGCTAACAGGGCGTTAGCCACCTTCTCGGCCTACATAGAGGACAGGGCCAAAGCCTCAGGGTATCAGATGGAGTAGCAAACTCCAGTCAAGATGTAGCATTTCCTGGAGCTACTGGGAATGGCCAGGGGCCCGATCAGGTCTACAGCAACACTCTGGAAAGGCTACTCAATGATTGGCAAAGGAACTAGGGAAGCCTTCGGGTCAGGCCCGACTTCGCCATCCTTTGACAGGGTATGCAGGACCGACAGTAATTGGCTATATCTGTACCGATCTTAGGCTTTGGTCTTGCCACACCCCAAGTGTCCAGCCAGCGTGATCTTGTGAGCTACCCATCGCAGCTTCTATATAAATGGGTAGGGCACTACCAGCTGCTGCTCTCTCAGCCATTCTTGTCTAGGGTTACACAGAACAGTTTCCCAGTATAAGCCACCCCAGTCTAAGAAGAACCTTTCCTTGTCGGTTGGAGAATGGGCATCTTCCTCATGGTTCCTTAATATCCCCAGGGTGGTATGAGAATGCACAGCTGCCTGGAATTCCTGGCTTGGGGCAACGAGGAGGGGGGTTAAGGACAGGACCCCACGGGGCCCTACTGGAGCAGGCTCTAAGCAGTCCCCTGTCCCACTTGCTCCCCTTGGATGGAGAGGGAGAGGGTGTAGAAGGCAGAGGGTTCCCTGCATTCCAGGCATTCTGGCTGCAAGTGACATCCAGAATGCCAGCTAGTTCCTGGGGAGATACCACCTCTTTCTTTCCAGCAGGGCATACTCCTAGACTGGTGTTCAGTTCTAGTGGGCTTCCGTCTTTCAAACCACCCCCTGCAATGGTATGGACAAGTTTTGCTGCAGCAAAAACCACGTCAACACCACAAGCTACATGTGTGTCAGCCCTGACAATCACAGAAATTGGAGGATCCACAGTGTCATTGCTTACAGGAGTAACATCACTGAGCCAAGTAGACCCGGGCGATGGGCAGAGTGGGGATGGCGCACTCCCCACTCCCCCCCACTCCTTTAGTCTGGATTTTTTGCAGGGATAATATCGAGTTTAGGGTGGATGAGGGTCATTTCTGCACTAGTCACAGCTCCACAGTCACAATCTTTCCTACAGTGACTTCCTCCAGGTTGTCAGTGTCCCTTCTATCACCCCCACCTGCCAGGAGAATACCTGCAGCAGACCCAGGGGGCTTGGAGAAGAAAGCCTTCTTCTCCTTGTTTGGCTTACCCCCTCTCCAGCTGGTTCTAGATTTTTGCAGGTCCAGCCTCCCGTTGGTGACGTAGCTGTCCGTAAGCCAAGCAGCTTCACCAACATCTTTGGGGTCATAGTCCAGGATGAACTGGCAGATGTTGGCCATACAAGTCTCCAGGAGCCCCAAGGCACCATATCTTCCAGGTCCTCAACGTGGATGATGGATTTCCCCTTGATCCACTGCTGGAGGGTGATTCTCTGTTGACCCAGTAGCTGCACGTGGCTGTCTTCGGGTCCACGCTGCAGCTCCTGGAACTTCTGGCAGTATACATTCTTTGATGACCTTGTAGTCCCAATCCTGCTCTGTTGGAATTTATGTAAACCCCTCCAGGGCCTTCCCCCTGAGCTCTGGCCCATTTCTTGAGGAAGACAGCTGGTACTGATGGCAGACCTTTTCAAACCTCCTCAGAAAAATGTTTAGTTCCTAGTCTTGCTCTAGGACAGGGAAGTGATCTTGCTGGGGTTGCATGGTCCTCGTGCCACTGAAGTCAAATGTTAGTGGTGTTGAACCCTGGGCCTTGAGCCCTGCTACTCACAATGTTCTCCAGCCTCTCTCTCAGCATGATGCTCTGCAGCCTCTCTCTCAGCCTTGTGCTCTGCAGCTTTGCATTCTTGCTCTGCAGCCTCACATTCAGCCTGGAGCTCATGTTCTGCAGCCTCATGCAGCTGGAGAATGAGCTGCACGTAACGTTCAAGGTCCATTGTGTCCAACTGTTGTAGGGCCCTCTGGGTAGTTAAAGGGGTTGTCCCGTGAAAGCAAGTGGGGTTATGCACTTCTGTATGGCCATATTAATGCACTTTGTAATATACATCGTGCATTAAATATTGGCCATACAGAAGTTATACACTTACCCCCTCCGGCGCTGGCGTCCCCGTCTCCATGGCGACGATGAACCCTCTTCTCTGGTCGCACGAACAGTCGCGCTTGCGCCCTGAAGGATTCCTCTTCTGTCTCCCTCCGGGCTCACGAGCTGCGTCCTGGCTCCTCTCTCTTCTCCGCGTCATCGTAGCTCCGCCTCCGTCACGTGGTGCCGATCAGCCAATGAGGTGGCTGTAATCGGCAGTGGAACGCAAGACAGGAGAAGAAAATCCACGGTGCACCATGGGAGAAGACCCGTGGTGCACTGTGGGAGAAGACCAACGGCGCCATCTTTAAAAGAAGAAAAGAAGAAATCTTCAAAGCTGCAGAACGGGGATGCAGGTAAGCGAAATGTTTTTTTTTAAAAACTAACAAATGCATTCTTTTTAACAGTGCATAATGCAGGGGTCTATTGAAAAAAAAAATTTTTGATTTTGGCGCGGGACAAACCGTTTAAGTCCTGAGAGCTGCTGTTGACTGAGACTTCTCTGACTTGATCCATAGCCTGCTCTGCAGAGTTTTGGTGCTGGTCTTCATTCTCTACCAACAACTGGAACAGCTGTTCCTTTGTCTTTCCTGTCCCATTCAGACCTCTCTCGGAATGGCCGGTCATCAGCATCTCCTTGCTTTGCATCTTATAAGCAGCTGTCATCCCCACAGTTGCTTGCCAAAGAAAAGATAGGATAGAAAAATAAGAAGAAAGGGGGTGGGCATTACTATCTGGGGGCATACCCAGTATATCCTTACACCAAAGAAAATGATATATTAGTGCTGAATCCGAACCTTGTAAACATTTTACGGCAATCTTTGCAAAGACTCTGCTAACTTTTTTCCTTCAAGAATTAATTGTCTTATCCTGGCACAAACATTTTAAATATTTCACTACTACCACCAATTTGTCACGGTCAGAGAAGAGGGGTGATGGGGAGACTCTGATCGATCTCACCTTTTTAATCAATTCCTCACGGATTGACTATTCAGAGTGCTCTAACCGTTATGACCACTTGTCAAGGCAAAGCCTCTAATTGATCACTCTAGCGCAAAGTCGTTAGAATACAGGTAGATTTGTACACAGCTTTCCCAGGCTTCTGCATGCATGCAGAATGAAAGCACAAATCACCCCCTGATCAGGTCTAATACCTCCTGCTCTCTACAATACCCACTCACACATGCTGCAACCACCAGCTTTTCTATCACAGGTAAGCTAGAACACAGACTTATGAATTATTAACACTAACTTCGAAGTTATGGTTCGTTTTAAAACGGACAAAGTTTGAATAATAAATTGCAGATTCTAGAAAAATACTAGCAGTGGTAAATATTCATATATAGTATATATATATTATATATACAAAAATATACAGAAAAAGATGCTACATTGGAGATAAGGTTTACAGGTGTACACAACAAAACTACTTAAAATAAAACAATGAAGGAATAAAAGAAAGATACCAAATTTGGGATGTTTGGACCGAGGTTAAATGTGTGCGGAGTCACTGAAGTAACGCAAATGTCCTCACATTGTGGTGTATCTCCGAAAGCTTTGATACCGATCTCTGTGATCCCCTAGTTTTTAAAGTTTCCGCAGAACACACCTCCTTTCCCCCTCTGAGGTCATTCAGGGAAGAATGGGTTAAATCCACAGGAGATCCTCTGATTTGGAATATATGCCTGGCATATTTCCGGTCATGATTTTATTTACTCAGCAATATCAAACGTGACACATAAATAAATACCAGGTACATGGATACACCATTTGGGGTTGTTCTGGGGTTCGTACCTCAACAAGTTCAGATGTGTTTTATTCAGCTGGCCCTCCCGATCTAAAAAGATTTTCCACTTACTTTAATGTCGGAGCCAGAACATCTGTGAGAGTTCAGTTCCTAAGTGAATGATTTTCCTTAGACTACATTAATAAGTAAATGGTCACATAATTTGGTATCCTCATGCTAATTCTTAACCAAGCAGACAAGTGGGGAAAAGAAAGGAAAGGGGTTATTTATATCACAGATCTGGTCCAGGGTAACGTGAGACTAGTTGCCTTTCTAAATGCAAATATCAATAGGCAGGAGTGAGTAAATGTGTGAAAAGTCATCTGAAAACTAAAAATGCAATCTAACTACACCCAAAATGGATGACACCCAAAATGTCTAATGGGCTACCAATCTCTATATCACAACGTACACATAGAGGTGAGGTAGATTATCCTCAGTATACAAATCATTTCCCTAGGCTTTAAGGTTTCTTCAGAACTATCTCATGTATGGCAGATTTTCAGTGTTTCACGCTTAGAATTGAATATAGAAGTTGCGACCCCTTTACTTTTCCTATTTAGGACATAAAGAAGGCTTGTGACAAATTCTAAGTTTGTGCGGTACAGATGTGCGCTATTAGTTAAATTACATAGGGGGTCACTTACGTTTGAACTTTTTCGTATTTAGGTTCTAAACAATGGTTGTGCCAAATTTTAAGTTTACAACACCAGGAAGCTAGAGATTTAGATAAGGTACATTACATAGGGGGTCATTAACTTTTGCACTTAGATTTGAATAATCAAATTGTGACCCTTTTACTTTTCCAATTTAGGACCTAAAGAATGGTCATGCCAAATTTCACGTTTGTATAACATTGGGAATTCAGAGAATTAGTGGTGAGTGAGAGTCAGTCAGTCCTTTCACCTTTATATCTATATAGACTAGCATTTATTAGGAAATTATAGTACCAGTGTTTCTGGTGGTGCAATGCGCCACACCACTCTGCAACATGAACATCACACCCACACAGCTCTGCTATATGCGCATCACATACACACAGCTCTGGTACATGCATGCCACACACACACAGCTCTGCTAGATACATTTTTCAGACAAAATGGATCACAACCAGCACAGCAGAGTCCTGCCCACACTGATCACCACCTAGTCATGTGAGCCTAGACTCCTCCCACACAGGTGACTGATCACATGATGGTAACATCATCACAGGTATTATAAGCACACAGTTGCTATCCATCTCTGCAGGTTTTTAATAAGATGAAGGAACGGAGCTCAGAGCCCTGGTGACTGATCCCATGATGGTTGCATCTTCACATGAAACTGACAGCGGGTTTTGAAACAGCGCTTTCCCGGCAAAAATCTTGTAGTTTTTTACTGCGCCCAAAGCGCGACATTTCTGTCGGGAATCCGCCGTGGGGAACCCAGCCTAAAAATTACTAATTCTTCCAAATTATTTTAATTCCTTTAGGATTATCGGCAAGGCCATTATAAAATGGAGTTCTGTTTAAATAGATGAGAGAAGAGGTTTAAATTTTGCATCCAACAATTTAAATGTATGCTCCCCCAAAAAAACAGCTTAATTTACACAATTAATTTATAAACTTGTGAGGATGAAATTGATCTTCACTAGAGATGAGCGAGCATACTCGTCCGAGCTTGATGCTCGTTCGAGTATTAGGGTGTTCGAGATGTTTGTTACTGGAGACGAGCACCACGTGTTACTCGAGTCAATGCCATTTCCTTCCCTGCATGTTTGGCGCCATTTTCTGGCCAATAGACATGTAGGGAAGGCATTACAACTTTCTCCTGTGACGTTCCAGCCCTATCGCACCCCCCTGCAGTGAGTGGCTGGTGAGATCAAGTGACCGCCGAGTACTTAAAGCAGTCCCGCCCGTGGCTCGCCTCAGACACACGCTGGCAGAGATTAGGGAGGGTGCTGCTGGTGCTATAGGGAGAGTGTTAGCGTCTTCAAGAACCCCAATGGTCCTTCTTAAGGCCACATCTGACCGTGTGCATTACTGTTGTGGCTTCTGGGAGCAGTTTTGCACCAAAAAAAATGTTTTTCATCTCGGGCTGTGCAGGCTATTACAGCTATAGCGTTCTCAGTCTGCAGTCAATTATACAGAGTATAGGGGCAGTACTGGTGAGGCAGGGACAGTGGAAATGTAGAATCCTGTCTACAAGAACCCCAACGGTCCTTCTTAGGGCTACCTGTGACCGTCTGTATTTTACTGCGTGGCTGCTGGGAGTTGTAGTGATTCACTATTACGCAGCTAGGACTTTTTGCAGCCTTGCGTATAATTTTTTTCTGGCTGCAGTTTGCGTTACAATACGGCTGTCAGCCTCAAACTGTACGATAATAATTCCCAAATTTTTTACACCGCTCTGTGTCTGCTGTCAGCTTCAGGCACAGTGTACGGCGACAGCCCCTGATAGAGGGAAAGTCATATACACGCTATATAGCCTGTATTCTTTTTCAAAAATTTTTTTAAAAAAGCTCCTTCTTAGGGCTACCAGTGACCATCTGCATTTTACTGCGTGGCTGCTGGGAGTTGTAGCGCTTAACTATTACACAGCTAGGCCTGTTTGCAGCCTTCCGTATAATTTTTTTCTGGCTGCAGTTTGCGTTACATAACCGCTGTCAGCCTTTAACTGCAGGCCAATAATTCCCTAATTTTTTACACCACTCTGTGTCTGCCATCAACTTAACGCACAGCGTGCGGCGACAGCCACTGATAGAGGGAAAGTCATATACTAGCTACATAGCCTGTATTCTTTTTCAAAAAAATTAAAATAAAAGCTCCTTGGTTGGGCTACCCCTGACTGTCTGAAATTTACTGTGTGTTTGGTGGGAGTTGCAGTGAATCACTATTGCGCCGCTAGGCCTGTTTGCAGCCTTCTGTATTCTTTGTTTCTGCCTGGAGTTCGCGTTACAATACCGCTGTCAGCCTCCAACTGTACGTCAATAATTCCATAATTATTTACACTGCTCTGTGTTTGCCGTCAACTTGACGCACAGCGTACGACACTGATTGAGGGAAATATACAGCCTGTATTCTTTTTCAAAAAAATTACAATAAAAGCTCCTTGGTTGGGCTACCCCTGACCCCTGGTGTGGCTATGAAGCCAGCGTGTGGTATGAGGGCAGCTGAAGGCTGCGCAGGGACACTTTTGTGTGCGCTGCGGACGCAGGGTCGTGCAGGGGAGTTGGGCAGCATGTAACCCAGGAGAAGAGGCAGCGGTGTGTCCCGCAGACAGTGATTGTGCTTGGTTGGAGGTACTGTGGTGCTTAGCTAAGGTGTGCCTTGCTAATGAGGGTTTGTCCGAAGTAAAAATTGTTTGGGGGGGGGGCACTCTTGCCGCTATTGTGGCTTAATAGTGAGACCTGGGAACTTGAGATGCTCCCTCCCCTGCCCTATCAGTTTCTGTGTCGTTTCCATCACTTTCGTAGGTTTTTCAGATTTTCACAAATGAAAACCTTAGCAGAGCATGGGTCATATACAAAAATGCGCATGCGCAGACGACCAGTGCGGCACAAGCACGCTGGAGCGGCCTCTTCAATGGGACAGAAGAGGCAGACTGCGCAAGCGCGTCTAATCGAGCCAGGAGAAGGATTCGGTCGGCGCCATGGAGACGGGGACGCCAACACAGGGGGGTAAGTATACAACTTCTGTATGGCCAATATTTAATGCACGATGTATATTACCCTATCACAGTGGTGACTTAGAGTAAAAGGTTTATTTTTATTCGAACGATTAAAATATACACGTAGGGGCACAACACATAAAACAAAACAAAAGTGATTTAAAGGACGTGGTGTGGACCATCCAACCACACCATAAGCAGTCACTCAAGGTAAGTGTTTAGTCACACTCTAGCGTGTGTGGGTGTCAGAGCTGTGTGGCCCGCAATGGCCACAAAGTTTCTGGTCCTGCTTGTGGCCAGTTGGGCAGATGACCGAAACTTGATTGTGTATTCGCACACCGGGTGTATAAGATTGAAATGTCCCCGGTTGCTATTTCTTCGTATTGTGTAACCCACACGTCATAAATAAATTCGATTATAGTGACTCGGATGTGTGTTTCTTCACATTCGTACCAAAAGGAGGGTTAGAGATATTCGTCTGACTCAAAATAAAGAGACGAAATTTGGTCTATACCAAGGGAGACGTCTCTCAAGGGTTCTGAAGATGTCGGATATATTGCAGGATTGCCAGTGAGAGAGCCTCCCAAAGATAGAATGCGGCCTCCCTTCTATTACTAGGGGTCGTATTTAGAGGATACTTGACCCCAGGAATCTAAGATCCCTTTACGTATTTTGATTTCTCAATAATTTGTTGCTCATTGGTTTGTTGCTCAGTTTGTTGCTCGACGCGTTTCACCGCTCAAGTTTGAGTGGATCATCAGGAGCAGTATAAATTGAGATTAGATATTGCTGACGATATTGGAGGGTCTCAATGGACCAGTTCGTAAAGAAACTAGTGTCCCAATCTTTAGAGGACCAGCTTTTGCAGCAGGGATAATGAGGGTTAAATACCACCTGGAGTGAGATCCTAGATCCCCCAGTGTCTCATATTAAGTTAGACACAGATGTAGGGATATCAAAGGTGTCTCACCTCAACGTCAAAAAATGACATTGAGTACGATTGTATCTCATGAGGTTTTTTGAAACGGGATTGATTAAAGAGAGCCTCAGGACTCAAATCCTCACATGAGCATAAGGATACAAGAGTATCTTGTTGGAGTGAGTAGAGTATACTGGGTGACAGGTCTCCGTTTCAAAATTAGACAGCCAACTGGTCGGCGTCCCATGCAATATGCGTCGTGGGGCGTCGTACCAGTGCCTTAGGGGTGTTTGTCTCCGTATCTCACCGGGTATATGTTTCCCAGGGGAGGGAGATGCAAACACCTTGCTCCTTGGTGGTATTCCCCCAAATTCAAATCTGCTTTTCCTATTTCAATTGTGGGAATGAGCTAGTCAATTTCTGGCCCATTCGTATAGGAGTAGTCTAAAGATACCCGCCCGAGTTTCTTTTCCCAGAGTGTCAAAATTGACAGAAGAGAAGGATGGATACAAGAAAAAATAACAAAGCTGGTGTCCGTAGCCCGGATGGTAGGCTAGGGAATGAGCTCTGAATGCTCAGTGCTTGCCTTATATTGTCCAAGTCCATCCTCCAGGGGGGTGTAACCTAACCTATTAACCTATCCGGGTGGGATACACCTTCTTGTTTACATTTCATGTGGGAAAAGGAGAATGGTTTATTGAAAAGAACCTGCACTTAAGTCTGGTTCCGTATCCAGGGTCCTGGGAGTGTGATACGTGTAAGGGGTAGTGGATTGTGTGTACGATCGTCCGGTGAGGACTCGATCGGTACAGTATGTGTACACGTTAGCCGGTCCATAGGAGGGGTCAGAGGGGGGCCCGTCGTTTCTGCCACACCTCCCCGGTGTCCAGAGACCAATAAGGGTCTGGCTCCGTGCCAGGGGGCGTGTCGGCCCCGTGGCTATACACCATAAAACCCTGGGGTCAGTTGCAGCAGGGGGGGGGGGGGAAGGGGGAGGGGGGAGGCGGGCCGGGGGGCATGTCAGCCCCACAACTGTCACATGCGATCATCTATGCCGCCGTGGCTCGAGTCCGAGCGCATCGCGCGGCCGCCCAGAGAGCACGCGGACCGCCCACCTATGACGCGGGCCAATCCGCTGATGTATATTACAAAGTGCATGCATAGGGCCATACAGAAGTGTTTACCTTTACTTCATTTTGCGGGACAACCCCTTTAATAATAAAACAACATTACATAATAGGTAGGGATGAGCGAGCATACTCGTCCGAGCTTGATGCTCGTTCGAGTAGTAGTATACTTGGTGGTGCTCGTTACTAAAGCAAGTACCACGCAGTGCTCGAGAAACTTTAATGTCCCCTCCCCGCAGGTTTAGCGCCATTTTTTAGCCAATAAACATGCAGGGAAGGCTTTACCACTTCCTGCTGTGACGTGCCAACCCAGTTCACGTCTACAGCAGTGACTAGCTGGGCTTATCAGGTGATCGCCGAGTATTAAAACTGTTGCCGCCCGAGCCGAGCCTCAAACGCATGCTGCATGAGCTTAGGGATAGAGCTGCTGCTAGCGTTAGTGTAGGGATTAGGTTGCGGTTAGGCAGGGATCCTGACTACCAGAACCCAACAGTCCTTTTAAGGACTACTATTCCTCTCATTATGTGCATTAGCATTTTGGCTGGCTGGGACCAGTAGTGCGCACAGATTTTTTTTCAAGCATCCCGGCTGTATTCTGTCCACTGTTACCGGTTTTAGACACTATACTGCCAGGGGTGTACACAGATTACATAGGAAGTAACAAAACCCCTGTCATTTCAAATTTTTTTAGTTGTTTGGGGGCTCAAAGCGTATGCTATATACCCGTGTGTTGATGCTGTGAATCTACGCTATCTAACAACAGTATACCCACTAGAAATAATGTTTTGGCCCTGCTGAGAGTGTACAGTATATAGCAGTCTCTGGCGGTCTGTGAATTTGTCATATTCAACAGCAGTATACACTTTTACATTTTTCTGGGCCTGGTTAGAGCGTACATAATATACCATTAGGGCTACATCTGACCGTGCGCATTACTGTTGTGGCTGGCTGGGAGCAGTAGTGCACCATTTTTTTTTTTCATCTCGGGCTGTGCAGGCCATTTCTCAGTCTGCAGTGTATTATACAGAGTATAGTTAAAGTGCTGCTGCTGATATAGGGAAAGTGTTAGAGTAGGATCCTGTCTTCAAAAACCCCAAAGCTCCTTCGTTGGGCGACATCTGACCGTGTGCATTTTAGTTGGGGGCTGCTGGGAGTTGTAGTGCTACATTTTTGTATTACGCAGCTAGGCCTGTTTGCAGCCTTTCAGTAATATTTTTTTTTCAGGCTGCAGTGCGCAGTGCTGTGCAATACCACTCTCACCGTGAAAGTGCACTCAAATAATTCCTAGCCTGCTGCGAACAACTTCATTTATACCGTTCTCTGTCTGCAGTGAATTAGACACAGAGTGTTGGGGCACAGCCACTTGTATAGGGAAAGTTATATACACTATACAGTCTGTATCCTCCGTGCAAAAACACCAAAGCTCCTTCGTTAGGTGACATTTACTTGGTGGGGTTGAGATAGCCGCAATTACCAGCACTATCCACTGGCTTTAGAGTCTTCTCCCACTCCACACAGCCTCTATTATCTACAAGTCTCTACGAGTAGTAAATTACCCCTAGGTATCAGCGCAAGACAGCGGGTTACTTTTTTCAAGTCACAGCATAGAGCCTCCGCTACCTAGAAGTCTCTGTGTGCGGTGAATTAAGCCACAGTTGTCAGTGCTGTACAGTGGGGTAATTTATTTGGGCCCCGCTCTATTCTTAATCCTCCATGATGAGGAGTAGGGTAAGGGTCGAGGACGTGGACGCGGACGTCCAAGCGAGGGTGTGGGCACAGGCCGAGTTCCTGGTCCAGGTGAATCATAGCCGGCTGCTGCGGGATTAGGAGAGAGGCAAGTTTCTGGGCTCCCCAGCTTCATATCCCAATTTATGTGTCTGCGTGGTAGACCTTTATTACAAACAGAGCAGTGTGAGCAGGTCCTGTCGTGGATGGCAGAAAATGCATTCAGCAATGTATCGACCACCCAGTCTTCTACGCAGTCCACTACTCCCGGACTAGGGACTGCAACTCTGAATCCTCTGGCTGCTGCTTCTCCTTCCTCCCAGCCTCCTCACTCCATGAAAATGACATATTCTGAGCAGGCAGACTCCCAGGAACTGTTCTCTCGTCCCTGCCATGAGTGGGAAAAAATGGTTCCTCTCTTACCTGAGAAGTTTGTCGTGACCGATGCCCAACCTTTGGAAAGTTCCAGGAGTCCGGGTGATCATGCTGGGGACTTCCGGCAACTGTCTCAAGAGCTTTTTGTGCGTGAGGAGGATGATAATGATGAGACACAGTTGTCTGTCAGTGAGGTAGTAGTAAGAGCACTAAGTCCGAGGGAAGAGCGCACAGAGGATTCAGAGGAAGAGCAGTTGGACGATGAGGTGACTGACCCCACCTGGCTTGCTAAGCCAACTGAGGACAGGGCTTCAGAGGAGGAGGCAAGTGTAGCAGCAAGACAGGTTGGAAGAGGCAGTGGGTGGCCAGGGGGAGAGGCAGGGCCAAAGCAAAGAATCCCCCAACTGTTTCCCAAAGCACCACCTCGCGGCAAGCCTCCATGCAGAGGGCTAGGTGTTCAAAGATGTGTCTGTTTTTCAGTGAGAGCGCGAACGAACGACGAACAGTGGTGTGCAACCTGTGTCGCACCAAGATCAGCTGGGGAGCCATCACTACCAGCCTCACCACCACCAGCATGTGCAGGCATATGATGGCAAAGCACCCCACAAGGTGGGACGAAGACCATTCACCGCCTCCGGGTCACACCACTGCCTCTTCCCCTGTGCCACAACCTGCCACACAGATCCAACCCCCCTCCCAGGACACAGGCACGAGGGCCTCCCGGCCTGCACCCACACCCTCACCTTTTCTGTCCTCCACTCCATCAAGCAATGTCTCTCAGCACAGCGTTCAGCTGTCGCTAACACAAGCGTTGGAGCGAAAGCGCAAATACACCACCACACACCCGCATGCACAAGCTTTAAACGTGCAGAGTGCCAAATTAATCAGCCTGGAGATGCTGCTGTACAGGCTTGTGGAAACGGAGGCTTTCAAAAACATGATGGCTGCGGCGATCCCGTGCTACTCTGTCCCCAGTCGCCACTATTTTTCCCAGTGCGCCATCCCAGCCCTACACCAGCACGTCTCCTGCAGCATAAATTGTGCCCTCACCAACGCGGTTACTGGGAAGGTCCACTTAACCACGGATACGTGGACAAGTACTGGCAGGCAGGGCCACTATATCTCCCTGACAGCACATTGGATGAATTTGGTGAAGGCTGGGACCGCTCACGTCCTACCCACACCCAGAATAGCGGGTCTTACCTCGGTGCTGGTATGTGCGGCGTTTTGCGCCACCTCCTCCAAATCCTCCCCCTCCTCCTCCTCCGCCACTTCTACCTCTCAATTAAGAAGTGTGAGCACGTCGCCAGGAGCCGGCAGCACGCAGCGCGGCAGCACAGCAGTGGGCAAGCGTCAGCAAGCCGTGCTGAAACTAATCAGCTTAGGTGACAAGAGGCACATGGCCCCCGAACTGTTGCAGGGTCTGACAGAGCAGACCGACCTCTGGCTTTCGCTGCTGAGCCTCCAACCGGGCATGGTCATGTGTGACAGCCTCATACACGTGCCATGTATGGCAACATGGGTGGCGTAGTGGTAGTCAGCCTCCCCAATTCTTTACTGAGGAGTGGGCCTGGATGGCAGATATTTGCCAGGTCCTCGGAAACTTTGAGGAGTCCACCCAGATGGTGAGCGGCAATGCGGCAATCATTAGCGTTACCATCCTGCTGCTTTGCCTGCTGAGAAGTTCGCTGCAAGGCATAAAGGGCAACGCTTTGCAGTTGGAACAGGAGACGGGGGATGACAGTATGTTGCTTGATAGCCAGACCACCCTCATGTCTATATCTCAGCACGTTTTGGAGAAGGAGGAGGGGGAAGAGCAGGAGGAGGAGGGGGAAAAGACAGCTGGGCACTCTGAAGAGGGTACCCATGCTGCTTGCCCCCATCTGTTCAGCATGTATGGGCTGAAGAGGAGGAAGAGGATCCTGAAAGTCATCTTCCTAGTGAGGACAGCGATGTGTTGCATACTAGGACCCTGGCACACATGGCTGACTTCATGTTAGGCTGCCTTTCTCGTGACTCTCGCGTTAGACGCATTCTGGTCAACACGGATTACTGGATGTACACCCTTCTCGACCCATGGTATAAGGAGAACCTTTCCACTGTCATTCCCGAAGTGGAAAGGGGTACGAGAGTGATGCAATACCACAGGGGCCTGGTGGAAAAACTGATGCTAATCTTTCCATTTGACAGCGCTAGTGGCAGAAGACGCAGTTCCGAGGGCCAACTAGCAAGGGAGGCGCGGGGATCAGGCAGCATGTCCAGCGCAGGCAGGGGAACACTCTCCAAGGCCTTTGCCATCTTTATGGCTCCCCAGCAAGACTGTGTCACCCCTCCCCAGTAAAAGGCTGAGTCGAAGGGAGCACTGTAAAAAGATGGTGAGGGAGTACGTAGCCGATAGTACCACATCCTCCGTGATACCTCTGCTCCATACAACTATTGGGTTTCAAAGCTGGACATGTGGCACGAACTTGCGCTGTACGTCCTGGAGGTGCTGGCCTGCCCTGCCGCTAACGTCTTGTCAGAGAGGGTGTTTGGTGCAGCTGGGGGAATCATCACGGATAAGTGTATCCGCCTGTCAACTGCCAGTGCCGCCATGCTTACACTCATGAAAATGAATAAAGGCTGGATTTCTCCACACTTCTCTTCTCCACCGGCGGAGAGCAGTGGAACCTAAAGATTCTTTTCGCTGCAACCGGAGAAAAAAAGCATTCTCTATCACCGGAAAAAAAGTGGGAATTAGCTTTGTCAATCACTCTCGGATATTATTACTCCTCCTCCTCAAACAGCATGTCATCACGCTGAACTGACAATTTTTCTGCGGCCTAAAAGGCTCTGCTTATAATTTTTTTACAATTTTTCAAAGTTTCAAAAGTATTGATACTTTAACAGAAACCAATTTTTTTCACAGGGCTGCCTCCAGGCTCTGTTACAAATTAAGTAACAGCGAGCTGTATCTTTAAAAAATATTTCTGGGTTTCAGGGGTACACTTCTACTCTTGGTACACCAATTTTTCTGGCCCTCGCCTATACTGTTATCTAACTAATTTTTCTGGCCTTCACCTACACTCATGGTACACCAATGTTTCAGGGGTTTGCCTATACTCTTGCTACAGATAGGTTACAGGGGTCTGCCTATACTTTTACTGCAGAAATGTTACTGGGGTCTGCCTATACTTTTACTACAGAAATGTTACTGGGGTCTGCCTATACTTTTACTACAGAAATGTTACTGGGGTCTGCCTATACTTCTGCTACAGAAATGTTAATGGCCTCTGCCTATACTTTTACTACAGAAATGTTAATGGGGTCTGCCTATACTTTTACTACAGAAATGTTACAGGGGTCTGCCTATACTTCTGCTACAGAAATGTTACAGGGGCCTGCCTATACTTTTACTACAGAAATGTTACTAGGGTCTGCCTATACTTTTACTACAGAAATGTTACTGGGGTCTGCCTATACTTCTACTACAGAAATGTGACTGGGGTCTGCCTATACCATGGGTGCACAAAGACTTCCCATCGCGGTGTTTTACCTATCTGGCACAAATACACTGACTGACTAGGGCAGAAATGTGGGCAGAGGCCAAGGTCCATGGCGGGGTGAAACTCTCCCATGTTTGGGCACTCTGATTTCTTCCTGTGTAATACCATCTTTGTGCACTGACAGCATAGGCGAGCCCAAGGAACTCAAAGACTTCCCCTTGCAGTCTTGAGCTATCTGTGTGGGGACACATGGATTTCCCATTGCTATGTAACTCGCGGCACCTTGGTTCACACAAAGTGGAGGCTGGGACCTAGCCTGACCCACAGCCCGTTCACATACTTCCCACACAGACTATAGCGGGTCCTGATCATGGTTTCTTGGCCTTGTAATTCCACCTCCTCCTCCTGCTTGGGGCAACATGTATTTTCTCTCGTGTTACCACACTTATGTGAGACACTGGTTTGGGCCAAACAAAAGGAGCATTACTGTATTAATGAGACGTTCACTGCTGTACTAGCATCGGAGTCCACTTTATGCCCCCAATTGCTGAGGGTGTGAGCAGAGGCCGAGGTCCTTGGCGGAGTAAAAGTCTGCCATGTTTGGGCACTGTAATTTCTTCATGTTTATTTATTTCCTTGGGTTCCTTGGGCTCACCTATGCTGTGGGTGCACAAAGATATCCCATAGCGGTGTTTTACCTGTCTGGCACAAATACACTGAGTGACTTGGGTAGGGCACAGGTGGCTTTCCTAGTGCATCGTTCAGCTATCTGACACCTACACAGAATGAATTGTGTGGGGACACATGGATTTCCCATTGCTATGTAACTCACGGCAGCTTGGGTCACACAAGGTGGAGGCTGGTACGTCAATCTATCATCAATTCTCAACAGCATTGTGGGCTATCGCCCACAGTTTTAAAGAGGGTCGCTGCCTGGCCCTACCAACCCTCTGCAGTGTGTGCCTCCGGTTCCTCCTGATCCAGTACGCACTTATAACTAGACATGAGGGTGGTGTGGCTATGAAGCGAGCGTGTGGCATGAGGGCATCTGAACGCTGCGCAGAGAAACTTTTGTGTGCGCTGTGGATGCAGAGTCGTGCGGGGGGTTGGACAGCAATGCCAGCATGTAACCCAGGAGAAGAGGCAGCGGGGTCACCCGCAAGCAGTGATTGTCCTTGGTTGCAGGTAGCGTGGTGCTTTGGCTAAGATGTGCCAGCGCGTGTGCCTTGCTAATAAATGTTTGTCCCAAGTAAATTGTTAGGGGGGGGGGGGGTGACGCCCGACTCTTGCCCCCATTTTGGCTCAGATGGGACCTGGGTGGCTCAGATGCAGCCATGCATGCTGCCCTTGCCCTTCCCTATCCGTTTCTGTTGTGTTTCCATGACTTTCAGATGTTTTCTGGACTTTGAGAAGTTATCAGCTATGCGGAGCATCGGTCCCTCACAAAAATGCTCGAGTCTCCCATTGACTTCAATCGGGTTCGTTACTCAAAATGAGCTCTCAAGCATCGCGGAAAGTTCGACTCGAGTACCGAGCACCCGAGCATTTTGGTGCTCGCTCACCTCTAATGATAAGACACAGTTGTCTGTCAGTGAGGTTGTTGTTAGGGCAGTAAGTCCAAGGGAGGACCAGACCTCCAACCCCCTGCTCAGTGCAGGATTTACTAAATCATCTCAGACAGATATTTTTCCAGCCTTTGTTTGAACACTTCTATTGAAGGAGAACTCACCACCTCCCGTGGTAACCTGTTCCACTCATTGATCACGCTCACTGTCAGAAAGTTTTTTTTAATATCTAATCTGTGTCTCCTCCCTTTCAGTTTCATCCCATTGCCTCTAGTCTTTTCTTGTGCAAATGAGAATAGGGCTGATCCCTCTGCAGTGTGATAA
Source organism: Eleutherodactylus coqui (assembly GCF_035609145.1). Classification (NCBI taxonomy): domain Eukaryota; kingdom Metazoa; phylum Chordata; class Amphibia; order Anura; family Eleutherodactylidae; genus Eleutherodactylus; species Eleutherodactylus coqui. The sequence continues at coordinate 39,798,445 of NC_089841.1, forward strand.
CCCTTCAGATATTTGTAGACAGCTATTAAATCTATCAGCCTTCTTTTTTGCCAGCTAAACATTCCCAGATTCTTTAACCGTTCTTCATAGAACATGATTTGCAGACCTCTCACCATCTTGGTAACTTTTCTCTGAACTTGCTCCAGTTTGTCTATGTCTTTTTTAAAGTGGCGGGCCCAGAACTGGACACAGTATTCCAGATGAGGTCTGACTTAGGAAGAGTAGAGGGGGATAATGACCTCACGTGATCTAGACTCTATGCTTCTCTTAATACATCCCAGAATAGTGTTTGCCTTTTTGGCTGCTGCATCACATTGTTGACTCATGTTCAGTCTATGATCTATTAGTATACCCAAGTCTCTCTCACATGTGCTGCTGCTTAGCTCAATTCCTCCCATTCTGTATGTGCTTTTTTCATTTTTCTTGCCCAGGTGTAGGACCTTGCATTTCTCCTTGTTAAGTACCATTCTGTTAGTCGCTGTCAACTGTGCAAGCTTTTCTAGATCTTTTTGAATACTCTCTTTCTTCCCTAGTGTTAGCTAATCTTCCTAGCTTTGTGTCATCAGCAAATTTGATCAGTTTCCCATCAATTCCCTTCTCCAGATCATTTATAAAAATGTTGAACAACACTGGGCCTAGGACATAGCCTTGTGGTACCCCACTTGATACATTCTTCCCCTTGGATGTGCAGACATTTATGACCACTCTTTGAGTACGATCACTCAGCCAGTTCTGAATCCACCTAACAGTTGCCTTGTCAATCCCATATTGGTCATTTGGTCATTTTTTTTCAATAAGTATAGTATGAGATACTTTGTCAAATGCTTTACTAAGGTCAAGAAAAACTATATCTACCGCATTTCCCTGATCAACCCAGTCAGTGATATTATCATAGAAGGAAATTAGATTAATCCGGCATGACTTGTTTGTTACAAACCCATGCTGGTTCTTGTTAATTACTCCATTTTCATCCAAGTACTTGCATACATGCTGTTTAATAATTTGTTCAAAGATCTTTCCCGGTATAGAAGTCAGACTCACTGGCCTGTAGTTTCCTGGATCCACCTTCTTCCCTTTTTTGAAGATAGGGACAACATTTGCCCTTTTCCAATCTTCTGGGACTTCTCCTGTCCTCCAGGAATTTTCATAGATTATAGCGAGTGGTTCAGCAATTACCTCTGCTGCTTCCTTTAGTATCCTAGGATGTAATTCATCTGGACCTTGAGACTTGAATTCATTTAAGTTAGCTAAGTGTTCCCTCACCATCTCTCTACTTATAGACAGCCTTCATTCTTTTATTCCCCTAATAGCACAGGGAAGATCAGTTGATATTCCATCTACTTTCTGAGTGAAAATAGATACAAAATAGGAATTTAAAAGTTCGGCCTTCTTAACATCATTCTTAACCAATTCACCATTTTCATCTTGTAAGCATCCAATAGCATCTTTGACTTTTCTTTTGCTTTTGACATACTCCCCAAATCCTTTTTTATTGCTTTTGGCCTTTGTTGCAAGCCTCAATTCAGTATCAGCTTTAGCTTTTCTGACACTTGCCCTACAGTTTCTGCAGACCCCATTCTTCTTTAGATATTTCCCCCTCTTTCCATTTAATTAACATATTTTTCTTTGTTTTTAACATATGTGCAAGTTCTGCATTCATCCTCCTGGTTTCTTTAAATGCTTCCCATTCTTCCTTCTTTTAGGGAGAGTTGCCGATTGTGCTTTGATAATCTCATTTCACAATATTTCCCAACCTTCTTTGGCATTTCTGTCCTTAAGAACATCCAGCCATTAGATTTTTCCTACCCTCTTTCTGAGTGCATTGAAATCTGCCTTTCTGAAATCCAACCTTGAGGTCTGAGTTTTCCCAGGTCTTCCTCCCCTTTTTATCCAAAATTCAAGGATAGCATGATCACTGCCTCCTAAGGACCCAGCCACCCTTACTTCCTTAGTTTGGGATCATTTAATAGAGTACCTGTGCCGTCCCGCACCGCCGTCATCGGTGGCAGTGTCTGGTCCTCTCTAGTCAGGTAGGCCAGTAAGTGGCCGTTCTTGTCTCCCTGATCAAAAATCCGGTGGCGGGAATACAGGAGTTTCTTCTTGGTGTATTCGATCAGCAGTAGTTTGTATTCCGGTCGCAGGGCACCCAGAATTGTAGTAGTTTCCGGGGAGGGGTCTGCTATGTGCCTTGTCTCTGCTAAATCAAGGCGCCGTTCCAGGTCCAAGCGGCGGGCTCCTAGGGATCTTCCATGCTCGGCAATAGCCGAGGTAAAGGATCCCTTGGTGAAGGCTTTAAATGCGTCCCATACCACTAGCTCCGAGGCCGTCCCCTCATTGACTTCCCAGTACATTTCAGCCTCTTGTTCTACATACTCATGCACTTCTCTCTGTTCCAGCCACAGCGGACTCAGTCTCCACGGAGGGCGACTGCCCCCAACTCCAAGGTCAAGAACTAATTGGAGTGGGGAGTGATCTGAAATGCCTCTGGGTAGATAGAATATATCACGGACCATGGGGAGGCAGTCCGGGGAGCCAAAACAGAGATCTATGCGCGAGAAGGCATTGTAGGTCGGAGTGTGGCATGAGTAGGCTCTGTCATGTGGGTGTCGCGTGCGCCACATTTCCTGCACTGAATAGGAGTCGGCCCACCCAGGCAGCCGAACCTGTGTGGAGGCGGCTGGAGTGAGACGGTCCCGCACCGGGTCCAAAATTAGGTTGAAGTCTCCCATGATTACTATCGGGGCCGCCTCAAGGAGGACCACTCGTGCCATCACCTCGTGAAGTATTTCAATGTTAGCAGGTGGTGGCAGGTAAACATTTACTATCACGAGGAGGCGGCCATGAAAGGTTCCCTGTAGGATCAGGTAGCGCCCCCCAGGATCTATGTGTATTTGGCGGAAGGCAAACTGGGCCGATTTGGCCACCAGTATACTGACTCCTCGAGCATAGTTTGAGTAAGTCGTGTGATACGCTGAGCCAATTGTTGCTCGCTTAAGCGCCAGCGTCTTTGAGCCCCTGAGGTGTGTTTCTTGAAGTAGTATCATGTGGGGGGAGTGAGTTTTAAGGAAGTCAAAAACCAATGCTCTTTTAATTTTAGAGTTTAGTCCCCTGACATTCCAGGAGACCAGTTTTAAGTATGTGCTAGCCATTTTCAAGGGGGTAGCCGTTGTTCCCACGAGTTCTTATAAAGCATCCGAAAGAGAGCCGCGCCAAAAAAAACAACAAATAAAAAATTACAAAGCAATTCACTTTTACCAACCTCAAACCAATCCCTCCCCTCCCACCCTACCCATCCCCTCGAACTTTGGTCAGGTTTTGATCCCATAACTCACAACTTTGTAGGGGGCGTGAGACCTAGCCCCAATCGAGAATCACCAACAGACTATAACAGAAAAATGTAGAACAGTAATAGCAGTTACGAGCATGAAAATAAAGTCCCCCTGTGAAGAAACAGAGACAGGGTTATGTGAGTGTGGGCTGCGTCAGTGTGTGCTATAGGTACCCGGCACGGGCCGCAGGCGCTGCGTAGGCCCTCAGTCCAGTCGGGCCCCCACAGTCCAAATAGGGAGAGAGAAAAAAAAAAGGGGGGGGGGTAACTATCGCAGCCCACATCGTTTTGCATTTTCATCATCTTCAGCTGCCGGCCTTCTTATCTAGAGTGGAGGGAGAGGGGATGGGGGGGTGAGAATGGGGGATGAGAAGGGGGAAAGGGAGGGAAAGAGAAAAAAAAAAAAAAGGGGGGGGAGAAGGGGGGGGGGGTGCCACCCTCCACCATTATGCCGCAATAATTCTGAGAAGGCAACGACCGGCCAGCCGCATCAAATACGCATTTGTGAAAGTCTCACGGTGTAGGTCAATTTTGTTCAAGCCAGTTTAGGACATCCTCTGGGCTTTCAAAGAAGTGGGAACGGTTATCCTTGATCACCTTTAGTCTGGCAGGGTATAACATGGCGTAGACAAGTAGTTTTGAGCGCAGCATTTTCTTTGCCTCTACAAATTTTTGGCGCCTCTGCTGCACCTCTAGGGAGAAGTCCGGAAAGATACGGATTGTTTGTCCGCCAACCCTTATCGGGTCTCTCTCGCGGTTGAGTGCCAGAATTTTGTCTCTGTCCCTATAGTTAAGCAGTTTTGCAATAAAGGTGCGTGGAGGGCCTCCGAGCGGCGGGGCTCTTGATGGAATGCGGTGTGCTCTCTCGACGCAGAATAGGGGTGACAGAGAGTTGGGGCCGTACTCCTGTTTGAGGAGCGATTCCAGGAACTCACAGGGATCTCTGCCCTCAGCGCCCTCCGGCAGACCTATGAATCTCAGATTGCATCTGCGCAGGCGGTTTTCAATATCATCCATTTTTCTCCGCTGCGCCGTGAGGTTAGTGCCGGGGGTGCGCACCTGATCTGAGAGTGGTGTAACAGAGTCCTCTAAGTTGGAGACTCGCGTCTTAACTTCTGTTGTACACTCTCTCAGCGTTTGGACGTCCGCTCGCAGCAGACCAAAGTCCGACTGTAGTGCGTCGATTTTTTCTGTGAGGGCAGAGCGCGATTCTGTAATCGCTTTCAGCACATCGGCGATAGTTGGGCCAGATGCAGGAGGTGAAGCTGGTGCTGTTGCCTCAGGGGGCGCACTTTGCGGGCTAGAAGGCGCGTTAGGTCGGGAGTCCGTTGAGGTGCTGGGCCGTGAATATTGCTGCAGCTTGCTAGTTATTTTGGCTTGCTTGCTTGGCGCCATCTTGTCAAAGGATAGTAGTAGGGGATGTCCACAGGCCTGAACTTATAAATGTCACAGGGGGGGATTCATGCGCAGTTTAAACTTTAATGCATAGCTGTTGGGGTGCAAACATAGTGTAGTAGCATTTATGCACCTTTAGCGCGACACTTGCAGGTGGCAGCTCCAGGCTTGGTTTCTGAATGCGCATGAAGCAGTCGGCCGCAGTCTCGGGGAACCACGTTTGTTAAAAGGCGAGATACGCAGAAAGAGGGGGTCGCCAACTGCCTCCGCGCCCCTCTGTTCAGGAGTAGAGTGCTCCCCTGAGGGAGAGTGGCTCCGTGCGCGGTGCTCTTCGCTGTGTACGTGGTTCTCCCCTGTGTTTCCCCTCCACTTCTTTCCCCCACACTGCCCCCGATCCTTCTCCTCTTGCACCCCTTGTCTTCCCTCGTCTAGGTGGTGTCCGACTGGGGGGAGGGGTAGAGGGGGCCCCTCAATGTGTCTGCCTGTCTGACGTTCTTACTGCACGGCAGGGAGCTCGCTCCAGGGGGTTTCAATGCCCCTGGCATGGTGCTACTGTCCAGTAGGGGTGGGGGAGCGCAGGGGGGGCCGCAGGGTCCGGTGGCCGCAGTCACGGCGTCACTCACCCTGTCTACTGTTTTGTGGGCCTGCCGTTCTCTCTCCTGCTCCTTCTGCCCGCTCCCCAGCTCTCCTCAGGTCCCAGCAGCTGCCCCCTCTTCTCCGCTGCTCCTCGGGGAGGGTTTGCCGTTGTCTTCCGTGGCCGGCCCTCACTTCCGGTCGGCCGCGTCTGTAAATTTAGGCCGGGGATGCGGCCGGAACTGTAGGCCTCAAAATCGCAGTTTCAGCTAGAGACGCGCGGAGGGTCTCTTTCTGTAGGTCTCGGTCCGGAGGTGCCCAGGGTAGTGATTTTGGCGCGGTGGAAGCCTCCAGGCGCGGCAAAAACTCGCCGGTATGCTCCTGCTGCTAGGAGCCCCGGTCTGTGCGTGCGCTCCTGTTGCCGGCTAGCCACGCCCCCTCCACCCTTACTTCCTTAACCATTTCCTCCCTGTTGGTAAGAATTAGGTCCAAGATAGCAGATCCCCTTGTTTTCTCTTCAACCTTTTGGAAGATGAAGTTGCCAGCAAGAGCGGATAAGAATTTGTTGGATTCATTACTTTTACCTGAGATAGATTCCCAACAAATGTCTGCATAGTTAAAATCTCCCATAAACACTATTTCATGCTTTTTGGAGAGCTTGGCCAAGAGCTGGTGGATGATGAGGTGACTGACCCCACCTGGGTTGCTAAGTCTACTGAAGACAGGACTTCAGAGGGGGAGGCAAGTGCAGCACCAGAACAGGTTGGAAGAGGCAGTGGGGTGGCCCAAGCGAGAAGCAGGGCCACAACAAATAATCCCCCAACTGTTCCCCACAGCATCTCCTCGCTGCAAACCTCCGTGCTGAGGGCTAGGTGTTCGAAGGTCTGGAGGTCTTTTATTGAGAGTGCGGATGGCTGACAAACAGTGGTGTGCAACCTGTGTAGCACCCGGCGAGGTGGAACGAAGGCCATTCACCACCTGCAGGTCACACCACTGCCTCTTCTCCTGTGTCACAAACTGGCACAGAGAAGCAGTCCCCCTCCCAGGACGCAGGCACCAGTATCTTCCGGCCTGCACCCACATCCTCACCTCCACGGTCCTCCACCAATGTGTCCCAGAGCAGTGTTCAGCTGTTGCTAACCCAAGCGTTGGAACGAAAGCAGAAATACACGGCCCCCCACCCGCATGCACAATCTTTAAATGTGCATATTTCAAAACTACTCAGCCTGGAGATGCTGCCATACAGGCTAGTAGAAACTGAGGCTTTCCGCAACCTGATGGCGGCGGCGGTCCCTCGGTACTCGGTCCCCAGTCGCCACTATTTTTCTCAGTGCGCTGTCCCCGCCCTACACCAGCATGACTCACGCAACATAAACCGTGCCCTCACCAACGCAGTTACTGGGAAGGTCCACTTAACCACCGACACGTGGACAAGTGCTGGCAGGCAGGGACACTACATCTCCCTGACGGCACATTGGATGAACTTGGTGGAGGCTGGGACTGAGTCTGACTCTGAGTCCGCTCACGTGCTACGCACTCTGGGAATTGCGGGGCCTACCTCAGTGATGGTTTCTCCGGCTTATTATGCCACCTCCTCCAAACACCCCTATCCTCCTCCTCCACCACCTCCACCTCTCAATTACCATGTGTGAGCACGTCGCCTGCAGTCGGTAGCTCAAAGCACTGCAGCACTGCCATGGGGAAGTGCCAGCAAGCCGTGCTGAAACTCCTGAGCTTAGGTGACAAGAGGCACACGACCCAAGAGGAGTTACAGGGTTTGACAGAGCAGACAGATCTGTGGCTTTCGCCAATGAATCTCTAACCAGGCATGGTTGTGTGTGACAATGGGCGTAACCTGCTGCCGGCTCTGTAGCTTGGCAAACTAACACGTGCCATGCTTGGCCCACGTGTTCAATCTGGTTGTTCAGCGCTTTCTGAAAAACTACCACCATTTGTCTGACCTGCTCAGCAAGGTGCGTTGCGTGTGCATAAATTTCCGCAAGTCCACCACAGATGCTGCCACCCTCAGTACACTGCAACATCGCTTCCAGCTGCCAGTCCACCGAATGTTGTGCGACATGCTGACACACTGGAAATCTACATTGCACACGTTGGTCAGGCTTTATTAGCAGCGTAGAGCCTTTGTAGAATACCAGCTGCAATATGGCCATCGGAGTGGTAGTCCGCCTCCCCAGTTCTTCACAGAGGAGTGGGCATGTATGTCTGACATCTGCCATGTCTAGGGAAACTTTGAGGAGTCTACACAAATGGTAAGCGGCGATTCGGCCATTATCAGCATAACCATCCCGCTGCTTTGCTTACTGAGAAGGTTGCTGCTAACGCTGACGCTTTGTGGATAGAACAGGAGATGGGGGATGACAATATGTTGCTTGATAGCCAGACCACCCTCACGTCTGTTTCTCAGTGCGTATTGGAGGGGGAGGAGGGGAAGGAGGAGGAGGAGACTGCTGACCACACTGCAGAGGGTACCCATGCTACTTTCTTCACATCTGTTCAGCGTGTATGGGCTGAAGAGGAGGAGGAGAATCATGAGAGTCATCCTCCTAGTGAGGACAGTGATGTGTTGCGTACTGGGACTCTGGAACACACTGCTGACTTCATATTAAGCTGCCTTTCCCGTGACCCTCGCATTAGATGCATTCTGGCCAACACGGATTACTGAGTGTTCACCCTTCTCGACCCATGGTATAAGGAGAACCTTTCCACTCTCCTTTCCGAAGAGGAAGGGAGTACGAGAGTGATGCAATAGCACAAGGCGCGGGTGGAAAAGCTGATGCTTTAGTTCCCATCTGACAACGCTAGCGGTAGAGGACGTAGTTTAGTGGGCCAACTAGCATGGGAGATGTGGGGAACAGGCAGCATGTCCAGCGCAGGCAGGGGAACACTCTCCAAGGCCTTTGCCAGATTTATGGTTCCCCAGCCAGACTGTGTCACTACTCCCCAGTCTAGGCTGAGTAGGAAGGAACACTGTTAAAAGATGGTGAGGGAGTACATAGCCAACCATACCAACATCCTCCATGATCCCTCTGCTCCATACAACTATTGGGTATCAAAGCTGGACGAACTTGTGCTGTATGCCTTGGAGGTGCTGGCCTGCCCAGCCACTAGCGTGTTATCAGAGAGGGTGTTTAGTGCTGCTGGAGGGGATTATCACGGATTAGCATACCCGCCTGTCAACTGAGAGCACCGACAAGCTTAGACTCATAAAGATGAACAAAGGCTGGGTTACCCCTGACTTCTCTTCTCCACCAGTGGAAAGCAGTGAAACAAAGATTCTTTAGGCTGGAACAGGAGAACCATGTACCCTCTATCACCCCAAAAAAGGGGAGACGTAGCTTGGTCTATCCCTCTATGATCTTCCTCCCCCCCCCCCCCTCCTAAACCAGCATGTCAGCAAGCTGAACACCCAATTTTTCAGAGGGCCAAAAGGCTCTGTAAAAAATAATTTTTTCAGAGGGCTGCCTCCCGCCTCTGTTAGCAAAAGAAGCAATTACGAGCTGTATGTTTCACCTGCACTCTGGTTAAACAAATTTTTCAGGGATACACCTATACTCTTGGCACAGAAATTTTTATGGCCTTCGTCTATACTCTTCACAACCAAATTTTTTCGGGCCTCACCTATACTCTTAGTAAACAAATTTTTCAGGTGTTCACCTATACTCTTAGTACACCAATTTTTCAGGGGTTCGCCTATACTCCTTGGTACGCAAATGTGTCAGGGGTTCACCTAAACTCTTGGTACACAAATGTTTCAGGGGTTCGCCTATACTCTTGGTACACAAATGTTTCAGGGGTTCGCCTATACTCTTGGTACACAAATGTTTCAGGGGTTCGCCTATACTGTTGGTACAGAAATGTTTCAGGGGTTCACCTATACTCTTGGTACACAAATGTTTTAGGGGTTCACCTATACTCTTGGTACACAAATGGTTCAGGGGTTCGCCTATACTCTTGGTACACAAATGTTTCAGGGGGTCGCCTATATTGTTGGTACACAAAAGTTTCAGGGGGTCACCTATACTCTTGGTACAGAAATGTTTCCGGGGTTCGCCTATACTCATGGTACAGAAATGTTTCAGGGGTTCGCCTATACTCTTGGTACAGAAATGTTTCCGGGTTTCGCCAATACTCATGGTACACAAATGTTTCAGGGGGTTGCCTATGCTCTTGGTACACAAATGTTTCAGGGCTTCACCTATACTGTTGGTACACAAATTTTTCAGGGGGTCACCTATAATCTTGGTACACAAATGTTTTAGGGGGTCACCTACACTCTTGGTACAGAAATCTTTCAAGGGTTCGCCTATACTCTTGGTACACAAATGTTTCAGAGGTTCACCTATACTCTTGGTACAGAAATGTTTCAGGATTCGCCTATACTGTTGGTACACAAATTTTTCAGGGGGTCACCTATAATCTTGGTACACAAATGTTTTAGGGGGTCGCCTATACTCTTGGTACAGAAATCTTTCAGGGGTTCGCCTATACTCTGGGTACACAAAGGTTTCCCAGCGTGGTGTTCAGCTATCTGACACATACACATAATGAATTGTCCTGCTTTGGCCACTCAAATTTCTTTTTGGTTTATGCTGTGCTTGTAGCGATCAAAGGAAGCGTAACTGATTTAATGAGACTTTCACAGGGTCACTGTATATCTGTGGTGGCAACTTTTGCGACACCTCCTGCTTCAAACCAATCTTTTGTTGTAACCCAACAGTCCTTTCTCGGACTACAACTCCTCTCATTGTGTGCATCATCAGTTTGGCTGTCTGGGACCAGTAGTGCGCACAAAGCATTCGCAAGTATTCCGGCTGTATAACAAGACAACTCATTGTACACTGTCTGTTTTTGGATGTTCATGGGCATACAATGCCCTGAGTGGTAAACAGAGAGAATGGTTTAGGCCTGATAAATGCACGCATCCCTGGGGGTCAGCGCTGGTCGCCATGTATTAGCTCTCGTTTTACCACAGTTGTCTGAGATACTGAATTGGAGCATTCACAGGAAGCGCGACTGATTTAATGACGCTTTCACAGGTTTACTGTATGCCTGTGGTGGCTACTTTTGCGAAATCTCCTGCTTCAAACCAATCTGTGGTTTTAGAATGCGTTGCTGAATTGTGGAGATGTGTAGAAGTACTGGCATCTGAGTCCCCTTTATGCCTAAATTTGTGGCTCATGAAATTTTGTGACGGAGGTGACATGGGATCGGAATTATGATCATACGTTAATTTATCAGCAATTCTCATCAGTATTGTGGGCTATCGCCCACAATTTCAAAGAGGGTTGCTGGCAGGCCCTGCCAAGCCTCTGCAGTGTGTGTCTCCTGTTCCTCCCCATCCAATACGCACTTATAAACAGACATGAGGGTGGTGTAGCTATGAAGCAAGCGTGTGACATGAGTACAGCTGAACGCTGCGCTGGGAAAAATTATAGTATGCTGTGGACGCTTATATATTTAAGCCCTTCCTGAAAATTCATCGTGAGATCGCCCACAGCGCATTGCTTTCAATGGAGCCGGCTGTATTGCCGGCTCCATTGAATTCAATGCGCTGGACAGCTCCGGCCCGTTTCTATTTTTTTTTTTTACACATTTTAGGATGATTTTCAGGTAAGGGCTTATATTTTTAAGCCCTTCCCGAAAATTCATCCCGCGCTCGCCGGCAGCCCATTGCTTTAAATGGAGCCGGCTGTATTGCTGGCTCCATTGAATTCAATGGTCAGTGCTCGTTTAATCGAGACGAGTACCGCGTGGTGCTCGTCTCGAGTAACGAGCATCTCGAGCACCCTAATACCCGAACGAGCATCAAGCTCGAACGAGTATGCTCGCTCATCTCTAGTCATCACTTTTAGTATTAATTAGAGATGAGCGAACGTACTCGTCCGAGCTTGATATTCGTGCGAATATTAGGGTGCTCGGGATGCTCGTTACTCGTAACGAGCACCACGCGGTGTTCTGGTTACTTTCAGTTTCCTCTCTGAGACGTTAGCGCGCTTTTCTGGCCAATTGAAAGACAGGGAAGGCATTACAACTTCCCCCTGTGACGTTCAAGCCCTATACCACCCCCCTGCAGTGAGTGGCTGGGAAGATCAGATGTCACCCGAGTATAAAAGTCGGCCCCTCCCGCGGCTCGCCACACGTGCCTTGTGAGTTAGCTGAGGGAAAGTACTATCGTGCTGGTGCTGCTGTAGGGAGAGTGTTAGGAGTCAGTGTAGGCTTCAAGAACCCCAACGGTCCTTCTCAGGGCCACATCTACCTGTGTGCAGGCTGCTGCTAGCAGTGTTTTTTTTTTTTTTCCCTCAAAATCGGCAGTGCAGAGCATTGCACCCGGCATTAGCGACAGAAGTGGTGCATAGGCAGGGAGAGTGTTAGGAGTGAGTGTAGCCTTCAAGAACCTCAACGGTCCTTTCTAGGGCCAAATTTAACCGTGTGCAGTACTGTGCTGGCTGCTGTTAGCAGTGTTGCATATTTTTTTTTTTCTAAAAATCGTCTGTGCAGAGCATTGCACCCTCCATTGATACTACAGGGACAGAATTGTGTAGGCAGGGCCACAACACAGTTATTGTTCATTGAATATACGCAGTGGGGTCTTCCCTTTGCAAAAAGGAAAAAAATTATATTTGGCCTGCCTGTGTCAGTCCTAAGGTCTCCGTGTACGTGTGTGCTGCGTGGACAACGTACAAAAATCAGACGCAACCAGCTACGGTTTACTGCAGGCTTGCGCCATTGTCTTTCCTGACTGGCAAATACCTGCTCTGCTAGAGTTAATAACTCTGCTACACTATAGTTGTGTGACACTTTTTGAGGGCCACACTACAGTTCTAAAAGTTAATGTTCATTGAATATACGCAGTGGGGTCTTCCCTTTGCAAAAAGGAAAAAAAATATATTTGGCCTGCCTGTGTCAGTCCTAAGGTCTCCGTGTACGTGTGTGCTGCGTGGACAACGTACAAAAATCAGACGCAACCAGCTACGGTTTACTGCAGGCTTGCGCCATTGTCTTTCCTGACTGGCAAATACCTGCTCTGCTAGAGTTAAAGGGGTTGTCCCGCGCCGAAACGGTTTTTTTTTTTCAACCCCCCCCCCCCCCCCCCGTTCGGCGCGAGACAACCCCGATGCAGGGACGTACAGAAAGCTTACCGGAGCGCTTACCTTAATCCCCGCGCTCCGGTGACTTCTATACTTACCTGTGAAGATGGCCGCCGGAATCCTCTTCCTCCGTGGACCGCAGCTCTTCTGTGCGGTCCATTGCCGATTCCAGCCTCCTGATTGGCTGGAATCGGCACGTGACGGGGCGGAGCTACACGGAGCCTGCATTCTGCACGAGCGGCTCCATTGAAGAGAGCAGAAGACCAGGACTGCGCAAGCGCGGCTAATTTGGCCATCGGAGGGCGAAAATTAGTCGGCACCATGGAGACGAGGACGCCAGCAACGGAGCAGGTAAGTAAAAAACTTTTTATAACTTCTGTATGGCTCATAATTAATGCACAATGTACATTACAAAGTGCATTAATATGGCCATACAGAAGTGTATAGACCCACTTGCTGCCGCGGGACAACCCCTTTAATAACTCTGCTACACTATAGTTGTGTGACACTTTTTGAGGGCCACACTACAGTTCCAAAAGTTATTGTTCATTGAATATACGCAGTGGGGTCTTCCCTTTGCAAAAAGGAAAAAAATTATATTTGGCCTGCCTGTGTCAGTCCTAAGGTCTCCGTGTACGTGTGTGCTGCGTGGACAACGTAAAAAAATCAGACGCAACCAGCTACGGTTTACTGCAGGCTTGCGCCATTGTCTTTTCTGACTGGCAAATACCTGCTCTGCCACAGTTAATAACTCTGCTACAGTAAAGTTCTGTGACACTTTTGCAGGGACGCAACACAGTGTCAGTTATTAAACTTATTATTCAGTGAATAGACGCAGTGGGCCTATCCTTTTAAACAAAAGGGAAGAAAGTATATTTGCCCTGCCTCTGTCAGTCCTAAGGGCTCTGGGTACGTGTGTGCTGCGTGGAGAACGTAAAAAAATCAGACGCAACCATCTACGGTTGAGTGCAGCCTCGCGCCAATTTCTTTCCTGCCTGGAAAATACCTGCTCTGCCACAGTTAATAACTCTGCTACAGTAAAGTTCTGTGACACTTTTGCAGGGACGCAGCACAGTGTCAGTTATTAAACTTATTATTCAGTGAATAGACGCAGTGGGCCTTTCCTTTTAAACAAAAGGGAAGAAAGTATATTTGCCCTGCCTCTGTCAGTCCTAAGGGCTCTGGGTACGTGTGTGCTGCGTGGAGAACGTAAAAAAATCAGACGCAACCATCTACGGTTGAGTGCAGCCTTGCGCCAATTTCTTTCCTGCGTGGGAAATCAAATCACTGGTAATACAGCATGCTGAGGGGTAGGGGTAGGCCTAGAGGATGTGGACGCGGCCGAGGACGCGGAGGGCCAAGTGAGGGTGTGGGCACAGGCCGAGCCAGTGCGGTGGCCAGGGGTAGAGGCAGGGCCAGACCGAATAATCCACCAACTGTTTCCCAAAGCGCCCCCTCGCGCCATGCCACCCTGCAGAGGCCAAGGTGCTCTACGGTGTGGCAGTTTTCCACAGAGACGCCTGACGACCGACGAACAGTGGTGTGCAACCTTTGTCGCGCCAAGATCAGCTGGGGAGCCACCACCAACAGCATGCGCAGACATATGATGGCCAAGCACCCCACAAGGTGGGACGATGCCCGTTCACCGCCTCCGGTTTGCACCACTGCCTCTCCCCCTGTGCCTCAACCTGCCACTGAGATCCAACCCCCCTCTGAGGACACAGGCACTACCGTCTCCTGGCCTGCACCCACACCCTCACCTCCGCTGTCCTCGGCCCCATCCACCAATGTCTCTCAGCGCAGCGTCCAGACGTCGCTAGTGCCACAGTTTGAGCGCAACCGCAAGTACGACGCCACGCACCCGCACGCTCAAGCGTTAAATGTGCACATTGCAAAATTGATCAGCCTAGAGATGCTGCCGTATAGGCTTGTGGAAACGGAGGCTTTCAAAAGCATGATGGCGGCGGCTGCCCCGCGCTACTCGGTTCCCAGTCGCCACTACTTTTCCTGATGTGCCGTCCCAGCCCTGCACGACCACGTCTCCCGCAACATTGTATGCGCCCTCACCAACGCGGTTACTGCCAAGGTCCACTTAACAACGGACACGTGGACAAGCACAGGCGGGCAGGGCCACTATATCTCCCTGACGGCACATTGGGTGAATTTAGTGGAGGCTGGGACAGAGTCAGAGCCTGGGACCGCTCACGTCCTACCCACCCCCAGAATTGCGGGCCACAGCTCGGTGGTGGTATCTGCGGCGGTGTATGCTTCCTCCACTAAAGCACCTTCCTCCTCCTCCTCCTCCAACGCAACCTCTGTCTCGCAATCAAGATGTGTCAGCAGCAGCACGCCGCCAGCAGTCGGTGTCACGCGGCGTGGCAGCACAGCGGTGGGCAAGCGTCAGCAGGCCGTGCTGAAACTACTCAGCTTAGGAGAGAAGAGGCACACGGCCCACGAACTGCTGCAGGGTCTGACAGAGCAGACCGACCACTGGCTTGCGCCGCTGAGCCTCCAACCGGGCATGGTTGTGTGTGACAACGGCCGTAAGCTGGTGGCGGCTCTGCAGCTCGGCAGCCTCACGCACGTGCCATGCCTGGCCCATGTCTTTAATTTGGTGGTTCAACGCTTTCTGAAAAGCTACCCCCACTTGTCATACCTGCTCGGAAAGGTGCGCCAGCTCTGCGCACATTTCCGCAAATCCCACACGCACGCTGCCACCCTGCGGACACTGCAACATAGGTTTAATCTGCCAGTGCACGGACTGCTGTGCGACGTGCCCACACGGTGGAACTCTACGCTCCACATGTTGGCCAGACTCTATGAGCAGCGTAGAGCTATAGTGGAATACCAACTCCAACTTGCGCGGCGCAGTGGGAGTCAGCCTCCTCAATTATTTACAGAAGAGTGGCCCTGGTTGGCAGCCATCTGCCAGGTCCTTGGAAAATTTGAGGAGTCTACCCAGGTGGTGAGCGGCGATGCTGCAATCATTAGCGTCACTATTCCTCTGCTATGCATCTTGAGAAGTTCCCTGCAAAGCATAAAGGCAGACGCTTTGCGCTCGGAAACAGAGCCGGGGGAAGACAGTATGTCGCTGGATAGTCAGAGCACCCTCCTGTCTATATCTCAGCGTGTTGAGGAGGAGGAGGAGGAGGAGCATGAGGAGGATGAGGAGGAGGGGGAAGAGACAGCTTGGCCCACTGCTAACGGTACCCATGCTGCTTGCCTGTCATCCTTTCAGCGTGTATGGCCTGAGGAGGAGGAAGAGGAGGAGGAGGAGGATCCTGAAAGTGATCTTCCTAGTGAAGACAGCCATGTGTTGCGTACTGGTACCTTGTCACACATGGCTGACTTCATGTTAGGATGCCTTTCTCGTGACCCTCGCGTTACACGCATTCTTGCCACGACGGATTACTGGGTGTACACACTGCTCGATCCACGGTATAAGGAGAGCCTTTGCACTCTCATTCCCGAAGAGGAAAGGGGTTCGAGAGTGATGCTATACCACAGGGCGCTGGTGGACAAACTGATGGTAAACTTCCCATCCGACAGCGCTAGTGGCAGAAGGCGCAGTTCCGAGGGCCACGTAAAAGGGGTGGCGCAGAGATCAGGCAGCATGTACAGCGCAGGCAGGGGAACATTCTCCAAGGCCTTTGCCAGCTTTATGGCTCCCCAGCAAGACTGTGTCACCGCTCCCCAGTCAAGGCTGAGTCGGCGGGAGCACTGTAAAAGGATGGTGAGGGAGTACGTAGCCGATCGCACGACCGTCCTCGGTGACGCCTCTGCCCCCTACAACTACTGGGTGTCGAAGCTGGACACGTGGCCTGAACTCGCGCTGTATGCCCTGGAGGTGCTTGCTTGTCCTGCGGCTAGCGTCTTGTCAGAGAGTGTGTTTAGTGTGGCTGGGGGAATCATCACGGATAAGCGTACCCACCTGTCAACCGACAGTGCCAACAGGCTTACACTCATCAAGATGAACAAAGCCTGGATTTCCCCAGACTTCTCTTCTCCACCAGCGGACAGCAGCGATACGTAAGCAATGCGTAGGCTGCACCCGCGGATGGAAGCTACGTTCTCTCTCACCATCCAAAACGGGGACATTTCTGCTTCGTCAATCTGTGTCTAATATTCCTCCTCCTGTTCCTCCTCCTGAAACCTCACGTAATCACGCTGAACGGGCAATTTTTCTTAGGGCCACAAGGCTCACTCATAATTTTTCCAAACAATTTTTATATGTTTCAATGCTCTTAAAAGCGTTGAAACTTTAACTTGAACCAATTTTTCGTTAAACTGGGCTGCCTCCAGGCCTAGTTACCACTTAAGCCACATTAACCAAAGCGATTAATGGGTTTCACCTGCCATCTTGGTTGGGCATGGCCAATTTTTTGGATGTACATTAGTACTGTTGATACAGCAATTTTTGTGGGCCCTCGCCTACAGTGTAATCAAATGAATTTTTAGCCCACCTGCATTACAGCTGACGTTACATCCGCTGTGTTGGGCAATGCAATGGGATATTTTTGTGTATCGCCGGTGGGTTCCAGGGAGCCACCCATGCTGTAGGTGCACACGGAGTTTAACCTACATCTGTCCACTTGTAAAGAACCCCAGTCTGACTGGGGCATGCAGTGTGGGCCGAAGCCCACCTGTATTAAGCACGACATTACTACCTCAGCTGTGTTGGGCAATGCAATGGGATATTTCTATGTACCGCCGGTGGGTTCCAGGGAGCCACCCATGCTGTGGGTCCACAGGGAATTATAAATGCATCTGTTTCCACTTGTAAAGAACCCCAGTCTGACTGGGGCATGCAGTGTGGGCCGAAGCCCACCTGTATTAAGCACGACATTACTACCTCAGTTGTGTTGGGCAATGCAATGGGATATATCTATGTACCGCCGGTGGCTTCCTGGCACCCACCCATGCTGTGGGTCCACAGGGAATTATAAATGCATCTGTTTCCACTTGTAAAGAACCCCAGTCTGACTGGGGCATGCAGTGTGGGCCGAAGCCCACCTGTATTAAGCACGACATTACTACCTCAGCTGTGTTGGGCAATGCAATGGGATATTTCTATGTACCGCCGGTGGCTTCCTGGCACCCACCCATGCTGTGGGTCCACAGGGAATTATAAATGCATCTGTTTCCACTTGTAAAGAACCCCAGTCTGACTGGGGCATGCAGTGTGGGCCGAAGCCCACCTGTATTAAGCACGACATTACTACCTCAGCTGTGTTGGGCAATGCAATGGGATATTTTTATGTACCGCCGGTGGCTTCCTGGCACCCACCCATGCTGTGGGTCCACAGGGAATTATAAATGCATCTGTTTCCACTTGTAAAGAACCCCAGTCAGACTGGGGCATGCAGTGTGGGCCGAAGCCCACCTGTATTAAGCACGACATTACTACCTCAGCTGTGTTGGGCAATGCAATGGGATATTTTTATGTACCGCCGGTGGGTTCCAGGGAGCCACCCATGCTGTGGGTCCACAGGGACTTCACAATAGGGAGTTGTACCTGCCTGTGTCTATGAATTAAAAACCGCGGTCTGACTGGGGCATGCAGACACCTTGACAGAATGAATAGTGTGTGGCACATAGGTTCCCCATTGCTATGCCCACGTGTGCAGCTCCTGATGGCGGTGGCACAGGATTCTATTTCTCATTGCTTCTGTACAGCATTGTGGGCTATCGCCCCGCCCCTTTTAAAGAGGGTCGCTGCCTAGCCGTGCCAACCCTCTGCAGTGTGTGCCTGCGGTTCCTCGTCATGGCAGACGCACTTCTAAATAGACATGAGGGTGGTGTGGCATGAGGGCAGCTGAAGACTGCGCAGGGACACTTTGGTGTGCGCTGTGGGGGGGAGGGGGGGCGGTTGGGCAGCATGTAACCCAGGAGAAGTGGCAGTGGAGTGTCATGCAGGCAGTGATTGTGCTTTGTTGGAGGTAGTGTGGTGCTTAGCAAAGGTATGCCATGCTAATGAGGGCTTTTCAGAAGTAAAAGTTTTTGGGAGGGGGGGGGTCCACTCTTGCCGGTATTGTGGCTTAATAGTGGGACCTGTGAACTTGAGATGCAGCCCAACATGTAACCCCTTGCCTGCCCTATCCGTTGCTGTGTCGTTCCCATCACTTTCTTGAATTGCCCAGATTTTCACACATGAAAACCTTAGCGAGCATCGGCGAAATACAAAAATGCTCGGGTCGCCCATTGACTTCAATGGGGTCCGTTATTCGAAACGAACCCTCGAGCATCGCGAAAAGTTCGTTCCGAGTAACGAGCACCCGAGCATTTTGGTGCTCGCTCATCTCTAGTATTAATCTTTCTACTACTTCTATAATTGAAGAACAGTTTAGGATTAGTTTTACTCTCCTTGGCAATAAGTCTCTCTGTCTCTACCTTTGCTGCTTTTTAAGGCTGCCTGTCCACAGGTGTTGTGGTATCCTGCAGTGGAGATCCGCCGCGGGATACCGCCGCCCTGAAACAGGAGCCGGCAGACGGATCTTTGCTGTCAGCCTATCTGACAGATAGGCTGACCGTGGAGGATCGCGGTAAATTCGCAGCATGTTGCGAATTGCTGCCAGGGGAATGCAATTCAAACCCACCCGTGGACAGGCAGCCTAACTGCTTTTATGAGGAATAAAAAGACAACTGGATATTAAGAGGAGCCAAAAATTAATATAAAGGCTGAAACCCTGTATCGGAGACTATATTTACTGGTATACCATGTAATTTACCAACATCAGCAATGATCAATTGGGGGACGTGTTATACTCACCTAGCACTGTCCCCTTCTAAAGAGAGCGGACAGCATAAAAATCAGACTCTTTTCATAGTTCTGTGTTTGTGCTCTCCCATAGACTTTTATACATCTTTCCCTGATTTGCCCCACATATAACTGCTAAACAAGCAGAGTAACTTCCTAGAAAAGGACAACTCCTCTACTGGAACCTAAACTAAATTTCCTCTATGGGGGCGTGGCCAGGCCATGGCGGAGTAAGGACTCGGTTCTCAAGAGCTCCTGCTCCCGGAGGCACTCTCAGACCGCCACAGCATACCTACTACCACCGATCACAGCATAATGGGCAGCAACAGAAAGAGCCGCTCTCAGAGGTGCCCGGGAACGCAGTCCGGGGCTCCCACCGGTCGCAGGATAGCAGATCTTCTCCTGGGCGGGCAGCGTCAAGGCCCTGGCGGAGGAAGGGAGGAAGATGGTGCCGGCGCCGTGCGGGAAGAACCTCCGCCAACAAACACTACAGCAGTGGAACAGCGATCAGTGGACTGGAGTCCTCCCCAGATATTCGCCACCACCACAGTGGATGTCAGCAGAGGAACAGAAGACTCCAGCAGGCAAGTGGACACCAGCGGCAGGTGTCTCAACGCTCTGGTGCTTAGCCCCACGTGGCAGGAGGCAGCCACCATGCAGCAGGGGGCAGTGCAGTGCATGAACAGCAAGCAGCAGGAGAAACCAGGTGTGACTGTGGAGGCTGTTAAGAGATCCTCTCCACCTCCAGCAAGAGAGGGTCCCCATCATGGCATCCTGGGGAACGGTCACCAGCCTCCACCTGCAGTGTCTCCCACAAGCAGCCCACAGGGACTATCACCCCCAATATCCACAACCCCACAGATCGAAAGTGTGACTTTGGGGGCAAATGGTGGAACTCCATTATACTCAGCAACAGGGGGCTCCGATCATGGCATCCTGGGGAGTGGTCATCAGCCTCCACCTGCAGTGTCCCCCACAAGCAGCCCACAGGGACTATCACCCCCAATATCCACTACCCCACAGATAAAAATGTGTGACTTTGGGGGCAAATGGTGGAAGTCCATTATACTCAGCAACAGGGGGCTCCCATCCTGGTTTTCTCAGGAATTGTCACCAGTTCTCCTCAGCAGCGCCCTCCTTACGTCACCCAGAGGGACAATCGCCTTCGCAAGCCAGAGGCATGAGCCCTGGGGCAGCTTACACATGGGCAGCCCCCACGCAGCCAGCACCCCAGAGCCTGGGACACACTTCACCCCCTAAGGGTAGGGAAGGGTTAGGATCTAGACTTAAAGAAAGACATATGTTAGCCTCCGCTGTTTCATTTTCATGGTACCGACTTAGAGAAAAGGAATTTGTCCCTTTTTTTACACAAGAGGGTGAACTAGTTTTCTGCAACAATGTACCTGGAATCATGGAAATGTTCAACATAACGTATGACCCAGAGGAATGGAGACTTTTCATAGATTCGTCAAAAAGGAGTTTGAAAGCCGTACTTCTTCACAATGGTAACCAATATGCTTCTGTGCCTGTTGGACACTCAGTCCATTTGAAAGAATGCTACGAAAATCTTGGGTTTGTTCTTAATAAGCTCAGCTACTCTGACCATAAATGGACCATTTGTGGGGATTTGAAAGTTATTTCCATGTTACTAGGTCAACAAAGTGGTTACACAAAGTTTCCATGTTTCCTCTGTGAATGGGATAGCCGTGACAGGAAACAACACTATGTCGAGCAGACCTGGCCAATCAGAAAGGCTCTTATTCCTGGAGTTAAAAATGTTGAAAGACAAAGTTTAGTGTGTTAGGGGTTAATCCTATTTTTAAATAACCTAACATAAGAATGGAAACAGTGTAATAAATGTGACATTAGTTATTTGGTTGTATAATGTTATGTATTATGGAAATGAAAAATATGTAAAACATTCCGGAAGTTGCTAATAAAATTTGGATATAGAATCATATGTAAAAAGGTATATTCAAGCGTTTATTTGGATGATGATTTTAAAATACTAAATGTATTATTTTATTCAGCTATCTTGAATACAAGTCTGAACTTTTGACCAGAATGTACTGAATACTAAGTAGGTGGCTAAACCAGTTTTATGTGCAAAGTAGAAACAATGCCCCCTCTTTTGATGTGCAAATTGTTGAACTTAACATGATGGACTTTTAAGATTACATTCTGGTCTGGAAAGAGGTCTAATTAAGTTTGTACTCAAGACAGTATGGAGTCAATCTTTATGATCCTATGTAACTCTTTGATGTCCACTTCACACAGTTTTGCTGATACCTTTTGTTTAGAAGGCTTTTTGATTTACAGCCATGTTGTAATCTGTTGGAATGAGGACTTGGTCAGCAAAGTAGTTTGAAACTTAGTATCAGGTAACATTTGGAAACGCCTTCTTTTCATCTTGCATAAAAACCAAGCAATTTTCAACAATAAAGTAGAATTCATTCTGATTCACTAGACTGTGTTTAGTGGCTTATTATGGTTCTCACCTATGAGTACTCATTATAATTTTCCTTTGAATTTGGACTCAGGCAACATCCGCACTGGTCTCCGTTGACAGACCCCCGACAGTTTATTTGGCGCCCAACGTGGGGCGGGGACTCCTCTTCACCTGCAGCCGATACCTGACGACACCAACGGCCAACAACCCAGGACCAGGATCACGGGACCCCAGATCTACAAAACACCGGTGTAGGGTAAGCCCTTGACTTGCCATTTTCAGCTCTGGGCTCCCCTGATTTGTGTCCACTGTTGACAGAAGGTTAGTCGCTGCATGTGTTATTTTCAGGTTCCTCGCCTCTTTGTGTAGTTTGTTTATGAAACTGTATTAGACAGAAGAACTCACTACTGGGATATTTTCATGCCATGTTGCCTGTAGTAATTGTTGAAATCTGTACGTTGATAGTCTGTGTCATTTTAGCCATAATTTGCTTTTACTGGATTTGTTATAATATCACCAGACATTCCCTTAGAAGAGAGGTCTGGTCTCCCCTAAACCCCCCCTAAGGAGTCCGTAAAACTATTCCAGGACCAGGGGCCAGGGGTCCTTAGTGTACTGTGTGAAATAAGGTCCTGTATACTTAGTGATGAATAGTGGGAAATAGAGGTCTGTGTGAAATAAGTGCCCTGCCAGTTACGGACTTGGCAGAAGGGACTGGCCTGATTTACCCGAAGGTAGCTGTGTGATCGTGGTAAATCAAGAAGTAAGTCCATAAGAGAAAGGGAAGGGGGAGACGTATGCAGACAAGCGTATAAAATATAGAAAGATAGGACTTAGAAAAGCGGGAACCTTTAACTATGAGTTCTGGCAACAGTACGGGAAAAAGCATATGAAAGATATCAGAGACGCCGGTTTAGAAAAAGGAACAGACAATATGGGAAACGTACAGGGCAAGGAGTATGCCTATATGGAAATCAGGTAGAGAAATAGTAAAAGACAAAAAAGGCACGTTAGCTGTGGGAAGAAGACTGTAGTAAGGTGTTTAGAATTTTGGGAGTCTTAGACCAGCAAGTTTGGGAAAGATTCAGAGATAGTCAAAAGGTTGGATAAAAGTATGTTAGACAGATGGATTAAGGCAAGTGTAGATACGGCAGTAAGAAGATATCAGAGAAAGGGAATCTTTTTATAGTCTGTGTTTCTTTGGGACATAAAGTAAGTTCATGCAAAATCTGTGGACAATTATGTGACAAATAACTATTATTGTTTGTCTTGTATGTCTTGATGTTATGTAATCTAATCTTTGTTGTACGTCTTAGTCTTTTTCATATAAATGTAAGAAAGTTGTACCCCACTCACATCTGTGGGGGCTTTTAAGGATATAAGGGTTAAAAATACAGAAAATGTTGCGCTGTTAGAAGCGCTTAGCAGGTTTTCTTTTCTATGTGTTTAACTATTCGTATCCTCAGAGAAATATACCTCTTGTAATTACTAATGATTAATGTTGTTTAAAGTCTGAATGTTCTAGCTGTTTATTAATATCTTAGCTATTGTTCTGTTTCATAGAGAGATAAAATTCAGGGTCCTAGTGACAGGGACAAATGCTGATGAAATAAGAAACTTGTAATGAATTACGTGAATTATACGGTCTTAAAAATAGAAAACATATAGGGATTTTAAAGTATATTTTTGCTTTTTGGGTAAATGTCAGTTCTGTGATTGGTTGGACTTCTGTATCACTGCTAAATGCTGTTAGTACTGTACTGTCGCTGAGAGAATGTTCTGTAGGAGAAACACGCAAACGACCAGTATCGAAGGGGTGGAGCTAGATGATGTAAAAGTACGTAATGTTTCATCCTTCTTTTGTCTACAAAGGAGGGGGTGAGAAGCTTGGGCAGTTAGAAAAAGTTTTTTTTCTTAAATTTGATGAGACATTGCAGGCAGGATCACATTAATAATGAATTTGCTTAAAGAATATAATATTCCAATGTGGTTAGATATTTGTGGATTATTCTGCTTTGTTGTAATTCATGTCTCTGTTATGTGTACTGATATCTTACAAGCCTTATCTGCATCCATCAATTTCTCACCGGATGGATCGGTACGGGTTGAGACCTCAAGTGACAGTTCAGAAGAGGTTTGTAAACTAACTGTTCTCTTGGTGTATCCGGCTCATGTATTTTGTCTTGACAGCTACTGCAGAAACTCAGCTTTCTGCAGGTCCTGACAAATACTAAGCCACCTCCAAGACAAACTCCAATTCTGCAAAACAAAGGTTGTTCTCCTGGGTCATTGCTTAGCCCAAGGAACTGGATATCTGACATAGGTGATCTAGGTATTGCAGGTCAGCAATTTTTTTAATTTTTTTTTTTTCCAACAAGGTTCTGATCTATTTTAAATAGAATACCAGCCTGATTGTCTAGCAGTAATCGGTGCAAGGGGTTTCAGGAGTGCCGATTCAGCTGGCAGAAACTGAACCGCTAGAGGAAATGTTTAAAGGGTCGCGATGCCTCACGCGCTTCCTTGTGCTGAAAAGTCCTGAAAGCATATTGGGAACCGACGTGATGGGACCATTGGGATGTTGTATCAAACTTCACCCGTCTGGTGAGGCTCGTATACACTCCAGGTCTGAAAGTCACCCGACCTTCTGTCGGATGGCAGCAGACCTAGCGACACCTCTCCCTGTCTTCACTCTCACGCACGCAGAGAAACAAGTTCTTAGTGTCGTTCCTTCGAGCCTTTGGGCTACCAGTCAGATGGACCTCAACATACTGTCAGTATTTGTTTGCATTTACTTTCAGAGGAAAGCAGTACTGTTGGACAGTGCTGCCACAAAGGGGCTCAGAATAGCCCAAAACCAGTTCACCAGATGCATGAAGCTGGTATTAGACACCTGGCCAATTCCCGAGGGCACCGCCCTCTTGTAATATGTTAATGATTTATTTTTCTTTTCTTTTATGTACTCCTGACACAAACAGTTACCTCAATGCATCACTAAGCCTTTTGTGTTTCCTCCATCAGAGTAGAATGGCTGCAAAGCCAGCAAAAGTTCTGACGTTGTCTTAGATCACACCATGGTGATCTACACCCCACATGACATACATGGTATCCTGACACAGGTAAGCCGTAGACATCTGTCCCTTGCTAGACAGATCAAAATGGAACTTGCAGTACACTCTTCATCCAATGTCTCATTTCA
Source organism: Eleutherodactylus coqui (assembly GCF_035609145.1). Taxonomy (NCBI): domain Eukaryota; kingdom Metazoa; phylum Chordata; class Amphibia; order Anura; family Eleutherodactylidae; genus Eleutherodactylus; species Eleutherodactylus coqui. The sequence continues at coordinate 39,823,252 of NC_089841.1, forward strand.
ACGTTGCACTACTTTGAATCCAGCCACCTTATTACCATTAGGTGACACTGATTCAAATGGGGGAGTAAGTACAGGGGACCAGCTTTTTGCAAATTCTCTGACTGATGATGAGGAGGAGGCCTTTGACGCAGAACACCAGCATGATTGTGCAGCGCTCATGGAGCAGGAGACAGCTGGGTTCGCACATGTCACTGACAAACCCCTCCTAAACCCCCACCTTGAAATGTTTGTGGATGGATCTAGATACCTGAATGACCAAGGAAGGTTTGTAACAGGTTTTGAAGTAGTCACACTGAATGAGATGCTTGTACAAAAACCACTGCCGCCACACATGTCAGCGCAGGAGGCTGAGAAAAAGGTTCCACTGCTAACATCTACACTGATTCCAGGTACACCTTTGGTACTGCACACGATAATGGACCCATCTGGCGGTCCAGGAGCTTTCTCACGGCACAAGGCAAGCCCATTAAGATTAAATGCAGGCCATCATGTTGCCAGAACAGGTGGCCATAATAAAGGTTAAAGCACACACGCAGGGGCGGTCACCAGAGAGCAAGGAAAATGATAGAGCGGATAGGGCAGCTAAGACTGCAGCTCTCCTGGAGAGGACGCAAGAACCCTTGTGCTGTAAGTTGGATTTTGGTCCCACCACTCTTGTTGATTTGGGATTTGGCGTCCTACAGGACGTAGATGATGTACCAGCGGCTGCCTACCCCCACCTCGCCGTCCTAGCTCACAGGAAAGTGCATGCCTCTCGGAATGCCATGGTTTCTGTTGTGGACAAGGTATGGTATGCTCCAGGGTTCGACAGGTTGGCGAAGGCATATGTGAAGGCATGTGAAGTGTGCACCTTGCCCCCGGAAGTGCACACCCAGACCATTGTACCCCTTTCAGAGATTACAAATCGACTACATCCAGCTTCCCAAATCAGGCAGGTATGAGTACGTCCTTGTGTGCGTGGACCTGTTCAAAGCCACCACACAATGTACAGCGACTAAACTTGTGTCAGAACTTGTATGTAGATTTGGGGTACCAGAAACAATTGAGAGTGACAGAGGTACACATTTTTCAGGTGAAGTGATGCGAGAGGTGATGTCAGCCCTTGGAGTGGAACAAGCGTTTCATACTCCCTACCACCCGCAGAGTTTAGACAAAGTTAAAAGAACTAAAATGGTACGCTTAAAGTTAAAAGAAGTGTTGTTTGGCTGTATGCCAAGATTAGGCCTGTATCATCCCCAGGTCCTGCAGCAGGGGTGTGATAAGGTTATTGAATATGTACAAGAACTATGTCGTAAACTGAAAGTAACACACTATCTAGTATTTTCCCCAATTCCAGACCCTGATGACCTAGAGGGGACTCACTCCTTGCAGCTTGGAGACTGGGTGGTCGTAAAAAGACACGTAAGAAAGGCCTTGGAACCAAGGTTTGACGGACCATACCAAGTTCTGTTGACAACACCTACCTCGGTAAAAGTAGAAGGGAGAGCTACCTGGATACACGCCTTCCACTGCAAGAAAGTTCGCGAGCCAGAGGAAAAGTGATGGGTGGGATCCCGGCGTTGTTTGGGAGGGGGGGGGGGGTACTGGGAATTTTGACTTTGACATCTACATCTTGTCTTATTGGACTGTCCTTTGATTGGGGAACACCACTACAAACTATCCACATTGAGAAGAGATGGACTGGATGGGCAAATATTTCCCACATGTGTATGCCCAACCTCAGGAGTGGAGAGGACATTTTGCGGACTTGTCTATTATCTGTCCCCACTCCTGTAGAGACTCTTCGAGACATATACTCAAAAGTACACAATGATAGTGATGTAGTAGATGACAATGTTGTTCAGGAAAACACCTTCCTTAATATACATAAATATTGTCCCCATTGCGATGCCATTGAACATACACATTGGACGAATATGACTCAGTTTCTGGTGAGAAATGTTGCATTGGCTGAAGTGTGTTACAATTTCACTTATGACCCTAATGAAATCGGGAAATGTCAACAAATTAAGTCAGCAGAAGTAACAGCTACTCTCAAATACTCTGCAATCGTCCGACTAGTATAATCTTATATGTATATATTGCAATAAAGGTAATAATATTATGCATAGCTAAATGTAATGAATGCCGATTTTCTACACCCATTTAAATGTCTAATATGACGATGATGATATTGATGTTGATAAATCTAAGATTACTGTATTGTAAACTTGATTGCCTTGCAATATTTGATATTATGTCATTTGTTTAAATGTCTTGATACCCTAGATGGACATAGAGTGCACCATTCCTACCTGGGGACCCGACTGGAGCTGGCACCAACGGGTGACAGTACCAGGAGAAAATGGTGGCTCTGATGTCCAAATGGGGGATTATGTTAGGGGTTAATCCTATTTTTAAATAACCTAACATAAGAAAGGAAACAGTGTAATAAATGTGACATTAGTTATTTGGTTGTATAATGTTATGTATTATGGAAATGAAAAATATGTAAGACATTCCGGAAGTTGCTAATAGAATTTGGATATAGAATCATATGTGAAAAGGTATATTCAAGCGTTTATTTGGATGATGATTTTAAAATACTAAATGTATTATTTTATTCAGCTATCTTGAATACAATTCTGAACTTTTGACCAGAATGTACTGAATACTAAGTAGGTGGCTAAACCAGTTTTATGTGCAAAGTAGAAACAATGCCCCCTCTTTTGATGTGCAAATTGTTGAACTTAACATGATGGACTTTTAAGATTACATTCTGGTCTGGGAAGAGGTGTAATTAAGTTTGTACTCAGACAGTATGGAGTCAATCTTTATGATCCTATGTAACTATTTGATGTCCACTTCACACAGTTTTGCTGATACCTTTTGTTTAGAAGGCTTTTTGATTTACAGCCATATTGTAATCTGTTGGAATGAGGACTTGGTCAGCAAAGTAGTTTGAAACTTAGTATCAGGTAACATTTGGAAACACCTTCTTTTCATCTTGCATAAACACCAAGCAATGTTCAACAATAAAGTATAATTCATTCTGATTCACTAGACTGCGTGTGTAGTGGCTTATTATGGTTCTCACCTATGAGTACTCATTATAATTTTCCTTTTAATTTGGACTCAGGCAACATCCGCACTGGTCTCCGTTGACAGACCCCCGACAAGTGGATCCTAAAAAGATCTTACTTCCACCACTTCATATCAAATTGGGACTAATGAAACAGTTTGTGAAAGCATTACACAAAGAAGGAGAGTGTTTCAAGTATCTTTGTGAACAGTTTCCTGGTCTATCAGATGCTAAGCTGAAGGAGGGAGTCTTTGTTGGGCCTGACATAAGAAAACTTTTAAAAGATGAAATCTTTGTCACTAAAATGGAAATGGAAGAAAAAAATGCCTGGAATTCATTTAAACTTGTTGTAACAGGCTTTCTTGGAAATAAAAAAGACCCAAACTACAAAACTTTGGTTGCTGAATTGTTACAAAACTACAAACTCTTGGGCTGCAACATAAATGTCAAAGTCCATTTCCTTCACTCACATCTGGACTACTTTCCAGAAAATCTTGGGGCTGTAAGTGAGGAACAAGGAGAAAGTTTCCATCAAGATCTAAAAGAAATGGAGCGCAGATACCAAGGTCGATGGAATGTCAACATGATGGCAGACTACTGTTGGATGTTAAAAAGGGAAAATTCACAAGAACACAGGCGAAAAAGTACCAAAAGAAGCTTTGATGGAAAAAGAAAACGTTTTTACAAAGACTTATAATAACTTTGCAACACATGTGTATCACTATTATGCTTATTTTAGCTAGGTATTGTTGTTTTTTTTTGCTTTTACTTCATGTTAAAATAATAAAAAGAAATAAAAAAATTTCGGTTTTTTGAATTTTTTCCAAATACTTCAACTTTATTTTGTAGGCAAGCCTTACGTGATAGAAAAAAACCCATGTCATTTTTGAAATCTGTGCAAAAAACTACATAAAGATGATTTAACAAAATCAAAACAATTTTTAAAAAAGTTTTTTTGCAGACCTGTGTAATCATTCATATAACAGGATATGCATCATTTTTCATTAGTCGCATAACGTATTTTCAGAACAAAATATCAAGATTCTATAATTATACTCTGTTTCTATTACCCTATAGGCACTCAATAGCAAAAAAAAAAATAGAAAAATTAAAAAAAAAAAAAGAAAAAAAAACACCTAATAGATGAGTTTTTTTATTCAGCCCTTTTGGGCAGCGTGTTTCCAGGGTCAGTATCCAATAGCCCTCTCTTTTTAATAATTCAGTTTGGTTTATATTTTGCTTTCTGTTGTTAACGACTTTTTCAATGCCGCAATAACTGAAGCCCTCCAATTTCTGTGAGTGTTCCTCAATAAAGTGCTTTGTTATACCTGAATGATTAATATTGGCATTTTTTATGTGTCTTACATGTTCTGTTATTCTAGTCCTTAATTTCCTCATAGTACATCCTATATATTGAAGATTGCATAAATTACAGGAAATCATGTATACTACGTTTTCCGAATCTCAGTTGATATAATTTTTTATCTCATATTCCCTTCTCCCCTCCTTATCCTTGAATTTATTGCACATCTTGGCCATTGGGCAAACACTGCAACGGGACTTACCACATCTAGTAAAACCTTTATATTTTAACCATTGTTTGGCAGGGTCTTTCGTTACCCATACACTTGGGGATAATACATTGGCTAGATTTCTACCTCTTTTCGCTACAAATAAAGTTTTGCCCTCCAACAATTTATCCGTTGTTCGATCTTGTCGTAAAATTGGTAAATATTTATAGAATAGACTCCTGATTTGATTGAATTCATTACTGTATCTAGTAGAGAATATTAGTTTTTTATTTTTATCCCTAAGTTTTTTTGGTGTTGTGTTCCCTTTATTAACTTCTCTCTATTCATTATTTTCACTCTTCTCTCTGAACTGTCCAAAATGCTTTTGTTGTAGCCTCTCTCTGTTAATATTTCCCTAATCTCTTTTACTGTTGTAACAAAGTTGTCATCAGTTGTGCATGCGCTTTTTGCCCTTATCATTTCTCCTAATGGGATAGCTCTTATCACATGTGGGGGATGTGCACTCTCCACATGTAAAATTGTATTACCAGCCATTACCTTCCTGAATAATTTGGTCTCTATGATACCGGTCTTCAAATTCCCTGACAATTCCCTGACACCCTCAACGTGCGAGGTCTTAATGTGGCGTAAAAGAGAAGCCAGGTCCTATGTCATTTACATAAGCTAAAATCCCATGTCTTATTTCTCCAGGAGACGCACTTCCGTGTGGGGCATGTTCCGGCTCTGAGAGACAGGCAGTTTACAGCATGGTTCCACGAATCCAACTACTAAGTCAAGGGGAGTGTCGATAGCTATCCACAGAACGGTATCCCATGAGGTGCTGGACAAGGTGACTGATCCGGAGTGGCGCTTCATTTTCATAAAGCTCAGATTGTGGGGTAAACTTTTTACTCTTGCAGCGTGGTATCTTCCCAATCAGAGTCGTGTACAAGTGGGTAGAACGATATTGGATAAACAGATGGACTTTGCGACAGGTGTCGTAGAACTGGGGGGCGACTTTAACTTCCTCCTAGACCCGGAAAAAGACTGTACTTCTAGGCGGGCGACTGTTTCAGCTTCACAGCTCCGATTGTTTCACAAAGCCCTTAGGCAGTTGCAGTTAGTAGACGTCTTTAGGGTAACTCATTGGTCAGATCGGGACTATTCGCATCGACCTTATTCTTACAAGCCATCATGCGTTGACATGGTGTCCGGTGGCCTCTATTGGGTCGGCATTGTGGTCAGATCATGCCCCATTTCACCTCACCCTAACAGTCCCAGGGGCCCCAGAACGTCCCTGGTCATGGAGATTGAATGACAATCTTCTGAAGGACTCGGTATGCTGTGCAGACCTGCGCAGCACCATCGAAAATTTCATCGGTGACCACTCTGCGGACTCCACTTCTGGGCCGATCCAATGGAAGGCGCTTAAATGTGTTCAAAGGGGAGTCCTCATTACACATGGGACACGCCTTAAGCGTGAGAAGGCGGCCAAGATTGTCTCCTTGCTGGCAAGGATAATGACCCTGGAGACAGGGTTCCGCCGATCATGCTCCGTGTCCACACAGAATGAGCTTTTGAACACTAGGGAAGAGCTGAGACATATCTTAGACCAGAGATACATGCGTTCCCAGGACACTTTGAAGCGTTACTCTTACAAACATGCCAATAAATGCAGACGCTCCCTGGCACGGTACCTTCGCTGTAGGACGAACTTCATATAGTTTTCCCACATACTGGGTAGTGCAGGCCATAAGAGACATGACCCAAGGGAGATCGCAGTGGCATTTCATGCCTATTACCATGGACTCTACAATTTAAGAGGTCAGCTGGCAGATATGACCCCCGACAGTAGGGAAAACAAGATTGATGATTATTCCGCAGAGACGGCTCTCCCGACTATTTCGGGAGAGACTAGAGAGGCATTGAAAATGGATTTTACAGTAGAGATCAGTGAGGCTATTAAAGCTTTGGCGGGGGGAAGGCACCAGGTCCTGACGGATTCACCTCACGGTTTTATAAGCAGTTCCGTGAAGCCCTTGCTCCTATACTGAAGGAGACATTCAATCAGATCTCACCCTCTGCCCCATTCCCTGCACAGTCGCTTATGGCCCATATTACAGTGCTCCCCAAGCCGGGCAAAGATCCAGGGATGTGTCCCAGTTACCACCCAATTTCACTTATTAACCTTGAAATTAAGCTATTCTCCAAGGTCCTGGCGGGCAGGCTGACTCCCATTTTGCCGGCCCATATACATAATGACCAGATGGGATTCGTAAAAAGCTGCAAGGCTAGAGATAATACCAATAAGACTCTTCTGTTGATTAGCAAAGCCAAGCAGTTGTCGCAACCATTTTGTCTTCTCTCGGTGGATGCGGAGAAGGCCTTTGATCGCATTAGCTGGGACTTCCTGCGGTCCTCCCTGATGCACCTAGGCCTTAGGCCTAAGTTTCTGAGTTGGATTCTGACATTGTACAGGAATCCGTCGGCACAGATTCGGGTGAACTGTCTCCTGTCAGACCCGGTACCTATTAGGAACGAGACTAGACAGGGGTGCCCACTGTCCCCTCTTCTCTATGCCATTGTTATGGAGCATTTGGCTGTGGCACTGCGGAATGATCCTGATGTTTGTGGGCTGCAGATCGGGACTCAGTCCTGTAAGGCTGCCTTATATGCGGATGACCTGCTGCTATATGTATCTCGGCCCCGCATCTCATTTCCTGCGATCCTCTAGAAATTTTCTAAATTTGGACGCCTGAGTAATTTTAAAGTAAACCTCCATAAATCTGAGGCGATGAATGTGTCAGGATTGGCTGCTATCGGGGTCACCGTGGCCGCATGGCAGACGCTGTCGCCTCTGCTGCGATTGCGAGACACAGGGGGACTCCTACGCTGGTCATCACTCCTGCCCGCCTGGCTCCTACATGGCGCAGAGGTGCTAGGAGCATAGCAGCTGCTGCCCGGCGCCGTGTTCCTGTTTCCATGGCAGCCTGCTGCATCTCCACTGACCTAGCCTGGTCTGCTAGTGCTGAGGGAGGTTCTCCCAGCATTTCTGATTATCCTGCTGCTGTCAGGTGCTCCGCCCCAATCAGCTGCTGGGGCGGGAGCTCTGACAGCATTTAAACCCCTCAGTTGCTTTCTGACACTGCCAGTGTTTGTTTAGGCTTCCTTGCACTCACCATCGTTACCTTGGATTCCTGTTTACTAGTGTATTGACCTCGGCTTTTCCCCTGACCTGACTTGTCTCCTCCTTCTGTACTGCGTCTCTCTGGACTGACTTTTAGTGCTTGACCTTTGGCTTGCTCCTGGACTGGTTTGCTGTTTTCCCTTGTGCATCGCTCTGGTTGTCTGTTTGTCTGTCCATTTACTTTCTGTTTTCAGGGATTGTGGATTTCCCCAGCATTCCCCTAGCCAGTGTAGGGACCGTCGCCCAGTTGCCCGCCTGGGGTTAGCCAAGAGTGGAGGCAAGTAGGCAGGGACAGGGGTTGTGGGCTACGTTGCAGGGACCCCCAACTCCTGCTTTCCCTGTTTTCCTGACAGAAACACTTGCCCAAAATACGTTCTTTTGTCCCTACATCCGCCCAGCCAAACTAAGTCCATCTATGGAGGCTGTTTCAGCCCTAGCTAATCAGGTGCAGAGCCTGACTGATAGGGTGCAAGATTTAACCACACGGCTCCTCCTGCAGGAACAGGCTGCGGCTAGCGCCCCAGCGGTGCTGCCTCCTGCTTATTCTGATAAGCTTGAGCCCAAGGCTACCCTCCCTGATTTCTTTTCTGGGAACCGGAGACAGTTTTTCTCCTTTCGGGAGGGGTGTAAGCTGTATTTCAGTTTGCGTCCGTACTCCTCTGGAACCGAGTTCCAAAGAGTGGGAGTTGTCATATCCCGCTTGAGAGGTGACCCGCAGAATTGGGCTTTTTCCTTGCCCACCGACTCGCCCATCAGGCAGTCCCTGGACTCTTTCTTTACCGCGTTAGGCCAGATCTATGATGAACCAGATTGGGCCGGGTATGCAGTTTCCAGGTTATTAGAACTGCGACAGGGTAGACTGGCAGCGGAGGAATATTGCTCTCAGTTTCGACAGTATTGCGCTGAGTCTGGTTGGAATGACTGAGCCCTTAAGGACTTATTTCTGACGGGTCTCTCGGATGCTCTGAGAGACCTCCTTGTTTCGTATCCTGAGCCTGACAGTTTGGAGCAGGCCATGATGCTAGCCATTAGAGCTGACCGCCGCCTTAGGGCACGATGCTTCCCCAGGACCAGTTCTGGGTTATCAGCCCGTGAGACCGACGGTCAGGTTTCACCAGCTGTTCCCTCAGAACCCATGGAACTGGGATCCATGTCTCCCAGACAACGCAAGGAGTTTCGTCTCAAGAACCGACTGTGCTTGTACTGTGGAGAACCTGGACACCGGATCGCATCCTGCGAGAAGAGGCCGCAATTGGGAAGACTTCCGCTCCTAAGTGCTGTCCGGGAGGATCACTTAGGAGCCCAGGTACCCCCAGAATGTTCCAAGTTGTTGTTACCATGCTCTATTGTGTTTGATTCCTTCCATGTTTCGGGCCAAGGCTTCATAGATTCTGGGGCTGCCGCAAATTTCATTAATTCTGATTTCATTGCTCCCATAGCCAAGGTGTTAAGAAACCTTGATCCTCCCGTCCAGGTGTCTGGACTTGATTCTACACCCTTAGTAGCTGGACATGTCAGTCGGGTCACTCCAAAGCTGAAGTTTTCTGTAGGGACCTTGCACACAGAACTTTGTACCTTTTTGGTCATGGAAAACTTGTCGGTGGACGTGGTGCTCGGCCTGCCGTGGTTAAAGGTCCATAACCCAGCCATCAACTGGGAGACTCTGGAGTTAGTCCGATGGGGTGCAGGGTGCAGTGACCACATGCCTGCCGTTCAGGTCCATACCACTGAATGCAAGGAACTAACCCGGCCACATTATTTGACCAAATTTGCTGATGTATTTTCTAAGCCCGACGCGTTGTCGCGTAGCTTTGATGTGCCTAAACCCGTGGATCCTCAGCCAGAGAGGATCCCCTCTCCTGGAGTGGTTCTAGCGGCCTTAACCTCCGATATCTCATCTCTGCTAGATGCCGCCCAGCAAGCTGCCCCGGAGGCCCTTCCGGAGGACAAACTGTTTGTCTCTGACAACCAGGAACAATGGGTGAGGTTTTTGCCGTTGGCGGAATTCGCTATAAATAACCATACCAGCTCATCATCTCAGTTTCCCCCTTTTTTCTGCAACTACGGGTTCCATCCCCGCTTTGCCGTATCTGTCTCCTTGCCGTCGAATAACCCGTCGGCTGACTTCTTTACTGGGGAGCTGGATGCAGTCTGGGTCCAGGTTCGCAAGAACTTACTGGAATCGCAGGAGAAGTTGCGGAAATAAGGTGCTGGTAAACGCACTCTGTCTGACCCCTTTGTAATTGGTGACCTAGTCTATCTGTCCACAAGAAATTTAAAGTTGAAGGTACCATCTCTCAAGTTAGCTCCTCGTTTTGTCGGGCCATTCCCTATTTCCAAGGTTATTAACCCGGTGGCCTATGAACTAACCTTACCTGATTCCTGGAAGGTGCATAACGTCTTCCACAAGTCGCTCTTGAAGAGGTTCGTTCCCTCGGTATTACCCAACCGCAAACCTCCATCTCCCACCCTTGTCCAAGGAGAGATGGAATTCGAGATAGAACGAATTCTGGACTCCAGGCAGGTACGGGGTGCTTACCAATATTTAGTGCACTAGAAGGGGTGTGGACCCGAGGAGCGGTCATGGGTTCCGGCCAAGGATGTCCATGCTCTGCGTCTAGTCCGTAACTTTCATAGGACCTACCCCCTCAAGCCAGCGCCGGGTCATGGGGGTCCGGTGTCCCCCCGTAAGAGGGGGGGGGGTACTGTCAGGATTGGCTGCTATCGGGGTCGCCGTGGCCGCACGGCAGACGCTGTCGCCTCTGCTGCGATTGCGAGACACAGGGGGACTCCTACGCTGGTCATCACTCCTGCCCACCTGGCTCCTACATGGCGCAGAGGTGCTAGGAGCATAGCAGCTGCTGCCCGGCGCCGTGTTCCTGTTTCCATGGCAGCCTGCTGCATCTCCACTGACCTAGCCTGGTCTGCTAGTGCTGAGGGAGGTTCTCCCAGCATTTCTGATTATCCTGCTGCTGTCAGGTGCTCCGCCCCAATCAGCTGCTGGGGCGGGAGCTCTGACAGCATTTAAACCCCTCAGTTGCTTTCTGACACTGTCAGTGTTTGTTTAGGCTTCCTTGCACTCACCATCGTTACCTTGGATTCCTGTTTACTAGTGTATTGACCTCGGCTTTTCCCCTGACTTGACTTGTCTCCTCCTTCTGTACTGTGTCTCTCTGGACTGACTTTTAGTGCTTGACCTTTGGCTTGCTCCTGGACTGGTTTGCTGTTTTCCCTTGTGCATCGGTCTCTGGTTGTCTGTTTGTCTGTCCATTTGCTTTCTGTTTCCAGGGATTGTGGATTTCCCCAGCATTCCCCTAGCCAGTGTAGGGACCGTCGCCCAGTTGCCCACCTGGGGTTAGCCAGGAGTGGAGGCAAGTAGGCAGGGACAGGGGTTGTGGGCTACGTTGCAGGGACCCCCGACTCCTGCTTTCCCTGGTTTCCTGACAGAATGTTTCCCTTCCAGCTGGTAGCTCACTCAGCCGACCAATTTGATTTTAAATGGCGAACAACTTCTATTCAATACCTAGGGGTACATATATGCAGCAGATATCACCTCTCTATACCGTCTTAATTATGTTCCTTTGATGGAGAGTGTGTCACGTGATTTGAACAGCTACACTACTAAACAACTGAGCTGGTTCGGTCGAGTAAATGTCTTGAAAATTGATGTGACCCAAAATCCCTATACCTTTTCCAGACCTTGCCAATTAAACTCCCAGCACAATTCTTTAAACAGCGGGTGTTTTATAGATTTGTGTGGGAAGGGAGGTATCATGTTCCATACAAAACCGCGCGCGGGGGGGGGGGGGGGAGTGGGTCTACCGGACCTTAAGATCTACTACTCAGCCGCAATCCTTTCCAGGCTCCTAGACTGGCATTACCACGCAGGCTCTAAACAATGGGTGGGCCTGGAAACAGCGCTGGTGTGGCCTCATATGCGCCTGCTGCCATGGCTCTCTGTGAAGGACAGACCCGCTGCTCTTCCTCACACTCCACTGACGTTGAACTGTTTGGAGGTATGGGATAGGCTGAGGGCCAGAGGGGACATTTAGATCCGTGAAGGGGCCCTATTCCCTTGGTTCCACAACCCTGCATGCCCTGTGGAACAGGAGAGGCAGAGCTTCCTCTGTTGGAGTGAGGTGGAAGTTACGCGTTGCTGCCAGATAGCGGGCCCTGGAGGCCTTCAAACATTTAATGCTTTACAGGCATCCCGGCCAGATCTGAAACTGAGGTGGCTGGAATACCTCCAGTTGGCCTCCTTCTGGAGGGCTAGGCTGGGGACATGTCATCTCGGAGACCTACCTGAACCCATTGAAGAACTATTCCTACAAGTTAGCCACCCCTCACACGTTCTCTCCAAGATTTATGGTATAATATTGGAACGGCTTACACAGGGCCTCCTGCAGTACACCAAAGGATAGGAGAGGGACTTGTCTCGGGGGCTGCAGGACTCTGATTGGGAGAGAGCATTCACATTCGCACACATGCGCAGAAGACCTCTGCGGCGCGAGCACGCCGGAGCGTCCCCGTCAGCGCAAGCGCGTCTAATCCAGGCAGAAGGCGGCTTTGGTCGGCACCATGGAGACGGGGACGCCAGCACCGGAGGGGATAAGTGTATAACTTCTGTATGGCCCATATTTAATGCACGATGTAGATTACAAAGTGCATTAATATGGTCATACAGAAGTGCTTAACCCCACTTGCTATCGCGGGACAACCCCTTTAAGCTCCTCTCCAGATGGTACAGATGTCCGGACTTGATCCACCGTATATTCCCCTCGGTGCCAGATACCTGTTGGAGGTGTGGGTCCGGGCATGGCACCATGCTGCACATTTGGTGGGAATGCCCACTTATTCAGCCTTTCTGGAGAAAGGTCTTTGAGCTGTATGAGGGCGTGTTCCATAGCATGGTGGAGGCCTCCCCGCAGCTAGCGCTACTCTCTGTTATCCAAGCCCTTTTATCACAGTTAAAAAGGGTCTTCTACGTCATTTCCTTAATGCGGCCAGGGCTGTTGTTCCATGCCACTGGCGGCGTACTGCTCCTCCCTCAATCTTAAGAGTTTATCCAGGAGTTAAACCAATTAATGTACATGGAGGAGCTCGTGGAGGAGGGTTCAGGGGAGACATGTACGAGTGGACGCCCCTGGTCAACATGGAACACGTTTCGTGACTCTGCTGAGTTCCTGAACATAACTGGTTGGTAAGGGGGGGGGGGGAGAGTTTATTCAGGTTCTCTGGGAGGCAGGGGAGTGAGGCCTCCACCTGGACAACCCGCGTCTGGGTTCCGAGAGGACCTACCTCGATAGTCGCTAGAGGGTCTCTTTCATTTACTAATTAATGTCCTCTTTACTCGTTTTTCCTTATTTTGGTTTAAGGACCTATTAGTTTTTTGTTTTAGTGTGTTTTTTTATTTTTTTGTCCAGTAATTCAGGAGTTGTAAAAGCTGACAAGACATTAGTATAGGGGCCAGCTGCTTCGGTGGTTTCAGTCTGCCAATGAGTGATAGGCAACTATAATTTATCAGGGTAGTACTTGGCACCTTGACAAAGATCCGAGATAGGATCGAAACGTCGCGTTTGTTACCATGGAAGATTAAAGAGGTTTTTTTTATTTAATATACACCTGGAATGCTGCCATATCTTTTCAATTCTCTAATGTTGGTTTATTGTCGCGGTCCTGCGAGACCAGCTATTTGTTGTGTTCTTCTTTATTTGTGTGCACAATGTATACAAAAGATTTAATAAAAAATTTATTAAACATAAATTTCCTCTATGACCCTCGGTGAAAAATGAAGAAAGTGAAAAGAGGAAGATGGAGCAGGGCAGAAAAGACAAACAAACAAGACAAAGTCAGAGTATGCGAGCAACAATAGACAGCAGCAGTCTGAAGTCCATAAATGGAAGGCACAAAAGAAACACTCAGAAGCTCCATGGCAAAAAACCCTAACCACTGAGTACAGCCAGCAAACAAATGTATTACCAGAATTCTGGACTGAGAGTTGCTAAATAAATACCAAAGAGAGATACTGATAGGCTGATTAAGACAATAGACAGCTTAGCCTGCCTATCATTGCTGTAACAGAAGGAAGATGCTTCTCCCTTGACATCCAATTACGTCATACCAGATCAGCACATGCGATTGAACCTCATCAATGCAAACTGAACCATTAAATCTGGTCACTGAGGAGGTAAGTCCCCTTGAAGGACAACAAAAAATGCAAAGAAAGAGTTAAAGTCTAACTTTAAAAATATCCACACTAAACCCCATTGTATATAAATGTGAAAAAAAATCAGATAATTGACATCACCACATTTATAATCGGCCAAGCTACAAAAATATACTATTCATTTATTCCTCACGGTGAATGATTATTTTGTAAAAAAGAGCCAGTGTCAGAATTGCAGTTTTTCAATAATCTGCCTTCCAAGAAAACACAAGATAAAAGCAATAAAAAAACCAAAAAAATGATACCAGTAGAATCTGCAACTTGTCATGGAAAAAATACCTTATAGAGCTTCGCTAGAATAATAATATTATTAGTCCGTGCAGAGCGCTAACACACCACACCCATCATGGACACAACGCAATGTCCACACTGAATGAAAAAACACCAGTAAGTCCCACGTAGAACACAAATACCAGGGTAAATCTAGCCCTATCAGCCAGAAGAGAGGAAACTCCTGCCTAAAGCGGGGTGATTGGTGTGATGCATCTCGTACATGGGCCACTCAGTTGTCCCTGGGTGGAAATAACAGTAGACACGGCAGAGGCAATGGCAAGAGCAATATATACATACCCATACACCAACTACTTATCTCAGGCATGATGACTGCAACCTGATGGATGTGGACCAGACCAACTTCACCGTCCTAACATGAGTAATTGGCACCCTGTAGTGGCCGGGGCTGCAATATATAAACCCTACTATAGCAGATTACCCAGCTAGGGAAAACTCAAAAACTTAAGGTAATCTCCACATATGACTACCTTTTTCAACTGCGAGAGAACTCTAATGGATAATAGTTATATGACCCCAACAGTGTCATAATGCGGCTTGCGCTGACATTGTTCTGCATCACGGCAATTATGCCACGATCCTGTCATGCTGTGACAAATATACATCTTGCAGATTGTGGAATAAGGTTATGCAAATACAATTCTTTGTAAAGTATTTTTATTGTAAAAATGTAATTAAAATGTTAATATGCGACTGCTATAATCTTACTGACACAAACGTCTAAATGCGCGTTACTTATAGCATACGGTGAACGCTGTAAAAAGAGGAAGAAAAACAGAATTGCTGTTTTTCGGTCATCTTCCTCTGAAAAAACATAATAGAAAATGATTTTTAAAAAGTCCAAAAATTTACAACATGGCACCAATGGAAAAGACAACTTGTCCCACAAAAAAAAAAAAAAACCTCAAACAGCTCTGTTGGTAGAAGAATAAAACATCTTATTTGTCTTGGATGCAGCAATGCAAATACAATTTTCTTTTCTTAAAGTGTTGTGCAAAGGGGGCAACACCTAAAAAGACGTATAGATTTAGTATCATTATAATCATATGGATCCAAAGAATTTAACATGCCACCTATTCTATGCGGTGAATGTCATAAAGTTAAAAAAAAAAAAATATATATATATATATATATATATGTTAAACAACACATTATGCTTAACCTAAAGTGGTGCCATTATAAATACCTATACCCTGCAAAACACAAGCCTGTCTATAAGCATGTCAATAAAGAATAATTAATATTATGGCTCTTGGAACTGACAAATGAAAAAAACTAGAAGAAAAAGTTTGTTTTTTAAATCTGAAAATGGAAATAAAATAAAGGCACATCTTTTAGCAGTCCGTGCTCGATCAAAATCAAATTTGCACTTAATAATGTATATTTATGTTGTAATGTATGCCAGTTTTTGGTGTAAATTATAGTAAAACTGTCGGGCTGCAGGAGACATGTCCCATCCTGTTAAACCCACCAGATTTTTAGAAAACTGGAACGCATTGTGTAAGATTAATGACAATCACAAAGCTGCAACATGTGCAGCTTTTATTTAAAGAAATTGACTGAAAAGCTTTTTACTACAAGCATCTATAGTACTTTTTCCTTCTCTAGTATCACACATAACATTACTTTGACTGTAACAGTTTTTTTTCTTGTGCCTTTTACATTAAATTGGCTACTTCTGTGTGTGAGTTCTTTGATGTTCGATTTTATGCTAAAATATTTCCCAAATTCTGAACATGAAAATGGCTTCTATCCTGTGTGAAGTCTCTGATGTATGGCTAGTTTTTGTTTATATCTAAAACATTTCCCACATTCTGAACATGAAAATGGCTTCTATCCTGTGTGACTTCTCTGATGTATGGCAAGTTTTTGTTTATGTCTAAAACATTTCCCACATTCTGAACACGAAAATGACTTCTCTCCTGTGTGAAGTCTCTGATGTATGGCTAGTTTTTGTTTATATCTAAAACATTTCCCACATTCTGAACACGAAAATGACTTCTCTCCTGTGTGAAGTCTCTGATGAAATACAAGACTTGATTTCGAATTCAAGCATTTCCCACATTCTAAACATGAAAATGGATGATCTCCTGTGTGAGTTCTCTGATGTAATACAAGATATGATTTCTCAGAAAAGCATTTCCCACATTCTGAACATGAAAATGGCTTCTCTCCTGTGTGAGTACTCCAATGTTTGACAAGATTTGATTTTGAATAAAAGCATTTCCCACATTCTGAACATGAAAATGGCTTCTCTCCTGTATGAATTCTCTGGTGTAATACAAGATTTGATTTTGAATAAAAGCATTTCCCACATTCTGAACGTGAAAATGGCTTCTCTCTTGTGTGACTTCTATAATGTTTGATAAGACTTGATTTTGTACAAAAGCGTTTCCCACATTCTGAACATGGAAATGGCTTCTCCCCTGTGTGTGTGAATTCTCTGATGTATGACAAGGCGTGATTTCACAGAAAAGCATTTCCCACATTCTGAACATGAAAATGGCTTCACTTCTTGTGACTTCTCTCATGTTGGATAAGTTGTGATCTATATCTATAGCATTTCCCACATTCTGAACATGGAAACGTCTTCCTTCCTGTGTGAACTTTCTGATGTTGAACAAGAAATGATTCCACTGCAAAAACTTTCCCACATTCTGAACATGGAAATGTATTTCTCCCTGTGTGTCCTCTCTGATGTCGGAGAAGATTTGATTTATCTCCGAAACATTTCCCGCATTCTGAACATGAAAATGGCTTCTCACCTGTGTGAGTTCTCTGATGTATGACAACTTTTGATTGATCTCTAAAATATTTTCCACATTCTGAACATGAAAAGGTCTTCTTCCCTGTGTGACTACTCTGATGTCCAACAAGTGTTGATTTATCTCCAAAACATTTCCCACATTCTAAACATGAAAAGGTCTTCTTGTCTGTGTGATGTTTCTGATGTCTGACAAGTGTTGATTTTTCTCCAAAACATTTCCCACATTCTAAACAAGAAAATGGCTTCTCCCCTGTGTGAATTCTCTGATGTCTGACAAGGTTTTGTTTATGTCCAAAACATTTTCCACATTCTGAACATGAAAATGGCTTCTCCCCTGTGTGACTTCTCTGATGTGCGACAAGTGATTTTTCATATTCAAAAAATTTACCACATTCTATACATGAAAATGGCTTCTCTCCTGTGTGAGTTCTCAAATGTTGAACAAGATATGATTTCACTGCAAAACATTTCCCACATTCTGAACATGAAAATGGCTTCCTCCCTGTGTGACTACTCTGATGTCCAACAAGTGTTGATTTATTTCCAAAACATTTCCCACATTCTAAACAAGAAAATGGCTTCTCCCCTGTGTGAATTCTCTGATGTCTGACAAGTGTTGATTTTTCTCCAAAACATTTTCCACATTCTGAACATGAAAATGGCTTCTCCCCTGTGTGACTTCTCTGATGTGAGACAAGTGATTTTTTATTTTCAAAAAATTTACCACATTCTATACATGAAAATGGCTTCTCTCCTGTGTGAGTTATCAAATGTTGAACAAGCTTTGTTTTCACTACAAAACATTTCCCACATTCTGAACATGAAAATGGCTTCTCTCCTGTGTGAGATCTCAAATGTTGAACAAGATATGATTTTGTTGAAAAACATTTCCCACATTCTAAACATGTAAGTTTATTTTTCTCTGTGTGACTTCTCTGATGTCGTAGAAGTGCTGTTTTATCTCCAAAGCATTTCCGACATTTTGAACATGAAAATGGCTTCTCTCCTGTGTGAATTCTCAAATGTTGAAGAAGCGTTGTTTTCAGTGCAAAACATTTCCCACATTCTGAACATGAAAAGGGCTTCTCTCCTGTGTGAGATCTCAAATGTTGAACAAGATATGATTTCACTACAAAACATTTCCCACATTCTGAACATGAAAATGGCTTCTCTCCTGTGTGAGATCTCAAATGTTGAACAAGATATGATTTCATTGAAAAACATTTCCCACATTCTGAACATGTAAATGGCTTCTCTCCTGTGTGAGATCTCAAATGTCGAACAAGTAATGATTTTGCTACAAAACATTTCCCACATTCTGAACATGGAAGTGTATTCCTCTCTCTGTGACTTCTCTGATGTCGTAGAAGTGCTGATTTATCGCCAAAGCATTTCCTATATTCCGAACATGAAAATGGCTTCTCTCCTGTGTGAGTTCTCAAATGTTGAACAAGATATGATTTCGTTGAAAAACATTTCCCACATTCTGAACATGAAAAGGGCTTCTCTCCTGTGTGAGATCTCAAATGTTGAACAAGCTTTGTTTTCACTACAAAACATTTCCCACATTCTGAACATGAAAAGGGCTTCTCTCCTGTGTGAGATCTCAAATGTTGAACAAGCTTTGTTTTCACTACAAAACATTTCCCACATTCTGAACATGAAAAGGGCTTCTCTCCTGTGTGAGATCTCAAATGTTGAACAAGATATGATTTCATTGAAAAACATTTCCCACATTCTGAACATGAAAATGGCTTCTCTCCTGTGTGAGATCTCAAATGTTGAACAAGATATGATTTTCTTGCAAAACATTTTCCACATTCTGAACATGGAAATGTGTTCCTCCCTGTGTGACTTCTCTGATGTTGGAGAAGATTTGATTTATCTCCAAAACATTTCCCACATTCTGAACATGAAAATGGCTTCTCCCCTGTGTGTGTTCTCTGATGTATGGCTACTTTTGATGCATCTCTAAAACATTTACCACATTCTGAACATGCAAAGGTCTTCCTCCCTGTGTGAGCTCTTTGATGTTTTTCCCTTTTGTGACTTTTCTTCTGCTTATCAGTCTGAGATGAATCAGAAGATGGGACCTGTGTAAGAGGATCAGATGATGGATCTTTGCTGTGATGGGCTGAGGGGATAACTGGGATAATGGCAGGGTCTTCACATGTATCTTCACAACCCTCTGCTTTACAATGAATAAACATCAGATGCTCCTTTGAGCTCCTAATACTGTCATCTGCCAAGAAAAAAGTTGATTTTACCATCTCTTATTGAAATAACTAATTTATATGGATATTTTTTAACATTTTTATATAAACATTTCATAGCAAATTATACATCACATAGCATTTATTAAATAAGTAACAGATCACAATCTAACAGAAGACCGTACGGTGATGATGTTTGGCCACAAGTTATTATTTTGCAGTTTCCCTGTTCTGTGGTGAAGCCTCCATCTTCATAGGTCCATGTATCAGTATGTGTCATCATTATTCTAGTTAATGCTCAATGGAGAATCACTGCTATAAGGTGATGTGCATCTCACACACTCACTGACAGTTACATGCACTTTATCTTTTAGGGTAGAAGTGGGGAAAAGCAATTCTATTTATTTGACGTTAATACAAAATATAATGATAAAAGTAAAAACTTCAAATAATCTTATTGCAATCTGTGTTTCTGGAGTTGGTCAAAACAAAATCAGCATAAACAAGTTCTAAAACCTTATGGTACATCAGCAAGCTCAAGTTAAATAAAAGGATTTTTGCCTAAGGCCTCATGCCCACGACCGTGTCGGACTCTGCCAGCGGATTATCACAGCCTATAGACCCCATACTCACCTCTCTGGAACCGCCGCACGAGTCCTGTTCGGCGTGCCGGTGCACTTGCTCAGTACAGTGCATATCGCATCAACAGTGGGTGGTGATGTGTAATCACGTGATACTTCTCACAGCGGAAGTATCACATAATAGACAGATTCCATTGACTACAATGAAAGCCGTCCATGGGTTTTCCCACAGCAATCAGAGCATGCCGTAATTTCTTTCATGCTGCGGAATTCCACAGCGTGACCATTGAAATGCGGAAAGCTATAAGGTTCAATAGAACCTAATAACTGCGGGAATACGCCATGGATTTCAGCTGCGTAAAACGCGGCAGAAATCCATACGTGGGCATTAGCTCTAACAGTATAATCCCTCTCTAATGATATTCACTGGGGACACAGGCACTTGGCTAAATAGTCTGTATGTCAGTAGTAGAAGCACAAGCTTAAAAAAACAAAACAGAACATGCTACAACAGAGAAGCGCATAATAACAAGAAAGAAAAAAAGACTACAAGAAAGTATATTACAATAAGACAAAAATCCTCTTTTCTCAGTTGCTTTGTTAGGGGATTTAAGATTATGGAATGTCCTAAAGCAGTCCCTGGAGTGGGAAATAGAATGAGAATTTTCAGGTGGAATGCTGAGCCCCAGCTGCCTGCAAAGTCTTATCACCAAGACCCACATCTGCTTATGCAAAGATGTAGACAGAAGAACTGGTGGCAGCTCTGCAAAGCTGAGGGGCCAAGGCCTGGTGCTGCACTGCTCACGTTACCCAGTGAATGGGTAAATGCAGATATAATCCTGAAGGGTGAATCTTGACCCTTCAGTCGGTAAGCTCTAGAAAGGCTGAGGTAATGTGACATATGGTCACATTTGAATCTGGAAACCCCCCACGTCAATCGTCCAGACAGAAAGAGTCCGATCGCATGAAGGAAGATGTGACTGCCAAATGCAGACAAATGGCATTCATGACGTACAGTTTATGTAATGACACCTCCGTGGGATGGGACGGAGAGAAACTAAAGGATGGCAATAGAATTTCTTTGTTAAAAGAAAGGAAGCCGGAAACAACTTCAGTAAGATGAGATGGCATTGGGGGTAAAATCCCTTGCTCGATGAAGAATCAGGAGGGTAGAAAAGCAAGAAGGAGCCACTAACTTAGAGACCCTTTAGATTGAGGTTATCATAACCTACAAGGCCACCTACCAAGAAATGAGTTGCAGGGAGATATTCCTAAAAGGATTAGAGGTGGAAGACTTGAAAGCATCCAATACCAAATTGAGGTCCCAAAGGTATGTAGGAAGTGTGTACAGAGGAACTGTATGTGCATCGTCTTGGAGAAAAATTTTGAGAAAGAACTCAGAGGGTAAAGACCATTAGAAAAAAATGAGGGAAATGAGGGCTATTTCAACATCCAGACAAGACAGAAGGAAGGACAAGTTCAGAAGGAGAGAAAACCCTATGGAGGGACACCTGTCTCTCCTCACACCCCCGAAAGTAGGCTTTACAAGTAGGGTAGTACATCCAAGATAAAAAATTTTTTTGCTTGCCTTGAGTAAACCTTGTTCGAATGGCCTTTTCAGAAAGCAAATGTGGACCTGTTTTTCCACACACTGATTTGGCTTTTGGATGCAGCACCTGGAGAACTCTGATTTTCACACTTTAACCCTCCAATTGGAATTTGGTCTTTTCTGTGGAGTTTCCAAGCCATTACATGCAGAATTAGTCTTAGTTCTGTGACAACTGATGCTACAGAAGTTTAAGGCATGGTATCTGAGAGTGTGAATGCAGATATAACCAGAAGACAAGCTGAGATCAGGGCTGGCAGCATATACTGAACTTCACTATGAAAATCAGACAAGAAGTCAGTGCTAGCAGAACAGGTTCAATACGATAAACAGTCTTTATCAGGGTAGGCAAATGTTAAATGGCGTGGTCCAATAAGCATATCCAAGGTCAGGAATGGACAAGTCAGGACTGTCAGAAACCAGAATCAGGAAACCGTAAAATCAGACTAAAAATTGGCAAAAGGCTTCCACATATGGAGGAACCAAATTGATTAAGCATCGCTTTAGGGTGCTTTAGGAATCAGTCATATACTGCACTTCCTTTTTAATGAACGTTGCCTTTGGTAAAGCATTTGTGCGTCTAGTTTTGGAAGCCTGGCTCCAAGTGTTTTAGGATTTTTCATTAACGATTACTTTTTAATTAAGAGATAGGACTCTTTCCAGTGAAAAGTATCCTAATAATGATTGATTCTTCTGCCACAGTGAGAAATTTATTGGAACATGGGACCAATATCCAAATCCAGTATATTTCTTTTATTTTTTCCCCTGTTTATTTTAAAAATCTGTCTTGTTGTGTATTCATACTGTGTTTCCTTATTCTCCCATGCAACAACCCTTTTTGTATATATATTTGTACATGTATATATTTGCACTGCTAGATCTTTTCTAGATAAAATCGGCAATTTAAAAGTCAGCCTTGTCCGTTTAAAAAAAAATGAATCATTCCTCTGAAAATTGTGTTCATAATTCATAAATCGTGTTCCAGTTTACCGATAAGAAACTGGTAATGGCAGCTGTATGGACACTGTAGATCTCTGGAGTGAGTTGGAACGGATCAGGCTGTGATTTGTGCTTTCGGTTTGCATGTGGCAGGACACAGGAAAGCTGGATACAAATCTGCCTGTATTCTAATGACCCCAAGCTTGCAATCTCCCTAGAATGAACGATTGAGGCTCTGCTGTGATGGTTGGTAGCGGCAAGTGCGCTTGGAATAGTTGATCAGTAAGGAAGGGGACAGAGGTGGGATCGATAGGTATCGTTCCCCTTTCCTGTACTTGGTACGTGACAATTTCAATCTTAAGATAGGCAAAAACTGAAAATCCGTTAAAAAAAATCCTTAGAGTCAAACAGAACTTTCCCCAAAAACATCAGCTGGCATACCTCATGTATTTAGCGCACTGTGAACAGTAGGAAATAATGCTAAGCCCAATGTCGCAAAAACCTAACTTAGTAAATTGCCCCAATGATGTGAGGCTGACTGTCCATGTGTATAGGAGGTTGACAGTTTTGCTCACAGTTAGTGAATGTGTATGACCAGTTTAGAGGGGATTTCCAGGGGTCTATTTTACTGATGACCTATCCTCAGGATAGATCATCAACATCAGATTGGTGGGCGTCCAACAACCGGGATCAGCTGTTTCCATCGGAAGTGGATGAAAAGTACAGTAACTCAGCATAAGACAGGGAGGATTAGGAAAATAAGAGGGTAGGAGAGGTCCTTCCCTTATCGTGTTCTTGATAATTCTAAAAGATGGTTTTTCTAAGGAGTTTGCAGACTATAATTTTTCTCATAAAAGTTAGATTCTAGATTCAAGAAGGGTTTGCCTCAGTGACTTCTTGCTGTACTTTCCCTTGTGGTATAATCTCTCTTTACAAGCCCTGTTAACTATTCGGAATAGTGATTACTGCCCTGCAACCCATCAGGGCAGTAATCCGCTAGTGCGAGATGCATTAATAGTGTTATAACTATAAGTGAAAGTGAGTGCTAAGCGTCATGTGTGAACACAAAGTCTTTGTGCACTATTTGTTCACTTGTAATTGGTCACTCAGTTTCAGCCTGCATAAAAAGTAGTTGCTAGTTCGCTCGCTTATCATTAGGTTTAAACAGCAGGTGTTCCAACAATTTGACAGAAGGGGTTGTTACCCAGCTAAACACAAGGACTCATTTAAAAGCCAATCCACACACTGCCACAATAGACAATGGCTTTTTATTTGCACTAATTAAAAACCACCCACATAGAGATTCTCTGCGTATACACAGGCCCACTGGAGCAAACAATCATCAACTTCTCTGTTCTTAGATCTTAGCCATGTCCACTTTACACATAAACACTACCAAACGTGCAAATATATGTATATATTTTTTTTTAGTAAGGACATACTGTGTGTACCCTCAGACTGTCCCCCATGCTCACCCCCCATTCTTTTTTTTTCTATCTCCCTTTTATTTGTCAAGCAACAGCGGAGATGTCAACTAGGCGCCAGACGGCCGTGAAGCTGAAGGGCCAGATGACTGAGTTGCTGCAAGAGGATGATGCCCAGCACCAGCCCATCATGGACTCTGAGCCAGACATGGATGGCTCCCTAGGAGAGCAGGCTATAAATCGGGATCAAGGCAGCGCAGGCCCTCAGGTGAACTCTTTCCCAGTCATCGACAAGCCTTTCCAGAGGGTTGCTGTGGATCCGATTGGGTCCCTGGCCCTTCCCAGCAGCTCTTGGAAATGCTTCATCCTGACGGTGGTTGACTACGCCACACGATATCCTGAGGCCAAGGCCCTGTCCTCCGTACAGGCTGAGAAGGTGACCGACGTCTTAATAGACATATTTTCGCATGTAGGATTTCCGAAAGAGATGCTTACATATCAGATCCAGTTTATGTCAAGTCTCATGCGGTGTCTCTATACAAGGATGCAGGTGCAACATCTGCTAGCCAGCCTGTACTACCCCCAGACTAATGGCCTGTATGAGCGATTCAATGGCACTCTGAATCAAATGCTGAAGATGTTAGTTAGTTAAGTCAGACGGACCTGACTGGGAGCGTTACCTCCCTCATCTGCTTTTTGCCTAGAGATACTTCAGGCCTCAACAGGATTCTCACTCTTTGAGCTCTTGTATGGAAAGCAGGTACGGGGACCCCTGACTTTGGTAAAAGAAGCATGAAAAGGAGAAGTGCCCACCTATAGCATGTCCATCGTTAACTATGTCGTGCAGCTGCGCAATAAGATGCAGGCGTTGACACAGCTCGTCCACGAGGATATGGAGTAGGCTCAAGCCAGCCAGAAGCAATGGTAGATCATGGGGAAAATCCATAATGGGGATTATGGATCAACAGAAGGTCCAAGCGCAATAGCGGTTATATTTTTATGAGCAGGATGGCGCAGCGGACCCAACGCATCCAATCCCGCTGTCATGCGATCCTCAGAACCAACCAAGCAGTCTAGGTGCGTAGTTCATCAGCTGCATATTGTGTTTGATACTGCCAGATAGCTGGGATTAGGATATGCAGTATGGTAGCCATTATTTTCCCATAGGAGCGCCTCCTCTGGAAATATGGCCTAAAAATTAAGTTGAGTTTCCATCAAAGTTGGCTCCGCATATATTCAACACACCCCTCAGTGATGTCGAAAGGATGCCAGAGCAGGTGTGGTCCAAGAAGACCTTAAAGCATAGGGGATCCCTCTTCCATGTGTTAGACTTCGGAGATTTGCTTAGGCGAAGGGCTGCCCATTGTTCCTGTGACTACGCACTACCAGGACTTGAACCAACCCCCAGCCTGGTATTTTTCAGGTAAATTATCCCTGCTTATTTTTAGTACTGCTTGTGTGTGTATGCCTGTATACCCTTATACTCCAATGTAACAACCTTTTTGAATATCCTGTGTGTGTGTGTGTATGTGTATATATATATTTGCGCTGCTAGTATTTTTAGAATAAATCTGTAATTTGTTAGTTAAGCCTTGTCTGTTTTAAAACAATTTATACTTCAAAGAAATTATGGTGGTAATCCAATCCAGTGTCTGCCTGAAGAATAATCTGGTGGTGGTAGTATGTATGTGAGCGGCATTGTAGAGTGCAGGAGTGTGTTAGACCAGATCAGGGGGAAGAATTGTGCTTTTGGTCTGCATGAGCAGGACACTGTGAAAGCTGGTTACAAAACCACCTGCAGTCTGGTGACTCCACACCCGCAATTCCGCTAGAGTGATCGGACTCTGCCCAGACAAACTGGATGTAACTGTTAGAACTATCGTCTCTCTCCTCTACTCTCTGTGACAGTGAGGATTTCAATGATTGTAAACACTAATCATTTGAAAGGAAAAAAAGTCACTGAGTCGTTTATTCAAATGACAATTGTTGTGTGTATTTAGGCCTTAAATGTTACATTGGTCATACACATGAGATAAGGATTGCCCAGAATGATTCCAATTAATTGTATGTCCAATCATTCATATGAACGTTCTGACCGTCAGCATGTCAGATTAAACTGGCAGATCAGCGAGAGGTCTTGTGTAAAGTGACAAATGATAAGCTCTATGTGTCTGACCATGCCACACATGTATATTTTGCGAACAACAGATGAAAAAAAATCGAACGTGACAGATGATGTTTGGCAGACAGTCTCTATCAGACAGCATGAAAGATTATATATATATATAATTTTTAGAATGATGGTCATCCAAAATGGTCAAATTACTGCAGGTTAGTAGTCATAATGCCCTGATGACTGGGGGACTGCAGTCTCAGATATCTACTTCCACTAACAGTCTTACAGGATGAATCAGCTGGGAGAACGGGGCCCGGACTGCAGGATCTGTCATCCCCAATAATCCCACAGACCACAGAATAACATATCTGCAGCCGCTGACTGAGGAGAATCTGTGACTCCTCTCTGCTGTATTTAGTGGTTACTACTCACCTGGGCGGTTACCTGTAGGAATCTCCACTTCACACTGCTGGTCGCCCCTCCCATTTGTCTCTGTAGTATTAATATCGGTCAGATCTTCATCCTGATATAAAAGCTGTGAGACAAATATTGTAAAAGTCAGCAGATGGTTGGAGAAGTCATGTGGAAGGTTTTACATGACAAGAAAAGATCCTTAATCATCATCATGACCAAATATAGCCTGACAGGAGTAGTTATCTGAGCCACATAGCTGCAGGGCTAGAAGCCGGATATATATTAGATGGTGGCTCAATTACCCCTCAGGGACCTCAAACACACGTATATCCGGCATGGCTACACACACTGCACGTTGTCTCAATGGAGGAAATCAGCGTCTACGAGACACATCCGCTGTTTGTCTCGGGGGTAATAAAGGAGCAGATAGATATAAATCCAACCTGTTGGCTCCTTATTCCCACCAGCAGTCTCCACCGCCAGAAAACTGGGAGAAGATCCAGACAACATGTAATGTCTCTGGTCATCGGTAATCCTTCCATCTCCACCGGTCTCATCACACTAGTAGAAGACATCTAATAAGACTGAAGACAAGAGCTTCACAGCCTTCTACAGATCAGAAGGACATCTCCATCTACCTGGTGGTCCTGTGGAAGAAGAGGACAGGGACATCTCTCTGGTGGGCTTCTCTTGCTGGATGGAACTGGAGGAAACACAGACAGACACTGAAGTCATTCTTTACATACAGATAATAAAGTCCCCGTGTATTTAGTCCTGTCTAATACCTGGTGATGGGAGCGGCTGGTGGCTATCAATCATGGTGTCCTTGTACAGATCCTTGTGTCCTTCTAAATACTCCCACTCCTCCATGGAGAAATAGACAGCGACATCCTGACACCTTACAGGAACCTGACAACACAATATACAGTCATTACCCAGAAGCCTCCAGTGTTGTTACTGTATAATGTCCCAGCATTCCCTGTAGCGTCACCTCTCCAGTCAGCAGCTCAATCATCTTGTTGGCGAGTTCAAGAATCTTCTGTACATTGATGTCCTCATGCATGAGGGGGTGAGGTGGGGACCCCATGAATGTGCTCAGGTGTCTCTCCCATCCATCACACCCAGGGGCCTGACAGCGATCACTAGGGGTCTTCTTCACTACTGTGTAATCCTGTATATGAAAAGACAGTAATAAATATTACTATAGACATTTCTAGAGTCCATCACCTCTTCATTCATATTATCTGTCACTACCATAGATAAGAATGATGTAATATGACATTATCAGAATCTCTCCCCTCTCCAGCCATATCATGTTATTGCCATAGATAAGCATAATGTATTGTGACATCATCAGAAACTCTCCCCCCCTTCCAGTGAAATCATCTGTTATTACCACTGATAAGAATGATGTAATGTGACATCATCAGAATCTCTACCCTCTCCAGTGACATCATCTGTTATTACCATAGATAAGAATGATGTAATGTGATATCATCAGAATCTCCCCCTTCTCTGGTGACATCATCTGTTATTACCATATATAAGAATGATGTAATGTGAGGTCATCAGAATCTCCCCCTTCTCTGGTGACATCATCTGTTATTACCATAGATAAGAATGATGTAATGTGACATCGGCATCTCTCACCTCTGCAGGAAGCTGGAAGATTATCTCTAGGGTGAGATTTAATATTTTCTCCGCCATCTTGTTCCAGTACTTCTCCATCCTTGATCCTATTGTGTAAGCACCTGAAGAGAAATATGAACCAATACTAAAACCACAAAAATCCCCAAAAGAATATACAATTGCAGGAGTTACAGAGGAGAAACAGTTGAGGATATAAGTGTATATTTTCTCTACTCTTCAGACCGGTTTCACACGAGTGTGAAAATCGCGGGAGACTGTGCGTTGTGTTGTCGCAATAAGACAGAGAAACAGATAATACTAGCTTGTGTCAAATTTGTTATAAAATGATAGCAGCTGTTGGAAATCAATGAGACGTCACACTCAGCCTGGTGTAATCAGAATGATCTCAGCTTTACTTTATCCTGCAGCAACTTTTATAGTTTTAAATCAAAGCGTGCACCTATCTTCCTAGCCCATAAACCAGCGCGGAGGGTTGTAGAAGGTTGCAGAACATTAGTTCTGCTTTGTCATCTTGTTTTAAACATAAGGAATCATTGATGTCATAGCATGAGTTCTTAACGAGGGTGTTTCTTTTGGCAGTGTCATCTAGATAAGCGAGCCGAAGCAGCTATACAAGACTTTGACCTGTAGCTAAAACAGATATTTTTGGTCTAACTTACCGTAAAATCTCTTTCTCGGCGCATTTATTGGGGGACACAGCCAGACCATGGGATATAGCCACTGCCACTAGGAGGCAACACTAAGCAAACAGTGTTAGCCCCTCCCACCGGCTATATTCCCCCTGCAGGCACTCAGCTAATCAGTTTGTATGCAAGCTGTAGGAGTAGCCAGTCGGAGTACGACAAAAAAATACATCTTCACATAAAAAATATACATAAATATTCTGGACTAATATAACGCCATCTGTGACCGAAGAACAGAAAGTTCCAGCAACCGCTATTTCAAAGTAAGGGGAGGGTGCTGTGTCCCCCAATGAACGCGACGAGAAAGATTACGTTTTTGGTACGTTATACCAAAAATATCAGTTTCTCGTCCGTATCATGCGGCGTCCCGAACGAAAACATGGGGCGGGTTACTTGCAGAATGGTCCCGAGCAGTCAGAGGAATCTTCCGACCCAGGGAGGCGTCCGCTGATGCATAGGTATGGACCCTATAAAACTTAGAGAATGTATGTAAGGAAGTCCAAGTGGCCGCTTTGCATACCTGCAGCGCTGAGGCCCCCACCGCCCGAGTGGAGTGGGCCGTGACCCGGAAAGGAGGTGAGTGCCCCTTGGCGCGGTACGCCTCTGCCTCTAGCATCCTTATTCATCTCGAAATGGTCACCTTAGAGGCTGCTGATCCTTTTTCGTGGGCCCTCTGGAACCACGAACAACGTCTCCGTCCGCCGGAAGTCCCTGGTTCTCGCTACATATATCCGTAAGGCCCTAACCAGGTCCAGTCAGTGCAGCGCTCTCTCTCTTGAATGCACCGAAGCCGGGCAGAAAGATGGAAGAATGATGTCCTTGTTAATATGGAAAGGTGAAACTACCTTCGGTAGGAACTCCGGAACTGGTCTTAAAACCACCTTGTCCTGGTGGAACGTCATAAAGGACGGCTCGATCGACAGGGACGCGAGCTCGGATACTCTTCGAATTGAAGTGATCGCTACCAAAAATACTACCTTCCAAGACAAAAGTTGCAGCGGAATCTCTCTAAGTGGTTCGAACGGATGCGACAGTAGCGCCTCCAAAACGAGATTGAGATCCCACGCCTGAGTGGGTGGCCGAAACGGGGGCGACATTTGGGCGACCCCCTGGAGAAACGTCCGCACCGCCAGCCTATTTGCAATTGGCCTCTGAAACAGTACTGAAAGAGCTGACACCTGGCCCCTCAGTGAACCCAGTTTCCACCCCCGATTCAAGCCCTGTCTGCAAAAACGCCAGGATATTTGCCAGCGAAAACCGCATGGGCTGGATGTGCCTGTCCTCACAAAAGCCAAAAAACCGTCTCCAGACACGATGGTAGATCCTAGACTATGCCGGCTTCCTGGCCTGTATCATTGTCTGGATAACTCCTTCCGCGAACGTATGTCTCTTCAATATCTCGGTTTCAACAGCCACGCCGTCAAACGAAGCGACCCTGAATTCGGGTGGAAAAGGGGTCCTTGGAACAGCAGGTCTTCCCGTTCTGGCAGCCGCCACGGTACGTCGGCCAGATGTTCTATGACGTTCGCGTACCATGCTCTCCTCGGACAATCTGGTGCTACTAGGATTACCGTCCGCCCTTCCTTCCTGATTTTTCCTAGTACCCTCGGAATGAGAGGGAGGGGGGGAAACACGTAGGGAAGCCTGAAACTTGTCCACGGGATGACTAGTGCATCTACTGCCACTGCCTGTGGGTCTCGTAACCGGGCCACAAACGGGCGTACCTTGTAGTTCAGTCTGAACGCCATCATATCCACATCCGGGGTGCCCCAACGCTGAAAAATTGCCTGAAAAACGTCTGGGTGCAACTCCCACTCGCCGGGGTCCACCGTCTCCCGGCTGAGGAAATCCGCCACCCAGTTCTCCACTCCTGGTATGTACACCACTGAGATGGACCGCAGATGCTTCTCTGCCCAGCCGAGTATTCCTGAGACCTCGCCCATCGCTCTTGCACTCTGCGTGCCCCCCTGATGGTTGATATACGCGACTGCCGTCGCGTTGTCCGTCTGGATCCGTACGTCCCTTTCCCTGAGACTTGATCCAAAATGTTGAAGTGCTAGACGTATGGCTCGCAGCTCCAAGGTGTTGATTAAAAGTTTTGCCTCGCTTGGGGACCAGACTCCTTGTGTTAACGCCTTCCCAGCGTCCCGCCCCAGCCGAACTGGCTGGCGTCCGTGTTTAGTACCACCCACTGTCCTGGAAGCAGTGAACGACCTCCCTTGAATTCCCAAGGGATTCAACCACCATTTCAGGGTGGCCTGGACCCGGGGAACTACTACAATCCGCCGATCCAGAGTCAGTAGCGACCTGTTCCAGAGTGACAGAATGAAGTTCTTGAATGCCCTTGAGTGAAATTGTGCGAACGGTATAGCCTCGACCGATGCTACCATCAGACCCAGTACTTTTATACAATGCCTGACGGTAACCGGTCTCCCCCGGATCAGGGACCGCACGTTGCTGATAAGCGCCTCTCTCTTTGGTTGGGGCAACTGAATCTGGTGCTTCCTGGTGTTGAACACCATCCCCAGGAATTCCAACCGCTGCGTCGGAACTAAACAGGACTTGGTGTGGTTGATAATCCACCCAAAGTCCTCCAGCGTCTGCAGAATAATGCGCAGGCTTTCGAGGTTGCTGTTTTGACACGGTGCTTTCACCAGGATATCGTCCAGGTAGGGGATGGCTACCACGCCTCTTGCGTGAAGCAACGCCATCACTGCCGCCAGAACCTTCGTGAAGACTCTCGGTGATGTTGAGAGACCGAACGGTAGGGCCGCAAACTGATAATGTCTCCCCTGGACCTCGAAGCGCAGGAACCTTTGATGGGACTCGCGAATCGGGATATGCAAGTATGCATCCCTGATATTCACAGACGACAGGAACTCCCCCGGTTCCATGGACGCAATTACTGATCTGAGGGACTCCATCAGGAAATGTCTCGCTCTGACGTAGTGGTTCAGCCGTCTCAGATCGAGTACCGGCCTGACCCTGCCATCCTTCTTGGGGACTACAAAGAGGTTTGAATAAAAACCCTGTCCGCGCTGCTGGACCCTGCCATGCCTGTTGCGGCCACTAAGGCCGGTGTCCTGTCTCAGCTGCCGCTCCCGATCGGAAGCCCTATATTTGGCAACCTTTAACCCCTTAAGGACATGGCCTATTATGGCATTGAGGACCAAATGATTTTTGGTAGATTTTCATACCCATTTTTCAAAAGCCATAACTTTTTTATTTTTCCGTCGATGCGGCCGTATAAGGGCTTGTTTTTTGCGTGGCGAACTGTAGCTTTTATTGATTTTTTGGGTACATAGACTATATTGTAAAGCTTTTATTATTTTTTTTATGATTGTAGCGAGAGAAAACGCATCAATTCAGACATAGATTTTTTTTTTAAAGCGTTAATTATACAGCATAAATGACACAAGACATTTTTTCTGCGGGCCGGTACGGTTACAAGGATACCAACATTTTTATTTTTTTTAGGTTTTTCCACTGATCTGCAATAAAAACCCTTTTTTTGGAAATCTTTTTTTTTTTTTTAATCGCTGCATTCCAAGTGCTATAACTTTTTTATTTTTCCATGGACGCAGCTCTGTGAGGGCTTATTTTTTGCGAGACGAGCTGTAGTTTTTATTTGGTGCCATTTTGGGGTACATACTTTTTTTGATCACTTTTATTGCATTTTTTGGGAGGCAAAACGCTAAAAGTTAGCTTTTTGCTGTGCAGGATAAAAAGCGTGTTTGATTTATTTTACGGGTTTTTATGGATACAACTATACCAAATATGTGGGATTTTTTATGCTAATATGAGAAAAAGCATAAAAAAGGTGTGTTTTTTTTTCATTCTTTAAATATTGTTTGATTTTTTTTTTACACCATTTTTGTCCCTCTTGGAGACTTGCACTGTAGCACCGATGATCGCTACCATAAGGCATTTCAGGACTTCTCTCCTGCAATGCCTTATCGCTTATTATAGCGATCAGAGCCAATGGCAATACAGGACGCCGGTATCTGGCGTCTTGTTGCCATGGCAACCAGCTGGGCTCTCTTCTGCGATAACATCGCGAGAGCCGGCTGAAGTCACAGAGCTCCCTCTGTGAACCCTCTCCCTGCCACAATCTACTTAGAACACGCCACGGAAGGGGTTAACAGCGGCGGGGAGGGGGGGGGGGGGGAGCGCATCTCCGATGCACCCCCGCTGTTGCAACGGGAGGCCGGCTATCAGTGACAGCCAGCTCCCGCTGCCGCATAGCGCGAGATCTGTCATGATCATGTGCTATCCCTATGACGTAAGGGTACGTCATTCTGCGGGAAGTACCCTGCTCCCATGACGTACCCTTACATCATGGGGAGGGAAGGGGTTAATATCTTCCAGACCCTACTTGGCAAAGAAAGAGCGGAGGTCATAAAAATTGAATGCATACATAGAGCACTTCAACCTAAACCCTCCTCCACGGACCCGCCAAGAGATGTCATATATGGCCTCCTTAGCCATGTGCACACGTCAGCCATTCTTCAAAAAGCACGATAGGTTCAGGTTATCCTCTTTAAAAATTCCAAAATTCAAATATTTCAGGACTTATCCCCAAGTACACTGCTAAGAGAAGGATCTTGAAGCCATTGACAGATGCCTTGAGGGCCAATAAATTGGCTCTTCCCTTTTGGTCTCACCACTTACAAAGAAGGTCTGTATGTCACCGTCAGATCGCCAGAAGATCTCAAGAAGGTATGGTCAAGGTTGGGAATTCCCCACTAGACATTCACTCATGGCTACTAGCCCAACTTCAACAGCCAATGCCCGCAGCTTGCGACGCCGGAGAACTGGAGCTCAAAATCAAACATAAAGCTTCTAGAAACAAGTAGAACACTCATTACTAAGAATGTGTATCGGCTATTGCTATTTTTCTCTTCTCTCTTTTTAAGATTAGGGGAAGTTCTTACACTTACGCACGATCTTTCTGTGGACTTCAATTGACAGACAACAACGGCATCGCCTTTTCGGGATTTATGAGTTGGTGGCTTACACCAAATGCTATCTAATATATTGATTTAGTTTGTGGGCGCCTGAACTCTTCTCTGCCGCCCCCCAAAAGGGGTCGGTGGGCAGGGGTGGCGTGGTGCTGGGATGTGCTCAGTAGCGAATGGTGAATGTTGTCTGAAAAACAATAAAATAAAGAACGCCAGAAATGCATTTTTTTGGTCACCCTGCCTCCCAGAAATGCAATTAAAAGTGATCAAAAAGTCGTATGCATTCCGAGATGGCACCAACGTAAACTACAGGATGTCTTGCAAAAAATGAGCCCTCGCACAGCTAAGTTGACAGAGAAATAAAAAAAGTTATTGCGTGCAGAAGATGGCGGCGGAAAAAAATTAAACAAAATTAAATGTCTTTGAATAAAAAAAAAGTAGTACAGCAAAAAAAAAAAACTATACAAGTTTGGTATCGTAGTAATCGTACTGACCCAAAGAAAAAAGTTATCGTGTCATTTTGGTTGCCGTAAAAACAAGACACACTGAAATATGGCAGAATGGTGTTTTTTTTAATTTGACTCCACTTAGAATTTTTAAAAAAGTTTTTCAGTACATTATATGGTACATTAAATAGCACCATTGAAAAATACAACTCGTCCCGCTAAAAGCAAGCCCTCATACAGTGACGTCGATGGATAAATAAAGGAGTTATGATTTTTTATTTATTTTTTTTAAAGGGGGAAGGAAAAACGAAAATGGACAAAAAATGAAACAAAGGATTACACGTATTTCTGCCAAGTTCATTCTACATATCACAGACAAAATCACTGAAAAAGAACTAAAATCTAACTTTTATTTGTATCGATTAAAATATTTTTATATTACATTTTTACTGATGGACAAACTCCTACATAAATAGGGACCTATGAGCACACCTCGGATTTATAGATGTTCACCCGAGATCTGAGCGCACGATCCAATATACGCTCTCCTTATATAAGGTAGCGATAGGGGTATATACAAACCAAGAATCTGCTGTGTAGTCCGAATGCCTCACTAGCTACACAACAACATAGATGTGTAGTATACGTACATGGGTAAATTCAAATACCCTTTGGGGTGATAGCTTGGTAGCGTGCGGGTTTCGTGATATGTAGAGACGGAACACCAGCGGATGCAGTCTAAAGCAGGTATGACCTGCGTTTATTTTATAACCGCAACATAAAGTCCAAGCCTTAGCTTCAGGCAAAACAAATAATAGTCCACCATTCCGCTATCAGGCCATGTACCGCAGGGCTTTTCTCTCCAGCCAGTCACACAGGCTGCCAGGGTCCAGCAGCCATCTTAGCTCAGTCTGGTCCTCCCAGACACACACCTCTGCTAGGTGTTGAGGTGAGGGGTATCTCCCTGTCCACCTCTGGCCTTATCAGCCACACACTCTGGGCTAACAGCCCGGCAGCTCCACTGAGCTGTTTACCTGGCCTTCTCAGCCAGACACTCTCCATCTCTGTGTCTGTGCACCTACTATTTATGTGCACACTTGATCTGGCTCAGCCTCAGCACCTGAGCTGACTAAGCTCGCCCACACCCTGGAGTGGAGGAGGTGGAATGGACAGCCCCACTACCAACCTGCCATCCATTCCAATAAAACCAGGCCCAGATATTTTTAAACAACAGATCTCCAGCAACTGCTTGCTGGAGACCACATTACGCTCCTGGGTGTTTACGTCTCTGAGAGCGAGACATGACCTTCCTCCAGTCCCCATAGTACCTCACACCTTCTTTATGTGTCAAGTTTATACCATTAAAGGATAGAGACATATATAGCAGATATGCCTCTGCTCATGTATTAATAAACAGGAGAGATGTTTTCCCATTCCCTGTTAATTGGAATACAAGGAATATGTATGTTTAGCCATAGGGTGGTGAATGAGAGTCGTTTCGTTTATCAATCCACAACCACTCATAGTTGATGTGATCTGCAATGCAGACTGGAGTATAAACCAAGTGATTCTAGAACAAGTAGCGTATCTGGGGCCCGATAGATGGAACCATATCAACTAGCAGAACCTTGCTGGGATACTTGTGCAATATGTCTCCACCAGAACTACAGGTGGAGACATGGGTTGGCCTGGGTTAGTGACAGGGGACCGCCCCCAGCTGTGGA
This sequence comes from Eleutherodactylus coqui, assembly GCF_035609145.1. NCBI lineage: Eukaryota > Metazoa > Chordata > Amphibia > Anura > Eleutherodactylidae > Eleutherodactylus > Eleutherodactylus coqui. Next base: position 39,859,052 of record NC_089841.1, read on the forward strand.
TTGGCTGCAGCGCAACAGGACACCAGCAGCTCGTTCTACTGGAGTGCCCAGCAAACAAGGGTCAACAGCAGCATTTAGACAGATGCTGGAAGACTAGGACAACAGCGGCTCCTGCAGTCTTCAAGAATTCAATGATATTCCAGAAACTTCACATCTGGGAAACACATGATTTGCCTCGAATGAAAGCTTTAATATAGCCTTGGGCACAAGAGTGAAGAAAGAGAGAGAAAGAAATGAATTCCCTTTTGGCCCAAATTATGGGATGAAACTGAAAGGGAGGAGACACAAATTAGATATTAGAAGACACTTTCTGACAGTGAGGGTGATCAGTGAGTGTAACAGGATGCCATGGGAGGAGGCGGGTTCTCCTTCAATGGAAGTGTTCAAACAGAGGCTGGACAAATATCTGTCTGGGATGATTTTGTGAATCCTGCACTGAGCAGGGGGTTGGACCCGATGACCCTGGAGGTCCCTTCCAACTCTACCATTCTGTGATTCTATGACAAATATCTTGCTTAGGTTGGGGCCAGGCCGACAGGCAAGATGGACGGTCGTGTGTGAGCTGAGCTCCCGCTAAAGACACCCTTAGAATCCTTGAAAAACCCTGCAAAACTGCACTAGAAGGCTGGGAGATATAGGAGATACCTGGGAGCTGCCTGCTGAACGCTGAGACTGGCTACGGCGAGGAGCGGAGGACCAAACCCCAGTATACCTGCGGGGCCTGTGCTGAGCTGCGGTGAGAGCCTAGCTGCTGCGGCTGAATGGACTTCCGGCGCCGCTCGGAAGAGGTCGAAGCGATGGGACGATGAGACAGCTCGCTAGCCGCGGCAGAGTTGAGAGTGCCGGGTGATGCCTGGAGTCGGAGATCCGGTCGCTGGCGGTAAAGAGGAGGTAACGGCTGCCGGAGCTGGGAATCCTGTGCTGCTGTGCGACAACGTGCCTGGGACCGGAGGAGGGCGCATAATAAACAGCGCATATGACCGGAACGCCGCGCGGATGCAGGTACGGCTGCTACAGCGGCTAGCCGCCATCACCCAGGGTGAGATTACACCACATGGAGCCGACATTTTGTGAGGTGCAGAGCGCAGGTAAGAGACACCTAGAGGGACTGTGACTCTCTGTGCCATTATACCACTACCCGCATAGGTACAGAGGGGAGTCAGTGCTGCAAATCACACCAAGAACTCTCCCCTGCACACCACACAAGCAATTAATGCTATATGACAAGCAGCCACCATTACCACAAAGGCCATGCTAAATAGCCATTAAAGAATTGCCATCTTATGAAATGGGCTATTAGGCAGTGCAGAGTGGTCAGAGAAAAGTCGGCAGATCACAGAGAACACTAGCTCTAGAGAAAACAGGCGACTTTTAGATATACAAGACAGATAACTCAACAGTGGCTGAAATCCTGTCTGCATATACATTTATAACGTTTTGCTGGACTTTGGGAACTTTCTCTATGTGAGAGCATCTCTCTGATTTATAACCTATAACCCGATACCATTAGTGCTTAAATAAAAAGCAAGAACCTGAACCAACACTGCGCCAGGTGCTAGAGGCTATCAATACCTGCAGAACATCCCTGACCGGGAAAATTGAAGAGATTAAGATAGACGTCAACCTACTCCGCCAAGATTTGCAAAATGTGAGAGGGCGGTTGCATGAAATGGAGGAAAGGGTCTTTGCAGCAGAGGATAAAATACAACCGCTTCCAGCTAAAATCGAAACAGCAGTCCAAAAAGCTGAGTAGTGTCACTCCAAAAGAGATGACTTAGAAAAATCGCTTACAGCGAAACAATATCCGCGTTATCGGTCTACCGGAAAAAACGGAAGGTTCATCTCCAGAACCTTTCCTACAACAATGGCTGAAATCAACATTAGGAGAGGACGTATTTACACTCATTTTTGCAGTGGAGAGGGCCCACAGAGTACCAACGAGACCACCTGCGCCTGGGGCACCGCCAAGACCATTATTGGCACGACTCCTCAACTGCCGAGACAGAGATATCGCTCTACGACAGTTGCGACTGAAAAGCCCCATCACATACAACAAGGCAGTAATATCAATATTTCCAGACTTCTCGGCAGAATTACAAAAACAATGGGCCACATTCATTGAAATTAAAAAGTGATTTAAACAATGGGGAATCCCGTACTCCAAGGCATACCCGGCAAGGCTACGGATTGTGTCAGAGGGGAAAGCGGTGTTTCTGCTCTCACCAGAAGAAGCCAGGGACTGAGTGGATGATACCAAGAGGCCTTCCCCGGGAAGGTTTTGCATAAGTTCTGGCTCTACCTCAACTCAGCTCAGCTCTTTATGACTGCCGGTACCACTACCACCCTCCTCCTCTGACAATGTCATCACCTGGTTCCCACATCCTATCCAATACCATATCATCATCATCATCATCATCATCATAGTCCTCATTATCTCCACCACTTCTCTCAGTCTGTTCTGATGTCTCTTGGGCTCCTTGCTCCCCCTCACCATATCGACCTCCATAACTACCCCTACCACCACTTCCACTACCACAGCTATGCATCTCGGCAACCACATCCACCTCCACTTCCTCCGTAACTCATTCCAAAAGCTGGCTGTCCTCATACAACTTCTCACCATCACTAATATATTGTTGTTGAGTGCCTTCCTTATCTTTAGCACTCGGGTGCTATCTCTTAGGTGAAAAGATGGTGCCAAAGCAGGAGGGGCAGGGAAGACAAAGGTGATGCCTCCATCAGTGCACCAAATAACTGTAGAGGAGCAACAATCCACTGAATCCTGGCTTAAAGTAATGTTAGATTCTTCCTTCTGAGTTGACCGAGAGCCAACCAGTCCACAATGGCCAAATGCTCCACAATAACACGCCCACTGGGGTAGATGGACCACCCCGGCTTGTGGATACTGCTTCTACTATAAGGCACATGGCCGCCGCTGCTACTAGTACTAGGGCACATGGCCGCCGCTGCTACTAGCACTAGGGCACATGGCCGCCGCTGCTACTAGCACTAGGGCACATGGCCGCCGCTGCTACTAGTACTAGGGCACATGGACGCTGCGGCTACTAGCACTAGGGCACATGGCCGCCGCTGCTACTAGCACTAGGGCACATGGCCGCCGCTGCTACTATCACTAGGGCACATGGCCGCCGCTGCTACTATCACTAGGGCACATGGCCGCCGCTGCTACTAGCACTAGGGCACATGGCCGCCGCTGCTAAAAGCACTAGGGCACATGGCCGCCGCTGCTACTAGCACTAGGGCACATGGCCGCCGCTGCTACTAGCACTAGGGCACATGTCCGCCGCTGCTACTAGCACTAGGGCACATGGCCGCCGCTGCTACTAGTACTAGGGCACATGGACGCCGCTGCTACTAGTACTAGGGCACATGGACGCCGCGGCTACTAGCACTAGGGCACATGGCCGCCGCTGCTACTAGCACTAAGGCACATGGCCACCGCTGCTACTAGTACTAGGGCACATGGCCGCCGCTGCTACTAGTACTAGGGCACATGGCCGTCGCTACTACTAGCACTAGGGCACATGGCCGCCGCTGCTACTAGTACTAGGGCACATGGCTTAAACAAACACCTCAACAACTTTTTTGCTATTAAATGATGAGTGTTTACACGTAAAGATAATCGTGTGAAATCCTTCACCATTTCCCTCCTTTACTGTGTTGTTAGTAGTGTTTACATGTGAAGTGGGCATAGATAAGATAAGTAGACCATTGTTTGCTCCAGTGGGCCCGTGTATATGCAGAGAATCTCTAGGTGGGCGGATTTTAATTAGTGCAAAGAAAATGCCATTGTCTATTGCGGCAGTATGTGGATTGGCTTTTGAATGAATTGTTGGAACGACTGAACAACTGATGTTTAACCCTAAGGACAAGCGAACAAACTAGTGACTATGTGTATGCAGGCAGATACTCAGCTACCAACAACAAGTGAACGAATAGTGTACGATGGCTTCGCGTTTACACATAATTATGGATGACTTTTGAGCTACAATCGTTGCGTTTAAATGAGTCATTACATTGTAGTAGGGATCATGGGTATCTGAATGATTGACTGCCCCGTGTAAAAGCACCCTTAGCTATTAATCCCCCATTGTTCTACCAGAGTTCTCTCCTGGGGTAATCTGGAGGCACAGAGTTGGGGTAGTGACAGGGAAAGAAGGCAAATGCTAATGGCGCACCTGTCAACAAAGGTGACATAGTGCCCTGATGACTGGGGGCCTGCAGTCTCATATATCTACTTCCACCAACAGGCTTACAGGATGAACCAGCTGGGAGGACAGGGCCCGGACTGCAGGATCTGTCATCCCCAATAATCCCACAGAACACAGAATAACATATCTGCAGCCGCTGAGGAGAATCTGTGACTCCTCTCTGCTGTATTTAGTGGTTACTACTCACCTGGGCGGTTACCTGTAGGAATCTCCTCTTTACTCCACTGATCGCCCCTCACATTTGTCTCTGTAGTATTAATATCGCTCAGATCTTCATCCTGATACAAAAGCTGGGAGAAAATATTGTAAAAGTCAGCAGACGGTTGGAGAAGTCGTGTGGAAGGTTTTACATGACCAGGAATGATCAGTAATCATCATGATGACCAAATATGACCTTACATGAGTAGTTATCTAAGCCACATAGCTGCAGGGCTAGAAGCTGGACATATATATTAGATGGCGGGTCAATGACCCCATAGGAACCTCATACACATGTATATCCGGCATGGCTAGACACGCTGCACGTTGTCTCAGTGGAGGAGATCAGCGTCTACCAGACACATCCGCTGCTTGTCTCGGGGGAAATAAAGGAGCAGATAGATATAAATCCAACCTGTTGGCTCCTTATTCCCACCAGCAGTCTCCACCGCCAGAAAACTGGGAGAAAATCCAGACAACATGTAATGTCTCTGGTCAGCAGTAATCCTGCCATCTTCACCAGCCTCATCACACAAGTAGAAGACATCTAATAAGACTGAAGACAAGAGCTTCACAGCCTTCTACAGATCAGAGGGACATCTCCATCTACCTGATGGTCCTGTGAAAGAAGAGGACGGGGACATCTCTCTGGTGGACTTCTCTTACTGGATGGAACTGGAGGAAACACAGACAGACACTAAAGTCATTCTTTACATATAGATAATAAGAGTCATGGTGTATTTAGTCCTGTCTATTACCTGGTGATGGGAGCGGCTGGCGGGTCTCCATCATGGCCTCCTTGTACAGATCCTTGTGTCCTTCTAAATACTCCCACTCCTCCATGGAGAAATAGACAGCGACATCCTGACACCTTATAGGAACCTGACAACACAATATACAGTCATTACCCAGAAGCCTTCAGTGCTGTTACTGTATAATGTCCCAGCATTGCCTGCAGCATCACCTCTCCAGTCAGCAGCTCAATCATCTTGTTGGAGAGTTCTAGAATCTTCTGTACATTGATGTCCTCATGTATCAGGGGGTGAGGTGGGGGCCCAGTGATTGGGCTCGGGAGCCTTCCCCATCCATCACACACAGGGGCCTGACAGCCATCACTAGGGGTCTTCTTCACTACTGTGTAATCCTGTATATGTGGAGACAGTAATAAATATCCCTATAGATATAATCAGAGTCCATCACCCCTCCAATCATATTATCTTTCATTACCATAGACAAAAATTATATAATGTGACATCATCAGAATCTCTCCCCTCTCCAGTCATATCATCAGTTATTAACATAGATAAGGATTGTCACAGAGAGAGGGGGTACCCCGACAGATCCCGCCTCTGTCGTCGATTTTGTCATGGATCGACTATTCCGAGGGCTCTCATCGGTACTAACTTGTCACAGCAGAGCCTCGATCGATCATTCTAGCAGGATTGCAAGCATGGAGTCGTTAGAATACAGACTTATTTAAACCCAGCTTTCCCGGGATTCTCCATGGATGTGAAACAAAAGCTCAAATCACCACCTGATTCGTTCTAACTGCCCCCTTACTCTGCAATACCCACGCGTTACCGCTGCCACCACCAGCTTTTACAGGTAAACTGGAACCCAGACTTATAAATTATGAACACAGCTTTCGAAGTCATGATTCGTTTTAAAACAGACAAGGCTAACTAATAAATTGCAGATTAATTCTAAAAAAGACTATCAGTGCAAATATATATAGGTATACAAAAATATACAGAAACGGATGTTACAATCTAGATAAGGTTATACAGGCATATACAACAACAGTATTGTAAAGTAAATAGGAAGAAAATAAAAGAAAGAAACCAGATTTGGGAAACGCTACCCAAGGTCCTAATTCGTGCAGAGTCACTGAGGCGAATAGGACAGCTTTATGCTGAAGCATATCTCTCAAGTATGACAATTTGGATAAGGAACCTACTTAGTTTTAAAACCTCTGCAGAAACACACTCCCGCTGATCTTTTTCTGAGGTCGTCAAGGCAGGTTGAGTATATGCAGGGAAGATTTGTAGGCGCTCCAATAGGGAAGATATGGCCATCATGCTTAATATCAGGAATTTACCTATCCATAGATAACAAGCATGATAGGGGACAGATGATCAGCTATGCCTATATGCAATTCTGGGGTTCGCACAGAGATGGAAGTAGCCAGGTCTGCAGTGTCCTCTCGGTTCTGAAAATATACCTGAAGTTGAGCTGGGACCTTCATGTTACCCATAATCTCTAATAATAAATTCTCCTTTGATACGGAAAAAAACAAATACATTATTCCCTGAAAGGGAAGCTTTATTTTCAGTGAATAAGGTCTTTGTTGTTTTCTCTCATCTCAGTGATTTTATTGTATTTACCAGTGAGATAGCGTAGGTACTAATAGACACATGGTGGCCTTGCTGTGGCCCGTCGGCTTATGTGTCTTGGCAAAATGCAGAGCTAACACCCGCATTTATCAGTATTTTTTGCTTGCAGTTTGCTATGCATTTGAGGGAGCCCAAGATGTCAGACAGTGTGACCCACTGTGGAGATACAGGGCGATCCACTGCTTTGCCAGTAGGGGTCGCACTCCTGTATAGCGTGGTGCACCTAGCTGTGGCTGGCATCCTTGGTGTGCATTCATATGTGTAGACTGTTTATTTGCAGTCACTTCTCCCCAATCTGGGCTGGGTTGAGTGAGGGACTGCACTATTAGTCTGTATTGAACAAGTAGCTCCTCTATATCCAGCTGTCTGTTATCCTCGTGAGCCTGTTTCTCTGTTTATACTTGTCAGTCTGTACCTCCTTTATTCCTGTACGCCCCAATATTGTTCTGTCGTTTGTTTTATAGTTGTTCTGTCCCATCAGGGTCAGTTAGCACCTAGAAGAAGACCGTGGTGTCGTCCTTATCGGGACGAGTGCTCCGCCTATAGGCAGGGGTTTCCCTTTCCTGGTTATTAGTTCAGGGCAAGATTCCTTTCCTAGTTTCATCTGCGTACCAGGTTCGTACATCCGATTTGTTACCTACCACGCTGGGGTCAGCTGTCAAATCGTGCTAGACTGGATCATTACCTATCCGGTAGGTTGACACAGTAGTTCCACACACACAGTCGTTACAATTGGCTTCCTTTTCTGTGAATATCCTTTGATACAGACACTAGCAGTCGAGGTGCTCGAACATCTAATAGATAATCACTGTCAGGGGCGTAATTAGCATCCCCCTGCCTATAGCTAACCTTATTGCCATCATGAGCAAAAGACTTTCTGAGTAGGAATGCATATAAGGGATGTGCAAAGAGGAACGGGGGAGGGACAAGGTAGAAGGATGTCAGCTCAACCTTTCTAGTGTCCTGAACGGCAGCTGATTGATACTGGCAGCTGGGGGGACACTATCAAAATCGTTATACCACACCATAGATAAGAATGATGTAATGTGACATCATCAGAATCTCTCACCTCCCCAGTAAGCTGGAAGATTATCTCTAGGGTGAGATTTAATGCATTCTCTGACATCTTGTTTGTGTCTTCCTTCATCCTTGATGGGTCAATCAGGAAAATTCTGTTGTATAGAAGATATCAAAAGATGCTCGTATATTGAAGAAACCTGAAACAGAAGAATATGAGCAAATGTGAAAGCATAATAGTATGTACCGCTCCACCCTGCGCCACAATAGTATGTACCGCTCCAACCTGCTCCATAATAGTATGTACCACTCCACCGTGCGCCATAATAGTATGTAGCACTACACCCTGCTCCATAATAGTATGTACCACTCCACCCTGCACTGTAATAGTATGTACCACTCCACTCTGCCCATATAGTATGTACCGCTCCACCCTGCGCCATAATAGTATGTACGGCTCCACCCTGCACCATATTAGTATGTACCGCTCGACCCTGCGCCATATTAGTATGTACCGCTCCACCCTGCGACATATTAGTATGTACCGCTCCACCCTGCACCATAATAGTATGTACCGCTCCACCCTGCACCATAATAGTATGAACCGCTGCCCTATATTAGTATGTACCGCTACACTCTGCCCCATATTAGTATGTACCACTCCCCCCTGCCCCATAATAGTATATCCCGCTCCCCCCTGCCCCATAATAGTATGTCCCGCTCCACCCTGCCCCAAAATAGTATGTCCCGCTCCCCCCTGCCCCATAATAGTATGTCCCACTCCCCCCTGCCCTATAATAGTATGTCCCGCTCCCCCCTGCCCCATAATAGTATGTACCGCCCACCCTGCCCCATAATAGTATGTCCCGCTCCCCCTGCCTCATAATAGTATGTACCGCTACACTCTGCCCCATATTAGTATGTACCACTCCCCCCTTCCCCATAATAGTATGTCCCGCTCCCCCTGCCCCATAATAGTATGTCCCGCTCTCCCCTGCCCCATAATAGTATGTCCCGCTCCCCCTGCCCCATAATAGTATGTCCCGCTCCCCCCTGCCCCGTAATAGTATGTCCCGCTCCCCCTTCCCCATAATAGTATGTCCCGTTCCCCCTGCCCCATAATAGTATTTTCCGTTCCCCCCTGCCCCATAATAGTATGTCCCGCTCCCCCTGCCCCATAATAGTATGTCCCGCTCCCCCTGCCCCGTAATAGTATGTCCCGCTCCCCCATGCCCCATAATAGTATGTACCGCTCCCCCTGCTCCATAATAGTATGTACCGCTCCCCCTGCCCCATAATAGTATGTCCCGCTCCCCCTGCCCCATAATAGTATGTCCCGCTCCCGCCTGCCCCATAATAGTATGTCCCGCTCCCCCCTGCCCCGTAATAGTATGTCCCGCTCCCCCCTGCCCCATAATAGTATGTCCCGTTCCCCCTGCCCCATAATAGTATGTCCCATTCCCCCTGTCCCATAATAGTATTTTCCGCTCCCCCCTGCCCCATAATAGTATGTCCCGCTCCCCCTGCCCCATAATAGTATGTCCCGCTCCCCCTGCCCCATAATAGTATGTCCCGCTCCCCCCTGCCCCGTAATTGTATGTCCCGTTCCCCCTGGCCCATAATAATATGTCCCGCTCCCCCCTGCCCCATAATAGTATGTACCGCTGCCCCTGCCCCATAATAGTATGTACCACTCCCCCCTGCCCCATAATAGTATGTACCTATCCTCCCTGCCCCATCATAGTAGGTACCGCTCCACCCTGCCCCGTAATAAAAAAATATATAAATCTTGGTATCTGTATAGTGCCAACTTATTCCACAGCGCTTTCAGGTAATTATTACCCCCCACCAAGCTGGGTTCTCATTTTACCGACCTCAGAAGGATGGAAGGCTGAGTCAACCTTGAGCCGGCTACCTAAATCCTGCGGGGATTGAACTTGCAACCTTCAGGTCGTAGGCGAGAACTTAAACTCTGCACCACACGAGACTATAATAGTATGTCCCGCTCCCCCTGCCCCATAATAATATGTACCGCTCCACCCTTCCCCATAATAGTATGTACCGCTCCACCTGTAATGGAAGCCCAATATACCTATATTTTGGATTGTGGACCTTTGTAGTGGACAGTAAACCTGTTTTTATTCTGTACAACAAATGCCAGTATTTTTCCATCACTGATACAAATATAGATATGCCTTCTTTCATGTATTCAATGTATCTACTTCCTTTAATGAAACTTCTATTCCCTAAACTCTGCTGACAAGAGAATATTTAACATAGACACGCTATATTTTGCCCATCTGTTTTGTAATTTTAGAAGAAGTAAAGTCAGACATAAATAACCGCAGTCTGAAGCAGCTACTGCAATAATAACCCAAGCAGTTTTACTGGAAACGTATGCAAATAACACGGGAAATGTATGCAATTAATAGTTCAAGCTGTAATATCCAATCATATCAGAGGAACCACACGTGGGTCCAAGACAACCCACTCATCTCGTCCTGCTACCACATGATGGCCAATCAAAGATGACCGGAGGATGGAAGAATTTCAAGATGCTTATCCAATAATTAAACAATACGTTGTATCTATGTAATCTTTGACCTGCCCAGATGGGCAGATATGTTAAACTCTTTAAAAGAGGCTGCGCGCCCAACAATAAAGCAGAATTGAGGAAGCTTATACATGCTGTGTCAGTGTGAAATCTTCCTATGCGCATAATCAATTCAATATTTCAATCTGGAAGGGTGTAAACATTCCTAATTGAGTAAGTCATTGGACAAAAAAAGGAAATCCACGACAGTTGGTGGCCCGTACGGGGAGTGGTCGATAGGCTCCACAAAGATCGGACGCAAGGCGTGGACATAGGCAACCATGGACTTGGCGGGCCCAACAAATCATCAGAACACGGTAAGATAAATTAATTATCTATACCTGTGTGGCTGACTCCAAGCTTGCCTATGTGCCGTGTCAAGGCCGATCGATTTGGATCCACACGACAGGTATTTTAAGTCTCGATCACTCAATAGAACCTGTCATAAGATATAAAAGGAATGTTTGCATGCCTGTTGTCTTGAGAGTACTGGTCGATTGGCGAGGTCAGTAAGTTGCCCTAAGGGGGGGTGACCCTGTACAGGCGTCTCTGCTCCGGTGAGGTTTGGTTACAAAACCTAAGAGTCAGGGAACTGTCAAACGTCTGGACAGGTACCGCTACTTCGGTAAAGTCTGGTAAAAGACCTAGGAGAGAGGGAACTGCCAGACAGGATCCCGAGGGGCAGTGAGACTAAGCCAGCCGTACTGGTGTTCTGTCTATTTGTGTATGTACGCCCATGTTTTGCCCCGATTATAACCCCTACCCCGCTCACCGGTGTGGCTATGGTCCACTGGTTGAGGGTTACCATCCACACTTATTTGTTTATCGTTTGAACGTTCATGAGTAGATCCCTCTGTCTGAGGGTAGATTATTAACCTGTGTAGAGGCAGAAATGCTAGAGACTCTAGGGCGGGACATACTGTGTACGGTGTCTGAGGAGGATCCTATAATCATGAATCTGGCTGCCATGATTGAGATTGAGAAGCAGCAAACACTGTACCAAGGTCAATTCTTACACCATCCAGAAAAGTGTGGAAGATGTGGAGAGTCAAGTTATCATTGATTGATCAAGCAATCTTTCTGTGCGCTCAAAATGTCCTATCTGTCCGTTGTATAAAGTTAGTGTGCTTGTCTGTTGTGTAGAGCTAATCCTGCTGAGTTGTCTATATAGGAATAGTCTGATTGTCTATCATATAGAATTAGTAGCAGTCCTACTCAAACTGTAAGAAGGGATTGTCGGCAATGAGAGCGCATTGGCTGGGTTATAGCCAAGATTAATGCACCGTACACAGCGGCTCGCTGTGGGTTTGGACTTTATAGGTTAGATGTGCATGATTGGATCCCTTCTAGTACAGGCAGACTGCTAAACTGTGTTGCTGTTGAATTGTTGAAAGTTGAAGATATAGGCTGTGATACATCGTAAGTGAATGTATACAAAGGGTTAACTGAGTTTGTTTAGTGAGAAAATAAGGCTGCTTACTTCATTTTCAAAGAGGAAGTGCTGTAACACTGAATGTAAGAAATGATAGAAGAGAAAGTAAATTCATGTGCCGTGACAAATAACAACTACTGTTCGTTTGTCTTGTTATGTAATCTAATCTTTGTTGTACGTCCTTCATACAAATGTAAGGAGTTATATGCCACTCACATCCTGTGGGGGCTTTTAAGAGTACAAGGGTTAAAGAATGCAGAAAATGGTGCGTTATAAACTTAACAACTTGCATAGTCCAGAAAATACATCTATGTTTGCCAAGTCCCCAATTCAATTATAATCCCCAACAATGTTAGGTGGTCACAGCTGTGACCATAAAGTTACAACATAGTAGTTATACATTAGACGTTAGAATTTCCCTGAATGTAAGTTAGAGGGAGAGAAGGCGGGCTGAAATGGCGTCGGTACCAACGCATGCCAAAGACACCAGCGTTCAATATAACAGTTCAGTAAATAAGGAAATAGAATAATATCTCAGTCACTCAGCAACCTGGGACAAAACTGTTGTAAAAGTAAATTAACCACATTCTACCTTATAATCCTGTCTGTCTCTTCTGGTCTGTGTTAGAGAAGGGAGGGGCTGTCACGGGAGGGAGAGATTTTAAAAAGAGGAAGTCATCGGTACTGCAGTCCCAGGGAAGTTAAATTTAAATAGTTTAAACTAGTTTAAATAGTTAAAGGGGTGGTCTCGCGAAACCAAGTGGGGTTATACACTTCCGTATGGCCATATTAATGCACTTTGTAATGTACATTGTGCATTAAATATGAGCCATACAGAAGTTATTCCACTTACCTGCTCCGTTGCTAGCGTCCTCGTCTCCATGGTTCCGTCTAAATTCGCTGGCAGCTTGCTTTTTTAGACGCGCTTGCGCAGTCCGGTCTTCTCCATTCAGCACGAGCCGCTTCAGTGTGCTCCCCGCTACAGCTCTTCTGCGCATGCGCAGACGAGCTGTCACTGCTCGGGAGCGCGCTGAAGCGGCCATTCTGCACCATCCTCTGTTAGAGGAAGGTGCAGAAACTGGAGCTGCCCAGCGGAGAAGCCCAGCCCAGCCCAGCAGCCCCGAGAAGCCTCCCAGGTAAGTGATGGGTCGGGGGGGGGGCTGCCGCTGCGCCGGGCTGCGCCGGGCGGGGGGGCTGCCGCTGCGCCGGGGGAGCTAGCGCTAGGCCGGGGGGGCTGTCGCTGCGATGGGGGGGGCTGTCGCTAGGCCGGGGGGGCTGTCGCTGCGCCGGGGGAGCTAGCGCTAGGCCGGGGGGGCTGTCGCTGCGCCGGGGGAGCTAGCGCTAGGCCGGGGGGGCTGTCGCTGCGCCGGGGGAGCTAGCGCTAGGCCGGGGGGCTGTCGCTAGGCCGGGGGGGCTGTCGCTGCGCCGGGGGAGCTAGCGCTAGGCCGGGGGGGCTGTCGCTGCGCCGGGGGAGCTAGCGCTAGGCCGGGGGGGGGCTGTCGCTGCGATGGGGGGGGCTGTCGCTAGGCCGGGGGGGCTGTCGCTGCGCCGGGGGAACTAGCGCTGGGGAGCCGGGGGCTAGCGCCGGTTACCTGCTGTCTGGTCGGCGGCTGCGGGGCGTCTGGTCGGCGGCTGCGATGCGTCCGGTTGCCATGGAGACACAGCTGGCGGCGTCTCGGGAGCGCGCACGTCGGGCTGCAGCGAGCGACTGGGAAAGAGCCGGCGGCCATCTTGAGGAAACTTTTATAACTTGCTGAAACGCTGGAACGGTAAGTACGAACCAGCTAGAAATGTCATTTACAGGGGGGCTTAGTAATGTGTGTTTAATGGGGGGGACTGGGCAAAAAAAAAAATTAACTGCTTCCTCGAGACATCTCCTTTAAATTTAATAGAAGTTAAAATAAATTACAGGGAGTAAGGTGTAAAGGAAGTAACGTTAAGCAGAGAAGCCAAAGAATGGGAAACAAGCAGGTAATGATAAGGCCTGGTATCCACAGGAGGGACAGGGCAGGTTGACCCGTAAATTGTAAAATGTAAATTGTGTGATGCATAAGACTTTATTTGGTTGTGATGTGTATCCGAGGACTACAAACGTTGAATGAGAAAATGAGGAAGCAAGTGATCAGCCAAATTCAGAGGGGTGGAGCTAGATGATGCAAGAATACGTAATGGGACATCCCATGTATAAGGGATAAGGGTCAGAATCATAGATAGCCAGAAAAAGTTTTGTTTTTTTCCTCCTGTCTCAAATCTGATGAGACATTGCAGGCAGGATCAGACTAAATTAATAATGAATTCTCTTTCAGAATATCACATTTTAAATATGGCTGCCGAATGGAAGGCATGTCTCTGTTATTGGCACTGATATTTTACAAATGGATCCATCATAATACATCTGATTGTACCCACCATGATAACATATATGGGACCCAGATACCCACTCCTGGGTCAAACAGTATTCCCTTAGTGAAAAAAAAGGGGGTGAAGAGTAAGCCACACATGTTAGGTGCTGTGTGCTGATGCTTTGGAAAAACTGCCGACCGGCCACAATTTGACTGTTAATTTCCCTTGCAGAAGATGGCTGTAAGGCCTGGAGGCCTCCAAAGACAAACTCCAAAACTGCAAGAAAGGTTGTTCTCCTGGATCATTGTTTAGCCAGGGAAATAGACATCTGACAGAGGAACAAAAGGCTGCTATCCAGGCCATACCTGTACCTACATCCATTGCCAAACTCCGCACCTTTCTGGGCCTTGTTTCATACTGCCACCCATATGACAGTATTGACACAAAAGCACGGATTACAACCACGGCCACTGAGATACTACTCCATGAGGTTGGATCCAGTGACTCGAGGAGCTCCCTTTCGTGTTTGTGCGGTGGCAGCAGTACAGGCAATGGTTGACAAATCTTCTAAGTTGGTATTGGCACTTATCTCTGGCCTATTAGATCCGGCTACAATGTGCTCTTTCCATGCCTCCCCCAATATTTCTTTCCGATGTTGTACTACCTTGAACCTGGCTACTCTTCTTTTAATCGGGTATTCCGGTTCAAACGGGGGAGGGGAGGCATAGGTGATCTGAGTATGGCAGATCAGATATTTTTTTAAATTTTTTAAATTCTTTGCAACAGGATTCTGACAAAAACTGGTTTTAGAATCCACTGTTAATGATGCATATTTTGAGTTTTCTTTTGTAGATGGTACCAGGGTGAGGATTGATGACTCCGAACCAGATATGCAGAGGTCACACAACAAGATGTCCTAAACGCAGAAGCTCTGCCTCTGCATGCCTCAGTGCAAGAAGCGGAACCGAAGGCCCTCACTGAGGCGTGTAGAGTGGTAGAAGGTAAGACCACAACCCGTTACACTGACTCCTGGAATGCATTTGGCATAGCTCATGATTACGGCCCAATATAGAGGGCCAGACAGCTTGTTATCTCAGTAGGACAGCCAATTAAGAATGGTGCAGCGGTGCAGAATCTCATGGAAACCCTACTACTACTACCTGGCAATGGAGAGCTCACACCGATTCCTACAAAAGGAGAAGCGAGAGACAACACCCTCGCTGACAGCACAGCAAAGGCAGCGGCCCTCAAGCCGTGGAAGAAAGAAGAAAAGTTTACTGACAGCATGAGTCAGTGGTAAAAACTTTGGACATTGATAAAACCTTTGGACATTGATAAAACCTTTGGACATTGGTATGCCAAGGACTTTACAGTTACAAGCCAACGAGGAAGGAAAGCAGAATGGGCTAAAAGACGGGAGCAACAGAACAGGACGGCGTATGGCGAACAGTCAACAGAACTGGCCTACAGAGGTCCCTGTCCCCCATGATGGCCCAACTGGTACACAGAATCAAAGCAGCAATGACGTCGACACTGAACGAGAATGAGTGACACCTGGGTTCTCTGTAGCTGCTGTATCATTTGTCCAGTTTGCATGATCTTTGCCATATGCGAGTCAGGACAGAAGTAAGGTAGCCATATAACACTTGCCTGGACCACTCTACCCATTTCAGAGATTGCCAATTTGACCACATTCAGCTCACACCTGTTGGGGAGTATGAATATGTGCTTGTTGTTGTTGGAGTCTTTTTCAGGTTGGAGGCCCACCCTGATACTAAGGTAAATGAGCAGGTAACCACACAGAAGCTCATGAATGAGGTAATCTGCAGATACAGGGTACCGGAAGGGAATGAGGTAAACGAAGTTACACACTTCATAGGTGAAATAATGTGACATCATGTCTGGAAGGTAATTGGACAGGGGAGTGTGCCTTAGTAAAGCCCTTATGCTCCTCCACATCCTGTCAGACAGCATTGAGGATAATGAGGTTACCCCCAATAGTTACTTTATCTCGATCCAACTCTGCTGTGTTCTGTAGTTATCCTGTCATGTTGGTCTATCCTTGTTTTCTGCATAGGTACGACGGTTCTTTCCAGTCTTGTCACTAGGTAGTGTAGGGTTAGTGTTGGCGGCCTGGACCTGTCCACCTTCAGGGCTATCTCCAGGAGGGACATTGGTGTGGGTGAAGATCAGGGAGTCCCACGCCGTGTGTACCTGTGCATACTACTGGTATTGTAACAGTACACTAGAGTGAGAAGAGAGGCTCCTGGTGGTAGTTTTGACCTACAAGTGTACATTGACGTCATAGGACAGCCAAGGGGGGTACCTGACGAGTTTTTAAAGACTTAGAGACCACGTTAAAGCTAGATTCGAGTCCATTTTTCTGATCATTATGGTAAATAAAATGTTGACTGAATTAATTATGTTTATTATAATTAGCAGAGGTTTATAAATTATACTAGAGATGCCTTATAGGAACTAGTCAACCAATAGGACCTACCTCGACTATGACTTTTCAAAATAGAATGGCCTTAGGTACGATTTTAGCTAAAAAGGGGAGTGTCTGTAAGATGATACAAAGGCAATGGAGAAAACGGACTAAGTGTCTTTTATTAGTCTGTTTCCTCAGTTAGGTACATACCTAACAGAAGAAGAGAAAAAATAAGTTTTAAAACATTGTGTATTTAGTACACTGTGATAGGTTTTCGCTAAGATTTTGCTTTATTTTATCTGCAGTGCACTCTGCTCATGCCACGCAACATGCCGGTGTTACAACGCCCCTGGTCCCGCTACCTTGCCGCCTCTGGAAAAGGGAAGTGGGAATAATCACCTCATAGTTTTCCTTCCAGACTGATAGATATGATTATGCACTTACTAATGAGACAGAGGTTCAGTCATGTTGATCAGTCATTAGATAGTCCTAATTTTGCACTCTTTGTGGATGAATTGAGGTAGCGTCAAGAAGGCTGGTTCTACACAAGTTATGCAGTGTTTACCTGAAATAGTAAAAGCCGCACCTCTCCTAACCTAATGCCCTGAGATCCCAGGTGGTAGCCTAGACCTCCACATGTACAGAGATGCCGTAAGGGTACCTATGAGGGTACCAGATGAATATAAAGCCAGAGATCAAGTTAAAGCAGAATAGGTCTGGTCCTGTGGTAATTTTACCTACACAAATATCCCCACCAATATTCCAGGAGGGCCGTGCGCACTGTCCCAGCTAAGTATCCTTATGTATCAAAGACCCGATTGCCATAAGCCCACAACCTTTGAGCCCACACCTAGGTATCGGAGGGGCATTTACAGCCTAAACGACAGTTGGGAAAACTCTACTGAGTTTTCAGAACATTCTACACTAGAGTTTATTCTGATAAAGAAGTTATTAATTATATTTGTCACCTTTATAGTTGTCCTAATTTCTGTTTGTTGTTGCATACAGTGTATTCAGACCCTGATGACTGCCTGGTCCACCTGTCTCACTATGATGTCCAACAAAAAAAAGCCCACTGTCAGTGCAAACGTCGTCATCATGGATCCAGAATATGATGATGTCGAACCATCCTATACCCCCATGGCAGTGATACCCCAGTCTACAACACAATGCAGATCTGGGGTCAATGGTGGGGAATTGGGGTGGGATAGAGTAGGGACACGTAGTGTAGTGAGTTTAGTGAAACAGATAGTTTCAAGGAGGGTTTGTAATGGAAGCCCAATATACCTATATTTTGGATTGTGGACCTTTGTAGTGGACAGTGAACCTGTTTTTATTCTGTACAACAAATGCCAGTATTTTTCCATCACTGATACAAATATAGATATGCCTTCTTTCATGTATTCAATGTATCTACTTCCTTTAATGAAACTTCTATTCCCTAAACTCTGCTGACAAGAGAATATTTAACATAGACACGCTATATTTTGCCCATCTGTTTTGTAATTTTAGAAGAAGTAAAGTCAGACATAAATAACCGCAGTCTGAAGCAGCTACTGCAATAATAACCCAAGCAGTTTTACTGGAAACGTATGCAAATAACACGGGAAATTTATGCAATTAATACTTCAAGCTGTAATATCCAATCATATCAGAGGAACCACACGTGGGTCCAAGACAACCCACTCATCTCGTCCTGCTACCACATGATGGCCAATCAAAGATGACTGGAGGATGGAAGAATTTCAAGATGCTTATCCAATAATTAAACAATACGTTGTATCTATGTAATCTTTGACCTGCCCAGATGGGCAGCTATGTTAAACTCTTTAAAAGAGGCTGCGCGCCCAACAATAAAGCAGAATTGAGGAAGCTTATACATGCTGAACCTGTGTCAGTGTGAAATCTTCTTATGCGCATAATCAATTCATAATTAATCTGGAAGGGTGTAAACATTCCTAATTGAGTAAGTCGTTGGACGCAAAAAGGAAATCCACGACACACCTTGCCCCATAATAGTATGTACCACTCCCCCCTGCCCCATAATAGTATGTACCTCTCAACCCTGCCCCATAATAGTATGTACTGCTCCACCCTGCCCCGAAATAGTATGTCCCGCTCCCCCTGCCCCATAATAGTATGTATCACTCCACCCTGCACCATAATAATATGTACAGCTCCACTCTGCACCATAATAGTATGTACCCCTCCAGCCTGCACCATAATAGTATGTACCCCTCCAGCCTGCACCATAATAGTATGTACCCCTCCAGCCTGCACCATAATAGTATGTACCCCTCCAGCCTGCACCATAATAGTATGTACCCCTCTACCCTGCCCCATAATAGTATGTACTCCTACACCCTGCGACATAATATTATGTACCGCTCCACCCTGCCCCATAATAGTATGTACCACTACACCCTGTCCCATAATAGTATGTACCACTCCACCCTGCACCATAATAGTATGTACCGCTCCACCCTGCACCATAATAGTATGTATCACTCCACCCTGCACCATAATAATATGCACCGCTCCACCCTGCACCATAATAGTATGTACCCCTCCACCCTGCCCCATAATAGTATGTACCGCTCCACCCTGCCCCAAAATAGTATGTCCCGCTCCCTCTGCCCCATAATAGTATGTATCACTCCACCCTGCACCATAATAATATGTACAGCTCCACTCTGCACCATAATAGTATGTACACCTCCAGCCTGCACCATAATAGTATGTACACCTCCAGCCAGCACCATAATAGTATGTACCCCTCCAGCCTGCACCATAATAGTATGTACCCCTCCAGCCTGCACCATAATAGTATGTACCCCTCAAGCCTGCACCATAATAGTATGTACCCCTCCAGCCTGCACCATAATAGTATGTACCCCTCTACCCTGCCCCATAATAGTATGTACCACTACACCCTGCACCATAATAGTATGTATCACTCCACCCTGCACCATATTAATATGCACCGCTCCACCCTGCACCATAATAGTATGTACCCCTCCACCCTGCCCCATAATAGTATGTACCCCTCCACCCTGCCCCATAATAGTATGTACCGCTCCACCCTGCCCCAAAATAGTATGTCCCGCTCCCTCTGCCCCATAATAGTATGTATCACTCCACCCTGCACCATAATAATATGTACAGCTCCACTCTGCACCATAATAGTATGTACACCTCCAGCCTGCACCATAATAGTATGTACACCTCCAGCCAGCACCATAATAGTATGTACCCCTCCAGCCTACACCATAATAGTATGTACCCCTCCAGCCTGCACGATAATAGTATGTACCCCTCAAGCCTGCATCATAATAGTATGTACCGCTCCACCCTGCCCCATAATAGTATGTACCGCTCCACCCTGCCCCATAATAGTATGTACCGCTCCACCCTGCCCCATAATAGTATGTACCCCTCCAGCCTGCACCATAATAGTATGTACCACTCCACCCTGCCCCATAATAGTATGTACCCCTCCAGCCTGCACCATAATAGTATGTACCCCTCTACCCTGCCCCATAATAGTATATACCGCTCTTTTTTTCTCTTGACTTCTACTCTGGTGACTTTATATACACTGCAATCGCTTTATGATTATGCTGAAACAGCTTGTGCAACTATATATTTGAAAAAAGAGATAAGAAGGGGAGAGAAAAAGAAAAGAAAACAAAAAATTTTTTTTTTTAATTTTATTATTTTTTTGTTTTGTTTTGTTTTCTTGATTTCTACTCTGGTGAATCGCAATCGCTTTATGATTATGCGGAAACAGCTTGTGCAACTATATATTTGAAAAAAGAAATAAGAATGGGAGAGAAAAAGAAAAGATCTAAAAAAATTTTTTTTTTCTCTCCTTTTTTTCCCCTTAGATTCTTTATCTATTTATCGTTATGTAAATGTATTGAAGTATAGTTTCTCAGATATCCACATGCATACTTGTTTCTCTATCTGTCTGTTTTGAATCCTCCTGCCACAAATCTCTGTATGCTGGTTGTAACATGTGTTGTAATTAGCTCTTGAACACACCCTGTATACCATCCCTCAACCATTTCTCCCCCTGACAAACTAACATACACAGGTATCTCTCCTTTGATTTTAATTTGTATTTGGTCTATAAATGTCTTATGTACTCCATACCTCATAGCTGTTGAAAAAAGGCTTTTTGCCGAAACACGTTCAGCGTGTACCTGTGAGCTGTATGCTTTGTTTTATTTAATAAAGAAGAAGTTTTTTAACGGTAGTAGCTCCCCTCCATCTTTATTTTCTGCTCATATGTACCGCTCCACCCTGCCCCATAATAGTATGTACCGCTCCTCCCTGCCCCATAATAGTATGTATCACTCCACCCTGCCCCATAATAGTATGTCCAGCTCCACCCTGCCCCATAATAGTATGTACCACTCCACCCTGCACCATAATAATATGCACCGCACCACCCTGCACCATAATAGTATGTACCCCTCCACCCTGCCCCATAATAGTATGCACCCCTCCACCCTGCCCCATACTAGTATGTACCGCTCCTCCCTGCCCCATAATAGTATATACCGCTCCACCCTGCACCATAATAGTATGTACCGCTCCACCCTGCCCCATAATAGTATGTACCGCTCCTCCCTGCCCCATAATAGTATGTACCACTCCACCCTGCACCATAATAATATGCACCGCACCACCCTGCACCATAATAGTATGTACCCCTCCACCCTGCCCCATAATAGTATGCACCCCTCCACCCTGCCCCAAAATAGTATGTACCGATCCTCCCTGCCCCAAAATAGTATGTACCGCTCCACCCTGCCCCATAATAGTATGTACCGCTCCCCCCCTGCACTATAATAGTATGTACCACTCCACCCTGCCCCATAATAGTATGTACCCCCTCCACCCTGCCCCATAATAGTATGTCCTGCTGCCCCTGCCCCATAATAGTATGTATCACTCCACCCCGCATCATAATATGTACCGCTTCACTCTGCACCATAATAGTATGTACCCCTCTACCCTGCGCCATAATAGTATGTACCACTCCACCCTGCGCCATAATAGTATGGACCACTCCACCCTGCACCATATTAGTATGTATCGCTCCACCCTGCGCCATAATAGTATGTACCGCTGCACCCTGCTCCATAATAGTATGTACCCCTCCACCCTGCCCCATAATAGTATGTACCACTCCCCCCTGCACAATAATAGTATGTAGCGCTCCACCCTGCCCCATAATAGTATGTACCGCTCCACCCTGCCCCATAATAGTATGTACCGCTCCACCCTGCCCCATAATAGTATGTACCGCTCCACCCTGCACCATAATAGTATGTACCCCTCCCCCCTGCACAATAATAGTATGTAGCGCTCCACCCTGCCCCATAATAGTATGTACCGCTCCACCCTGCCCCATAATAGTATGTACCGCTCCACCCTGCCCCATAATAGTATGTACCGCTCCACCCTGCCCCATAATAGTATGTACAGCATCACCGTGCACCATAATAGTATGTACCGCTCCACTCTGCACCATAATAGTATGTACCGCTCCACCCTGCCCCATAATAGTATGTACCGCTCCACCCTGCACCATAATAGTATGTACCCCTCCACCCTGCCCCATAATAGTATGTACCACTCCCCCCTGCACAATAATAGTATGTAGCGCTCCACCCTGCCCCATAATAGTATGTACCGCTCCACCCTGCCCCATAATAGTATGTACCGCTCCACCCTGCCCCATAATAGTATGTACCGCTCCACCCTGCCCCATAATAGTATGTACAGCATCACCGTGCACCATAATAGTATGTACCGCTCCACTCTGCACCATAATAGTATGTACCGCTCCACCCTGCCCCATAATAGTATGTACCGCACCACACTGCACCATAATAGTATGTACACAAAATGGTAGTCAGCAGCACAAGCCTTTCCTCTCACCTAGATAAAACAGGGAACCTGCACGCCTGCTTTCAGTCAGGATCCAATTCAGACCGTCAATGCATATTCCAAAAATGAAATGGTGGAGGCAGCAGTTGATGCAAAAATTCCTCTGTGTGGGAGGAATAAAAAAAATCTCTCTACTTTTTGCATCAACTGCGGCCTCCACCATTTCTTTTTTCCATAATAGTATGTACCGCACCACCCTGCCCCATAATAGTATGTACCGCACCACCCTGCACCATAATAGTATGTACCGCACCACCCTGCACCATAATAGTATGTACCGCACCACCCTGCACCATAATAGTATGTACCGCACCACCCTGCACCATAATAGTATGTATCGTACCACCCTGCACCATAATAGTATGTACCACTCCCCCCTGCCCCATCATAGTAGGTACCGCACCACCCTGCACCATAATAGTATGTACCGCACCACCCTGCACCATAATAGTATGTACCGCTGCACCCTGCGCCATAATAGTATGTACGGCTCCACCCTGCCCCATAATAAAACAATATATAAATCTTGGCATCTGTATAGGGCCAACTTATTCCACAGCGCTTTCAGGTAATTATTACCCCCCACCAAGCTGGGTTCTAATTTTACCGGCCTCAGAAGGATGCAAGGCTAAGTCAACCTTGAGCTGGCTACCTAAATCCTGCGGGGATTGAACTTGCAACCTTCAAGTCGTAGGCGAGAACTTAGGCTCTGCGCCACACGACACTATAATAATATGTCCTGCTCCCCCCTGCGCCATAATAATATGTACCGCTCCGCCCTGCACCATAATAATATGTACTGCTCCACTGCGCACCATAATAGTATGCACCCCTCCAGCCTGCACCATAATAGTATGTACCGCTCTACCCTGCCCCTTAAGAGTATGCACCCCTCCAGCCTGCACCATAACAGAATGTACCCCTCCAGCCTGCACCATAATAATATGTACCCATCTACCCTGCGCCATAACAGTATGTACCACTCTACCCTGTGCCATAATAGTATGTACCACTCCACCCTGCCCCATAATAGTATCTCCCGCTCTACCCTGAGCCATAATAGTATGTACTGCTCCACCCTGCCCCATAATAGTATGTACCGCTCCACCCTGCCCCATAATAGTATGTACCGCTCCACCCTGCCCCATAATAGTATGTACTCCTACACTCTGCGACATAATATTATGTTCCGCTCCACCCTGCCCCATAATAGTATTTACCACTACACCCTACGCCATAATAGTATGCACCACTCCACCCTGCGCCATAATAGTATGTATCGCTCCACTCTGCGCCATAATAGTATGTACCGCACCACCCTACACCATAATAGTATGTACTGCACCACCCTGCACCATAATAGTATGCACCGCTCCACCCTGCCCCATAATAGTATGTACCGCTCCACCCTGCCCCATAATAGTATGTACCGCTCCACCCTGCCCCATAATAGTATGTACCCCACCACCCTGCACCATAATAGTATGTACTGCTCCACCCTGCCCCATAATAGTATGTACCGCTCCACACTGCACCATAATAGTATGTACTGCTCCACCCTGCGCCCTAATAGTATGTACCGCTCCACCCTGCCCCATAATAGTATGTGCCTCTCCACCCTGCCCCATAATAGTATGTACCACTCCACCCTGCCCCATATTAGTATGTACCCCTCCAGCCTGCACCATAATAGTATGTACCCCTCCAGCCTGCACCATAATAGAATGTACCCCTCCAGCCTGCACCATAATAATATGTACCCCTCTACCCTGCGCCATAACAGTATGTACCACTCTACTCTGTGCCATAATAGTATGTACCGCTCCACCCTGCCCCATAATAGTATGTTAGTATGTACCGCTCCACCCTGCCCCATAATAGTATGTACCGCTCCACCCTGCCCCATTATAGTATGTACCGCTCCACCCTGCATTATAATGGTATGTACTGCTCCACCCTGCACCATAATAGTATGTACCGCTCCCCTCTGCCCCATAATAATATGTACTGCTCCACCCTGCCCCATAATAGTATGTACCGCTCCACCCTGCCCCATAATAGTATGTACCGCTCCACCCTGCCCCATAATAGTATGTACCGCTCCACCCTGCCCCATTATAGTATGTACCGCACCACCCTGCACCATAATAGCATGTACTGCTCTACCCTGCATTATAATAGTATATACCTCTCCACCCTGCACCATAATAGTATGTACCGGTCCACCCTGCCCCATAATAGTATGTACCGCTTCACCCTGCCCTATAATAGTATGTACCGCTCCACCCTGCCCCATAATAGTATGTACCGCTCCACCCTGCCCCATAATAGTATGTACCGCTCCACCCGGCACCATAATAGTATGTACCGCTCCCCCCTGCCCCATAATAGTATGTTCCGCTCTGCCCTGCACAATAATAATATGTACTGCTCCACTGTGCACCATAATAGTATGTACCACTCCACCCTGCCCCATAATAGTATGTACGGCTCCACCCTGCACCATAATAGTATGTATCACTCCCCCCTGCACCATAATAATATATACCGCTCCACCCTGCACCATAATAGTAGCAATGAAAAAAGACTTCGGCAGCATCCAGGGTGTAAATTGATATCCAAAATTTTATTTCCCCATTACAGAACAGGCAACGTTTCGGCCATGTTGGCCTTTGTCAAGCTCACTCATAGTGGTGCACAATCACATATAAATAGTATCACAGTAAAGCAATTAACAAATCAAAACCCTCCACCTAGTTTGCAACCCCTCCTAGTCACAGATGTCCATTTGTATACAATTATCTCAGGTGCCAGAGTCTCCCTCCTCCTGGAGGCTGTCATCTCCATGGTGATCACATGAGTGTGTACTGTCGGCGTCTGCTTTCCTCTACTACGCATGTATGAGAAGATCGCCGGTATCGCGGTGTCCGATTGCAGCGTCATCCACTACGTCATGGGTGACGCCCACATGATCTCAATAAACATATACCGCTATGCTGCGGCTCAGCCGGCATAAATAAACAGCATTTCTGAACAGACTGCACAGTTTAGTCAGTGAAAGCCGCCGACTACTCCTTACATTTTGGGCCGCGTTGTGCATCCAGACATAAGACTAGGGCCACAATGGGTATGTCTCTGAACACAGGACAAACAGGAGTATTCATTTTGGGGTGGAAGTCTTCATTCATGTGTGTGCTGTACAAAAAAAACTGCTTTTAAAATGACAGAATTGCAAAAAAAAACTAAAATCACAATTTTTTTCTTTTACCTTGCTTGAATTCATTCAAAAACTGCGTGGTCAAAATACTAATGACAACCCTAGATAAATTTGTTAAGGGGGTCCAGTTTTCAAAATGGGGTCATTTGTAGGGGTTCTCTATGGTTCTGGCCATTCAAGAGCTCTACAAGAGTGCTATGGGGCCTAAAACGCTTTCAAGCAAAATTTCTGTTCTGAAAGACTCTGACTAATCCTTTCATTTTGGACCCCGTTGTGCATCGAGACATAAGATAAAGGCCACAATGGGTATGTCTCTGAACACGGGAGAAACAGGGGTATCCATTTTGGGGTGTCAATCCTCATTTTCATGGGCACTATAGGAAAAAAAATTCTTTAAAATGACATATTTGCAAAAATATGAAATTTTATTTTTTCTCCTCTAAATTGAATTAATTCCTGAAAAAAAACGATGGGTTCAAAATACTAACGACACCCCTCAGTGAATACATAAAGGGGTGTAGTTTTTAAAATGGGGTCATTTGTAGGGGTATTTATCATTCTGACACTCATGAGCCTTTGCAAACTTGGCTTGCTGTAAGAAAACAAAGTGCTCCTCAAAATGCTGAAAGGTAATGTTAAATTTGTACGTCATCTAAATGGTTAAAAAAAACACGAAATTTTTTCAAATGTGCATTCAGAATAAAGTAAATGGGTGGAAATATATATCCTATCAAAAATTTGTACAGTATGTTTGCACATATTTGAGATATTACAGTTGAAAATATGAAAAAATGACAATTTTTTCAAAATTCTTCCAATATTGGTACTTTTAATAAATATACACAAATTCTATTGGTCTATTTTTACAACCTAAATGAAGTACAATATGTGACAAAAAAACAATGTCAGAATCACTTGGATATGCAAAACCTTTATGGAGTTATGCTATGTTGAGTGACACGTCAGATTTCCGAATTTGGCTCCGTCACTAAGACGCAAACAGGCGTCGTCACTAAGGGGTTAAACTTTTCCTATTTATTGTCCATACTCTTATTTTTGAGGACATTATCCGAGTCAGTAAGGTTAAAGGCATCACTAAGCTGATAGAACTTAGCTTTCTTAATAGAGATGAGTGAACGTACTCGTCCGAGCTTGATACTCATTCGAGTATTAGCATGTTCGAGATGCTCGTTACTCGTAATGAGTACCACGCGATGTTCGAGTTACTTTCACTTTCATCTCTGAGACGTTAGCGCGCTTTTCTGGCCAATAGAAAGACAGGGAAGGCATTACAACTTCCCCCTGCGACGTTCAAGCCATATACCACCCCCCTGCAGTGAGTGGCTGGCGAGATCAGGTGTCACCCGAGTATATAGATCGGCCCCTCCCGCGGCTCCCCACAGATGCATTCTGACAGAGATCAGGGAAAGTGCTGCTGGTGCCGGAGCTGCTATAGGGAGAGCGTTAGGAGTTATTTTAGGCTTCAAGAACCCCAACGGTCCTTCGTAGGGCCACATCTGACCGTGTGCAGTACTGTTGAGGCTGCTTTTAGCAGTGTTGCACAATTTTTTTTTTCTTTTGTATATCGGCCGTGCAGAGCATTGCGTCCGCAGTCTGCAGTCATTGTACAGAGTATAGGGCCAGTACTGGTGAGGCAGGGAAAGAGATATTCAGGCTATATAGGCAGTGGGCTTTTTCCAAAAAATTGATCGCCATCATCCCACCAGAGGGAAACAGTATACATAATATTATACGCTGCCTACAGTATCTATCTGCTGGGGGTAGTAGTCGTAATTAATACGCAGCTAAGCGTTACAACAGGCTTGCGCAAAATTGTTTCCTGGATCTGCTGTCTCTGTTACATGATCGCCGTCATCCCGCCAGAGGGAAACAGTATACATAATATTATACGCTGCCTACAGTATCTATCTGCTGGGGGTAGTAGTCGTAATTAATACGCAGCTAAGCGTTACAGCAGGCTTGCGCAAAATTGTTTCCTGGATCTGCTGTCTGTTACATGATCGCCGTCATCCCGCCAGAGGGAAACAGTATACATAATATTATACGCTGCCTACAGTATCTATCTGCTGGGGGTAATAGTCGTAATTAATACGCAGCTAAGCGTTACAGCAGGCTTGCGCAAAATTGTTTCCTGGATCTGCTGTCTCTGTTACATCAGCGCTGTCATCCCGCCAGAGGGAAAGAGTATACATAATATTATACGCTGCCTACAGTATCTGTCTGCTGTATCAGCTCAGCATTTAAAAAAAATAGAAGCAAAATACTTAAGGCCTACTACTGGCCTTTGGCCACTTGACTGCTTCTGCGCTGTGAATTCCACTAGCTCAGTCATACGCACCTACGTCTCACTAAAGGCGTGCGCAAAATTGTTTCCTGGCTCTGCTGTGCGTTCCGTAAGAGAAGTCAGCCTCCAACCACAGGCCAATAAGCGGCACATTTAATTACAGCGTTCTGTTTCTGCACTACTGGTAATACAGCATGCTGAGGGGTAGGGGTAGGCCTAGAGGACGTGGACGCGGGCGAGGACGCGGAGGCCCAAGTCAGGGTGTGGGCACAGGCCGAGCTCCTGATCCAGGTGTATCGCAGCCGACTGCTGCGGGATTAGGAGAGAGGCACGTTTCTGGCGTCCCCACATTCATCTCACAATTAATGGGTCCACGCGGTAGACCTTTATTAGAAAATGAGCAGTGTGAGCAGGTCCTGTCGAGGATGGCAGAAAGTGCATCCAGCAATCTATCGACCACCCAGAGTTCTGCGCCGTCCACTGCTGCAACTCTGAATCCTCTGTCTGCTGCTCCTCCTTCCTCCCAGCCTCCTCACTCCATTACAATGACACATTCTGAGGAGCAGGCAGACTCCCAGGAACTGTTCCCGGGCCCCTGCCCAGAATGGCCAGCAATGGTTCCTCTCCCACCGGAGGAGTTTGTCGTGACCGATGCCCAACCTTTGGAAAGTTCCCGGGGTCCGGGGGATGAGGCTGGGGACTTCCGGCAACTGTCTCAAGAGCTTTCAGTGGGTGAGGAGGACGATGATGATGAGACACAGTTGTCTATCACTCAGGTAGTAGTAATTGGACTAAGTCCGAGGGAGGAGCGCACAGAGGATTCGGAGGAAGAGCAGCAGGACGATGAGGTGACTGACCCCACCTGGTTTGCTACGCCTACTGAGGACAGGTCTTCAGAGGGGGAGGCAAGTGCAGCAGCAGGGCAGGTTGGAAGAGGCAGTGCGGTGGCCAGGGGTAGAGGCAGGGCCAGACCGAATAATCCACCAACTGTTTCTCAAAGCGCCCCCTCGCGCCATGCCACCCTGCAGAGGCCGAGGTGCTCAAAGGTGTGGCAGTTTTTCACTGGGAGTGCAGACGACCGACAAACAGTGGTGTGCAACCTTTGTCGCACCAAGATCAGCCGGGGAGCCACCACCACCAGCATGCGCAGACATATGATGGCCAAGCACCCCACAAGGTGGGACGAAGGCCGTTCACCGCCTCCGGTTTGCACCGCTGCCTCTCCCCCTGTGCCCCAACCTGCCACTGAGATTCAAACCCCCTCTCAGGACACAGGCACTACCGTCTCCTGGCCTGCACCCACACCCTCACCTCCGCTGTGCTCGGCCCCATCCACCAATGTCTCTCAGCGCACCCTCCAGCTGTCGCTAGCGCAAGTGTTGGAGCGCAAGCGCAAGTACGCCGCCACGCACCCGCACGCTCAAGCGTTAAACGTGCACATAGACAAATTTATCAGCCTGGAGATGCTGCCGTATAGGGTTGTGGAAACGGAGGCTTTCAAAGGTATGATGGCGGTGGCGGCCCCGTGCTACTCAGTTCCCAGTCGCCACTACTTTTCCCGATGTGCCATCCCAGCCCTGCACGACCACGTCTCCCGCAACATTGTACGCGCCCTCACCAACGCGGTTACTGCCAAGGTCCACTTCACAACGGACACGTGGACAAGCACAGGCGGGCAGGGCCACTATATCTCCATGATGGCACATTGGGTGAATTTAGTGGAGGCTGGGACAGAGTCAGAGCCTGGGACCGCTCACGTCCTACCCACCCCCAGATTTGCGGGCCCCAGCTCGGTGGTGGTATCTGCGGCGGTGTATGCTTCCTCCACTAAACCACCCTCCTCCTCCTCCTCCTACGCAACCTCTGTCTCGCAATCAAGATGTGTCAGCAGCAGCATGTCGCCAGCAGTCTGTGTCACGCGGCGTGGCAGCACAGCGGTGGGCAAGCGTCAGCAGGCCGTGCTGAAACTACTCAGCTTAGGAGAGAAGAGGCACATGGCCCACGAACTGCTGCAGGGTCTGACAGAGTAGACCGACCGCTGGCTTGCGCCGCTGAGCCTCCAACCGGGCATGGTCGTGTGTGACAACGGCCGTAACCTGGTGGCGGCTCTGCAGCTCGGCAGCCTCACGCACGTGCCATGCCTGGCCCATGTCTTTAATTTGGTGGTTCAGCGCTTTCTGAAAAGCTACCCACGCTTGTCAGACCTGCTCGGAAAGGTGCGCCGGCTCTGCGCACATTTCCGCAAGTCCCACACAGACGCTGCCACCCTGCAACATCGGTTTCATCTGCCAGTGCACCGACTGCTGTGCGATGTGCCCACACGGTGGAACTCTACGCTCCACATGTTGGCCAGGCTCTATGAGCAGCGTAGAGCTATAGTGGAATACCAACTCCAACATGGGCGGCGCAGTGGGAGTCAGCCTCCTCAATTCTTTACAGAAGAGTGGGCCTGGTTGGCAGACATCTGCCAGGTCCTTGGAAACTTTGAGGAGTCTACCCATATGGTGAGCGGCGATGCTGCAATCATTAGCGTCACCATTCCTCTGCTATGCCTCTTGAGAAGTTCCCTGCAAAGCATAAAGGCAGACGCTTTGCGCTCGGAAACAGAGGCGGGGGAAGACAGTATGTCGCTGGATAGTCAGAGCACCCTCATGTCTATATCTCAGCGCGTTGAGGAGGAGGAGGAGCACGAGGAGGATGAGGAGGGGGGGGAAGAGACAGCTTGGCCCAATGCTGAGGGTACCCATGCTGCTTGCCTGTCATCCTTTCAGCGTGTATGGCCTGAGGAGGAGGAGGAGGATCCTGAAAGTGATCTTCCTAGTGCGGACAGCCATGTGTTGCGTACAGTTACCCTGGCACACATGGCTGACTTCATGTTAGGATGCCTTTCTCGTGACCCTCGCGTTACACGCATTCTGGCCACTACGGATTACTGGGTGTATACACTGCTCAACCCACGGTATAAGGAGAACCTTTCCACTCTCATTCCCGAAGAGGAAAGGGGTTCGAGAGTGATGCTATACCACAGGACCCTGGCGGACAAACTGATGGTAAAATTCCCATCCGACAGTGCTAGTGGCCGAAGGCGCAGTTCTGAGGGCCAGGTAGCAGGGGAGGCGCAGAGATCAGGCAGCATGTACAGCACAGGCAGGCCAACACTCTCTAAGGCCTTTGACAGCTTTCTGGCTCCCCAGCAAGACTGTGTCACCGCTCCCCAGTCAAGGCTGAGTCGGCGGGAGCACTGTAAAAGGATGGTGAGGGAGTACGTAGCCGATCGCACGACCGTCCTCCGTGACGCCTCTGCCCCCTACAACTACTGGGTGTCGAAGCTGGACACGTGGCCTGAACTCGCGCTGTATGCCCTGGAGGTGCTTGCTTGTCCTGCGGCTAGCGTCTTGTCAGAGAGGGTGTTTAGTGCGGCTGGGGGAATCATCACGGATAAGCGTACCCGCCTGTCAACCGACAGTGCCGACAGGCTTACACTCATCAAGATGAACAAAGCCTGGATTTCCACAGATTTCTCTTCTCCTCCAGCGGACAGCAGCGATACCTAAACAATACGTAGGCTGCACCCGCGGATGGAAGCATTGTTCTCTATCACCATCAAAAACGTGGACCTTTAAGCTTCATCAATCTGTGTATAATATTCATCCTCATCCTCCTGCTCCTCCTCCTGAAACCTCACGTAATAACGCCGAACGGGCAATTTTTCTTAGGTCCACAAGGCTCAGTCATATAATTTTTGTAAACAATTTTTATACGTTTCAAAGCTCATTAAAGCGTTGAAACTTTCACCTGAACCAATTTTTATTTTAACTGGGCTGCCTCCAGGCCTTGTTACAAATTAAGCCACATTAACCTAAGCGATTAATGGGTTTCACCTGCCCTCTTGGTTGGGCATGGGCAATTTTTCTGACGTACATTAGTACTGTTGGTACACCAATTTTTTGGGGCCCTCGACTACAGTGTAATCCAATTAATTTTTTGCCCACCTGCATTAAAGCTGACGTTACATCAGCTGTGCTGGGCACTGCAATGGGATATATTTATGTACCGCCGGTGGGTCCACAGGGAGTTGTAACTGCTTGTGTCCACTTCTAAAGAACCCCAGTCTGACTGGGGCATGCAGTGTGGGCCGAAGCCCACCTGCATTTAACATGACATGACCTCAGCTGTGATGGGCACTGCAATGGGATATATTTATGTACCTCCGGTGGGTTCCAGGGAGCCACCCATGCTGTGGGTGCACACAGAATTCCCATTGCGGAGTTGTACCTGCCTGTGACTATTTATAAAAAAACGCGGTCTGACTGGGGCATGCAGACACCTTGACAGAATGAATAGTGTGTGGCACATAGGTTCCCCATTGCTATGCCCACGTGTGCAGCTCCTGATGGCGGTGGCACAGGATTATATTTCTCATTGCTTCTGTACAGCATTGTGGGCTATCGCCCCGCCCCTTTTAAAGAGGGTCGCTGCCTAGCCGTGCCAACCCTCTGCAGTGTGTGCCTGCGGTTCCTCCTCATGGCAGACGCACTTATAAATAGACATGAGGGTGGTGTGGCATGAGGGCAGCTGAAGGCTGCGCAGGTCAGGGACACTTTGGTGTGCGCTGTGGACACTGCGTCGTGCGCGGGGGGGGGGGGGGGGGGTTGGCAGCATGTAACCCAGGAGAAGTGGCAGCGGAGTGTCATGCAGGCAGTGATTGTGCTTTGTTGGAGGTAGTGTGGTGCTTAGCTAAGGTATGCATTGCTAATGAGGGCTTTTCAGAAGTAAAAGTTGTTGGGAGGGGGGGGCCCACTCTTGCCGCTATTGTGGCTTAATAGTGGGACCTGGGAACTTGAGATGCAGCCCAACATTTGGCCCCTCGCCTGCCCTATCCGTTGCTGTGTCGTTCCCATCACTTTCTTGAATTGCCCAGATTTTCACAAATGAAAACCTTAGCGAGCATCGGCGATATACAAAAATGCTCAAGTCGCCCATTGACTTCAATGGGGTTCGTTACTCTGCACCCCTGTTATTTTGTCAGGTCTGTTGGTTAATATTAAGGCCAAAATAGCCACCGCCCTAGTCAGGTCAGCTAATCATCTTTAGCGTTTGACAGGTTTTGACTACCCAGTTTATATCCAGATAGATAAAGTCCCCCATAGTATTTAGCTCCTTGTGATTTGCTGCTTCATCTATTTGCTTCAATAACAGATTTTTAGTAGCATCTGTTATATTCGTTGGTCTATAGAAAACCTGAGAATTTTATTGTTGTTTTTCCCTATATCTATTTCCACCCATACCGACTCTACATGTTCAACTCCCTCCCATATATCTTCCTGTTATATGGGCTTTAAACAGGATTTTACATAAAGACAAACCCCTTTCTGTTTTTTTATGATCCCTTCTGAATAGGCTGCAATCCTGTAGGTTTACTGCCCAGTCACAGCTTTCATCCAACTAGGTCTCCATTATTCCTATTATGTCATAGTTTTCATCAGACATTATTACTTCTATGTCATTTGCTTTATTGGTCAGACTTCTAGCATTAGTCTCCATACAGTCTAGAAGGTATTTAGTTATTTTTTTATATTACATGTATCCCTACTAACTGATCTGTCAGTTCTAACTGTACTAAACCACCCCACTGCTCAACTCCTATTTCAATTACTTAGTCCCAGGTCACTGGCCGGGGAGCCAGCCGGAGGACGCGTCTGAGCAGCGGAAAGGTGAGTAATTTAAAAAAAACTTTTTTACCACTTATTGCTGATTATCGGGGAAGGGCTTATTTTTCAAGCCCTTCCCCGATAATCATACTGCGGGGCTTGCCAGAAAGCACTGCTTTCAATGGGAATGGCAGCAGTGCCAGTTCCCATTGAAAGCAATGGGATAGCATGCCGCGGACATCTGCCACAGCAGTGTCAGAAGTCCGCGGCATTCTCCGATGCTGCCGCTGGCCCCATTGAAAAGACTGGCGATATCCCGGTGGGTTGCCATTTTCTTTCTCGCACTGCGCTGCCAGACGTTTCCTTTACTCTCGCAGCGCAGTGGAGAAAAAACGCCAGTGGGTGTGAGCCCTGAAACTATTGAAAATCATTGGTTTCATTATCATACGTTTTCACTTACTCTCGCATCGCAGGAAAGTCGAATCGCCAGTGGGTGTGAGCCCTAACTCTGCTGGATGATAAATTTAGCTAATTTTTATGCTGGTTTAGTCCAACTTTAAGCTGGATTCACACAGGCGTCAGCATTTTAACTTTCGCCCGCTGGCGATGTAAAGACGCGCGAACGGGCGCACAAATCAAAATGTTTGTGCACCAGTTCAGACGGCCCAAGCCCAGCGCATATACGCCAAAGCCGCAATGCTATTTGATGCAGGCAGATAGTTTAGCTCTGCTTCCCCCCCCATCTCTCGGCAGGGAGAGTAGGCGGGATGAGGCGGGAGCTAGTGTGCCAAGCTCCTGCCCCCTCTCCGCCCCTTGTCACAGCCAGCAATGGGAGGGGGCGGAGCTTAGCCCCCCTCCCATTGCAAACAGCCGGTGAGGGTTGGAGAGGAGCAGGGAAGGGGGTGGGAAGAAAGAAAAAAGAAGTGTCCAAAAGCCTCTAAAACACATCATAAATGTGGAGCAAAGCCGATCAGACAGTTTTCTGGTGCAATGTGTACCAGATATCTGGTGCATTTTCAATAGTAAATCTGCCCAGAGCAGAGATGTAGTAGGTTTTCCTGCATCAGAGACAAGATAGTTTGCCCCCAGTCCCTCTTCACCCTTCCTTAGCCAATTAATGAATTAATGTTAGATTAATCCAAGTTCTTTTTCTTTATGTTGTGGAGATAAGATCTGGGCATCTCATGGATCCTGACAAAAATTCAGTTTGGGAGCCTCTGTGCAACTTGACCAATGGTCAGTATTGCTGAGCAGGGACACAATGGGTGAGCTTGGCAAAAAAGTGAGTGGTCTAAAACGTATCCCTAGGCCCCCTTCACACAAGCGCATGCATATTTGCAGGGGCGTAGCATTTTTGCAAAATGAACTATGCTTTTTTGCGCACACATCAGCATATATTACTGTACTTTTTGCGCCTGCAAGTCATGTTCATTTGCACATTGCAAAAAATGCGCACTGATTAAAATAGCCAATAGTCTAAAGAGTTCCAGTTGTGTTCCTTTTCCTGCACACAGTGTTTCATCTGCTAGCATATTGTGCACACATTTGTGCATCCCTATTGACCTCTATGGGTAGTTTTGGTGTGCAAATGCGCAGGAAAATAGAGCATGCTACGTTTGTTTTTGACACGACTGGAATGCACAGGTGAACGAACCTTTACAAATCAATGGGTTTTATTCTTTGTGTATTGTGTGCACAAATACATCTGTCTGAAGGGAACCTAATGTGCGATCTTGTATAGGTCATATACCTCTGGTGTAGTTAGTGCTATTCTCCACTAGATGGCGCCTGACTACTGAGGAATGCAGCACAGCTACTGAACTAGGAGAGAAGAGGAGAGAAGCCGCTGCTATCAGTCACCTCACAGCCGGGATGTCTGATCCCACACAGGGAGTGAAGGGTTAGTAATAACCTGCCATGAGGGGGGGTCAATGGGGGGTACACGGACCTCCACCTGCAGAGCCCCCAGCAGCCCTGTGCTTTACTGATGGGTCATTAGTGAATGAGCAGCTCTACAAGATGCTTCCTTCTTGTGAATGATGGAAGTTGCTTCCTGTCTGAAAGCAGAAGTAGCTTCTAACCCTTTCACTGCTGGAGAGATGACATTTGCTCCTCACACAGCAGTTAATAAGGAGCTTAGGGATCATTCAAGCTAAACATTCCACTGAGGCTTCTCCAACAGACGATGGCTCAGGGGCTTTCTGCAGTGACAGAAAGAAGGCAGCTTCATGTCATTTGTAGGTTGGTGAGTCTTCCACACAGGGACTC
Organism: Eleutherodactylus coqui; assembly: GCF_035609145.1. NCBI lineage: Eukaryota > Metazoa > Chordata > Amphibia > Anura > Eleutherodactylidae > Eleutherodactylus > Eleutherodactylus coqui. Next base: position 39,895,093 of record NC_089841.1, read on the forward strand.
GCAGTCTATGGAAAGCAGCGAGTCACCTTGTATTAGATTCTCCCCAAGTCAGAGAAGATTAACCTGTGACATTCAACCAATTCCAGTTGCAAGTTATGGTGGGCAGCCAAAATGCCTGCTGCCATTTTCTAATTACACTATGAAGTGCTCTGTGATTGCAAAGCCACAAAACAAGTGTAATACTATGGTAGAACTAAAAGTGTGAGAGGCCGAGTGTCCCCTCAGAGACGGCCATTACAGTACGAGAGGCAGAGTATCCCCTCAGAAACGTCCTGTACAGAAGGAGAGGCCGAGTGTCCCCTCAGAGACGTCCTGTACAGTACGAGAGGCCGAGTGTCCCCTCAGAGACGTCCTGTACAGTACGAGAGGCCGAGTGTCCCCTCAGAGACGTCCTGTACAGTACGAGAGGCCGAGTGTCCCCTCAGAGACGTCCTGTACAGTAGGAGAGGCCGAGTGTCCCCTCAGAGACGTCCTGTACAGTACGAGAGGCCGAGTGTCCCCTCAGAGACGTCCTGTACAGTAGGAGAGGCCGAGTGTCCCCTCAGAGACGTCCTGTACTGTATTAGAGGACAAGTGACCCCTCAGTGATGTCCTGTACAGTGTGAGAGGCCGAGTGTCCCCCTCAGAGACGTCCTGTACGAGAGGCTGAGTGTCCCCTCAGTGATGTCCTGTATTGTGTGAGAGGCTGAGTGTCCCCTCAGAGACATCCTGTACTGTATTAGAGGACACATGTCCCCTCAGTGACGTCCTGTACTGTATTAGAGGCCGAGTATCACCTCAGAGACGTCCTGTACTGTATTAGAGGCCTAGTGACCCCTCCGTGATGTCGTGTATTGTGTGAGAGGCCGAGTGTCCCTTCAGAGACGTCCTGTACTGTATTAGAGGCCAGGTGTCCCCTCAGTGATGTCCTGTATTGTGTGAGAGGCCGAGTGTCCCTTCAGAGACGTCCTGTACTGTATTAGAGGACAAGTGACCCCTCAGTGATGTCCTGTACAATATGAGAGGCTGAGTATCCCTTAGTGATGTCTTGTACAGTGTGAGAGGCCGAGTGTCCCCTCAGTGACGTCCTGTACTGTATTAGAGGCCGAGTGTCCCCTCAGTGACGTCCTGTACTGTATTATAGGCCAGGTGTCCTCTCAGTGATGTCCTATATTGTGTGAGAGGCCGAGTGCGCCCTCAGAGGCGTCCTGTACTGTATTAGAGGACAAGTAACCCCTCAGTGATGTCCTGTACAATGTGAGAGGCTGAGTGTCCCCTCAGTGACGTCCTGTATCGTATTAGAGGACAAGTGACCCCTCACTGATGTCCTGTACTGTGTAAGAGGCCAAGTGTCCCTCAGAGACATCCTGTACGAGAGGCTGAGTGTCCCCTCAGAGACATCCTGTACTGTATTAGAGGACGTGTCCCCTCAGTGATGTCCTGTACAGTGTAAGAGGCTGAGTGTCCATTCAGTGACGTCTTGTACTGCATTAGAGGCCACGTGTTCTCTCAGTGATATCTTGTACTGCCTTAGATGCCAAGTGTCCCCTCAGTGATGTTCTGTATTGTGTGAGAGGCCGAGTGTCCCCTCAGTGATGTCCTGTACAATGTGAGAGGCCGAGTGTCCCCTTAGTGATGTCCTGTATTGTGTGAGAGGCTGAGTGTCCCCTCAGTGACGTCCTGTACAGTGTGAGAGGCCGAGTGACCCCTCAGTAATGTAATGTATTGTGTGAGAGGCTGAGTATCCCCTCAGAGACATCCTGTACTGTATTAGAGGACAAAGATACTAAAGAGGTGGCGCTCACTGACTTGATGACCATAGATGTCCCAGTTGGAATATAATAGTGGAAATGTTCCTCTTGATGCAATGGGAGAATATACCAGGATTCATGCAGGCAATGAAGACACTGCAGAGCGACTCGAGGTGGCTCCAATCATATATATGGTGGAGTAAATATGTAAAGAGAAGTAGAAAAAAGAAGAAAAACCTCAGCGCTTCAAAAATACGGGTAAAAATTGTATGGAAATGAAATGATAGAGATGGAAAGGCAAATAAACTTACTTCATGGAGGCGTCTGTGCCCAGACGCCCCCTGATCCCAGTCAGCGTATCAAAATTACCGTTGGCAAAGCAGTGGTGAGTTTCACAATTTATTAGCTGATGGTAGACGCGTTTCAGCCATATAGACTTCTGGCCTTCATCAAGACTTGGATCTTAGCACAGACCCCCTTCCCGTACAACGGAGCCTTGGTCTGCTCTGGGATTTAAAGGCGGACACATCCACGCTCCAAATCAGCAAAGAAGAAAAGCCTTTCACACGCACAGGAGTCCTGTCTACCATAAACAGCTTATAGGATCCTCTGGGATTCGTAGCACCTGTTACCATCCAAGGAAAAATTATGCTAAGAGACTTTACCACAGAGACGTCTGTTTGGGATGATCCACATCCCATGGAGAAAAAAAGACATGTGGACAGATTGGAGAAAGTCTCTTGAAGCTTTGTCCAGTCTTCATGTGGCACGTTGGTATGCTTCTGTGCCTTCAATGGAAGTCAAGATGCAAAGACTATATATCTTCTGCAATGCTTCAGTCAAGGCGATTGCTGCCATAGCATACCTCAAGACCATAGACGTCAAGGAACAATGCCATATAGAGCTTGTTATGAGCTGGACCAAACTGACGCCACTCCGCGAGCACATTATACCTAGATAGGATCTTTGTGCTGCAGTGCTTGCGGTAGAGTTGGCTGAACTTATAACAACGGGAATAAATCTGGGAATCAAGGAAATCGAATTTTACACGGACAGCAAGGTAGTCTTAGGATATATATGCAATGAAACCAGACCCTTTTACGTCTATGTTAGCAATAGGGTGCTAAGGATCAGGAAAGTCACTTGTCCCAAACAATGGCACCATGTTCCTACACACCATAATCCGCAAACCGCGCAACTAGATCTGTAGCAGCGGGTCACCTTAAGAATACAAAATGGTTTACGAGTCTTGCTTCCTGTACTAGTCAACGTCTTGCAACATTGGAGAAGATGTTAAAAATTCCTTCCATCTCCTCCAGGTCCTCAGATGTTTCTGACAGCTGAGAACCCAACCTGTTCCTGCTGGATTGAAAACAATTGGGAACATCTGCTGATCCTCTAACGCGCCTGAAAGCCGCGCCAAAGGACTGCTACTTCACAGAAGTGATGGAAGATGTTTTTTGGCAGAAAGTGCCTCGCATTGCCGAGAAATGCAGGGTGGCGTGTGCGATATTAGGACGTCTGTTTCTAGATGGCCTTAGGTGCATCTTGCAGAAATATTCTGCACGTGTCAAAGATCCCTTCCCTAACACTGCTGCAGCTTAACCCCTTAACGCCACAGGACGTAAATGTACGTCCTGCTTGTGGGTCACTTAACACAACAGGATGTAAAGTTTTGTCCTGGAGATAGTGCGAGATCAGAAGAGATCCCGCGCTATCCGGCAGCGGGATCCGGCTGTCACCGATAGCTGGTCTCTGGCTGCAACAGTGGGGCGCATGGGGACAGCGACCCCCGCTGTTAACCCCTTCCCAGATGCAATCTATGTAGATTATGGCATGCAAAGGGTTCACAGCGGGAGCGTGCTCCGTCTGTGACATCATTGGACTCCTGCGATAAAATCGGGGAGAGCCTGACAGGTTGCCATGGCAACAGAACACCAGATACAGACGTCCTGCATTGCCAATGCCTATGATTACTAATACAAACGATTAGGCTTGCAGTGCTATTGTACAAGCTCCCTGCTGTGTGTCGGATCCCCAACACACAGCATGACTATAAGATCCCAGGGACATTCACATGTTCCACGTCCAATGATGTGTACCTGATCATGTGCAGTAAATGTCCTGTTGGGGGCCTTTATGTCGGAGAAACAGGGCAATGACTGAAAGCAAGGATGAGATCTCATCACCACACGATTAAACACAGAAAAAGAAAATTACCTGTGGCTGAGCACTTTTCTAACCGTGGACATGTCATAGGAGATATGAGAGTTTTGATATTGAAGGGTGGTTTCAAGTCACAAAACCACAGAAGAATTTTGGAATATAAATTGATAACTTTTGACCCGCTGAATACTGGGTTAAATTATTCCCCAGGACTTATGCGTGAATGGGAGGTGTGAGACATTTATTGCACAGATAAGACCCCCATCAACAGTATTTCAGGGACCATAAACTTTCACTCCCTTATCAGTTTTAACGCACAAAATCAAAAAAAGTCCCTGAAAAAAATTAAGGAGTAACACACAAGATTCAATAATCTATATATATAAAATTGAATGTATGCGTGTCTGTCTGTATGTATGCGTGTGTGTCTGTCTGTTTGTTCTTTATGCGCTACTACACCATTCATCCGATCGCCATGAAACTTTGGGAAGTTGTTGAGTACACTCCTGGGAAGATTATAGGCATAGCACAACTATCTTATGATAAATGGCGCGCGTGCGAGCGTCGTCGACAGTTACGCCCCCCCCACGTAGATCGTTCGATTTCCATCATTGCCACTAATTCTCTCACTTCCCGATGTAGTAGAAACATGAAATTTGGCACGGGCATTGATTATGTCATAAATAGGAAAAGTTAATGGGTCCCAACTCGATTATTCAATTCTAGCGCAAAAGAATCAGCGTCCAAATTTTACATACGGAATCTAATTCCAGCACTTTGCGATGTCATAGAAACATGACATTTGGCATGAGCATTATTTATGTCATAAATAGGAAAAGTTAGTGGGTCCCAACTCGAGTATTCAATTCTAAGCGCAAAAAAATTAGCGTCTAAATTTTACGTACGGAATCTAATTCTCTCACTTCCCAATGTAATAGAAACCTGAAGTTTGGCACGAGCATTGCTTACCGTATATACCGGCGTATAAGATGACTTTTGAACCCCGAAAAATCTGCTCTGCAGTCGGGGGTCGTCTTATGCGCCGGTAATACAAAAAAAAAAAAAAGTGTAAAAAAAAAAAAATTTATTACTCACCTCCCACGGCGTTCTGTCGCGCTCCGGCAGGATGTCGCTCGCTCCGGCAGGCTGTCGCTCACTCCTCGTCCCCGGCGCAGCATAGCTTTCTGAATGCGGGGCTTGAAATCCCCGCTTCCAGAAAGCTAATACACACGCCGGCAGCCATGACAGCATTGAATGGCTGTGATTGGCTGAAGGCGCACGTGTTAGCAATCACACCCATTCAATGATGTCATTGAATAGTGTGATTGGCTGAAGCCACGTGTGCTTTAGCCAATCACAGCCATTCAATGATGTCATGGCTGCCGGCGTGTGTATTAGCTTTCTGGAAGCGGGGATTTCAAGCCCCGCATTCAGAAAGCTATGCTGCGCCGGGGACGAGGAGCGAGCGACAGCCTGCCGGAGCGCGACAGAACGCCGTGGGAGGTGAGTAATGAATTTATTTTTTTTTCTCCACTGTATACCGGCGTATAAGGTGACAGTTGGGGGGTCGTCTTATACGCCCCGTCGCCTTATACGCCGGTATATACGGTATGTCATAAATAGGAAAAGTTAATGAGTCCCAGCTCGATTATTTAATTCTAAGCACAAAAGAATTAGCGTTCAAATTTTACGTACGGAATCTAATTCTCTTACTTCCCGATGTAATTTGGCACAAGCATTGCTTATGTCATAAATAGGAAAAGTTAATGAGTCCCAACTCGATTATTTAATTCTAAGCGCAAAAGAATTAGCGTCCAAATTTTACATGCGGAATCTAATTCTCTCACTTCCTGATGCGCTCTCTCTCTCATATATATATATATATATATATATATATATATATAATCTGTCTGTCCTTTATGCATTACTACACCATTCATCCAATCGCCATGAAACTTTGGGAAGTTGTTGAGTACACTCCTGGGAAGATTACTGGCATAGTACAACTATCCTACGATAGGTGGCGCGCGTGCGAGCATTGTCAACAGTTATGCCCCCCAGACAAAGATCGTTTGATTTCCATCTCAAGCACAAAAGCAAAAGGCATTACGAGCAACGGGATGCATGTTCAACTACAAAATGATGCATCCGCCGAACGTTTCGCTTGACATTTGCGGAATATTGTGAATGCTCAGGTAAAATGAAAGCTGTGCTGTGATTGGTTACTATTTCTTATACTGCTGAGGTAACATAAAAGCTGTGCTGTGATTGGTTGCTATACATTATACTGCTGAGGCAACATGAAAGCTGTGCTGTGATTGGTTGCTACTTCTTATACTACTGAGGTTGCATGAAAGCTGCGCTGTGATTGGGTGTTATATATTATACCACTGAGGTAACATGAAAGCTGCGCTGTGATTGGTTGTTATATATTATACCGCTGAGGTAACTTGAAAGCTGCGCTGTGATTAGTTGTTATCTAGATATATAAAAACGAATGTATGTATGTATGTCTGTCTTCGCAGCCATGCGCGACGGGTAAGCTAGTTACAAATAAAGAAGCCCGAAGTATGGGGATTTTTAATATTTCCGACTATATGTTAAAAAGGAAAGAAGCGGAAATATTATCAAAAGGTCTTTCATTTAGTCCTCCATCTAAGGCCAACCTTTTTGATCTATTTGTAGATTTAAACAGTTTTCTTAGAAATTTGACAGTACATAGGCATTTTGCTATTGAAAACTGTAAAAATCCAGACCTTATAAAAAGAGAAGAAACAGAAGATATTGGTTTTTCATTAAACGATCCCATTACTACAGATTTGAAGCTAATAAATTCTATCCATTGGAAAGCAGGGGAGGGTTTATTGAATCTTTTTATCATAGTGTTCTACACGATTTTTCAAAGCTGTGTAATAATGATAACATTCTAACATATAGCTTGAATAGACAACAACATCAAGCTATAGAAAACAATGCAAAATACAGATTTGGTAATTAAAAAGGCCGATAAGGGTGGAGGTATTGTAGCTATGAATCGGACTTATTACGATTCAGAATCCTCCCGTATTCTAAAAGATGCTAACTACTATATGAAATTAGACCATGACCCTACAGCCTGTATTTCTTTAAATTTGCACCAAATAGTAAACGAGGCCTTGGATGATAATTGCACGAATGATTAAACCTCTTAATCATTCGTGGGTTGTGACAGCCTAAGCATCCAAAGATAACCAAGATGCGATCCTGGTCTCCCACTTGTAGCATTTCCAAATCCAGATTGAACCTCTGATGTGGAGCAGAGCTACAGCAGAGTATCTAATCAAAGCCCAGAACAAGCTTTGGGCAATGACTAATCTGAATTTCCCCTGTTTGATGGATTAACCCTGCAAAATGGCCTATTCGCATAATTTTTCAATAAGAGCAGAAAATGACTGATTTTAAGAAGACCTGACATCAGGATTATTATCGCAGATGTGGAGAACATCAATCCTCCAGAGAAGATTATGACTCTCCGTAGGCATCATAAACCCAACTTCCCCTATCATCCTCGCATATCCTTCAGCTTCAACATTTTCTCACATCCCTATCCCATCCATTAGGTTTCACCTGCACAAAGACACCTTTTGAACAACTTTGCAGTGATGAGGGACCTCTCAGCACAACCACTCATGCATCTACAACCCTTTAAATTTCTATCCTGACACACCAGACCATGCCCATATAGTAAGCTGGGAAAGAGACCTGTCAATGTCACTCACGATAGAGCAGAAACAGAAGATATATACTTTCACACACAAATCTTCAATTTCCAGCAAGATTTAAGAAATGGTATTCAAAATTCTCTCTTGCTGGTACAGGGTGCCCTCTTGCCTACTTACACAATTCAATGCTTTTGGTCCAAGGTTTAGGTACTGACTCTAGAAGAATCTCGTAGATTCACAAACTTTGTTCTACAGAAATCACCCGCATTGTTTCTCGTGCATCTTAGTCATATACCAATGTCCACCTATAAACGCTTCAAGATGTACCATCTATGTGGTGAATGTAGCTGGCATCACAACGCTTTAGCAAAAGACCTCGCCACCCCCTATTATTCAACATGATACAGAACTCTGTAGAGATAGAAAACCTCACAGCCTCACTCAAAGATACAGACAACACATTTTTGAAAACACGGTTTTATTGGACCTAATTCCAAGACTGTCTGGAATACAGAACCATATATAACTATTGAGTTACCAAGTGTTCTAAACTAATCATCTGTAGATGCACATGACTACTTTTTGGTATTCTGCATGATCAATGTTTTTTTTCTTTAAAGGAACGTTTATTTAGCCAAAAAACAAATATACGATAACAGCAGACATCATAAAGAATGCACACCTTGCTGATACATCACAGTACATGAGAACTGAAAAAAAAAAGCAAAAGTGAAAACACTGAGTGTCTCGCATATTCGTGTGCATTTCTCATAAAACATAATACTTGGCTGTTCATTTTCACATTTATCAACTACTCATAATGGAACAAACCCCAACCAGGGAGGGCTCCTAGTCCGGAGCCCCAAGACACCAGGAGAAAAAGGAAGAAGGAAAAAACAAGACAAAACAACCAAAAAAGGGGCAAAAAAATAGAACACCCCCCCCCCCTCCCCCTTAAACAACAACCCTGCGCGACTCTTAAAGAAAAAAAAGAATTAGCCTAAACAGTAGATCGGTTCAAGCGGGTATCCCCCACCCATATCCATTCCCAGTATCTAGACAGGCATCTCTGCTGCTGTTGCCGGACAGTTCATCCAGTGCCCCCAAACCTTGTCAAACTTCTCAGGACATCCCCTCGCCATATAAGTCAGTTTATACATTGGAAGCACAGAGTTCACCACCTGGATCCATGCGTTCCTGGTCAGCCTACCATGGTGCTTCCAATTTAACAAAATCACCTTCTTAGCATAGAAAAAAAGTAGCTTATATAAGGTGCGGGTTGCGGCTGCCACTGGTAGGTCTCCAACAAGCCCAAAGAGGCACACCCCAGGGTGCATGATCCTCGGGGCCCCCAGGTGAGATTCCATAAATACAAGAATGCCCCCCCCCCCCCCAGTAGTCTCGCATGACCCCACAGTCCCAGAACATGTGCATGATATTCCCATCGGCAATTAAGCATCGGGGACAGGTCGCTGAGGGGAGCAAACCCATTACATGTAGCCTGGAGGGGGTGTAGTATATACGGTGTAGGAACTTCACCTGGATAAGCTTATCTCTAGCACTAATCAAATGAGGACCAGAGCTCGCCAATATGTCTTCACTCTCCTCCGCTAACAGATCAGGAATGTCAACGACCCACTTCTGGGTCGCCCTCTCCCTTAACGGGGCAAGACACTGCACCAAGTGGGCATAGAAAGTGGACAGTGGTCTTACTAGGTTGCACATCTGTGCCAAGCCTTCCAACTGAGTCAGGGACAGCGGTATGGACAGGCCCTGAAACTGAGCCCTGATCACATGTCGTAGCTGGTAGTACCTGAAATGGGAGTGCTCAGGCAGGTTGTATATTATCTGCAGCTGGAGGAAAGTGCAGAGGATGCCCTCACTGACTATGTCCGAAAGTACATTAATACCATGAGCTCTCCAGAATGCAGACTCTGTAAAGTGCTGCAGGTGTGGCAAGTGTGGATTATCCCACAAAGGAGTATGTGGGGACCATGTGACTTCCACTACAGGGGTCAGCTGCAAGGCCTTGTGCCATATTTTAAGTGTTACCAGCATGGGGGCAGGTAAGGGGGCAATAGGAGAGGAGGGACCATGCATCAGCAGACCCCTCAATCCCAGGGCGGAGCCTGCCACCCTGCGCTCCAGTCCCACCACCGGATTGTAATCCGATAAAGTCAGCCACCACCCAGCATACACCAGCTGGCTGGCCAGATAGTAGTAGTAGAAGTGGGGTAAGGCTAATCCTCCCCAGCTCACCGGGAGGCATAAGGTCTCCAATTTAATCCTGGGGGTGGAGCCTCTCCACAGGATACGCAGTACAATCCCACGAAGCGTGTCAAAGAATCTGGTTGGGACCAGGACAGGGGAGTTATGCAGGATGTACAAAACTTTTGGTAGTAGCTTCATCTTTAACAAATTGACTCTGCCCACTAGGGTGAGCGGGAGAGAGGCCCAACGCATCACCATTCCCTCAGCCCATTTGAGGAGGGGAGCTAAATTAAGGTCAAAGAAGGTAGAAACCCTCACCAACACTCATACCCAAATAGGTTGTCTGAGCTGTCCAGCTTAGTGGAGCGGGCAAAGGGAGCTCAGCTGCCGCAGAGTCTATCGCAATTAAATGGGTTTTGTTCCAATTGACCCGAATACCAGAATGTAGGCCAAATGTGTCAAAAATGGCGAGTGCAGAATCAAGAGAGGACTCTGGATCTTGGAGAAAGAGGAGGGTGTCATCGGCATATAGTGCTATGCGCTCTTCATTATTGTGAAGTTTAAATCCCTTTATTACCGGTGAGGTCCGGACCCGAATTGCAAGGGGCTCGATAGCAAGGGCAAACAAGGCAGGGGACAGGTGGCAACCCTGTCGTGTGCCTCTACTGAGGGGGAACTGGGCAGAAACATGGACATTGGTTTTGATACTGGCTACTGGGGAGTCATATAGGATCTTTACCCACCTAATAAATACTGGCCCAAATCCAAACCGTTGCATCACTGCCCACAAGTACCTCCACTCTACTGAGTCGAAGGCCTTTGCCTGGTCTATAAATACCAGGGTGCGTTTCCCACAGTTAGAGTGTTCATATGTCAGATGGTCAAAAAGCCGCCTTAGATTCATGTCTGTACTTTTGCCAGGCATGAAGCCAGATTGGTCAGGGTGTATAATCTCATTAAGAACGGAGTTTATGCGCATCGCTAGTATTTTTGCCAAAATTTTAACGTCGTTGTTAAGAAGCGAGATGGGCCTATAGGAACCACAATCTGCAGGATCTTTTCCAGCTTTCGGAATCATGACAATTATGGCCTTGCGCATGGTATCCGGCAGGTCACCATCTCGCAGAATAGAATTATATAGCGTTAGAAGTCGGGAGCTAGGAAATCCGCATTCTTTTTATACCATTCCCCAGGGAGTCCATCCAACCCTGGCGATTTCCTATTGGGGAGTGACTTGATAGCATCCATTACCTCCTCTATACTCAAGTCCCCATCCAAATAAGTGGCACTACTTTGGCTCAGCGCAGGGAAGGGGATATTACCAAGGTAAACTATTAGCTGTTCATCCGAGCAGCTAAGTTTGGAAGTATAAAGATTACTATAGAAGTGGGCAAACGTTAGATTGATCAGTTTGGGATTATCCACCAGGGTCCCCGAAGCATCGCGCACCACCGTGATTGGCGGCAACGTCTGATCCTCCTTTGTTAAATAGGCCAACAAATGACCGTTCTTATCTCCCTGGTCAAAGACCTGGTGACGGGAGTAAAGAAGCTTCTTTTTGGTATACTCAGCGAGTAGTAATTTGTATTCCCACTGTAGGTTATTTAAGTCCAGGTAGGCTTCTGGGGAAGAATCTGCTATGTGCCTGGCTTCCGCTGCAACAAGGCAGCGTTCCAGGTCCAATCGGGCAGCTTGCAGAGATCTTCTATATTCAGAAATGGCAGATGTAAAAGACCCCCTAGTAAAGGCCTTAAAGGCATCCCACACAGTCAGTTCTGAGGCAGTCCCCTCATTGACCTCCCAGTACATCCCTGCCTTCTGCTCAACATACTCATGTATCTCTCCCTGTGCCAGCCACAAGGGGCTGAGTCTCCACAAAGGGCGAGAGCCCTCCACACCAAGGTCGAGGACCAGCTGAAGTGGGGAATGGTCTGATACACCTCTGGGCAGGTAGGACACATCCCGCACCATAGGGAGACAGTCCAGGGAGCCAAAACACAGGTCGATACGGGAAAAGGAATTATATGTTAGGGAGTGACATGAATAAGCAGTGTCATGCGGGTGTCGCAGGCGCCATATTTCCTGCAGCAAGTAGGAGTCGGCCCATGTAAGCAATCTGGTTGATATCGAAGCAGCTGGAGTGACACGGTCTCGCACCGGATCTAAAATAAGATTGAAATCCCCCATAAATATTATTGGGGAGGGTATGAGCAAGACCACCTGGGTCATTACGTCAGTAAGGATTTTAACATCAGCGGGGGGCGGCAGATAAATATTGATTATCGTGAGGAGTCGGCCATAAAAGGTGTCCTGAAGGATCAGAAGTCGACCCCCAGAATCAATGTGGATTTGTCGGAATACAAATTGGGCTGATTTAGCCACCAGGACGCTGACTCCTCTGGCATAGTTGGAATAAGTAGCGTGATACGCAGAGCCTATATTGGCCCTCTTAAGAGCCAGTATCTTTGAGCCCTGCAAATGCGTCTCCTGGAAAAGTATGATGTGGGGAGAATGAACTTTCAGAAAGTTGAAAGCCAAGGCTCTTTTAAATTTGGAATTCAAGCCCCTAACATTCCAGGAGATCAACTTGAGATGCGCACTAGCCATTGCTATAGAGTTGGACATTGTTTGTGCAGGACACCCGCATAACATTGAAAGAAGAGTCGCGCCAAAAAGAAGGACAATAAAGCAGAATAGTTATCTTAGATGTATGAACCATAACAAAAACCCCTACCACCCTACCCATCCCCCCAAACTTAGGACAGGTTTGGATCCCATAATACAAAACTTTGTGAGGGGCGTTAGGCCTGCCCCAGAAAACCAACAGAGAAACTTAAGACAGAGAGAGTAAATATAGTCATATGGTCCCCCTGCGAAAGAGCATGAGACACAATTGTGTAGGTGTGGGCTCACATACAGAAATATTTGGACAGTGACACAAGTTTTGTTATTTTAGCTGTTTACAAAAACATGTTCAGAAATTCAATTTTATATATAATATGGGCTGAAAGTGCACACTCCCAGCTGCAATATGAGAGTTTCCACATCCAAATCGGAGAAAGGGTTTAGGAATCATACCTCTGTAATGCATAGCCTCCTCTTTTTCAAGGGACCAAAAGTAATTGGACAATGGAATCTAAGGGCTGCAATTAACTCAGAAGGCGTCTCCCTCGTTAACCTGTAATCAATTAAGTAGTTAAAAGGTCTGGGGTTGATTCCAGGTGTGTGGGTTTACATTTGGAAGCTGCTGCTGTGACCAGACAACATGCGGTCAAAGGAACTCTCAATTGAGGTGAAGCAGAACATCCTGAGGCTGAAAAAAAAGAAAAAATCCATCAGAGAGATAGCAGACATGCTTGGAGTAGTAAAATCAACAGTCGGGTACATTCTGAGAAAAAAAGGAATTCACTGGTGAGCTTGGGAACTCAAAAAAGCCTGGGCGTCCACGGAAGACAACGGTGGTGGATGATCGCCGCATACTTTCTTTGGTGAAGAAGAACCCATTCACAACATCAACTGAAGTCCAGAACACTCTCAGGGAAGTAGGTGTATCTGTCTCTAAGTCAACAGTAAAGAGAAGACTCCATGAAAGTAAATACAAAGGGTTCACATCTAGATGCAAACCATTCATCAATTCCAAAAAAAGACAGGCCAGAGTTAAATTTGCCGAACAACACCTCAAGAAGCCAGCCCAGTTCTGGAAAAGTATTCTATGGACAGATGAGACAAAGATCAACCTGTACCAGAATGATGGGAAGAAAAAAGTTTGGAGAAGAAAGGGAACGGCACATGATCCAAGGCACACCACATCCTCTGTAAAACATGGTGGAGGCAACGTGATGGCATGGGCATGCATGGCTTTCAATGGCACTGGGTCACTTGTGTTTATTGATGACATAACAGCAGACAAGAGTAGCCGGATGAATTCTGAAGTGTACCGGGATATACTTTCAGCCCAGATTCAGCCAAATGCTGCAAAGTTGATCGGACGGCGCTTCACAGTACAGATGGACAATGACCCCAAGCATACAGCCAAAGCTACCCAGGAGTTCATGAGTGCAAAAAAGTGGAACATTCTGCAATGGCCAAGTCAATCACCAGATCTTAACCCAATTGAGCATGCATTTCACTTGCTCAAATCCAGACTTCAGACGGAAAGACCCACAAACAAGCAAGACCTGAAGGCTGCGGCTGTAAAGGCCTGGCAAAGCATTAAGAAGGAGGAAACCCAGCGTTTGGTGATGTCCATGGGTTCCAGACTTAAGGCAGTGATTGCCTCCAAAGGATTCGCAACAAAATATTGAACCAAAAAATATTTTGTTTGGGTTATGTTTATTTGTCCAATTACTTTTGAGCTCCTTAAATGTGGAGTGTTTGTAAAGAAATGTGTACAATTCCTACATTTTCTATCAAATATTTTTGCTCAACCCTTTAAATTAAACGTTGCAATCTGCACTTGAATTCTGTTGTAGAGGTTTCATTTCAAATCCAATGCGGTGGCATGCAGAGCCCAACTCGCGAAAATTGTGTTACTGTCCAAATATTTCTGGCCCTAACTGTATACCCGGCTATAATACAGGCTACTGATATGTAGGCTGATTGCCCTAGGAGGGGAGCCCCCTGAGGCCATTGGCCACGAGGAGGGGTCCACCAGGGAAGGGCCACAGAGAGTAATATTGCCAAATCACTGGAAAAATCAGAGGAGAGGAATAGCATAGTTGACAACAACCCACATCACATAACAAAAACAGTATCATAAGTGGCTGGCCCAAGAGCCTAAGGAGGTGGTGGGGGGATGGAAGTGAGAAAGGGGAAAGGAAGCAAGAAAGGATGGGAAGCGGTAAGAAAAGGGGTAGGAGTCTTATTCAGTTGTTGCTATACAGAAGAGATAGTAGGCCAGCCACGGCAACAATTTCGTAATGTCTCACAAACAGGACTCAATTTTGCTCGAGCCAATTTAGGACATCTCCAGGACTCTCGAAGAAATGGGAGCGATTGTCCTTAATCACTTTTAGCCTAGCAGGGTACAGCATGGCGTAGACAAGCTGTTTAGCGCGCAGAGCTTTCCTTGCCTCTCTGAACTTTTATCGCCTCTGCTGCACCTCCAGGGAAAAGTCTGGGAAGATACGGACTGTTTGGCCTCCGACCTTCAGCGGATCTTTCATGCGATTAAGCGCCAAGACTTTGTCCCGAGGGGGTCCTCCAGGTGGCGGGGCTTTAGATGGAATACGGTGGGCTCTTTCCACACAAAACAGAGGCGAAAGGGAGTCTGGGCCATATGCCTGCTTGAGGAGCGACTCCAAGAAATGGCAGGGGTTTTTGCCCTCTGCTCCCTCCGGCAGTCCCACAAACCTGAGATTACACCGATGCAGACGGTTCTCCATGTCATCGATTTTCTTATGCTGCGCTGCAAAGCTGATACTAAGGGTCTGCACCCGGTCTGAGAGCGGTGTAGTGGTGTCCTCCAGGTCCGAGATTCGGGTCTCAATCTCGGTCGGGCGTTCCCGCAGCGTTTGAACATCCGCTCTCAGCAGACTAAAGTCTGATTGCAAGGCATCGATTTTCTCTGTCAGGGCAGAGCGGGACTCCGTAATTGCTTTCAACACATTAGCAATGGTTTGAACAAACACAGGAGGTGAAACTGGGGCGGCCTCCGCAGATGATGTGCCTTGTGGGCTGCTGGGCTCGTTAGATCGGGTGTCCACCGAGGTGCTGGGTCGAGCATACTGTTGCAGCTTGTTGGCTATTTTATTTTGTTTAATGGGAGCCATCTTGCCGGAGGGGTACAGTTAGAGATATCTGTAGGCCCGGACTTATAACGTATCGCAGGGGGAGTTAACATGTAGTTTAGTGGTTAGTGCATAACTGTTGAGGAATAGTCATAGTGAAGTGATGCCAGTGGACTGACACTATACCACCAGTAGGTGTCAGTAGAGAGCAGGTCAAAAGTCAATGAATAGGTGCAAATGAAGCAGGCTTTGTGGATTATAGAAGAAAAGGCTGCAAATGTAAGTTTGTGTCTTTCTTCCCCATCCACAGTTTCCAGCTTTATTAGTTGGGTGGTGAGAAGAACAGTAGGGGGGAGAGCAAGCAACTTCACTCCTCTGCACTAGGATCTGACACATGCAGGGACTCCCTTCAGCGTCTTATGCTCGCTCCTCTTACCCTCACTATTGTTCCCTGCACCACCTTTTAGTTTCTCCTCTCCTCCCCAGCCCCCCACAACCGTGGAGGCACAGTATCATGAGTGCTCTAAAATGTAGCAGAGCTGGGAAGGTTGCTTCTGCTGCTCCTGCAGAGATTTTGGGGAAGTTTGAGATAGCACAACCCTTGGTGGCTTATTTACTTTAGGACAAGTTGTTTTATCTGTTGGCTTCCTTTTCTTGTACTGCTGCAAAGTCTTAAGTGTGTGACCACAGTGAAGGGAGCTTTGAGCTGCAGTCTGTGAGGATACTGACTGTGCAGGCTGGTGATTATTCTACCAGGATCCAGGGGAGCCTCTCCAGACCTGGACCAGCAGGGGTTAATTTATGAGGCTTTCCGCTGCGGGACCCTCCCGCAGGCAGAGATAAGGAAGCCCAGGGATCTGCACAGCAGGCGTTTGAGTCTCTGGCAGGAGCTCTCTCCCTCCCCAATGGCAGATGGAAGCCTCACTAGCTCTTCTGATAAGGTGCCTGCCGACCGGAAGTGATCAATGTTCCTATTGTAACTTGACGCTGCTGGAAGCTAGGGTGGAGAAACTCCCCTGCCACGCCCCTAGCTCCCAATTGGCTGAAGAATGGAAGGTCCTAGCAGCATGTCTATTGCTTTTGTGGCTGCCCTGGAGGGTTAGGGTTAGGGCTAGTTTTCCTATTAAGCTTACATATATAAGCCTAATAGGAAATTACATATGTAAGCCTAATAGGAAAACTAACCCTAACCCTCCAGACCAGGTCTGTAAGGGCAGTTTGTTGCAGCCACTGTACCGGCTGTCTGTTCACTGACAATGTCCCACTCACAGACTCTTCCACAGCGCTGTCCCTCTGCCTCAGCCACCGCTGCCGCCACCACTCAAACTCTTGGTGTTGTCCTCCTGTTGTGTCAGAACGACACTTGGAAGACACCACCGCTCCCAGCCTCACCGCAGTCCTTCACCGCCTCTGCCGGCACTGCCGCTGCCAGCTTTAGAACGCCACTGCCTACTGTCCTCCACTGACACAGCTCCCACCCTCACCACTATCCTCTGGCACCTGTGCCTCTGCCGGCGCCACCACTCCCAGCCTCAGAACGCCACTGGCCGCTGTCCTACAGTGCCACGGCTCCCAGCATCGCCACTGTCCCCTGCCGTGTCAGATCAGCACTTGGGGGATTAAACACGCCCCCAGCCAATCAGGAGCTGGGGGCCTTAACTTTTCTTTACAGCTGTATTATGTCACTACCCCTTACGTCCAGTGGCGACATAATACAACAGTACAATGATCAACTTATCTTCTTTCACCTCTATGCGTTTTCTTTTTTCACTCTCATAATCCATCTCTTTTCTTCCCCCCCCCCTTTTTTTCCTCTCCCTCTCTCCTTCCCTTCCTCTCAGTTCTCGTACAACCAAAATTTTTGTTTTTTGAAGTATCTCCCCGCTTTACGGAAAATTGGGATCAATGTTACTATACGTGCGAGTGCAATTTTTTTTTCCTCATCCATTGGAAACAATGGATGAGATTTCTGTGGAATCACAAAAAATTTGAAAGATCGCACCATGTTCTATCTTGCAGCATCGCCGTGAGAGCTCAATCTCACCTATTGAAAACAAAAAAAAAATCACGCCTATGTCTTATTTTTTGATGAGTGATTTTTTAGGAATGTCAAAAAATCGTTCTTCTGAAAGAACCTGTAGGAAACCATAGGTTCTTTTAGATGTATTTTTTGACGCCCCTACTCTGTCAAAATGACGCTTGTGTGAAAGAGGCCTCATTGTGTGATGGCTCATGGCAAGGTTGAGTACGAAACCGCTGGATGCGAGGAATTGTTCAGTATTGTGCATATACTGAATGCATATTTGCACACCTCCCATAGACTGCTATGGGGCCCTTGGTGCACAAATAGACAGGAAAACAAAGCAGTGTTCAATAGGTGGCGCTGTAGAGAAAAGTGAAGGAACAATACAGTAAAGCTATATCTAAGGCCAGGCTCACATGGGCGTATGTTTACTGCGTATTACAGAGGTGCTGTACACCTATGTTATACGTGGAAACTCACGGGCAATCAATCACAATGCATTACACAGTTCTGATCACATTAGCGTGTCAGAATTGTGTAATACAGAAGCGCAAAAGAGAACACAACACGTTTTATTTTGCTGCATAAATACACAAGATAGAGCCCGTGTTCTCTATGGGTGTGGATATACGTGTGCCCATATGCAATTACATTACATGTCGTGGTGTGTATAGATGCTATCGTGAAGAAACGTTGAGGGAAATGTAAGCAAAAAACAAAACAGGTGTGCAGACAAGATGACAGAGGCAGGAGACCAACAAAGGCAGACTAGCTAGCACATGGAGGGAAACCAATAACTGGCAGTGATTGCAAGTCTCTGCCCAACCTTTAAACAAAAGCATACGCCCAGGGGCGGAAAGAGGGAGACTGCCAACTTCCAACAGAAAATACTAAAAGGGAGCTCGTGCACTACAGCTGCACTCACAGGTGCGCGCGCGCCCCCCGCGCCACTCCATCCACTTCGGCCAGGCACCCATGCCCCCGGCAGCCGGTCAACAAGCCAGGGGGACGCGAATCCCTGCACACCGCCATCCTGGGAGGACCAGCAACTGCCGCATGGTAACATTTAAGATTGAAGAGCGCTAGCACACCTCCTCTAAGCAATTGTCCTCATATTGACATATTTGAGACACTTGTTAAAGAATATCTGTAATCACAGACGAAGATCCCTAAAATCAAATCTTTGTTGATATATATTAAAATTCTGGGCCATGGTCAAACAATAAATGAACAAATAAACAAAAAAGGACAAGTAGACAAACATACTAATACGTGTCACTATATATCCAATGGAGGATTCTATGAGGGACTATATAGATTTTTAATAGTCCCAAATAGCAGAATTATTTAGGATAGATTTCCCATGGGTAAGAGTCGAGGGAATATGAGGGAGAGGTGACTCTGTGGTACAATTCTTCAAACACACTCGTAGCCACATATACTTTTGATTACTCCACGTTAGCCCCTTGTTTTAAAGATATAACCAAGCTTAGACAGTCATTCAAAAGAATGACCATGTATGGCTCAAAGGAGATATATATATGTGTTACGGATGATTATTGGGGAACAGATTGTAAAAATTGGGGAGCAGTAGGTTGGAACACAGGCCAGGATTGGGGATACAAGCCCCGAAGTGCTCCGGACAGGAAAGATAAAAGTGGGAGATCACTGATTCAACGTGTGACATTATCCAGGAAGGGAAAAAGTTACTACAATGCTCAAATGTTTGAATTTAACATACCATTGATATTGACTATTGAAAATCCGCGCCCAGGGGACACAGGTGACTACATAATTGGGACATGGGGATCATCCGAGGAAAGCAATTATCCCCTGGGTACATTCAAACTTGCAGACATGAAAGATGACATCAGATGGACACAACGAACAAACCCGACAGAGTTAAAGGGGTTGTCCCGCGCCAAAAAGGGTTTTTGGTTTTTTTTCAATAGGCCCCCCGTTCGGCGCGAGACAAACACAAGGGATGGGTTAAAAAAAAAAAAAAAAAAGTAGTTTAGTACTTACCCGAATCCCCGCTCTGCGGCGACTTCTTACTTACCTTACCAAGATGGCCGCCGGGATCTTCACCCACGATGCACCGCGGGTCTTCTCCCATGGTGCACCGTGGGCTCTGTGCGGTCCATTACCGATTCCAGCCTCCTGATTGGCTGGAATCGGCACACGTGACGGGGCGGAGCTACGCGATGATGCGTAGAAGGAGGCGGAGCCAGAACGCCGCTCGTGCCGAGACCCAAGAGAAGGGAGAAGACCCTTCTGCGCAAGCGCGTCTAATCGGGAGATTAGGCGGCACCATGGAGACGGGGACGCCAGCAACGGAGCAGGTAAGTGAATAACGTCTGTATGGCTCATATTTAATGCACGATGTATATTACAAAGTGCATTAATATGGCCATACAGAAGTGCTTACCCCCACTTGCTTTCTCGGGACAACCCCTTTAACTGATTCACCTGTTCCTAAACCTTTTGAGTTTGATGCAATAGTTTCTGTTGGGCTCAGTACAGTGATTCATGAATTAAAACGGCAAGATGGGATAAGGCCATAGCTAACCCTAATTTTGAGGACACTATGTCCATGGTAACAGGTTTCTCTGACCATAACCTGTTGTTGGAATGGATGAAATATAGTGCAGAGAGCCATAATCAAACTGGTTGCTATGTCTGTGGTAGTGCTAGACCCCATTTGGATACGGTCCCCCTTGAACTGCCTGAGAATTATGAGAACTGTTTTATTAGCCTGTTTACCAATACCACTATCAATAAGGTAGATTGTAAGAAGTGGAAGAAAGAATACCCCATCCTTACACAGGTGTCCCGATCTGGACAGAGAATTACAATATACCACGGTAATTACACTTGCTTTGTTAATTATGGCACTGCCAGATTTTTAGGAAACTTTACTAACAAATATTGTGCAAAAAGGAAGGACGGTACCTGTGCCCGGAGACAAGTCCAGTTTCTAGGAAATGTTTACTGCATATGTGGAGATTGCAAGATACATAGTAGGTTAGAAGGAGACTGGGCAGGGGAATGTGCCTTAGCCAAAGCCTTAATGCCTTTACACATACTGTCAGTAGACCGCACCAAAGATGAGTTCTACACCACACCGCACCAAGAGAAAGGTTAGGGTCCCAGGTGGTAGTTTTGATCCCCATGTGTACATAGATACAATAGGAGTGCCAAGGGGGGTGCCAGATGAATTTAAAGTTAGAGATCAAGTGAAGGCAGGATTTGAATCTTTGTTCACTATCGTCACCACTAACAAAAATGTAGCCTGGATAAATTACATTTATTATAATCAGCAAACGTTTGTCAATTACACTAGAGATGCTCTGGAGGGATTGGCTGACCAGCTGGGGCCTACCACATCCATGCCGTTCCAGAACAGAATGGCCCTGGATATGATTCTGGCAGAAAAAGGTGGAGTATGTAAAATGATTGGTGAGACTTGCTGCACCTATATCCCTGATAACACTGGGCCTACAGGTAAAGTGACTGTTGCCATTAAGAAACTAACCGATTTGTCAGAGGAACTCAAGGGCAATTCCGGGGTCACAGATCCCTGGGACCACTACTTTTCGTGGTTGAAAGGATGGCAGAAAGTGTTTGTACAAGTAGGTATGGTCCTTGGTATTGTTCTGATAGTCCTACTGATTTCCTGTATGTGTATTATCCTCCTGATCAAGAAAAGCATGAGTAAGGGACTAGACAACATAACACCAACATTCCCCCTGTTTGAGAGAAAGGAAGAAGAAGAACCGGTCCCATTGATGCCAACTACAGTACACTACCAACAAGATGGAGATGTGCTGGAGATGCCTGGCATTTAGAACTGTATCTGCTCCGGTCTCCCGTTTAAAATGTTAGTGGATTTCCCATTCGCCTAGGGATAGTGCAGAAGGCCGTAGGTTCCAGTGAGGGCGCACTCTGCGGGGTTTTAACTTGTACAGATGGAGGATATGGATGCCTGAAAAATATGAACCCAGGGGGTCCATGTCCTCCTTCTGAGGTGAGGTAGGGATTTTACCCCACTATGAGTAGGGTCTTGTGGGCGGTGGGGAAGCCCTGACACAAGAAGGATGAGCAGGCGTGGGTCATGATGCGGGATCTTCATATTATGCTTTTTTGGGGGGGTTGTGAGGCCATGTGTATATATTGCTATATGTTTTTATACCTTTATACCTGAGTGCAAATTCTATGCAATGCTAATACAAAAAAAATTTAATATGCAGCCTTAAAAAATCATATCAGATATGCCAAGGCTTTTGCAAAGCGAAGAAGAATGTGTCTTGGAAACCACAAAGAGGAACAAAGTGCAACGGCGACTTGCTGGGCAGTTTTTCCAGAAAGGAACTTGTAACATCTTGCTCAGAGGACTGAGAAGAAAAGCAGAAGTGCTTGATGTGGATAACGGACATGTGATCGTTTGCAGCTGCTTATTTGATCAATATTGCTCTGAACAGTATTATGGACATATATGGTTATGCTATATATCTGGACTAGAGATGAGCGAACGTGTTCTTAACGAACACTTACGCTCCCGGACACCGGCTTTGCCGAGGACTTCAGTGTCCGCGCGTAAAGCTTCGGGGGGCGCCGGGGGGCGGGGAGAGGCGCGGCGGCGCGGGCGGCAGCAGCGGGGAACAGGGGGGAGCCCTCTCTCTCTCCCTCTCCCCCCCACTCCCCGCCGCACCCCCCCGCGCTGCCACGGGGACCCCCGAACTTTTTTCGCCCGAGCACGGAATTGCTTGCAAAGTTCGGTGTTCGGGCGAAAAGGGGCGGAGCCGATCACGTTCGCTCATCTCTAATCTGGACCAATGAGATGCTATATGCTTTGTGATGCAACAGGAGGGTATAAAGCCCTGTGTAAGCCAGTAAAGTTACCGTCATTACCCCCGTACAGGGACCATACCAGACCTGTGTGTGTGTGGTGTTTTTCCTTTACCATCGACCACGGGACATCAGGGTGGGTCTTAATTGGTGCTGTACTGATTGATTACCTTGAAAACACCTTCATGCCACAGGGTCACTTGATAGCCACACCACCCACATGTATATTTATAAGTGCGTATTGGACGAGGAGGAACCGAAGGCACACACTGCAGAGGGTTAGTAGGGCAAGGCAGCGACCCTCTTTGAAAGTGTGGGCAATAGCCCACAATGCTGATGCGAATTGCTGATAAATTAACGTACGATCATAATTCCAATCCCGTGCCACCTCTGCCACAAAAATGTTAGGAGCCACAAACGTGGGCATAAAGGGGATTTCTACACATCTCCCCAATACAGCAACGCATTCTTAAACCAAAAATTGGTTTGAAGCAGGAGGTGTCGCCAAAGCAGCCACCACAGGTATACAGTGACCCTGTGAAAGTCTCATGAAATCAATCACACTTCCTGTGAACGCTCCAATCCAGTATAATACGGTGACCAGCACTGACCCCCAGGGATGCGTGCGTTTATCAGACCAAAACCAATCCGGCTATTTACCAATCAGGGCATTATACGTCAGCGGACATCCAAAAACAGGCAGTGTACAATGAGTTGACCTGTTATGCAGCAGGGATGCTTGCGAAAGACGAGTGCGCACTTCTAGGCACAACAAACGTGGGCATAAAGTGGACTCAGAAGCTAGTACTGCTGTGAACATCTCATTAAATCAGTTACGCTTCTTTTAATTGGTCCAAACCAGTGCCTGGGATAACTGTGGTAACACGAATACATGTCGACCAGCGCTGATCCCCAGACCACAAGGAGGAGGAGGAGGTGGCATAAGAAGCCCGAGAAACCATGACTGAGGTAGGACCCGCAATCCTCTGTGTGGGAAGCACGTGGTCTGGCCGAGAGTCAAACTCGGGCCCAGTCTCCACCTTGTGTGATCCAATGTGCCGTCAGTTACATTGCTATGGGAAACGCTTGTGTACCCAAACAATTCATTCTGTATATGTGTCAGATAGGTTAACACCGTGCTGGGAAACCTTTGTGCACCCACAGTATAGGTGAACCCCTGAAACCTTTCTGTAGCAAGCGTATAGGCGAACACCTCAAACATTTCTGTAGTAAGAGTATAAGCGAAACCCTGAAACCTTTCTGTAGCAATTGAATAGACGAAGCCCTGAAACATTTCTGTAGCAAGAGTATAGGCGAACCCCTCAAACCTTTCTGTAGCAAGAATAGGCGAAACCCTGAAACCTTTCTGTACCAAGAGTATAGGCAAAACCCTGAAACCTTTCTGTACCAAGAGTATAGGTGAGCCCCTCCAACATTTCTGTAGCAAGAGTATAGGCGAACCCCTGAAACCTTTCTGTAGCAAGAGTATAGGCGAACCCCTGAAACCTTTCTGTAGCAAGAGTATAGGCGAACCCCTGAAACCTTTCTGTAGCAAGACTAGGCGAACCCCTGAAACCTTTCTTTAGCAAGAGTATTGGCGAACCCAATTAAATATTGCTGTAGCAAGAGTATAGGCGTGAGGGTGTTCTGGCTATCAAGTGACATACTGTCATCCCCCATCTCCTGTTCTAACCACAAAGCGCCGTCCTTTATGCTTAGCAGCGAACTTCTCAGCAGGTAAAGCAGCGGGATGGTTATGCTGATAATGGCCGCATTACCGCTAACCATTTGTGTAGACGCCTCAAAGTTTCCTAGGACCTGACAAATGTCTGCCATCCATGCCCACTCCTCTTGCTGAGCAGGTCAAACAAGTGGAGGTAGTTTTTCAGAAAGCGCTGAACTACCAGATTGAACACGTGGGCCAGGCATGGCACGTGTGTAAGGCTGCTAAGCTGCAGAGCCGCTACCAGGTTATGCCCATTGTCACACACGACCATGCCTGGTTGGAGGCTCAGTGGTGAAAGCCAGAGATCGGTCTGCTCTGTCAAACCCTGTAACAGCTCTTGGGTGGTGTGCCTCTTGTCACGTAAGCTGAGTAGTTTCAGCACGGCTTGCTGACGCTTCTCTCACCGCAGTGCTGCTGCGCCTCACGCTACCGACTGTTGTCGATGTGCTCATACTTCTTAATTGAGAGGGGGAGGTGGCGGAGGAGGGGGTGGCAAAATACTCTGGAGAAACCTTCACCAAGGTAGGACCCGCTATCCTCGCTGTGGGTAGCAAGTGAGCGGTCCCAGGGTCTGACTCGGTCCCAGCCTCCACCAAGTTCACTCAATGTGCCATCAGGGAGATGTAGTGTCCCTGCCCGCCAGCATGTCAGGGTAATTAGCAAAATACAGCACCAATCAAACCCACCCCAATGTCCCGTAGCCGGCGGTAAAGGAAAGACACCACACACAGGTCTGGTATAGTTCCCTATACGGGAGTAATGGCTCTGACTTTACTGGCTTACACGGGGCTCTATACCCTTCTGTTACATCACAAGGCATATAACCATTTCATTGGTCCAAGTCCATAGCATAACCATATAGGTCCATAATTTTGCTCAAGGCGACGTTACTCAAAAAAGCAGTTACAAACAATCACATGTCCATTATCCATATTAGGCACTTCTGCTCTTCTCTCAGTCTTTGAGTAAGGCCGCCTGCAGACGCGTGGAAATTCCGCTGCCGGATTTCCCGCGGAATCTCCACCCGTGGAAGCTGCCATAGGATTACGTTAGCAAAAGCAATCCTAGGCAGACGGCCGCGGTTTGTCCGCTGGCTCCGGTCTGCGCACGCACCGGCTGCCTGGCAGCCGGCACATCAAACAGCTGTAGCCGCGGGAGCGGGTGAGTATGCGCTGCTCTCTGCAGGCGCTCAGGTCAGGTCCCGCTGCGAGCCTCCGTTTCAACCAGCCTGTATGGCAGCATCTCCAGGCTGAGTAATTTTGCAATATGCACGTTTGGGTGCGTGTGGGTGGGTGGCGGCGTATTTCCGCTTTTGCTCAAACGCTTGTGTTAGCAACAGCTGAATGCTGGGCTGGGAGACATTGCTGGAGGCAGTGGAGGCGAGTGTGTGGGTGCAGGCCGGGAGGCACTTGTGCCTGCATCCTGGGAGGGGGATTGGATCTGTGTACCAGGTTGTGGCACAGGGGAAGAGGCAGTGGTGTGACCCATAGACGATGAATGGCCCTCGTTCCACCTCGTGGGGTGCTTGGCCATCATATGCCTGTGCATGTTGTAGGTGGTCAGGCTGGTAGTGGTGGCTCCCCTGCTGATCTTGGTGTGGCACAGGTTGGACACCACTGTAGGTCAGTTGTCTGCGCTTTCACTAAAAAACCTCTAGACCTTCGAACACCTAGCCCTTTGCAAGGAGGCTTGCCGCGAAGGGGTGCTATGGGGAACAGTTGGGGAATTATTTGCTCTGGCCCTGCCTCTCCTCCTGGCCACTCCACTGCCTCTTCCAACCTGTTCTGCTGCTGATGTTGTCTCCCCCTCTGAAGCCCTGTCTTCAGTAGGCTTAGCAAGCCAGGTGGGGTCAGTCACCTCATCGTCCAGCAGCTCTTCCTCTGAATTCTCTGTCTGGTCCTCTCTCGGACTTCGTGCCCGTACAACAACCTCAATGACAGACAACTGTGCCTCATCATCCTCATCCTCAAAAAGCTGTTGGGACAGTTCCCAGAAGTCCACAGCCTCATCACAATGACTCTAGGAAAGTTCCAAATGTTGGGCATCGGTCACAACAAACTCCTCAGGTGGCTGATAAACATTTTTTTCAGACTCAGGGCAGTGACCCAAGAACTGTTCATGGGAGTATGTCTGTTCAGAATCTCTCCTTTTCCTGGAGTGACCAGGCTGGGAGGAAGGAGGAGCAGCCTGAGGATTCAGAGGTGTAGTCCCTTGGCCGGCATGAGTGGACTGTGTGAAAGACTAGGTGTTGGATAAATTGCTGGACGCGTTATCCGCAATTCATGTCAGCACCTAATTGCACTGTTGTGCTTGTAATAAAGGTCTACCTCCCAGACCTGCAAAATGTGAGATGAAGCTGGGGAGGGGAGATACGTGACGCTCTACTAATCCCTCAGCAGCGGGCTTAGATTCAGCCCGCTCAGGACCTCGGCCTCTGCCCACACCCTCATTTGGACACCCGCGTCTACATCTTTGACTTTGACCCTCACCCCTACTCTTCATCATGTAGGATAAAGGATGGAGCAGGGCCCAAATAAATTACCCCACTGTATAGCACTGAGAACTGGGGCTAATTCACCGCACACAGAGACTTGTAGACACCAGAGGCTCTATGCTGTGAAAGAAAAAATTAAACCACTGTATTGCGCTGATACCTATGGATAATTTACCGCTCACAGAAACGTGTAGATAAGAGAGGCTGTATGCAATGCAAGAAAAAAATAACCCACTGTATAGTGCTGAGAACTTCGGCTAATTCACCGCACACAGAGAATGGTAGATGTGAGATGCTCTGCACAGGCCCAGAAAAAAATTTAACCCACTGTTTAGCGATGAGAACTACGGCTAATTCACCGAACACAGAGAATGGTAGCTTTTATAGACTCTGAGCACGGCCAGAAAAAATGTAAATTAAGAATGGTAAATTGAATTCCTATGTACACCCCTGGCAGTACATTGCATAAAACCTCTACCAGTGGGCAGAATACAGCCAGGATGCTTGAAAAAAAATTAGTGCACTACTGGTCCCAACCAGCCAAAATGCTAATGCATACAATGAGGAGTAGCCTTAAGAAGAACTGTTGGGTTCTTGAAGTCAGGATGCCTAGCTAACCGCAACCTAATCCCCACCCTAACACTTTCTCTATCTCAGCAGCAGCTCTTTCCCTAACCTCTGCCAGCATGCGTCTGAGGCGAGCCGCGGGTGGCATTAGTTTAAGTACTCGGCAGTCACCTGATCTCGCCAGCCACTCACTGCTGTAGACGTGCACAGGGTTGGCTAGTCACAGCAGGAAATGGTAATGCCTTTACTGCATGTTTAGTGGCTAAAAAATGGTGCTAAACTTGCGGGGAGGGGAAATGAAATTTACTCGAGCACCACGTGGTGCTCGACTCGAGTAGCGAGCATCTCCTGTAGCCTAATACTCGATCGAGCATCAAACTCGGACGAGTGTGCTTGCTCATTACTAGCGAGCACCAAACTGCTCAGGTGCTCCTGTCAAACTTTTCGTAGTGCTCGAGAGCTCGTTTCGAGTATCGAACCCCATTGAATTCAATGGGAGACTCGAGCATTTTTCAAGGTGACCGATGCTCTGCATAGGGGAGGTTGTGTGAATGGATTCGATCTTTTGTCTATAACTGGCTGTAAATAGGCCAGAGATCTCTGCTGCGTTTTTGCAGATTAAGGTTACATTTTGTAGCCACAAAATAAATTATAACAGACAGGATGCACATCTGTATCCATCAAGAAGGCAAAAAACAGGAACTACATCTAGCATGTAGCAAGCCAAATTATGTCAGCAAAATAGTAGGTCTAAGGGCTTATTCAGACGGGTGTATATCAGTCGGGTTTTAACGCCTGGCCGATGTACGCTGCCCCTCTCTGCAAGGGGGGCAGATGGGACGGGCTGGGAGCTAGTGCATTAAGCTTCCGCCCCCTACTACTGTTTGCAGTGCAAGGGTGGGACGGGTGGAGTTCCGCTTCGCCCCTCCAATTGTAAATAGTGGAGAAGGGGTGGGAGCTCAATACACTAGCTCCCAGCCCGTCCCGCCTCCTCCCTGTGCAGAGAGGGGCAACGTATATCAGCTGGGCATGAAAATCTGACCAATACAGTTAGTCCCCTACTTGCGAACAGGTTCCGTTCCAGGAGCCTGTTCGCAAGTCGGAACAAATGGTTGTATGGAGCGGGATTGCGGGTTGATGCCGCTCCCTACAACATTGGGTGCCAGCTGTTCTTACAGCGGGCACCCGGCGGCAGCAGTTCCGACGAGCCGCGCCTCTTGTCGGAACTGTTAACCCTTTAAATACCGCTCTGACAGCGGTATTTAAAGTGTTAACAGTTCTGACGAGCGGCGCGGCTCGTCGGAACTGCTGCCGCTGCGTGCCCGCTGTAAGAAACAGCCTGCACCCGACGTTCAGGGAGCCCATACAGCGTTCCACTATGAGATCGCGGGACGTTATGTGGTTGCTACGCAGCCGGGGACCTCCTGAAAGGCCCCAGGGCAGCCTATGCAGGGTGCCCATCAAGTGCACGGCTTGATAGGCACTCTGCATAGATAGCCATAAGGCCTTTCTGAAGGCCCCCGACTGCCTAGCAACCGCACAGTGTCCCGCGATCTGACCGGACAGGCTTCTATCAGGCATGATAGAGCCTGCCCGGTCCCTGCACATTATGATGTAATGCCATAGCATGACATCATACTAAGCAGAACAGATTGTTCGTATCTGGCGAAATTCGTAAGTCGAATGTTCGCAAGTAGGGGACTATCTGTATATGTCCGTCTACATAAGCCCTAAAGAAAGAGTTACAAAACTGGATTGAAAAAATACGTACAGCGATTCCCGTTTAAAGAAGTTCCCGTATAAGAAGTCGATTCTTCTTGGTCCTGATTTTTTGTTCATAAGATCAATGTTATTTTCTCCCACCTAATCACAGCAGCGCGTGCAATTCTTATAAAACATAGCAACGCCATACTTACAGTACTTTATATTACTAAGGCCTCATGGCCACGGCGCGGGGATTCCGCATGCAGATTCCCGCAGCGGAGGACCTACCAGTCAATGCGGAAATGATTTTTAAATGCTTGCAGGAGATCAATGGTTTTTTGCGCGGATGCACAGCGGATCATCTGCACAGAAAAAGAAGGGGAGGAACACAAACAAACAAAAAAAACAACCTGTAAGCCCAATGGTGACTTCCCGCAGCTCCCTGCCCGGTCTCCAAGCTACCTAAGAAGTATCCACTAATGTATTTGCATTGTGGATCATACGCTTCCATAGAGATCAATGGAGCCCGCCCGCTAGAAAGGAGAATGCTGGCTACTCGCTTAGTGCTTCATACTCTGCGTGCCAACACGACCGTATGCTCAAGAATGCCCGCCCCGGCGCAGTGCATTCGCACATGAACAAGGTAGGTTGAGGTACATCTGTGCACATGTGTATATTACTGTAGGTTTCGCACATGTAGGGCAGATTCACACACAGGCGTGCAGCACACCCCGTCCATGGATATGAAGGCTATTTAGCCCAATGAGGTCCAGATGTGGTTTTTTCACAGTTTGGCGCAGTGTTTCGCGCATCCTCTTGCATATTTGCGCCCCCCCCCCCCATAGACTTCTGCCAAATGCAGAAAGAAAAAGCAGGACCTACGTTTTTCTGCACGCAAAAATCAATGGCTTCTATTCTGTGTGTATATTTTACATGTGCAAAAAACGAGCACAAATACGGCTTCTTTCCATAATTGTAAGGCCGGCTTCACACGGGCATACGCGTTTTTGCACATGCCTCAGCACAATATATTTGTACGGTGTACAAGGCTTTTTTGCGTGTGCATCAGCGTATTTTACAGTACTTTGTGCACACAGGGCCTGTTCACTTGTGCGCAGATGAACACGCCCCGATTTAATTGGATATTTAACCTATTAAGGTACAAATGTCTTCTTTTGATCACAGAATTGCGCATCCCATTGTGCATTGTCCGCACATCTCATTCTTAGGGCTCCTTCCCACGAGCGCATATACAGTGACGGTGTTTTTAAATTTTCACGCCTGCGCCAATCTTGGCCAGTGTTTTCTCGTCCATTACCATGACTGCAAGTGTCATTTTTAGCATAAAATTACGCCGCACCCCGGAAAACCCGCGCTCTGCCAAAATCCTCGGGGTGCCTATATACAGGCACCTGTAAGCATGGGATGCTGCATAAATGCCTCCCCCTTCCTTCTCTTTCCCTGCTCCCATAGGAGTCTATAGGAGCCGCCGGCGTATATTGGCCAAAGCATAGTTCCAGAACTATGTTGTGGCTGAGCGTATATACTTCTGAGCGTATATGTTCTATTTTTCGCGCTGCCGGCGTATTTATGCGCAGTATATTCACCCGTGTAAACGACTACATTGGAAACTAATGCCTCATATGGGTACCGTATATGCGCCCCGGCATCAAAACACGCTGTATATACGCGTGTGGCAAAAAAGCGTTATATGGGGATCCTTGGTGCCCAAAGACAGAGAAAGATAGAACAGGTCCGACGTTTTTTTGTGCACAATGACAACAAAATCAATGGGTTGTATTCTCTCTGTATTACACATAAACATGCACGCTGCTCTGCTGCCCCCATACTTTGCGCACGTGGCTCTGCCGTGCTGCGTACATTACGCACGCGGCTCTGCTACCTTTTACCCTGCATTGGAGTAGGGGGGTCACCACAAGCTAGAGCTCTCCTGTCAGGACATAATGTACATTGTATGGGGGACGTAATCAGTAAAACCCGTAGAAAGTAACTTACTTCACCGAGTTCTGGCCTCAAATACAGGAAGAGAAGTCCCAGCTGCTGCTACACATGTCGGGGGAGAACCCGCGCTCCCACTTC
Source organism: Eleutherodactylus coqui (assembly GCF_035609145.1). Taxonomy (NCBI): domain Eukaryota; kingdom Metazoa; phylum Chordata; class Amphibia; order Anura; family Eleutherodactylidae; genus Eleutherodactylus; species Eleutherodactylus coqui. The sequence continues at coordinate 39,926,092 of NC_089841.1, forward strand.
ATCAGGCCTAGTAATGTTACCCCAGACTCACCTTAGTATATATGGTATCCACACTTATAGCGAATTAGCGCCAAAAGTCATCTGATTACCCGCTCACCTGGGCTCTGTGGATCCGCACACTGACTGCTGCTCTGTAGCCGGAAGGTCCTGCGGCTTCACTGCTATGTCTGCTTATGTTTCACAAGTACAACTTCATTCACTGGGAGTTCTACTGTTCTATTTCTAGTGCTATAGCACCATCTAGTGGTGATTGTATAAGGACTCATTCACATAGGCGTGAGTGTATTCATGAACCCAAAAATGGTGTTTTCCTGCACATATATATTTTTAAGTGATAAATAAACCACAAGAAGGCCGTTCCATTCCATCATAGTAAGGTTCCTTTATAATCTCTGCGTATTTACACACGCCCATTAACTACAATGGGCCTGCGTGGTAATACATACCGAAATAGGACATGCTGTGTATTTTCTCAGCCGACCAAAAGTCACTTGAAAAATATGCAGCTGCAAATGAACCCACTACGAACAATGGGTCCTATTCACTGTGTAATACGTGGCATGTTTACACCCATGTGAATGAGCCCTTAAAGCGGGTCAATGTTGGATATTGAGTATATGTGTATCTGCGGTCTATTTCAACTATGACATCTGAAGGGTTAAAGTAATATAGAAACATTAGAGACATCATACTGCATTAAAAAAAAAACATAATAAAAGTAATTCCTTAATAGGGGGTCAATAAAATGTACCGTTTACATCCAACTGCAGATGTGTGTGTATGTGGCAGAGCTGTGTGTGTGTGTGCATGTACATGTGGCAGAGCTGCGTGTGTCATTCCTTGATATACCTCTTGGTTGTTCTCCTGCGGGAGAGCCTGGTATCGGTTCCTGAGCAGTAGGGGTGCTGGCTGACTCCTGATCCTCCTACTTTTTTTGGGTCACATGCTTCCAATCTTCTGCATGTACACTGAACATTTATTTTCCTTCAGCATTTTGAAGCCTCTGGCCTCTCTTCCACAAGTGTTTGTAAAAACATTGCATTTCTCAACACAGCATTTTACAGCGTTTTTGTGAGTGCAGCCAATCAGATACAGCCCTTTCAGCAGGCGGAGATTTTAAATCCCACCTGCTAAAAGAACTTCACTACACTGCCGGGGACCCAAGCGGCGACACGCACCTGACCCCGACAGTGGCAGAGAGGTGAGTATTAGAGATGAGCGTGCGTACTCGTCCGAGCTTGATGCTCATTCAAGTATTAGGGTGTTCGAGATGCTCGTTACTCGAGCCGAGCACCACGCGGTGTTCAAATCAATTCCATTTCCTTCCCTGAGAAATTTTCTGGCCAATAGAAACACAGGGAAGGCATTACAACTTTCTTCTGTGACGTTCCAGTCCTATCCCACCCCCCTGCAGTGAGTGGCTGGCGAGATCAAGTGACCCCCGAGTATTTAAATCAGCCCCGCCCGCGGCTCCCCACAGACACACGCTAAGAGAGATCAGGGAAAAAGCTGCTGCTGCTGCTATAGGGAGAGTTTTAGCATCTTCAAAAACCACAGCTCACCTAGTGCATTACTGTTGTGGCTGCTGTGAGCAGTTTTGCACTTTTTTTTAATGTATATTGGGCGTGCAGGCTATAGCGTTCTCAGGCTGCAGTCTGTACTTGAATATAGGGGCAGTATTGGTCAGGCAGGGACAGTGGTAGTGTAGAATCCTGTCTACAAGAACCCCAACGGTCCTTCTTAGGGCAACCTGTGACCGTGTGCATTTAACTCCGTGGTTGCTGGGAGTTGTAGTAACTCAGTATTGCACAGCAGAGCCTGCGTGCAGCCTTCATTTAAATATTTTTTGTCCGCAGTTAGTGTAACGTCAGCGCTGTCTGCCTCCAAGTGTACGCCAAGAAACCACAAATTTTTTACACCGCTCTGTCTTGCACGCCAGCTGCCTCAGAAGTGTACGGTGTGTCAGACACCCATAGATTGAAAGTGCAATACACACTGCATAGCCTCAGCCTGCATTGCATAGAAAAAAAAGGAAATTTAAAAAATAAATCCTTTTTACGGCTACCGGTGACCCAGTGCATTTCCCTGCGTGGCCTGTGGGACTTCACGTCCATCCAAACTGCATAGTGCACAGCAACGCCTGCGTGCAGCCTTCCTTATAATTTATCTCTGGCTTCATTTTGCATTATATTACCGCTGGCAGCCACCAACTGCGCGGCAATAATTCACAAACATTTTTACACCGCTCTGTCTCTGCTCGATTCTTAATCCACCATGCTGAGGGGTAGGAGTAGGGGTAGAGGACATGGACGCGGGCGAGGACACGGAGTTTCACGTGAGGGTGTGGGCATAGGCCGAGTTCCTGGTCCAAGTGAATTGCAGCCGGCTGCTGCGGGAGTAGGAGAGAGGACAGTTTCTGGGGTCCCCAGCTTCATATCACAATTTCTGGGTCCACGTCGTAGACCTTCATTAAAAACCGAGCAGTGTGGGCAGGTCCTGTCGTAGATGGCAGAAAGTGCATCCAGCAATCTATCGACCACCCAGTCTTCTACGCCGTCCACTGCTGCAACTCTGAATCCTCTGGCTGCTGCTCCTCCTTCCTCCCAGCCTCTTCACTCCATGAAAATGACACATTCTGAGGAGCAGGCAGACTCCCAGGAACTGTTCTTGGGCCCCTGCCCAGATTGGGCAACAATGGTTCCTCTACCACCGGAGGAGTTTGTCATGACCGATGCCCAACCTTTGGAAAGTTCCCGGGGTCCGGGACTTCCGGCAACTGTCTCAAGAGCTTTCAGTGGGTGAGGAGGACGATGATGATGAGACACAATTGTCTATCAGTGAGGTAGTAGTAAGGGCAGTAAGTCCGAGGGAGGAGCGCACAGAGGATTCAGAGGAAGAGCCGCTGGACGATGAGGTGACTGACCCCACCTGGTGTGATAAGCCAACTGAGGACAGGTCTTCAGAGGGGGAGGCAATTGCAGCCGCAGGACAGGTTGGAAGAGGCAGTGGGGTGGCCAGGGGTAGAGGTAGGGCAAGAGCGAATAATCCACCAGCTGTTTCCCAAATCACCCCCTCACGCCAAGCCACCGTGCAGAGGCCAAGGTGCTCTAAGCTGTGGCAGTTTTTCACTGAGATGGCGGACGACCGGCGAACAGTGGTGTGCAATGTTTGTCGCACCAAGATCAGCCGGGGAGCCACCACCACCAGCCTCACCACCACCAGCATGCGCAGGCATATGATGGCCAAGCACCCCACAAGGTGGGACGAAGGCCGTTCACCGCCTCCGGCTTGCACCACTGCCTCTCCCCCTGGGCCCCAACCTGCCACTGAGATCCAACCCACCTCTCACGACACAGGCACGACCGTCTCCTGGCCTGGACCCACACCCTCACCTCCGCTGTGCTCGGCCCCATCCAGCAATGTCTCTCAGCGCAGTGTCCAGCTGTCGCTAAGAGAATAGTTGGAGCGAAAGCGCAAATACGCCACCATGCACTCGCACGCTCAAGCTTTAAATGTCCACATAGCCAAATTGATCAGCCTGGAGATGCTCCCCTACAGGCTTGTGGAAACTGAGGCTTTCAAAAACATGATGGCGGCGGCAGCCCCACGCTACTCTGTCCCCAGTCGCCACTATTTTTCACAGTGTGCCGTCCCAGCCCTGCACGACCACGTTTCACGCAACATTGTATGCGCCCTCACCAACTCGGTTACTGGCAAGGTCCACTTAACGAACACGTGGACAAGCACAGGCGGGCAGGGCCACTATATCTCCCTGACAGCACATTGGGTGAATTTAGTGGAGGCTGGGACCGAGTCAGAGCCTGGGACCGCTCATGTACTACCCACCCCCAGAATTGCGGGCCCCAGATCGGTGCTGGTATCTGCCGCGGTGTATGCCACCTCCACTAAACCTTCCTCCTCCTCCTCCTCCTCCTCCTCCTCCTCCTCCTCCAATGCAACCTCTACCTGGCAATCAAGACTTGTCAGCAGCAGCACGTCGCCAGCAGAAGGTGTCGCGCGGCAGCACAGCGGTGGGCAAGCGTCAGTAGGCCATGCTGAAACTACTCAGCTTAGGAGAGAAGAGGCACACGGCCCAAGAACTGTTGCACGGTCTGACAGAGCAGACTGACCGCTGGCTTTCGCCACTGAGCCTCCAACCGGGCATGGTCGTGTGTGACAACGGCTGTAACCTGGTGGTGGCTCTGCAACTCGGCAGCCTCACGCATGTGCCATGCCTGGCCCACGTCTTTAATTTGGTGGTTCAGCGGTTTCTGAAAGGCTACCCACACTTGTCAGACCTCCTCAGCAAGGTGCGCCAGGTCAGCGCACATTTCCGCAAGTCCAACACGGATGCTGCCACCCTGCGCACCCTGCAGCATCGGTTTAATCTGCCAGTGCACCGACCGCTTTGCGACGTGCCCACACGGTGGAACTCTACGCTTCACATGTTGTCCCGGCTGTATGAGCAGCGTAGAGCTATGAGGAGTCCACCCTGATGGTGAGCGGCGATGCTGCAATCATTAGCGTCACCATTCCCTGCTGTGCCTCTTGAGAAGTTCCCTGCAAAGCATAAAGGCTGATGCTTTGCGGGTGGAAACGGAGGCGGGGGAAGACAGTATGTCGCTGGATAGTCAGAGCACCCTCATGTCTATATCTCAGTGCGTGGAGGAAGAGGAGGAGGGGGAGGAGCCTGAGGAGGAAGAGACAGCTGGGCCCACTGCAGAGGGTACCCATGCTGCTTGCCTCTCCTCCATTCAGCGTGTATGGCCTGAGGAGGAGGAGGATCCTCAAAGTGATCTTCCTAGTGAGGACAGCCATATGTTGCGTACAGGTACCCTGGCACACGTGGCTGACTTTATGTTAGCATACCTTTCTCGTGACCCTCACGTTAGATGCATTCTGGCCACTACGGATTACTGGGTGTTCACACTGCTCGACCCACGGTATAAGGAGAACCTTTCCACTCTCATACCCGAAGAGGAAAGGGGTTTGAGAGTGATGCAATACCACAGGGCCCTGGTGGACAAACTGATGGTAAACTTCCCATCCTACAGCCCTAGTGGCAGAAGGCGCAGTTCCGAGGGCCAAGTAGAAGGGGAGGCGTGGAGATCAGGCAGCATGTTTAGTGCAGGCAGGGGAACACTCTCCAAGGCCTTTGCCAGCTTTATGGCTCCCCAGCAAGACTGTGTCACACCTCCCCAGTCCAGGCTGAGTCAGCGGGAGCACTGTAAGAAGATGGTGAGGGAGTACGTAGCCGATTGTACCACCATCCTCCGTTATGCCTCTGCTCCGTGCAACTACTGGGTGTCTAAGCTGGACACGTGGCCCGAACTCGCGCTGTATGCCCTGGAGGTGCTGGCTTGCCCTGCGGCTAGCGTCTTGTCAGAGAGGGTGCTTAGTGCAGCTGGGGGAATGATCACGGACAAGCGTACCCGCCTGTCAACTGACAGCGCAGACAGGCTTACACTCATAAAGATGAACAAAGCCTGGATTTCCCCAGACTTCTCTTCTCCACCAGCGGACAGCAGCGCTACCTAAAGAGCTTTGTCAATCTGTGTATGATATTTGTCCTCCTCCTCTGGCTCCTCCTCCTGAAACCTCACGTAATCACCCCAAACGGGCACTTTTTCTGTGGGCCAAAAGGCTCATAACTTTTCAAAATAATATTTATCTGTTTCAATTCTCATTAAAGCATTGAAACTTCCACCTAAACCAATTTTTATGCATCCAGTTTAATGCCTCCAGGCCTAGTTACAAATTAAGCCACAGTAAGCTAAGCGATTAATGGGTTTCACCTGCCCTCCGGGTTGGGCATGGGCAATTTTTCTGGGGTACATTTGTACTGTCGGTACACCAATTTTTCGGGCCCTCGCCTACAATGTAATCCAAGTAATTTTTATGGGCTTCGCCTGCACTCATGGTACACCACTGTGTCTGGGGTTGGCCTACACTTGTGCTACAGAAATGTAACTCTGTTCTGCCTACCTATACTTCTGCCACTGTAACGCTAGAGGGGTCTGACTAGACTTCTGCAACAGAAATGTTACTTCGGTCTGCCGATACTTCTGCTCCTGAAATGTTACCTTGGTTGGTCTATACTGTTACTACTGTAATTCTACTAATACTGGGCTCTGCCCATAATGCTTCAACGGGAATGTTACTGGGGCATGTCTATACTGCTACTACTGAAATGTAACAAATACTATGCTCTCCCTACACTGCTGCCAGGGAAATGTTTATCTGCTGCTTTGCCCATACTGCTTTGACGTAAATGTTACTGGGGCCTGTCTATACTGCTACTACTGAAATGTTACAAATGCTGTGCTCTCCCTACACTGCTGCCAGGGAAATGTGAATCTGCTGCTTTGCCCATACTGCTTCTACGTTAATGTTACTGGGGTCTGTCTGCACTGCTGGAACTGAAATGTGAATGGGGCATGTCACAACTGATACTACTGAAATGTTACTGGGGTCTGTCAATACTGCTGTAAATGAAATATTACTGGGGTCTGTCTATACTGTTGCTACTGAAATGTTACTGGGGCCTGTACCTAATGATACTACTGAAATGTTACTGACATCTGTCTGCACTGCTGGAACTGAAATGTGACTGGGGCATGTCGCAACTGATACTACTGAAATGTTTCTGACATCTGTCTGCACTGCTGGAACTGAAATGTGACTGGGGCATGTCGCAACTGATACTACTAAAATGTTACTGGGGTCTGTCTACACTGCTGGAACTGAAATGTTACTGTGGTCTGTCTACACTGCTGGAACTGAAATGTTACTGTGGTCTGTCTACACTGCTGGAACTGAAATGTTACTGTGGTCTGTCTACACTGCTGGAACTGAAATGTTACTGGGGTCTGTCTAGACTTATACTACTGAACTGTTACTGGGCTCTGTCTACACTTATACTACTGAAATGTTACTGAGGTCTGTGTATACTGCTGCAAATGAAATTTTAGTGGGGTCTGTCCTCACTGCTGCCAATGAAATGTTACAGGGGTCTGTCCATACTCTTACCACTGAAATGTTACTAATTCTCGGCTCTGCCTATACTGCTGCTACTGCTATGTTACAGGGTTGTGGAAATGGAGGCTTCCCAAAGACATGATGGTGGCGAGGCCGCGCTACTAGGTCCCCAGGCGCGACAACTTTTCAGCGACGCGGTCACTGGGAAGGTGCATATAACCACGGACACGGGGACAGGAGACGTACTGCCTCAAAAGCATCCCCCTCCTCCTCCAACAATGAAAACATTCTTGTCAAATGCTTTCGCAGTGGTCCGTCTGGCGGCAGTCCAAGAATTTCACCTTAAGCGACACAATAAGAAATCCCCCCACCATAGCCCACTTAATCCTGGCCACATTCCGAAAACCAACTAAATAAAACCGTGCTAATAGGTCCACAGTCGCGACCACTATCCCACCAACGCGGTTACTGGTAAGGTGCATATAACCACGGACACGGGAACAGGACATGTACTGCCTCAAAAACATCCCCCTCCTCCTCCAACAATGAAAACATTCTTGGCAAATGCATTCGCAGTGGTCCGTCTAGCAGCAGCTCAAGAATTTCACCTTAAACGACACAATAACAAAGCCCCCCACCACGGCCCACTCAATCCTGGCCACATTCCGAAAGCCAACGAAATAAAACCACGCTAATAGGTCCACAGTCGCGACCACTATCCCACCAACGCGGTTACTGGTAAGGTGAATATAACCACGGACACGGGGACAGGACACGTACTGCCTCAAAAACATCCCCCTCCTCCTCCTCCAACAATGAAAACATTCTTGGCCGAAGCCCACCTGTATTTGATCAGACGTTAGCTCTGCTGTCCAGGGCACTGCAATGGGATATATTTATGTACCGCCGGTGGGTTCCAGGGAGCCACCCATGCTGTGGGTCCACAGGGACTTCACATAGGGGATTTGTACCTGCCTGTGTCTATGTATTAAAAACCCCGGTCAGTTTGGGGCATGCAGTGTCGGCCGAAGCCCATCTGTATTTAATCAGACGTTAGCTCTGCTGTCCAGGGCACTGCAATGGGATATATTTTTGTACCGCCGGTGGGTTACAGGGAGCCACCCCTGCTGTGGGTCCACAGGGACTTCACATAGAGGAGTTGTACCTGCCTGTGTCTACTTATAAAAACCCCCATCTGACGTTAGCTCTACTATCCGGTGCACTGCATTGGGACAAACTACAGGAGCAATACAGCGCTAATGAGACGTGCACAGCTACGCTAGCATTGGAGTCCGCTGTAGGCACGCGATTGCTGAGGCTTTGTGCAGAGGCCTATGTCCTGGATGCAGTGAAAGTCCGCTTCCTGCCTACGGATGCTGAAGCTGTGGGCTGAGGCCTATCTCGCGGGCGTGGTGCAAGTCTGCCATGTTTGGCCGCTCAGATTTATTTTTTGTTCATGTCTTCGTTTGCCTAGGACCCTCCTATGCTGTTGGTGCCCACTTAGTTCCCATCGTGGTGTTTGACCTGTCTGGCACAAAGACACGGACTGACTTGGGTAGGGGGCAGAGTGCAGATGGCTTTCTCCTTGCGGTGTCGATTGAGCTATGCGACACCTTGACAGAATGAATACTGTGTGGGCACATGGATTCCCCATTGCTATGCCCACGTTTGCAGCTCCTGACGGAAGTGGCACAGGATTGGATTTCTCATTGCTTCTGTACAGCATTGTGGGCTATCGCTCCAACCCTTTTAAACAGCGTTGCTGCCTGGCCCTGCCAACCCTCTGCAGTGTGCGCCTCCGGTTCCTCCTCATCGCAGATGTACTGAGAAATAGACATGAGGGTGGTGTGGCTATGCAGCCAGCGTGTGGCATGAGGGCAGCTGAAGGCTGCGCAGGGACACTTTTGTGTGCGCTGCGGACGCAGGGTCGTGCGCGGGGGGGGGGGGGGGGTTGGGCAGCATGTAACCCAGGAGAAGAGGCAGCAGTGTGTCCCACAGGCAGTGCTTGTGCTTAGTTGAAGGTAGTGTGGTGCTTAGCTAAGGTGTGCCTTGCTAATGAGGGTTTGTCCGAAGTAAAAATTGTTAGGGAAGGGCCCACTCTTGCCGCTATTGTGGCTTAATAGTGGGACCTGGGACCCTGAAATGCAGCCCAGCATGTTGCCCCTCGCCTGCCCTATCCGTTTCTGTGTCGTTTCCATCACTTTCTTGGGTTTTCCAGATTTTCACCAATGAAAACCTTAGCGGAGCATGGGTGATATACAAAAATGCTCGAGTCACCCTTTGACTTCAATAGGGTTCGTTACTCGAAACGAACCCTCGAGCATCGCGGAAGGTTCAACTCGAGCAATGAGCACCCGAGCATTTTGGTGCTCGCTCATCTCTAGTGAGTATGTGTTTTTTTTAAATCTTTTTCACAAACCAGGGATGATTTTTGGGGAAGGGCTTATATTTTAAACCCTTCCCCTAAAAGCACTGCAGGGGTTGCCGGCAGCAGTGGTGGCCCCATTGAAAGCGATGGTGCATGGACCTGCATTCACCAGTCTTTTTGCACGTACGTCGGCACACAGTTTTTTGCGCACCTATATACGCACATAAACACGCTCGTGTGAATGAAGCCTAAGACGCTAATTTTAGATAGTGGCCTCTTATGAATGCCTTGCAGGCGCACCATAAGGTGGAAATAGAATCCTCACCATTCTCATTAACTTCAAGTACTATAATAGTGATTGAGTACCTGAGGGACATATGTTGGATATTGTAAAATATAATTGTTAGGGCTCTTTCACACGGGCGTACTTTTCATCAGTATTTAATTACCCAAATCGAGGAGTGGAGAGAAAGTATAATGGAAAGATTTGCATGGCTTCCGTATTTTGGACCTGCTCCTGGTTTTGGCCCGTGTGAATAAGGCCTTAAGATGACAAACTTTAATGGGAAATTGGTTGAACTATTCCTGAGCCGACATCATTATAGGGGCATGATCCGACCACCATCTACTATACACCTGAGGATGTGAGAAGAAAGTATAAATGGCGGTCAGTTGGCCGTTGGAATTGCCAATAGGTTATCATCAAAAAGAGAAACGATAGATGGAGGTTGGTTGATGGATTTAGTATTCGATGAGTCTATAGAAGGCAACAGAGTTGTAATAAAATCACCTACTAGTATTAAAAAAGCCAACCTTATGTGTATTTGTAATTGAAAGGCTTTTTATAGATATATGCTGTCTATAATTAGGCACATACACTGAGAGTACAGTGTAAGTAGCATCAATCATCACTTTTTCATGGGAGAATGCCACCGTATCCTTGACAGCTCCAGTCACTGCACGTTTTATAGCCTCTTTCCATAACATTGATCTTTTAACACCCTTGATGCTCCAGGATGTACATTTACATCATGGAGGTTCAGAGTTTGTATGGAGGTGGATCGGGAGTCGATCCCATTCCATACAGTGCGGATGCCGGCTGTTTCTTACAGCTAAAACCCACCAGCAGCAGCTCCAATCAGCAGCAGCGCTGATAGCAGCTGTTAACCCTTTAAATGCCCTTGCCAATTCTGAGAGCAGCATATTGAATGTCCATGAAGACATTGCAGGGTGCGTTCAGTTGCCATAGCAGTTTGGGGCCTCTTTAAAGCCCCAAGGGCTGCCATTTCAGATTGCATATCAAGTCATGCCAGATCACAGTACCCAGTTTTCCATGTGGAGCCTGACAAGTGCCTTATATAGTGGAAGAATAATGTTCTTGTTCCTCGCCCCTATAACTCTTTCAATGCACCTTAAGACTTTATTTGCTTTTGCAGCAGCTGACTCTCATTCATTCCTCCAGTTAAGTCTACAGTCATATAGAACCTCCAGGTCTTTCTCCATCTCACTTTTCCCTAGCAGTACCTAGGAAATAGTACATTGGTGACACCCGTTTCTCCTGCATAACCTTACATGTATCAATATTGAACTTTATTTGCCATTTTTCTACCCAAGCCCCCCGCTTATCGAAGTCCGTTTGTAGCCACATATTATCCGCCTTTGTATTAATTATCTTCTATAGTTTCGTATTATCTGCAAACATTGATATTTTACTGTGCAGTTCCTCTAACAAGTCATTGATAAATATATTGAATGGGGCCTAGTACTGAGCCCTGTGGCACTCCACTAGCAACGGTGGCCCAATCAGAGTACAAACCATTTATTACCACCGCCCGCTTTCTATCTCTGAGACAGTTCTTTACCCAGATACACACGTTCTCGCCCAGACTGAGCTGTCTCATTTTACATATCAATCTATTATGCGGCACAGTGTCAAATGCTTTACAAAAATCCAGATATACAAGATCAATAGACTCTCCCAGGTCCAGCCTAGAACTTACTTCATTTTAGAAGATGATCAAATTGGTCTGACATGATCGACCCGTCATGAACCCATGCTAGTGAGGAGTTTAACTGTTGTTTTCCTTGAGGTACTCTAGGATGGCATCTCTCCAAAACCCATTGAATATTTTTCCAATTACTGAAGTGAGGCTTACTGGCCTGTAGTTACCAGTTTCTTTTTTAGACGCCTTTTTGTATATTGGAACCACACTTGCAATGCGCCAATCCAGTGGTACAGCCCCGGTCTCAACAGTCTCCCTAAGGCTGCATTCCCACGAACGTTTATTGGCTCGGTTTTCACGCCGAGCCGATATACGTCCTCCTCATGTGCAGGAGGGGAGGATGGAAGAGCCAGGAGCAGGAACTGAGCTCCCGCCCCCTCTCTGCCTCCTCTCCGCCCCTCTGCACTATTTGCAATGGGGAGAGGCGGGACGGGGGCGGGGCTAATTGTTTTTGGAACTTAGCCCCGCCCCGCCTCTTTTCCATACAAATAGTGCAGAGGGGGGGGAGAGGGGGCGGGAGCTCAGTTCCTGCTCCTGGCTCTTCCATCCCCCCCCCTGCACATGAGGAGGACGTATATCAGCTCGGCGTGAAAACCGAGCCGATATACGTTTGTGGGAATGCACCCTAAATATAAGAAATAGTGGTCTATCTATCACATTACTGAGTTCCCTTAGAACCCTTCGGTGTATTCCATCTGAGCCCGGTGATTTATCGATTTAAATCCTTCTTAACTATTTCCTCCTGTGTTAGGCATGCAATATTTAGTGTGTGTGTGTGGGGGGGGGGGGGGTCATCTTGTGTGACATTTTTTTTTATTCGTGAATACATTTGAAAAAAGCTATTTAATAGATTTACCTTCTCCCCATCGTCTTCTATGGTTTTTCCTGTATTAATTGTAAAGGGGCCAGTGCCTTCAGCGCAAATCCTTTTACTGCTTACATAATTGAAGAATAGTTTAGGGTTATTTTTGCTCTCTTTGGCAATCAGTCTTTCTACCTCCTCCTTGACAGTTTTTATCTTTTCCTCACATATTTAGTTTTTTCCTTGTATGTTTTTAGCGCTTCTTCACTAACTTCTTGTTTAAGTAATTTAAATGCTTTCTTGTAGAGCCACATTGGCTTCTTTCTACTCATAGTTCTTTTATTTTGAAAGGGTATGAAAAAGTATCAAATGAAGTAATTTGGATGTTTTTAAACTTCTCCCATTTCTCGCCTGTACTCGGGCTTCATACGCGTCATGGAATACCTGGAATTGTCATGGAATTTTCTAACTTGTCATGGATTTTTGTTTTTGTCATGGAATTTTTTCTGAGTAATAATAATTTCTGAGATTCTTGTGTGTTTTACTTATGTTTGTCCAAAACTATTTCTTTATTCCATTAGAATCCAGTATTGTGTTTAACCCTATAGATAAACATAACTAAAAAATACACAAGAATCTCAATACTCAGTCTTAACCCTTTGCAATCCAATCTTGGATTCAGGGTTTCCTAGGGGGCTTTCTCTTTCTGCCATCTGCTGGCTAGGGCTGGTACTGCAGTATGTGACATGCTTGAGAGACCCCCGACAACAGAGCAGCCAGTAATCCACAATAAAAATACCCTGCCGGACGTCATCCGACATCGGAGCTGTACAGCCTTCAATCAGAATGTCTTTAGACGTCAGACAGTGGATTGGAAAGGGTTAAAAATACAAAAAATATTTCAGATTTTAAAGTGCATTGAAGTTTTGTTTTCAACCGCCCTCTCATGGCTGGGGATTTTTTTTATTGAAAAAAAATTATTTAACTGGGAATAGCTTAACTTAGCAGGGTGTGTCTTATTATTTTTATATATAAAACAACTAGCTTACCTGTCAGACGTTGCTGCGAAGACAGACAGACATATATTCGTTTATATATATATATATATATCAACCAATCACAGTGCAGCTTTCATGTTACCTCAGCAGTATAATATATAACAACCAATTACAGTTCCGCTTTAATGTTAACTCAGTAGTATAATATATAACAGCCAATCACAGCGCAGCTTTCATGTTACCTCAGTAGTATAAGAAAAAGCAACCAATCACAGCGCAGCTTTTATTCTGCCCCAGCAATATAAGACATAGCAACCAATCACAGTGCCTCATTTATTTTACCTCAGCGGTATAATATATAGCAACCAATAACAGCGCAGCGTTCATGTTACCTCAGCAGTATAATATATAACAACCAATCGCAGTGCAGCTTTCATGTTACCTCAGCAGTATAATATATAACAACCAATTACAGTGCAGCTTTCATGTTACTTCAGTAGTATAAGAAAAAGCAACCAATCACAGCACAGCTTTTATTCTGCTCCAGCAATATAAGAAATAGCAACCAATCACAGCGCCTCATTTATTTTACCTCAGCGGTATAATATATAGCAACCAATAACAGCGCAGCGTTCATGTTACCTTAGCAGTATAATAAATAACAACCAATCACAGCGCAGCTTTAATTTTACCTCAGCAGTATAATATATAACAACTAGGGATGAGCGAACGTGTCCGTTACGGACACATCCGCACCCGGACACCGGCTTTGCCGAACACTGCAGTGTTCGCGCGTAAGTGTCCGGGTGCTGCCGGGGGGCGGGGAGATGCGCGGCGGCGCGGGCGGCAGTAGCGGGGAACAGGGGGGAGCCCTCTCTCTCTCCCTCTCCCCCCCACTCCCCGCCGCACCCCCCCCGCGCTGCCACGGCGGCCCCCGAACTTTTTCGCCCGAACACTGAAGTGTTCGCAAAGTTCGGTGTTCGGGCGAAAAAGGGGCGGAGCCGAACGTGTTCGCTCATCTCTAATAACAACCAATTAGAACGCAGCTTTCATGTTACCTCAACAGTATAAGAAATAGCAACCAATCACAGCACAGCTTTTATTCTGCTCCAACAATATAGGAAATAGCAACCAATCTCTGCCCCTCTGCACTATTTGCAATGAGAGGAGGCATGATGGGGCGGGGCTAAGTCCTGGGAATTAGCTCCACCCCCGCCCTGCCTCTTCTCATTGAAAATAGTGCAGGGGGTGGAGAGGAGGCAGAGAAGGGGCCAGAGCTCAGAGCACTGCTCCCGGCTTTTCCAGCCTCCTCCCCCTGCAGAGAGAGATGCCGTATATCGGCTGGGCGTGAAAACCCAGCCGATATACGGTCGTTTGAATCCACCCTAAGAGTAATTTTGAGCTGATCAAATTTTTCTTTACTAAAGTTTAGTTTTCTTTCTCTTGTTCCCTAATAGGGCTTTCTATTGAATGACAGCTGGAACTTTTTTATATTGTGACCACTATTTCCCAAGTGTTCCTCAGCCTGCACTCCTGCGATTCTGTCCAGGTTGTAGCTTAATACTAACGTTTTCTGAAAAAGCCAAAAAAATGCAATACCTGATGTGCTGCAGAGCAGGCACAGTCGCCGCAGGGCAGGCACAATCACCACAGGGCAGGCACAGTCGCCACAGGGTAGGCACACTCACCACAGGCACACTCGCCATGGGGCAGGCACAATCGCTGTAAACTCTAATAGAATGTAGTCAACTAGACTACGATATTGAGGAACAAATTGTTCACTGCTGACTAATGTGCAATCACCAACTCAACCCAGCCCAGATTGGGGAGGAGCGATGGCAAACAAATCTTGTTGTGGATGACCTTTGGGGGTCCATGGCGTAATCAATAGGAATGTTTGCATCCTTCCAAATTAATGTTATGAGGCTGTGCGCACAGCCTGAAGCAATCACACTGGCACAAGTTCACTATAAGAAAACGTCCTCATTTCTGCTTTATTTGTGGGCGCGTAGCCTCTTTTAAAGAGTTTAACATATCTGCCCTTTTGGGCATGCCAAAGATTACATAGATACAACGTATTGATTAATAATTGGATAATCGTCTTAAGATTCTTCCTTCATCCGGTCATCTGTTATTCTTGGCGTTGCCCGTCACGTGGTATCAGTCTGGGGATGGGGGGGCAAGATGAGATGAGTGAGTTGTCTTGGGTACCACGTGTGGATGGTCCGGTATGATGATTGGAGGTTATGACTTGAACTATTATTTGCATAAATTTAGCGTAAACTGCTTATGTTGACTAGCACATCTGCTAAGAAGCGGTAATGTTAAAGACTGCGATTTTGTGTGTCTGACTTGTCTTAGCTAAAGTCTGCTAGGAATCGGGAAGTAGAGTGTTCCACTTAATGTTAAAGTATATTAGAGTATAGGGAAGCGGAGAGTTTCATTGTACATATGAGGAAGTGGATATATGAGATATATAAAAATATATGTGTGTAAGCAAATACAAAATGGAAAAAATATTGTTACAGCTATTGTGACAACATGGGGGTGACATATCAAGCCAAACGGCCACTTTTCTTTTTTACTTGCACTTTATTCACACAATCTTTATCACCAACATAAATGACTGGGTCTCCAGAGCAATAATCAATAATTGCAACAACAAAAGTCTCTGTTCAAGTTTTAACCCTTTACAGTCCGTAGGGCAAGCAGATAAATCCTCAGCTGAGGAGACTATATAAGTCCATAGAGTCTCACAGACCTGTGAATGTCCAGAGCGCAGCTGGTCCTCAGTCTGTCGTGCCTTCACACCCTTAGTCCCAGGGCAGGCGGGCTTCAGAGGTCCTGCTACCTCTCGCAGAGCATTGTCTACAGCTCCTCTCCGCTCACAAAGGAAATCACCGCAGCCTGGATCTCCCAACCACACCTCTCCTAGGTGTGGAGGTGAGGGGCGTCTCCCTCTCCACCTCTGGCCTTCTTAGTCACACACTGGGCTTAGCAGCCCCAGCTCCACTGAGCTGACACACTGGGCCTGGCAGCCCTGCACTCTTCCTCTGCAGTGGGAACAACTCTTTTTTATAGCACTGACCACACCTGTGGGTGTTTTCCTTCTTACTTCAGGCATCAGACTGATTGTTGCCCCCTACAAGCCATCTTCTGTAGCGCACCCCTACACTATATAGAAGGTAAGAAATGTATAGTATGCATAAAACTGTCTATTACAGGTCCACTGTCCACTACATATGAAATGTATGTCCAGTCCACTGTCACAGAAATATAGATTTTGCTTATATCCACTACAACCTACCCTGCAATGTGAATGATACCAAAGAAGGATTATAGACTAAACTGGAGTAACCAATGCTAGTCATCTGATGCAAAAGCTAATAAAGTCTTGGGGTGCATTAAAAGAGGTATAGGGGCGAAGAACGAGGACATTATCCTTCCACTATATAAGGCACTTGTCAGGCCCCACATGGAATACTGCACACAGTCCTGGTCACTGGTGCTCAGGAAAAATGTTACAGTGCTGGAGGGGGTTCAAAGACGGGCAACTAAATTAATACATGGAATGAAGGGACTGAAATACCCAGAGAGGCTATCAAAATTGGGATTATTTACTCCCGAAAAAGGACGGCTAAGGGGCAATCAAATAACTATGTATAAATACATGAGGGGACGATACAAGGATCTCTCCCACGATCTGTTTATACCCAGGACTGCGACGGTAACAAGTGAGCATCCGCTACATCTAGAAGAAAACAGGTTTCATTGCCAATATAAAAGGGGATTCTTTTTTTTTTTTTTTTAAAGGAATTTTATTTAGCCAGGAGTTAACAAGCATATACATACAGATAATTGGCACCACAGGTGTCAGATTCAGCAGACAGTCCATTGCATGAAAACAGGGTAGAGGCAATCTTCGCCTGCGCACATAGGTGTATTTCTTCTTAGCATGCTATATCTGGCTAGTACTTTTTTATTTCTTTCATCCCTCCCCCCCCCCCTTTAAACTCTAACTTTATTGATTATTACTGAACAACAGTTTAACCTTTGGGTAAATCAATTGTAATCAATCAGAAGAAAAAGCAAAAACTTAACCTTAGACCCCCCAAACCCCTGGCGCGACTCTCTTGAAAAAAAAATTGTGGGAATAGCGGAGAAGAAAAAAATAGTTTTCTGAGCATTGAGTTTTAACATAGATTGAGCAAGTGTCTCTCTTTTTGTCCTTCTCTCTCTCTCACTCCCCCCCTACCACCTGGCTTGGCTCCCCCGACGCCGACGCCGGGCAACTCACCCAGCCACCCCAGATCTTGTCGAATTTTTCAGGGCACCCCCTGGCCATATACGTCAGCTTGTACATTGGGATTTCGGCGTTAACAACCCAGATCCATGCGCTCCTAGTCGGCCTCCCGGGGTGTTTCCAATTAAGTAGAATCCCTTTTTTTGCATAAAAGAGAAGCAGCTTGTACAGTGTACGTGTTGCCGCGGACACCGGCAGGTCTCCCACGAGCCCAAAAAGGCACGTTCCAGGATGCATGATCCTTGGTGCCCCTAGATGAGTTTCCATAAAGACAAGCACTTCTCTCCAGTATTCCTGTAGGACCGCGCACTCCCAAAACATATGCATGACCGTCCCATCCGCCACCATACATCGCGGGCACGTTGCAGTAGGGAGCAGGCCCATTGTGCACAACCTGGAGGGGGTATAATATATGCGGTGTAGAAACTTAACTTGGATGAGTTTGTCTCTAGCGCTAACCAGGGGGGGACCAGATCCATCCAATATATCCTCATCCTCCCCTGAAGTCAGATCAGGAATGTCCACCTCCCATCTCTGCACGGCCCTCTCGCCCAGTGGGGCCAGGTGTCGCGAAGTATGGGCATAAAAACTCGACAGCGGCCTGACAAGCCTGCACATCTGCGCCAGGCTCTCCAGTCACGTCATGGATAGTGGGACAGACGAACCTCCAAACTGAGCCCTGGCCGCATCTCGCAATTGGTAATACCTAAAGTAAGAATTTTCGGGCAGACCGTGGGCAACCCGTAGCTGCATAAAGGTGCAGAGCTTGCCCTCGCTGACTGTCAGAGAGGACATTGACGCCCCGGCGTCTCCAGAAGGCGGACTCCGGTAAGCGCTGGAAGTGTGGCAATTTGGGGTTATTCCAGAGGGGAGTGTGTGGGGATCGCGCTGTCTCCTCTGCAGCGGACAGTCTCGTGACCCGCTGCCAGACCTCCAGCGTCACCAGCATGGGAGTGGGCAGAGGGCCGACCGAGGATGAGGGGCCACTCAATAGCAGCCCCCGAAGGTTCTGCGTAGGGTCCACCATTCTACGTTCCAGGCCCACTGCTGGGTTGTAGTTTGACGAGCATATCCACCATCCCGCGTATACCAGTTGGCTAGCCAGGTAGTAGTAATAAAAGTGCGGTAGGGCCAGTCCCCCACCGTTCGACGGGAGACACAGGGTCTCCAATTTAATCCTTGGTGTAGTGTCCCTCCACAGTATGCGCAGCACAATCCCACGGAGCTTGGTAAAGAATTTTTTTGGGACTAGCATAGGGGAATTATGCAATATGTACAGGAATTTTGGTAGCAGTTTCATTTTTAGCAGGTTTATTCTGCCCACCAGGGTAAGCGGGAGAGAAGCCCAGCGTGTCGCCACATCTTCGGCCCAGGCCAGGAGGGGGACCAGGTTGGAGTTGTAAAAGGCGGATAGTTCCGCTGAGACCTTTACTCCCAGGTAGGTGGTCTGGGTTGTCCAGCTCAGCGGGGCGGGCAGAGGGAGCACGGCGGCCCCAGGGTTCACCGCCAGTAAATGGGTTTTGTCCCAGTTGACCTTAATGCCAGAGTGTGCGCCGAATGTGCTAAATATAGCCAGAGCTGCGTCTAGAGACGCCTCCGGGTCTTGAAGGAAGAGGAGGGTGTCATCTGCATAGAGCTCTATGCGCTCCTCGTAGTTGTTCAATTTAAATCCCTTCACTGTTGGTGACGTTCGGATTTGGATTGTCAGGGGCTCTATGGCGAGGGCAAACAAGGCGGGGGACAGAGGGCAGCCCTGTCTCGTGCCTCTGCTCAAGGAAAACTGGGCAGAAACATGTATATTGGTTTTAATGTTGGCCACCGGGGAGTCGTATAGGATCTCGATCCATTTAATAAAGGTTGGCCCGAATCCGAACCGCCGCATCACCGCCCATAGGTACTTCCACTCTACTGAGTCGAAGGCCTTTGCCTGATCTATAAATACCAGAGTACGCTTCCCGCAGTTAGTGTGCTTGTATGATAAGTGATCAAAAAGTCTTCTTAGGTTCATGTCCGTGCTCTTGCCAGGCATAAAGCCGGACTGGTCCGCGTGTATGATCTCTTTCAGTACTGAGTTTATACGCGTCGCCAGAATTTTTGCAATTATTTTTTGTCAGAATCTGCAACTCTCGGGGCCGCCGTGCCCACACCACCGGTCCTGCCACCCGGGTTACAGGAGTGCGGCATAGGGGAGCCCCGGTTCTTGTGATCTCCCCGGGCCGCTGTAAGACTGGTCGCCGCCGGGTTGCTAGGGAGGCAGCTGGTGCTTCTAGTCACTTGACTACCAGGCTGGCTTCCCTAGTAACTGTCTGTGCAGCAAGACTGGGGGCGTGTCCCCAGCACCTCCCTGATTAGCCCTGCTGCTGTCAGGCTCCCCGCCCCAATCAGCTTCTGGGGCGGGAGCGCTGACAGCATTTAAATATGTGTGTTTTCCTTTCAGCCCTTGCCAGTGTTAGTTTGGTTCTCCTGCTACACCTGCGTTATTTCTGACTGCTCTTTTGTGACCCCGGCCTTCCTGACCTCTGCTTTTGGACCTTGACTACGTTTTTGCCTTCCCCTCAGTACTGCGTACCCTCCTGTTGCCGACCCGGATTGTCTGACTATTCTACCGTTTGTTTGTCTTCAGTGTCTGTTTGTCTTCCCGTGTCCCGCTTCCCTAGTGAGGGTAGGGACCGCCGCCCAGTTGTCGCCCTGGGGGTTAGCCCAGGGGGGCAAGTAGGCAGGGACAGGGGTTGTGGGATATCTCAGGGACCCCCATATCCCGGACACTGTCCTGACATTTTTACGTCGTTGTTAAGAAGAGAAATGGGGCGGTAAGAGCCGCAGTCCGTGAGGTCCTTCCCGGTTTTGGGGAACATTATTATAAGGGCTTTACGCATTGTGTCCAGTAGTGTCCCCTCTCGCAGAATAGAGTTATATAATGTGAGGAGTCGTGGGGACAGGGTTTCCACATTTTTTTGTACCATTCCCCGGGGAGCCCATCCACACCTGGTGATTTCCTATTGGGAAGTGCCTTAATGGCCTCCGTTATTTCTTCTATACTTAGGTCACTATCCAGGTGGGCCGCGCTGTCTCCACTCAGTGTGGGGAAGGGAATGTCCTCTAGGTACGCCAGGAGCTGCGTTTCAGTGCAGCTCAGTCTGGAGGTATATAAATCACCATAGAATTGGGCAAACGTTTGGTTAATTAGTTTGGGATCGTTTACTAGGGTACCCGTGCCATCACACACCGCCGTAATCGGTGGCAGTGTCTGATCCTCTCTAGCCAGGTAGGCCAGTAAGAGGCCATTCTTGTCTCCCTGATCAAAGATCCGGTGACGGGAATACAGGAGTTTCTTCTTGGTGTATTCAATAAGCAATAATCTACACTACCGTTCAAAAGTTTGGGGTCACCCAAACAATTTTGTGTTTTCCATGAAAAGTCACACTTATTCACCACCATGCGTTGTGAAATGAATAGAAAATAGAGTCAAGACATTGACAAGGTTAGAAATAATGATTTGTATTTGAAATAACATTGTTTTTACATCAAACTTTGCTTTCGTCAAAGAATCCTCCTTTTGCAGCAATTACAGCATTGCACACCTTTGACATTCTAGCTGTTAATTTGTTGAGGTAAGCTTGAGAAATTGCACCCCACACTTCTAGAAGCATCTCCCACAAGTTGGATTGGTTGGATGGGCACTTCTGGCGTACCATACGGTCAAGCTGCTCCCACAACAGCTCAATGGGGTTCAGATCTGGTGACTGCGCTGGCCACTCCATTACCGATAGAATACCAGCTGCCTGCTTCTGCTGTAAATAGTTCTTGCACAATTTGGAGGTGTGTTTAGGGTCATTGTCCTGTTGTAGGATGAAATTGGTTCCAATCAAGCGCTGTCCACTGGGTATGGCATGGCGTTGCAAAATGGAGTGATAGCCTTCCTTATTCAGAATCCCTTTTACCCTGTACAAATCTCCCACCTTACCAGCACCAAAGCAACCCCAGACCATCACATTACCTCCACCATGCTTAACAGATGGCGTCAGGCATTCTTCCAGCATCTTTTCATTTGTTCTGCGTCTCACAAACGTTCTTCTTTGTGATCCAAACACCTCAAACTTGGATTCATCCGTCCACAACACTTTTTTCCAGTCTTCCTCTGTCCAATGTCTGTGTTCTTTTGCCCATCTTAATCTTTTTCTTTTATTGGCCAGTCTCAGATATGGCTTTTTCTTTGCCACTCTGCCCTGAAGCCCAAAATCCCGCAGCCGCCTCTTCACTGTAGATGTTGACACTGGTGTTTTGCGGGTACTATTTAATGAAGATGCCAGTTGGGTACCTGTGAGGCGTCTGTTTCTCAAACTAGAGACTCTAATGTGCTTATCTTCTTGCTTAGTTGTGCAACGCGGCCTCCCACTTCTTTTTCTACTCTGGTTAGAGCCTGTTTGTGCTGTCCTCTGAAGGGAGTAGTACACACCGTTGTAGGAAATCTTCAATTTCTTAGCAATTTCTCGCATGGAATAGCCTTCATTTCTAAGAACAAGAATAGACTGTCGAGTTTCAGATGAAAGTTCTCTTTTTCTGGCCATTTTGAGCGTTTAATTGACCCCACAAATGTGATGCTCCAGAAACTCAATCTGCTCACAGGAAGGTCAGTTTTGTAGCTTCTGTAACGAGCTAGACTGTTTTCAGATGTGTGAACATGATTGCACAAGGGTTTTCTAATCATCAATTAGCCTTCTGAGCCAATGAGCAAACACATTGTACCATTAGAACACTGGAGTGATAGTTGCTGGAAATGGGCCTCTATTCACCTTTGTAGATTTTGCACAAAAAAACGGGCATTTGCAGCTAGAATAGTCATTTACCACATTAGCAATGTATAGAGTGCATTTGTTTAAAGTTAGGACTAGTTTAAAGTTATCTTCATTGAAAAGTACAGTGCTTTTCCTTCAAAAATAAGGACATTTCAATGTGACCCCAAACTTTTGAACGGTAGTGTATATATTATATATATTTTATCTATATCTATATATATAAAGACGAAAGCCGTCACTGACTCATTGACTGGCTCACTCACTCACTCACTCACTCGCCAAAAGTTCTCCAACTTCCCGATGTCGTAGAAACATGAAATTTGGCACAAGCATAGATTATCTCTAAAATAGGAAAAGTAATTGGGTCCCAACTCAATTATTCAATTCTAGCGCAAAAGAATTGTCGTCGAAATTTAACGTACATAATCTAAATCTCTCACTTCCCAATGTCATAGAAACTTAAAACTTGGCACGACCATTGAATATGTCATAAATAGGAAAAGTTATTGGGTCCCAACTTGATTATTCAATTCTATGCGCAAAAGAATTAGCGTCCAAATTTTACGTACGGAATGTATTTTTCTCACTTTCTAGTGTCATAGAAACGTGAAATTTGGCACGAGCATTGATTATGTCATAAATAGGAAAACGTAATGGTCCCAACTCCTTTATTCAATTCTATGCGCAAAAGAATTAGTGTCCAAATTTTACGTACGGAATGTAATTTTCTCACATAGAAACCTAAAATTTGGCACGGGCATTGAATATCTCATAAATAGGAAAAGTTAATGGGTCCCAACTCGATTATTCAATTCTATGCGCAAAAGAATTAGCGTCCAAATTTTACGTACGGAATCTAATTCTTTCACGTCCCAGTGTCATAGAAACTCGAAATTTGGCAGGAGCATTGATTATGTCATAAATAGGAAAAGCTAATGGGTCCCAACTCGATTATTCAATTATGTGCGCAAAAAAAATTAGCGTCAAAATTTTACGTACGGAATGTATTTTTCTCTTTCCGGTGTCATAGAAATGTGAAATTTGGCACGAGCATTGATTATGTCATAAATAGGAAAAGCTAATGGGTCCCAACTCGATTATTCAATTCTATGCGCAAAAGAATTAGCGTCCAAATTTTACGTATGGAATGTAATTTTCTCACATAGAAACTTAAAATTTGGCACGGGCATTGAATATGTCATAAATAGGAAAAGTTAATGGGTCCCAACTCCATTATTCAATTCTATGCGCAAAAGAATTAGCGTCCAAATTTTACGTGCGGAATGTAATTTTTTCACTTTCCGGTGTCATAGAAACGTGAAATTTGGCACGAGCATTGATTATGTCATAAATAGGAAAAGCTAATAGGTCCCACCTCGACGGTAACACAGAGAACTATGCAAAATGGTGAACATATGTTTTTCCGGTATCTCTAAAGTAACCATGACTTCATAAGATTTCCGTGTGACCACCAGATAAACACCAGTACCAAATTAACTCGGGCGAAGCCGGGTATATCAGCTAGTATATATATAAAGACGAAAGCCCTCACTGACTCACTGACTGACTGACTCACTCACTGACTGACTGACTCGCCAAAAGTTCTCCAACTTCCAGATGTCATAGAAACATGAAATTTGGCACAAGCATAGATTATCTCCAAAATAGGAAAAGTAATTGGGTCCCAACTCGATTATTCAATTCTAGCGCAAAAGGGTGCATTTCATTGATGACATCCTCATTTTGTGGACAGGGGAAGCAGAGGACCTTCGTAAGTTCGTGGACCATCTAAATAGAAATGATCTGGGATTATTCTTGACATCAGACATTGATGCCCACAAGACTACATTCTTGGATCTTCTGATAACAAAAACAGACAGTGGATCCATGGAAACATCAATATATCGCAAGGAAACGGCTACAAATACTCTCCTCCACTGGGATAGCCACCATCCTCTATCTCTCAAATGTGGTATCCCTAAGGGACAGTTCATTCCGGCCCGCCGAAATTGCTCGGTTGAGGGGGATTTTTCACTAAAATCACAGGAAATGAGTCGCAGATTTATCAACAGAGGCTACCCAACAGCAGTGGTGGAGAGAGCAAATACCTACGCGAAAAATTGTAACAGAGATCAATTTCTACAAACCCGTAAGAGAGACGACAAGAACAATAAGATGCGTATAATCGGTACGTTTGATGATCAATCAAAAGAAGTGAGACGTATCATCAGTAAATACTGGCATATTCTTTTGAAGGACATGGACCTGGTTTCACATCTCCCGGACAAACCCCAAATCACGTATAAACGTGGATGCAATTTGAGAGACCGATTGGTCCACAGCCTACTTCCACCTAAGCTGTCAACCAAGACATGGCTGGGATCGGATTTACCGAAGGGTACTTTCAGATGTGCGGGCTGTAAGGCATGTGGCTTTATTGCTCGAGGCAATACCTTTACATGTTCCACTACAGGAGAGGTATTCCATATAAGGGATTTTATAAACTGCCGCTCCAGCGGTGTTGTCTACAAAGCCACATGCCCGTGCCCTTTAGACTATGTTGGGAAAACCATTCGCCAACTTAGGAGACGTATCCTGGAACATGTTGGCAATGTGAATCGTGGAGAACATACCAACCTAGCGACACATATACGTGACATGCACGATAATGATCCTACATGCATTAAATTTCAGGGGATTGAGATAATCAGGGAGAATGGGAGGAGAGGAAATCGAGACAGGTTTTTAACCCAGAAGGAGACACGGTGGATCCATCGCCTGCAATGTTGTAGCCCCAAGGGACTAAATGATTGTCTCTCTTTTGCATCGTTTATATAGGACAGGATTAATATCAGAGGTGATGATTGATGTAATACCTATGCCATGTACAGTATATACCACATGTATTATATGTGGTTATTATATCATATTACTGCCGGCGCGGACACATTGTGTATATACTGTATAAACTTGGCAAAATATGCTACCAGTTGTACACAGGGTACTTATGATTGATATGCCAGAGCATTATGATAGAATGCACACTGCTGATGGTGCGGACACACTACGTATTTACAATATTAAGTGTCCAGTGTTCTTTATATATAATACTCCATCAGTCATACATATGGCACGTTTGCATATGATGTTAGGATATACAGACATTATATGCTATAATATTGATGAAATATACATCTTTTACTCAGTATCTCTAATACAACACAGTACGTTGCATAACAATACAACTCACCCGCTAACACTGTCATTCTAACGATATACCATGTCTCTATATATATATACTCTCCCTAATAATCGGTGTTCGGTCCACCTTATATAAATATGCAGATGCATTTGGTCCTTATTGTATCCATGCATCTTTTCTAGCCACTACACTCAAGGATGAACATGCTGAGCCTTTAATTCCATCTGGGCACCGTTTTATATAAATGTACCAATAGAGGCTTTCTGGTCCTCAGTAGCACTTGTCTCTGCCGCGCACAGCGGTTCCGAGGTGCCGAGCGCCGACTCTGCTAAACCACACACTGGTTGGCAGTGGTTGGCGTCCCGGACCCGTTGGGGCTACTGCGCATGCGCGGGAATCCCGTTCTATCGCGAGATCTCGCTGAGGCATAGGATAGTGTTAGGTGATGCTCATTGGAGCACTGGGGACGAGCCCCCTTATTGGGAGGCGTGGCTTGGACGTTATAAGCCTCCTCTCCGGGCAACATACCATTGCTTCTCATTTTGACACAGCCATTCAGGCTGTTTGGTTCTAAAATCCACACTCACCATCCTGATGATGCGGTCACTGCACTAATGACCGCTGAAACGCGTAGATGGTGTTAGCCAGCTCAAGATAGCCTCAGTGATGTGTTAGACATGCCACAGATGTCCTCATCAATGTGTATCTGGCTATCTATGCGCTAATGGTGATAGTGAATGCAGCAGTTACTGACATAGAGGGTTCATGTTACATCATATTGAACTCTCTTCAGTTCAGCTGCTTGTAGCTGCTGGTGACTATAAAATCTCACAAACAGCGGCATTCATCTGCAATGAAGCCGTTATCAGCTGTCTTATTAGCTGCATATAGCAGTGTTAAGTCCATGTGATAGGGTCATATGTGTTACTGACCCTGGTCTAAGATTCTCCGCTGTATCTACCCTTAATGGTCATGTGGAAAAATCAATGGAGCTTTTGGTGCTGTAGTATATCTGTGCACCACTTAACGCCTAATCCCAGACCACTCAGCGTTGTAGTCCATAGGCCAGCTCCAATACAAAACAGATAAACACGTTAATCAACATCAGTCATGCTAGTCACTATATAGTTAGAATTAGTGACCGTGTTTACTGTAGCTGGTTACCATATCAGGATATAGTTCACTATACTAGTGGATATACCATATAATATATACCATATCGATGCTACATTCCTCTGGCACTGATATACAGTATAGTATATGCTTTAACACCCTGCCAGACAGGGATCACATTTATTATTCTGGCCTATACTTATTTGTCGGCTCCAACGTATATAAAAAATAAAAAACATAACGTATATTGGGCTCAGACAGCCTTTGCGGCGACTGATATACGTGGAGCTGTATACAACCATAATATATATTTTTGCCCACGTACCAACTATATATACCAGGTCACTGTGGTTGTGGAAGTAGAATTCGGTGCATTTAAACTTGGACATTGATATATGGCATATATATGTATGGACTTACCACTGATAGACTCCTACTGGACAAATAGGTATTCTAACTGGAATAAGAGTCCACACCTTTGATACAATTTTTATTTTATTTTTACTCAATAAAAGTTATATTTTAGTGATTCCCTCGGTGATAGGCCTTTTACATTAAAATGAGTTTAAAACAAAATGGCTACTTCTGTGTGTGAGTTCTTTGATGTTCGATTTTATGCTAAAACATTTCCCACATTCTGAACATGATAATGGCTTCTATCCTGTGTGACTTCTCTGATGTATGGCAAGTTTTTGTTTATGTCTAAAACATTTCCCACATTATGAACATGAAAATGGCTTCTCTCCTGTGTGAAGTCTCTGATGAAATATAAGACTTGATTTCGAATTCAAGCATTTCCCACATTCTAAACATGAAAATGGATGATCTCCTGTGTGAGTTCTCTGATGTAATACAAGATATGATTTCTCAGAAAAGCATTTCCCACATTCTGAACATGAAAATGGCTTCTCTCCTGTGTGAGTACTCCAATGTTTGACAAGATTTGATTTTGAATAAAAGCAATTCCCACATTCTGAACATGAAAATGGCTTCTCTCCTGTATGAATTCTCTGGTGTAATACAAGATATGATTTCCAAGGAAAGCATTTCCCACATTCTGAACATGGAAATGGTTTCTCCCCTGTGTGAATTCTCTGATGTATGACAAGGCGTGATTTCACAGAAAAGCATTTCCCACATTCTGAACATGAAAATGGCTTCACTTCTTGTGACTTCTCTCATGTTGGATAAGTTTTGATCTATATCTATAGCATTTCCCACATTCTGAACATGGAAACGTCTTCCTTTCTGTGTGAACTTTCTGATGTTGAACAAGAAATGATTCCGCTGCAAAAACTTTCCCACATTCTAAACATGGAAATTGTCAGGACAGTGTCCGGGATATGGGGTTCCCTGAGATATCCCGCAACCCCTGTCCCTGCCTACTTGCCCCCCTGGGCTAACCCCCAGGGCGACAACTGGGCGACGGTCCCTACCCTCACTAGGGAAGCGGGACACGGGAGACAAACAGACACTGAGACAAGCAACGGTAGAATGGTCAGACAATCCGGGTAGGCAACAAGAGGGTACGCAGTACGGAGGGGTCAGGCAAAAACGTAGTCAAGTCCAAAAGCAGGTGTCAGAAAAGCCGAGGTCACAAGAGCAGTCAGGATAAACGCGGGTGCAGCTGGAGAACCAAACTAACACTGGCAAGGCCTGAGAGGAAAACACACCTATTTAAATGCTGTCAGCGCTCCCGCCCCAGAAGCTGATTGGGGCGGGGAGCCTGACAGCAGCAGGGCTAATCAGGGCGGTGCTGGGGGCACGCCCCCAGTCTCACTGCACAGACAGTTACTAGGGAAGCCAGCCTGGTAGTCAAGCGACTAGAAGCACCAGCTGCCTCCCTAGCAACCCGGCGGCGACCAGTATTACAGCGGCCCGGGGAGATCACAAGAACCGGGGTACCTCTGCGCCGCGCTCCTGTACCCCGGGTGGCCGGACCGGTGGTGCGGGCACGGAGGCCCCGAGAGTTGCCGGTTCTGACAGTACCCCCCCTTCTACGGGGGTACACCGGACCCCCATGGCCAGGTGCGGGCTTAAGCGGGAAAGCCCTGTGGAATGCCTGGACTAGGCGTGGCGCATGAACGTCCCTGGCAGGGACCCACGTCCTATCCTCAGGGCCAAATCCTCTCCAGTGGACCAGGTACTGCAGCCCACCTCTAACCCGTCGGGCATCCACAAGCCTTTCTACTTCATACTCCAGTTCCCCCTGTACCAGAGAGGGAGGAGGCGGGTTCTGGGTGGGGAGAACTGGAGTCACATACTTCTTAAGCAAGTTCTTGTGAAAAACCTTGTGGACCTTCCAGGGGTCAGGAAGTGCCAACTTATATGACACCGGGTTGATAACCTGAGAAACCGTAAATGGGCCAATGAACCGAGGAGCAAGTTTCAGGGAGGGAACCTTAAGTCTCAGGTTCTTAGATGATAATAAAACCTGCTCCCCGACCACAAAAGGTGCAGAGATAGTACGTCTTTTATTTGCGTATTTACGCAGTTTCTCTTGGGAACCCTGAAGGTTCTTACGAACCTGGGCCCAAACTGTGCACAGTTCTTCGGCGGATATGTCGGCGGCCGGATTGTTCGAGACCAAAGGAGTAGAAAGCGAGAACCGGGGATGGAACCCATAGTTACAAAAAAAAGGTGACAGTTGGGTCGACGAGTTACCATGGTTGTTAATAGCAAATTCGGCGAGAGGTAAGTAGTTGGCCCACTGATGCTGGTTATCAGAGACAAACAGTCGCAGATACTGGATAAGTTCTTGGTTCATCCGTTCCGTTTGTCCGTTACTCTCGGGATGGAAAGCGGAGGAAAAGGACAAATTAACGTTTAGATTTTTACAGAAGGCTCGCCAGAAGCGAGCGACGAACTGAACCCCTCTATCAGACACAATATCCTCGGGGATCCCATGTAACCGAACAATCTCCTTGATGAACATCTCAGACAAAAGTTTGGCGTTAGGCAACTTGCCAAGTGGAACAAAATGAGACATTTTGGAGAAACGGTCAACTATTACCCAAATGACCGTATTCCCCAGCGAGGATGGCAGATCAGTAATAAAATCCATGGACAAATGGGACCATGGCCTGGACGGAATGGGCAAGGGCAGAAGAGGCCCCTCAGGACGTCTCCTGAGGTTCTTCCCCCTTGCGCAAACCGGGCACGCGGACACAAATACCCGTACATCCTTGGCCATGTGCGGCCACCAATAGAGTCTGGCCGCTAACTCCAGAGTACCCCTGATACCGGGGTGTCCAGCTAGGACTGAAGCATGTGTCTCCTCTAACACTTTCAATCTCAGTGACAACGGGACAAATAATTTGCCTTCCGGAAGGGCTTCAGGAGCAGATTGTTGAGCGGCGTGAATGAGAGGTGAAAGGTCGGAGGAGACAGCAGCGAGGACCACCCCAGGGGAGAGAATGCTCTCAGGCTCCGGCTCGGAAGGTTCCGGAGAACCAAAACTCCTAGACAGGGCATCAGCCTTGACATTCTTAGAACCGGGTCTATAGGTAACAACAAAATTGAACCGAGAGAAAAACAAGGCCCAGCGGGCTTGCCGAGCATTTAACCTCTTAGCGGAATCTAGATAAGTGAGGTTTTTATGGTCAGTGAGTACAGTAATCTGGTGATGGGCTCCTTCCAAAAAATGCCTCCACTCTTCGAAAGCCCACTTAATCGCCAGCAATTCCCGGTTGCCTATATCATAGTTCCGTTCGGTGGACGAAAACTTCCTAGAAAAATAGGCACACGGTCTAAGGTTGGTGAGAGTGGAGGGACCTTGGGACAGTACCGCTCCCACACCAAACTCAGAGGCATCTACCTCCACCACAAAAGGACTGGACAGATCCGGTTGTACTAGGACAGGTGCAGACGAGAACGCCGCCTTTAGGGTATTGAAGGCCCTCAGAGCCTCAGAAGACCAGGTCCTCACATCTGCCCCCTTTCTGGTGAGGTCCGTTAGAGGTTTAGCCACCACGGAGAAGTCTTTAATGAATTTGCGATAGTAGTTGGCGAAGCCGAGGAAGCGTTGAAGGGCTTTCAACGACCCTGGCTGGGCCCACTCCGTGATGGCCTTCACCTTTTCAGGATCCATCTGGAAGTCGCATGGCGTGATGATATACCCCAAAAATGATATCTTTTGTACCCCGAAAACACATTTCTCGAGTTTAGCAAACAGCTTGTTATGTCTGAGTCGAGCTAGCACAGTCTGAACGTGAGTATGGTGACTCGGCAAGTCGGAGGAAAAAATCAAAATGTCGTCTAGATATACAACCACGAACACCCCCATGATATCCTGAAACACTGAGTTCATGTACCCCTGAAAAATGGCGGGGGCGTTACACAATCCAAAAGGCATAACTAGGTATTCAAAATGCCCGAGGGGCGTATTGAAGGCGGTTTTCCACTCATCCCCCTCTCGAATGCGGATGAGGTTGTATGCTCCCCTGAGATCAAGTTTAGAAAACCATCGGGCACCAGCGACCTGGTTGAGGAGGTCAGGAATGAGTGGAAGAGCATACTGGTTTCGGACTGTGATTTTATTTAGCTCTCTATAGTCAATACAGGGCCGGAGACCCCCATCCTTCTTCTCAACGAAGAAAAACCCGGCACCCACCGGGGATTCTGAGGGCCGGATGTGCCCCTTGGCCAGGCTGTCCTGGATGTAGTCCCTCATGGATTCTCTCTCTGGAACCGTAACGTTATAAATGCGGCCCTTGGGAAGTTTGGCCCCAGGAATCAAGTCTATTTTACAGTCCCATTCCCTATGAGGGGGCAGAGCTTCAGATAATTGTTTGGAGAACACGTCAGAAAACTCGGAGAGGTATTCTGGTAGGGGGCTCCCCTCGCAGGTGGAGATTCCCACCTTCACCGCACAAAGGTGATTGGCACAGCGGGGACCCCACTTTACCAGTTCCAACGTGTCCCAATTTACTACCGGGTTGTGCTCCCGGAGCCAGGGGAGGCCTAGGACGACGTCCACAGACAAATCTCTCATCACTAGAAAGGTGCAGGTTTCCACGTGTAAGGCTCCTATAGTAAACCTTACTTCAGGGGTCACCAGATTAACCACCCCTGCTTGCAAAGGAGTGGAGTCCACTCCTGAAACCAGAATCGGAGTTTCTAAACGTAACAAAACCCCGGACAGTTGAGCAACGAAATTAAAGTTAACGAAATTAGCCGCAGCCCCCGAATCAACAAAGGCTTGCCCAGTACGGTGGAAAGCATGAAATTCTAGGGTGCAAGGCACTAACATCTTGGACAACACAGGGAGTACCTTGGCTCCTAGACAGTCCCCCCGACAACTGCCTAGGAGCGGGAGTTCTTCCTGCCGTGGCTTCTTAGCGCAGGTAGCAATGCGGTGACCCGGCTCCCCACAGTAGAAGCAGAGGTTCTTCTTCAGGCGGTGTTCCCGTCGTTGCTCGGGGTTCACGGCTCCCAGCTCCATGGCCTCGGTGGTGGGAGGGTAAAAGGTCGGGTCAGTCGAAGAAGTAGACGTGGGGAGTGGGGTGGTCCGAGCGGCGTGTCTGGCCCTCAAACGTCGGTCGGCTCGAATAGCCAGCGACATGGCTTGCTCCAGGGTTCTAGGCTCTGGGTGGGCCACAAGTAGGTCCTTGAGACCCTCAGACAGACCGGTCAAAAATAAGTCTTTTAGGGCGGCATCGTTCCACCGGGATTCCGTACAATGTTGACGGAATTGGGAACAGTAGTCCTCCGCCATCTTACAACCCTGGCGCAGGGCCAGAAGTTTGGAGACTGCGTAGCCCGCCCGGTCGGGTTCGTCATAAATTTGACCCAGGGCGGAAAAAAAGGCGTCAAGGGATAGTCGGGCTGGAGAGCCAGCTGGTAGCGAGAAAGCCCAATTTTGGGGCTCTCCCCTCAGGCGGGTAATTACGATTCCCACTTTCTGGTATTCAGTACCAGAGGAGTGGGGGCGGAGATCAAAGTAGAGCTTGCAGCTCTCTCTAAATGCAAAAAACTGATCTCTCTCTCCGGAGAAGCAATCCGGAAGCGTGGCTCGAGGTTCTGACATCGTTCCTGGAGCGGACGAGGGCTGCATGGGACCTGCAGCTGCCACTTGTTCCCGTGGCTGCAAGCGGGCTGTTAGGTCCTGGGCAAGGGTCGTAAGGACCTGGACCTGGTTCGCTACAGCCGCCACGGCCTCCATCGAGGGGCTCAAAGTTGCCGGGCGGATGCAAGGGTCTGACCTTAGTTCGGCCAGTGTTACTGTCAGGACAGTGTCCGGGATATGGGGTTCCCTGAGATATCCCGCAACCCCTGTCCCTGCCTACTTGCCCCCCTGGGCTAACCCCCAGGGCGACAACTGGGCGACGGTCCCTACCCTCACTAGGGAAGCGGGACACGGGAGACAAACAGACACTGAGACAAGCAACGGTAGAATGGTCAGACAATCCGGGTAGGCAACAAGAGGGTACGCAGTACGGAGGGGTCAGGCAAAAACGTAGTCAAGTCCAAAAGCAGGTGTCAGAAAAGCCGAGGTCACAAGAGCAGTCAGGATAAACGCGGGTGCAGCTGGAGAACCAAACTAACACTGGCAAGGCCTGAGAGGAAAACACACCTATTTAAATGCTGTCAGCGCTCCCGCCCCAGAAGCTGATTGGGGCGGGGAGCCTGACAGCAGCAGGGCTAATCAGGGCGGTGCCCTGTCTCACTGCACAGACAGTTACTAGGGAAGCCAGCCTGGTAGTCAAGCGACTAGAAGCACCAGCTGCCTCCCTAGCAACCCGGCGGCGACCAGTATTACAGCGGCCCGGGGAGATCACAAGAACCGGGGTACCTCTGCGCCGCGCTCCTGTACCCCGGGTGGCCGGACCGGTGGTGCGGGCACGGAGGCCCCGAGAGTTGCCGGTTCTGACAGAAATGTATTTCTCCCTGTGTGTCTTCTCTGATGTCGGAGAAGATTTGATTTATCTCCAAAACATTTCCCGCATTCTGAACATGAAAATGGCTTCTCACCTGTGTGAGTTCTCTGATGTATGACAACTTTTGATTGATCTCTAAAACATTTTCCACATTCTGAACATGAAAAGGTCTTCCTCCCTGTGTGACTACTCTGATGTCCAACAAGTGTTGATTTATCTCCAAAACATTTCCCACATTCTAAACGTGAAAAGGTCTTCTTGTCTGTGTGACATTTCTGATGTGTGAGAAGATGTGATTTCATTCCAAAACATTTCCCACATTCTAAACAAGAAAATGGCTTCTCCCCTGTGTGACTTCTCTGATGTATGGCAAGTTGTTGTTTATATCTAAAACATTTCCCACATTCTGAACATGAAAATGGCTTCTCTCCTGTGTGAAGTCTCTGATGTATGGCAAGTTTTTGTTTATATCTAAAACATTTCCCACATTCTGAACATGAAAATGGCTTCTCTCCTGTGTGAAGTCTCTGATGTATGGCAAGTTTTTGTTTATATCTAAAACATTTCCCACATTCTGAACATGAAAATGGCTTCTCTCCTGTGTGAGTTCTTTGATGTAATACAAGACTTGATTTCGAATTAAAGCATTTCCCACATTCTGAACATGAAAATGGATGATCTCCTGTGTGAGTTCTCTGATGTAATACAAGACTTGATTTCGAATTAAAGCATTTCCCACATTCTGAACATGAAAATGGCTTCTCTCCTGTGTGAGTTCTCTGATGTAATACAAGATATGATTTCTCAGAAAAGCATTTCCCACATTCTGAACATGAAAATGGCTTCTCTCCTATGTGAGTACTCCAATGTTTGACAAGATTTGATTTCGAATAAAAGCATTTCCCACATTCTGTACATGAAAATGGCTTCTCTCCTGTATGAAGTCTCTGGTGTAATACAAGATATGATTTCCAAGAAAAGCATTTCCCACATTCTGAACATGAAAATGGCTTCTCTCTTGTGTGACTTCTATAATGCTTGATAAGACTTGATTTCGTACAAAAGCATTTGCCACATTTTGAACATGGAAATGGCTTCTCTCCTGTGTGAATTCTCTGATGTATGACAAGGCGTGATTTCAAAGAAAAGCATTTCCCACATTCTGAACATGAAAATGGCTTCTCTCCCTTGTGACTTCTCTCATGTTGGATAAGTAGTGATCTATATCTATAGCATTTCCCACATTCTGAACATGGAAACGTCTTCCTTTCTGTGTGAACTTTCTGATGTTGAACAAGAAATGATTCCGCTGCAAAAACTTTCCCACATTCTGAACATGGAAATGTATTTCCCCCTGTGTGTCTTCTCTGATGTCGGAGAAGATTTGATTTATCTCCAAAACATTTCCCGCATTCTGAACATGAAAATGGCTTCTCACCTGTGTGAGTTCTCTGATGTATGACAACTTTTGATTGATCTCTAAAACATTTTCCACATTCTGAACATGAAAAGGTCTTCTTCCCTGTGTGACTACTCTGATGTCCAACAAGTGTTGATTTATCTCCAAAACATTTTCCACATTCTGAACATGAAAAGGTCTTCTTGTCTGTGTGACATTTCTGATGTGTGAGAAGATGTGATTTCATTCCAAAACATTTCCCACATTCTAAACAAGAAAATGGCTTCTCCCCTGTGTGACTTCTCTGATGTATGGCAAGTTGTTGTTTATATCTAAAACATTTCCCACATTCTGAACAAGAAAATGGCTTCTCCCCTGTGTGAAGTCTCTGATGTCTGACAAGGTTTTGTTTATGTCCAAAACATTTTCCACATTCTGAACATGAAAATGGCTTCTCCCCTGTGTGACTTCTCTGATGTGCAACTAGTGATTTTTCATTTTCAAAAAATTTACCACATTCTATACATGAAAATGGCTTCTCTCCTGTGTGAGTTTTCAAATGTTGAACAAGCTTTGTTTTCACTACAAAACATTTCCCACATTCTGAACATGAAAATGGCTTCTCTCCTGTGTGAGTTCTCAAATGTTGAACAAGATTTGCTTTCCATGAAAAACATTTCCCACATTCTGAACATGAAAAGGGCTTCTCTCCTGTGTGAGATCTCAAATGTTCAACAAGATATGATTTTCTTACAAAACATTTTCCACATTCTGAACATGGAAATGTATTCCTCCCTGTGTGACTTCCCTGATGTCGGACAAGATTTGATTTAACTCCAAAACATTTCCCACATTCTGAACATGAAAATGGCTTCTCTCCTGTGTGAGATCTCAAATGTTGAACAAGATCTGATTTCGCTGAAAAACATTTCCCACATTCTGAACATGAAAAGGGCTTCTCTCCTGTGTGAGTTCTCAAATGTTGAACAAGCTTTCTTTTCACTACAAAACATTTCCCACATTCTGAACATGGAAATGGCTTTTCACTTGTGTGGGCTCTTTGATGTCTTTCCCTTTTGTGACTTTTCTTCTGCTCATCAGTCTGTGATGAATCAGAAGATGGGACCTGTGTAAGAGGATCAGATGATGGATCTTTGCTGTGATGGGCTGAGGGGATAACTGGGATAATGGCAGGCTCTTCATATGTATCTTCACAACCCTCTGCTTTACAATCAAACATCAGATGCTCCTTTGAGTTCCTAATACTGTCATCTGCCAAGGAAAAAGTTGATTTTTACCATCTCTTATTGAAATAACTAATTTATATAGATATTTTTAACATTTTTATACAAACATTTCATAGCAAATTATACATCACATAGCATTTATTAAATAAGTAACAGATCACAATCTAACAGAAGACCGTACGGTGAGTAGCAGTAAATCATGATGTTTGGCCACAAGTTATTATTTTGCAGTTTCCCTGTTCTGTGGTGAAGCCTCCATCTTCATAGGTCCATGTATCAGTATGTGTCATCATTATTCTAGTTAATGCTCAATGGAGAATCACTGCTATAAGGTGATGTGCATCTCACACACTCACTGACAGTTACATGCACTTTATCATTTAGGGTAGAAGTGGGGAAAAGCAATTCTATTTATTTGAAGTTAATACAAAATATAATGATAAAAGTAAAAACTTTAAATAATCTTATTGCAATCTGTGTTTCTGGAGTTGGTCAAAACAAAATCAGCATAAACAAGTTCTAAAACCTTATGGTAGATCAGCAAGCTCAAGGTAAATAAAAGGATTTTTGCCTAAGGCCTCATGCCCATGACCGTGTCGGACTCTGCCAGCGGATTATCACAGCCTATAGACCCCATACTCACCTCTCTGGATCCGCCGCACGAGTCCTGTTCGGCGTGCCGGTGCACATGCTCAGTACAGTGCATACCGCATCAACAGTGGGTGGTGATGTGTAATCACGTGATACTTCCACTGTTCTCACAGCGGAAGTATCACGTAATAGACAGATTCCATTGACTACAATGAAAGCCGTCCATGTGTTTTCCGGCAGCAATCAGAGCATGCCGTAATTTCTTTCATGCTGCGGAATTCCGCAGCGTGACCATTGAAATGCGGAAAGCTATAAGGTTCAATGGAACCTAATAACTGCGGGAATACGCCATGGATTTCAGCTGCGTAAAACGCGGCAGAAATCCATACGTGGGCATTAGCTCTAACAGTATAATCCCTTTCTAATGATATTCACTGAAGACGCAGGCACTTGACTAAATAGTCTGTATGTCAGTAGTAGAAGCACAAGCTTAAAAAAAAAAACAGATCATGCTACAACACAGAAGCGCATAATAACAAGAAAGAAAAAAAGACTACAAGAAAGTATATTACAATAAGACAAAAATCCTCTTTTCTCAGTTGCTTTGTTAGGGGATTTAAGATTATGGAATGTCCTAAAGCAGTCCCTGGAGTGGGAAATAGAATGAGAATTTTCAGGCGGAATGCTGAGCCCCAGCTGCCTGCAAAGTCTTATGACCAAGACCCACATCTGCTTATGCAAAGATGTAGACAGAAGAACTGGTGGCAGCTCTGCAAAGCTGAGGGGCCAAGGCCTGGTGCTGCACTGCTCACGGTACCCAGTGAATGGGTATATGCAGATATAATCCTGAAGGGTGAATCTTGACCCTTGAGTCGGTAAGCTCTAGAAAGGCTGAGGTAATGTGACATATGGTCACATTTGAATCTGGAAACCCCCCTCGTCAACCGTCCAGACAGAAAGAGTCCGATCGCATGAAGGAAGATGTGGCTGCCAAATGCAGACAAATGGCACTCATGACGTACAGTTTATGTAATGACACCTCCGTGGGATGGGACGGAGAGAAACTAAAGGATGGCAATAGAATTTCTTTGTTAAAAGAAAGGAAGCCGGAAACAACTTCAGTAAGATGAGATGGCATTGGGGGTAAAATCCCTTGCCCTGATGAAGAATCAGGAAGGTAGAAAAGCAAGAAGGAGCCACTAACTTAGAGACCCTTTGGATTGAGGTTATCATAACCTACAAGGCCACCTACCAAGAAATGAGTTGCAAGGAGATATTCCTAAAAGGATTAGAGGTGGAAGACTTGAGAGCATCCAATACCAAATTGAGGTCCCAAAGGTATGTAGGAAGTGTGTACAGAGGAACTGTATGTGCATCGTCTTGGAGAAACATTTTGAGAAAGAACTCAGAGGGTAAAGACCATTAGAAAAAAATGAGGGAAATGAGGGCTATTTCTGCATCCAGGCAAGACAGAAGGAAGGACAAGTTCAGAAGGAGAGAAAACCCTATGGAGGGACACCTGTCTCTCCTCACACCCCCGAAAGTAGGCTTTACAAGTAGGGTAGAACATCCAAGATAAAAATTGTTTCCTTGCCTTGAGTAAACCTTGTTCGAATGGCCTTTTCAGAAAGCAAATGTGGACCTGTTTTTCCACACACTGATTTGGCTTTTGGATGCAGCACCTGGAGAACTCTGATTTTCACACTTTAACCCTCCAATTGGAATTTGGTCTTTTCTGTGGAGTTTCCAAGCCATTACATGCAGAATTAGTCTTAGTTCTGTGACAACTGATGCTACAGAAGTTTAAGGCATGGTATCTGAGAGTGTGAATGCAGATATAACCAGAAGACAAGCTGAGATCAGGGCTGGCAGCATATACTGAACTTCACTATGAAAATCAGACAAGAAGTCAGTGCTAGCAGAACAGGTTCAATACGATAAACAGTCTTTATCAGGGTAGGCAGATGTTAAATGGCGTGGTCCAATAAGCATATCCAAGGTCAGGAATGTAATCCAAGGACCGTAAAATCAGACTAAAAATTGGCAAAAGGCTTCCACATATGGAGGAACCAAATTGATTAAGCATCGCTTTAGGGTGCTTTAGGAATCAGTCATATACTGCACTTCCTTTTTAATGAACGTTGCCTTTGGTAAAGAGTTTGTGCGTCTAGTTTTGGAAGCCTGGCTCCAAGTGTTTTAGGATTTTTCATTAACGATTACTTTTTAATTAAGAGATAGGACTCTTTCCAGTGAAAAGTATCCTAATAATGATTGATTCTTCTGCCACAGTGAGAAATTTATTGGAACATGGGACCAATATCCAAATCCAGTATATTTCTTTTATTTTTTCCCCTGTTTATTTTAAAAATCTGTCTTGTTGTGTATTCATACTGTGTTTCCTTATTCTCCCATGCAACAACCCTTTTTGTATATATATTTGTACATGTATATATTTGCACTGCTAGATCTTTTCTAGATAAAATCGGCAATTTAAAAGTCAGCCTTGTCCGTTTAAAAAAAAATGAATCATTCCTCTGAAAATTGTGTTCATAATTCATAAATCGTGTTCCAGTTTACCGATAAGAAACTGGTAATGGCAGCTGTATGGACACTGTAGATCTCTGGAGTGAGTTGGAATGGATCAGGCTGTGATTTGTGCTTTCGGTTTGCATGTGGCAGGACACAGGAAAGCTGGATACAAATCTGCCTGTATTCTAATGACCCCAAGCTTGCAATCTCCCTAGAATGATCGATTGAGGCTCTGCTGTGACGGTTGGTAGCGGCAAGTGCGCTTGGAATAGTTGATCAGTAAGGAAGGGGACAGAGGTGGGATCGATAGGTATCGTTCCCCTTTCCTGTACTTGGTACGTGACAATTTCAATCTTAAGATAGGCAAAAACTGAAAATCCGTAAAAAAAAATCCTTAGAGTCAAACAGAACTTTCCCCAAAAACATCAGCTGGCATACCTCATGTATTTAGCGCACTGTGAACAGTAGGAAATAATGCTAAGCCCAATGTTGCAAAAACCTGGCTTAGTAAATTGCCCCAATGATGTGAGGCTGAGTGTCCATGTGTATAGGAGGTTGACAGTTTTGCTCACAGTTAGTGAATGTGTATGACCAGCTTAGAGGGGATTTCCAGGGGTCTATTTTACTGATGACCTATCCTCAGGATAGATCATCAACATCAGATTGGTGGGCGTCCAACAACCGGGATCAGCTGTTTCCATCGGAAGTGGATGAAAAGTACAGTAACTCAGCATAAGACAGGGAGGATTAGGAAAATAAGAGGGTAGGAGAGGTCCTTCCTTTATCGTGTTCTTGATAATTCTAAAAGATGGTTTTTCTAAGGAGTTTGCAGACTATAATTTTTCTCATAAAAGTTAGATTCTAGATTCAAGAAGGGTTTGCCTCAGTGACTTCTTGCTGTACTTTCCCTTGTGGTATAATCTCTCTTTACAAGCCCTGTTAACTATTCGGAATAGTGATTACTGCCCTGCAACCCATCAGGGCAGTAATCCGCTAGTGCGAGATGCATTAATAGTGTTATAACTATAAGTGAAAGTGAGTGCTAAGCGTCATGTGTGAACACAAAGTCTTTGTGCACTATTTGTTCACTTGTAATTGGTCACTCAGTTTCAGCCTGCATAAAAAGTAGTTGCTAGTTCGCTCGCTTATCATTAGGTTTAAACAGCAGGTGTTCCAACAATTTGACAGAAGGGGTTGTTACCCAGCTAAACACAAGGACTCATTTAAAAGCCAATCCACACACTGCCACAATAGACAATGGCTTTTTATTTGCACTAATTAAAAACCACCCACGTAGAGATTCTCTGCATATACACAGGCCCACTGGAGCAAACAATCATCAACTTCTCTGTTCTTAGATCTTAGCCATGTCCACTTTACACATAAACACTACCAAACGTGCAAATATATGTATATATTTTTTTTTAGTAAGGACATACTGTGTGTACCCTCAGACTGTCCCCCATGCTCACCCCCCATTCTTTTTTTTCTATCTCCCTTTTATTTGTCAAGCAACAGCGGAGATGTCAACTAGGAGCCAGACGGCCGTGAAGCTGAAGGGCCAGATGACTGAGTTGCTGCAAGAGGATGATGCCCAGCACCAGCCCATCATGGACTCTGAGCCAGACATGGATGGCTCCCTAGGAGAGCAAGCTATAAATCGGGATCAAGGCAGCGCAGGCCCTCAGGTGAACTCTTTCCCAGTCATCGACAAGCCTTTCCAGAGGGTTGCTGTGGATCTGATTGGGTCCCTGGCCCTTCCCAGCAGCTCTTGGAAATGCTTCATCCTGACGGTGGTTGACTATGCCACACGATATCCTGAGGCCAAGGTCCTGTCCTCCGTACGGGCTGAGAAGGTGACCGACGTCTTAATAGACATATTTTCGCATGTAGGATTTCCGAAAGAGATGCTTACATATCAGATCCAGTTTATGTCAAGTCTCATGCGGTGTCTCTATACAAGGATGCAGGTGCAACATCTGCTAGCCAGCCTGTACTACCCCCAGACTAATGGCCTGTATGAGCGATTCAATGGCACTCTGAATCAAATGCTGAAGATGTTAGTTAGTTAAGTCAGACGGACCTGACTGGGAGCGTTACCTCCCTCATCTGCTTTTTGCCTAGAGATACTTCAGGCCTCAACAGGATTCTCACTCTTTGAGCTCTAGTATGGAAAGCAGGTACGGGGACCCCTGACTCTGGTAAAAGAAGCATGAAAAGGAGAAGTGCCCACCTATAGCATGTCCATCGTTAACTATGTCGTGCAGCTGCGCAATAAGATGCAGGCGTTGACACAGCTCGTCCACGAGGATATGGAGTAGGCTCAAGCCAGCCAGAAGCAATGGTAGATCATGGGGAAAATCCATAATGGGGATTATGGATCAACAGAAGGTCCAAGCGCAATAGCGGTTATATTTTTATGAGCAGGATGGCGCAGCGGACCCAACGCATCCAATCCCGCTGTCATGCGATCCTCAGAACCAACCAAGCAGTCTAGGTGCGTAGTTCATCAGCTGCATATCGTGTTTGATACTGCCAGATAGCTGGGATTAGGATATGCAGTATGGTAGCCATTATTTTCCCATAGGAGCGCCTCCTCTGGAAATATGGCCTAAAAATTAAGTTGAGTTTCCATCAAAGTTGGCTCCGCATATATTCAACACACCCCTCAGTGATGTCGAAAGGATGCCGGAGCAGGTGTGGTCCAAGAAGACCTTAAAGCATAGGGGATCCCTCTTCCATGTGTTAGACTTCGGAGATTTGCTTAGGCGAAGGGCTGCCCATTGTTCCTGTGACTACGCACTACCAGGACTTGAACCAACCCCCAGCCTGGTATTTTTCAGGTAAATTATCCCTGCTTATTTTTAGTACTGTTTGTGTGTGTATGCCTGTATACCCTTATACTCCCATGTAACAACCTTTTTGAAAATCCTGTGTGTGTGTGTATGTGTATATATATATTTGCGCTGCTAGTATTTTTAGAATAAATCTGTAATTTGTTAGTTAAGCCTTGTCTGTTTTAAAACAATTCATACTTCAAAGAAATTATGGTGGTAATCCAATCCAGTGTCTGCCTGAAGAATAATCTGGTGGTGGTAGTATGTATGTGAGCGGCATTGTAGAGTGCAGGAGTGTGTTAGACCAGATCAGGGGGAAGAATTGTGCTTTTGGTCTGCATGAGCAGGACACTGTGAAAGCTGGTTACAAAACCACCTGCAGTCTGGTGACTCCACACCCGCAATTCCGCTAGAGTGATCGGACTCTGCCCAGACAAACTGGATGTAACTGTTAGAACTATCGTCTCTCTCCTCTACTCTCTGTGACAGTGAGGATTTCAATGATTGTAAACACTAATCATTTGAAAGGAAAAAAAAGTCACCGAGTCGTTTATTCAAATGACAATTGTTGTGTGTATTTAGGCCTTAAATGTTACATTGGTCATGCACATGAGATAAGGATTGCCCAGAATGATTCCAATTAATTGTATGTCCAATCATTCATATGAATGTTCTGACCGTCAGCATGTCACATTAAACTGGCAGATCAGCGAGAGGTCTTGTGCAAAGTGACAAATGATAAGCTCTATGTGTCTGACCATGCCACACATGTATATTTTGCGAACAACAGATGAAAAAAAATCGAACGTGACAGATGATGTTTGGCAGACAGTCTCTATCAGACAGCATGAAAGATTATATATAAATAATTTTTAGAATGATGGTCATCCAAAATGGTCAAATTACTGCAGGTTAGTAGTCATAATGCCCTGATGACTGGGGGACTGCAGTCTCAGATATCTACTTCCACTAACAGTCTTACAGGATGAATCAGCTGGGAGAACGGGGCCCGGACTGCAGGATCTGTCATCCCCAATAATCCCACAGACCACAGAATAACATATCTGCAGCCGCTGACTGAGGAGAATCTGTGACTCCTCTCTGCTGTATTTAGTGGTTACTACTCACCTGGGCGGTTACCTGTAGGAATCTCCACTTCACACTGCTGGTCGCCCCTCCCATTTGTCTCTGTAGTATTAATATCGGTCAGATCTTCATCCTGATATAAAAGCTGTGAGACAAATATTGTAAAAGTCAGCAGATGGTTGGAGAAGTCATGTGGAAGGTTTTACATGACAAGAAAAGATCCTTAAAGGGGTTGTCCCGAGGCAGCAAGTGGGTCTATACACTTCTGTATGGCCATATTAATGCACTTTGTAATGTACATTGTGCATTAATTATGAGCCAT
Source organism: Eleutherodactylus coqui (assembly GCF_035609145.1). Taxonomy (NCBI): domain Eukaryota; kingdom Metazoa; phylum Chordata; class Amphibia; order Anura; family Eleutherodactylidae; genus Eleutherodactylus; species Eleutherodactylus coqui. The sequence goes on from NC_089841.1 coordinate 39,969,544, forward strand.
ACAGAAGTTATAAAAAGTTTTATACTTACCTGCTCCGTTGCTAGCGTCCTCGTCTCCATGGTGCCGACTAATTTTCGCCCTCCGATGGCCAAATTAGCCGCGCTTGCGCAGTCCGGGTCTTCTTCTTTTCTGAATGGGGCTCCGTGTAGCTCCGCCCCGTCACGTGCCGATTCCAGCCAATCAGGAGGCTGGAATCGGCAATGGACCGCACAGAAGCCCTGCGGTCCATGAAGACAGAGGATCCCGGCGGCCATCTTCAGCAGGTGAGTATGAAGACGCCGGACCGCCGGGATTCAGGTAAGCGCTGTGCGGGTGGTTTTTTTAACCCCTGCATCGGGGTTGTCTCGCGCCGAACGGGGGGGGGGGGGGGGGGGGGGGTTTAAAAAAAAAAAAAAAACCCGTTTCGGCGCGGGACAACCCCTTTAATCATCATGATGACCAAATATAGCCTGACAGGAGTAGTTATCTGAGCCACATAGCTGCAGGGCTAGAAGCTGGATATATATTAGATGGTGGCTCAATTACCCCTCAGGGACCTCAAACACACATATATCCAGCATGGCTACACACACTGCACGTTGTCTCAGTGGAGGAGATCAGCGTCTACCAGACACATCCGCTGTTTGTCTCGGGGGTAATAAAGGAGCAGATAGATATAAATCCAACCTGTTGGCTCCTTATTCCCACCAGCAGTCTCCACCGCCAGAAAACTGGGAGAAGATCCAGACAACATGTAATGTCTCTGGTCATCGGTAATCCTTCCATCTCCACCGGTCTCATCACACTAGTAGAAGACATCTAATAAGACTGAAGACAAGAGCTTCACAGCCTTCTACAGATCAGAAGGACATCTCCATCTACCTGGTGGTCCTGTGGAAGAAGAGGACAGGGACATCTCTCTGGTGGGCTTCTCTTGCTGGATGGAACTGGAGGAAACACAGACAGACACTGAAGTCATTCTTTACATACAGATAATAAAGTCCCCGTGTATTTAGTCCTGTCTAATACCTGGTGATGGGAGCGGCTGGTGGCTATCAATCATGGTGTCCTTGTACAGATCCTTGTGTCCTTCTAAATACTCCCACTCCTCCATGGAGAAATAGACAGCGACATCCTGACACCTTATAGGAACCTGACAACACAATATACAGTCATTACCCAGAAGCCTCCAGTGCTGTTACTGTATAATGTCCCAGCATTCCCTGTAGCGTCACCTCTCCAGTCAGCAGCTCAATCATCTTGTTGGCGAGTTCTAGAATCTTCTGTACATTGATGTCCTCATGCATGAGGGGGTGAGGTGGGGACCCCATGAATGTGCTCAGGTGTCTCTCCCATCCATCACACCCAGGGGCCTGACAGCGATCACTAGGGGTCTTCTTCACTACTGTGTAATCCTGTATATGAAAAGACAGTAATAAATATTACTATAGACATTTCTAGAGTCCATCACCTCTTCATTCATATTATCTGTCACTACCATAGATAAGAATGATGTAATATGACATTATCAGAATCTCTCCCCTCTCCAGCCATATCATGTTATTGCCATAGATAAGCATAATGTATTGTGACATCATCAGAAACTCTCCCCCCCTTCCAGTGAAATCATCTGTTATTACCACTGATAAGAATGATGTAATGTGACATCATCAGAATCTCTACCCTCTCCAGTGACATCATCTGTTATTACCATAGATAAGAATGATGTAATGTGATATCATCAGAATCTCCCCCTTCTCTGGTGACATCATCTGTTATTACCATATATAAGAATGATGTAATGTGAGGTCATCAGAATCTCCCCCTTCTCTGGTGACATCATCTGTTATCTATATATATAAAATTGAATGTATGTCTGTCTGCGTGCGTGCGTGCGTGCGTGTCTGTTTGTCCTTTATGCGCTACTACACCATTCATCCGATCGCCATGAAACTTTGGGAAGTTGTTAAGTACACTCCTGGGAAGATTATAGGCATAGTACAAATATCCTACGATAAATGGCGCGCGAGCGTCGTCGAAAGTTACGCCCCCCCCCCCACGTAGATCGAATAAGTAAGCCACCTGCTATTGTGATGTCATCACTGATGTCATCAACATCGGACGCCCTTGAACATGCCCCAACATGTTCTATAAAGCTGCATTGTGAGACCTCCTGCTCATATACTAATATATTAAACAGATGACCTCCTCCTCTAGGAAACGCTAATGGGTCCCAACTCGATTATTCGAGATTCTATGCGCAAAACAATTAGCCTCCAAATTTTCTATATATATAAAATTGAATGTATGTCTGTCTGCGTGCGTGCGTGCGTGCGTGCGTGTCTGCGTGCGTGTCTGTTTGTCCTTTATGCGCTACTACACCATTCATCCGATCGCCATGAAACTTTGGGAAGTTGTTAAGTACACTCCTGGGAAGATTATAGGCATAGTACAAATATCCTACGATAAATGGCGCGCGAGCGTCGTCGAAAGTTACGCCCCCCCCCCACGTAGATCGAATAAGTAAGCCACCTGCTATTGTGATGTCATCACTGATGTCATCAACATCGGACGCCCTTGAACATGCCCCAACATGTTCTATAAAGCTGCATTGTGAGACCTCCTGCTCATATCTATATATATAAAATTGAATGTATGTCTGTCTGCGTGCGTGCGTGCGTGCGTGTCTGCGTGCGTGTCTGTTTGTCCTTTATGCGCTACTACACCATTCATCCGATCGCCATGAAACTTTGGGAAGTTGTTAAGTACACTCCTGGGAAGATTATAGGCATAGTACAAATATCCTACAATAAATGGCGCGCGAGCGTCGTCGAAAGTTACGCCCCCCCCCCACGTAGATCGAATAAGTAAGCCACCTGCTATTGTGATGTCATCACTGATGTCATCAACATCGGACGCCCTTGAACATGCCCCAACATGTTCTATAAAGCTGCATTGTGAGACCTCCTGCTCATATACTAATATATTAAACAGATGACCTCCTCCTCTAGGAAACGCTAATGGGTCCCAACTCGATTATTCGAGATTCTATGCGCAAAACAATTAGCCTCCAAATTTTCTATATATATAAAATTGAATGTATGTCTGTCTGCGTGCGTGCGTGCGTGTCTGCGTGCGTGTCTGTTTGTCCTTTATGCGCTACTACACCATTCATCCGATCGCCATGAAACTTTGGGAAGTTGTTAAGTACACTCCTGGGAAGATTATAGGCATAGTACAAATATCCTACGATAAATGGCGCGCGAGCGTCGTCGAAAGTTACGCCCCCCCCCCCCACGTAGATCGAATAAGTAAGCCACCTGCTATTGTGATGTCATCACTGATGTCATCAACATCGGACGCCCTTGAACATGCCCCAACATGTTCTATAAAGCTGCATTGTGAGACCTCCTGCTCATATACTAATATATTAAACAGATGACCTCCTCCTCTAGGAAACGCTAATGGGTCCCAACTCGATTATTCGAGATTCTATGCGCAAAACAATTAGCCTCCAAATTTTACGTACGGAATGAATTTTCTCACATAGAAACTTGAAATTTGGCACAGGCATTGAATATGTCATAAATAGGAAACGCTAATGGGTCCCAACTCGATTATTCAATTCTATGCGCAAAAGAATTAGCGTCCAACATCTATATATATAAAATTGAATGTATGTCTGTCTGCGTGCGTGCGTGCGTGTCTGCGTGCGTGTCTGTTTGTCCTTTATGCGCTACTACACCATTCATCCGATCGCCATGAAACTTTGGGAAGTTGTTAAGTACACTCCTGGGAAGATTATAGGCATAGTACAAATATCCTACGATAAATGGCGCGCGAGCGTCGTCGAAAGTTACACCCCCCCCCCCACGTAGATCGAATAAGTAAGCCACCTGCTATTGTGATGTCATCACTGATGTCATCAACATCGGACGCCCTTGAACATGCCCCAACATGTTCTATAAAGCTGCATTGTGAGACCTCCTGCTCATATACTAATATATTAAACAGATGACCTCCTCCTCTAGGAAACGCTAATGGGTCCCAACTCGATTATTCGAGATTCTATGCGCAAAACAATTAGCCTCCAAATTTTACGTACGGAATGAATTTTCTCACATAGAAACTTGAAATTTGGCACAGGCATTGAATATGTCATAAATAGGAAACGCTAATGGGTCCCAACTCGATTATTCAATTCTATGCGCAAAAGAATTAGCGTCCAACATGTTCTATAAAGCTGCATTGTGATGTCATTAAGGCTCTATTATGACACGTACAGCTTGGAACCACTAGAGCACGCCAGCCAATTACCATTAGAGTTGGAAGTGGGTAAACAAGTACTAGGCTATCTTCCCAAGAAGCCACAGCAGCCGGATAAATTGGATGTTCCACACAACGGCTATTTTATTCAGCCTGCAAGGGGGAAGCAGCAGCCTACAAAATCTCAGTGGTCGCTGCTGCCATCATCTAGATATATAAAAACGAATGTATGTATGTATGTCTGTCTTCGCAGCAACGCGCGACGGGTGCGTGGACCGAAATCCTTCCAAGAACTGAGAACAGTAAATGGTGAAGTATGTGCGACCTATCGAGAAGCTTGCCAACAATTAAAGCTTATTGAAAACGATGCCCATTGGGACACAGCACTCAATGATGCATCGAATACTGCTCAACCACAGCAAATACGCACGTTATTTGCGATAATATTGACAACGTGTTTCCCATCCAATCCGAAAGATCTTTGGGAAAAATACAAAGATTACATGAGTGAAGACATCCTACGTCGTTTGCGAGCAACGAATCCGGACATGCAATTCACAACAAACGTGTATAATGAGGCGTTAGTTTCGATCGAGGATATATGTTTGGCAATCGCTAACAAAAGATTGGTGCAGTTGGGAATGTGTGCACCGAATCGAGCTGCAAATAACGCTTATGATCGTGATTTGCAACGTGAAACACACTTCGATGTCGATGATTTGGGTACATTTGTTGAAAAGAATCTTCCAAAATTGGTTCCAGAACAACGCATTGTATATGACACAATCATGAAAGCAATTACGAAGTATGTATGTATGTCTGTCTTCGCAGCAACGCGCGACGGGTACGCTAGTACTAATATATTAAACAGATGACCTCCTCCTCTAGGAAACGCTAATGGGTCCCAACTCGATTATTCGAGATTCTATGCGCAAAACAATTAGCCTCCAAATTTTACGTACGGAATGAATTTTCTCACATAGAAACTTGAAATTTGGCACAGGCATTGAATATGTCATAAATAGGAAACGCTAATGGGTCCCAACTCGATTATTCAATTCTATGCGCAAAAGAATTAGCGTCCAACATCTATATATATAAAATCTATATATATAAAATTGAATGTATGTCTGTCTGCGTGCGTGCGTGCGTGCGTGCGTGTCTGCGTGCGTGTCTGTTTGTCCTTTATGCGCTACTACACCATTCATCCGATCGCCATGAAACTTTGGGAAGTTGTTAAGTACACTCCTGGGAAGATTATAGGCATAGTACAAATATCCTACGATAAATGGCGCGCGAGCGTCGTCGAAAGTTACACCCCCCCCCCACGTAGATCGAATAAGTAAGCCACCTGCTATTGTGATGTCATCACTGATGTCATCAACATCGGACGCCCTTGAACATGCCCCAACATGTTCTATAAAGCTGCATTGTGAGACCTCCTGCTCATATACTAATATATTAAACAGATGACCTCCTCCTCTAGGAAACGCTAATGGGTCCCAACTCGATTATTCGAGATTCTATGCGCAAAACAATTAGCCTCCAAATTTTACGTACGGAATGAATTTTCTCACATAGAAACTTGAAATTTGGCACAGGCATTGAATATGTCATAAATAGGAAACGCTAATGGGTCCCAACTCGATTATTCAATTCTATGCGCAAAAGAATTAGCGTCCAACATGTTCTATAAAGCTGCATTGTGATGTCATTAAGGCTCTATTATGACACGTACAGCTTGGAACCACTAGAGCACGCCAGCCAATTACCATTAGAGTTGGAAGTGGGTAAACAAGTACTAGGCTATCTTCCCAAGAAGCCACAGCAGCCGGATAAATTGGATGTTCCACACAACGGCTATTTTATTCAGCCTGCAAGGGGGAAGCAGCAGCCTACAAAATCTCAGTGGTCGCTGCTGCCATCATCTAGATATATAAAAACGAATGTATGTATGTATGTCTGTCTTCGCAGCAACGCGCGACGGGTGCGTGGACCGAAATCCTTCCAAGAACTGAGAACAGTAAATGGTGAAGTATGTGCGACCTATCGAGAAGCTTGCCAACAATTAAAGCTTATTGAAAACGATGCCCATTGGGACACAGCACTCAATGATGCATCGAATACTGCTCAACCACAGCAAATACGCACGTTATTTGCGATAATATTGACAACGTGTTTCCCATCCAATCCGAAAGATCTTTGGGAAAAATACAAAGATTACATGAGTGAAGACATCCTACGTCGTTTGCGAGCAACGAATCCGGACATGCAATTCACAACAAACGTGTATAATGAGGCGTTAGTTTCGATCGAGGATATATGTTTGGCAATCGCTAACAAAAGATTGGTGCAGTTGGGAATGTGTGCACCGAATCGAGCTGCAAATAACGCTTATGATCGTGATTTGCAACGTGAAACACACTTCGATGTCGATGATTTGGGTACATTTGTTGAAAAGAATCTTCCAAAATTGGTTCCAGAACAACGCATTGTATATGACACAATCATGAAAGCAATTACGAAGTATGTATGTATGTCTGTCTTCGCAGCAACGCGCGACGGGTACGCTAGTTACCATATATAAGAATGATGTAATGTGAGGTCATCAGAATCTCCCCCTTCTCTGGTGACATCATCTGTTATTACCATATATAAGAATGATGTAATGTGAGGTCATCAGAATCTCCCCCTTCTCTGGCGACATCATCTGTTATTACCATAGATAAGAATGATGTAATGTGACATCGGCATCTCTCACCTCTGCAGGAAGCTGGAAGATTATCTCTAGGGTGAGATTTAATATTTTCTCCGCCATCTTGTTCCAGTACTTCTCCATCCTTGATCCTATTGTGTAAGCACCTGAAGAGAAATGTGAACCAATACTAAAACCACAAAAATCCCCAAAAGAATATACAATTGCAGGAGTTACAGAGGAGAAACAGTTGAGGATATAAGTGTATATTTTTTCTACTCTTCAGACCGGTTTCACACGAGTGTGAAAATCGCGGGAGACTGTGCGTTGTGTTGTCGCAATAAGACAGAGAAACAGATAATACTAGCCTGTGTCAAATTTGTTATAAAATGATAGCAGCTGTTGGAAATCAATGAGACGTCACACTCAGCCTGGTGTAATCAGAATGATCTCAGCTTTACTTTATCATGCAGCAACTTTTATAGTTTTAAATCAAAGCGTGCACCTATCTTCCTAGCCCATAAACCAGCGCGGAGGGTTGTAGAAGGTTGCAGAACATTAGTTCTGCTTTGTCATCTTGTTTTTAACATAAGGAATCATTGATGTCATAGCATGAGCTCTTAACGAGGGTGTTTCTTTTGGCAGTGTCATCTAGATAAGCGAGCCGAAGCAGCTATACAAGACTTTGACCTGTAGCTAAAACAGATATTTTTGGTCTAACTTACCGTAAAATCTCTTTCTCGGCGCATTTATTGGGGGACACAGCCAGACCATGGGATATAGCCACTGCCACTAGGAGGCAACACTAAGCAAACAGTGTTAGCCCCTCCCACCGGCTATATTCCCCCTGCAGGCACTCAGCTAATCAGTTTGTATGCAAGCTGTAGGAGTAGCCAGTCGGAGTACGACAAAAAAATACATCTTCACATAAAAAATATACATAAATATTCTGGACTAATATAACGCCATCTGTGACCGAAGAACAGAAAGTTCCAGCAACCGCTATTTCAAAGTAAGGGGAGGGTGCTGTGTCCCCCAATGAACGCGACGAGAAAGATTACGTTTTTGGTACGTTATACCAAAAGACAGGAATTAGGTTTACCTGTTAATTCCTTTTCTGGAGTCATCCTGACAGCATACACATGGAGGATGTCCACTGGACCCCTGTTGGGACAGGAAGCGGAAAAACATACAAAAGGCACCTCCCGCCACCAGCTCACCAGTGTGTACCAAATAACTACAGTGACCCGGCTTTGCTTAATCACTCATTTTTAATAACGAAACTTATAGTACAATACGTTACTTCACGTAGAGAAGGATAACTGAAGGGGAGGGAAAAGCCCCTATGCTGTCAGGATGACTCCAGAAAAGGAATTAACAGGTAAACCTAATTCCTGTCTTCCCCTCGTCATCCTGACAGCATACACATGGAGGAATACCAACAATCACGGGCTTTAGGGAGGGACCACTGCTTGCAGAACTTTCCGCCCAAAGGCAGTGTCCCGGCTGGCCCCCACGTCCAGACGGTAGTGTTTTACAAAAGTATGGGTGCTTGACCATGTGGCGGCTCTGCAAATCTGGTCGGTTGTCGCCTGGGCTCTCTCCGCCCAGGAACAGGCGACCGCCCTAGTAGAATGGGCTCTAACTTCGCCCGGGAGTGGGATCCCTTGGGATCTGTATGCCTCTTCTACGGCCCTCCTGACCCACCGCGCTAGGGAGTCCTTAGTAGCGGCCCCTCCTCTGCGTGGACCCTGAAATTGAATGAAGAGGTTATTAGATTTCCTAAAGGTATGTGAGACCTCTAAGTACTTCAGAACTGCTCGTCTCACGTCTAGGTTATGGAACCTCTGTTCCGTAGTGTTCCGGGGTTCCTGGCAGAAGGAGGGAAGTACTATTTTTTGCTCTCTGTGAAAGTCCGTAAGGACTTTCGGTTGAAAGAAGGGGTCGGGTCTAAACTCTATCTTGTCCGGGAAGATGGTCATATATGGGGTTTTTATAGAGAGAGCTTGGATTTCCCCGATCCGCCTGGCGGATGTAATGGCCACTAGGAAGGCAACCTTATATGAGAGGGTCTTAACTGAGAGTTCTTCCAGGGGCTCGAAGGGATGTGCGCAAAGGGCCTGTAAAACAAGATTCAGGTCCCATGGGGGCATGGTTCTTCTTATAAAGGGGTGAAGTCTAACTGCTCCTTTAAGGTATTTTTTGACTAGCCTATGGTCGGCTAACGGGAAGTCAAAGAAGGCTCCTAGGGCGGCCACCTGGACCTTAAGGGTACCAGGTTTTAGGCCCATGTCCAGTCCATCCTGAAGGAACTCTAGAATCTTATTAATGTCTGGTTGTTGGAGGTCGTGAATACTGTGCCCCAACCACTTAGAGAAGGTGTCCCACACCCTGGTGTATATGTTCCTGGTGGACTCTTTGAGACTCTCACATAAGGTGGTGGTCACCCTCCCTGATAGGCCCTGGTTCAGATATTTTACCCGCACAGCTTCCAGGCCGCTAGTCTGAACTGTCGGGTTTTTGGGCAAATCAGGGGACCCTGTTGTAGGAGGTCGTCTCTCCACGGCAGATGTAGGGGCTCCTGTGTTGATAGAGCGGCCAGGAGCGGGAACCAAGGTCTCTTGGGCCAGAATGGGGCTACCAGGATAACGGAGCCCGGGGACCCCTGGATCTTCTTTAGAACCCGAGGGATCAGGGGAATAGGTGGGAAGGCGTATGTCAGGTCCCATTCCCATGCTTGGGATAGTGCGTCTATTCCCAGGGAGCCCCCGTCTGCCCCCCTGGAAAAGAACCGGGGACACTTGTTGTTCTCCCGAGAGGCAAACAAATCCACCTTTGGAGTCCCCCATCTTTCTGTAATCAGTTGGAATGCCTCTGGATGTAGTGCCCACTCCCCAGGGTCTATTCTCCTGCGGCTGAGGTAGTCTGCCATGGTGTTCTCTGGGCCCCTTACGTGGAACGCTGAAACGGAAGGCATCCGCTGCTCTATCCACCCGAGCACTTTCGCCGCCAGGTCTTGTAGTCGGGGGTTCCGCGTGGATCCCTGGTGGCGAATGAGGGACACAGTTGTTATGTTATCCGAGAATATTTTAATGGGTCTACCCCCGATCTCTGTCTCGAGGTCACGGATGGCCCTCCAGACCGCGCAAAGCTCCTTGTAATTGGAGGATTGAGTGGCCTCTTTCTGGTTCCAGACCCCCTGGACATAGCGACAGCCTAAGTGGGCCCCCCAGCCAGTTGCGCTCGCGTCAATGAAGATGGATACTGGGGATGCCGGGTCCCAACTTGTGGACCTGGCGAGGTTGGAGATAGACGTCCACCACCCCAAGGAGGACCTTACTTTGTGAGTGAGGGTGACTTCCTGATCCAGGGAAGCTGGAGATTTGTCCCAGTTGCTCAGGATAAAGTCCTGGAGAGTTCTACCATGTAACTGGGCCCACGGGACTACTCCAATACAGGCTGTCATGAGACCGAGGACCCTCATGCCTCTCCGAAGGGAAACCTGGGAGGCTAACGAAAGTGCCCGGCTTTCGTCTTGGATCGTTTTTTGCTTTTCTAGCGGGAGGGAGGAGCACTGGTGGTGTGAGTCCAGGATAACCCCTAGGAACTTTTTGCTTTGTTCGGGCTGAAGATTGGATTTGTCGAAGTTAATGATCCAACCTAGCGACTCGAACAGGCGGAGGGTGAGGTTGACCCGGTGCTGGAGTTCCGAGGGTGATCCTGCTATAAGCAGGAAATCGTCGAGGTATGGGACAATTAGTACTTTGTCCGTCCTTAGTGCTGCTACCATCTCCAATACTAGCTTGGAGAATACCCGAGGTGCGGAGGAAATCCCGAACGGCAGGCATGCGAATTGGTAATGTGAGACTGACCCTTCCATCATCAGGGCGAATCGAAGAAGCTGTTGGGAGTCTGAGTGTATAGGAATATGATAATAGGCGTCTTTTAAGTCCACCGTGGCCATGACGCTATCTGGTGTGATTAGGGGGATCGCTGATCTTACTGATTCCATTTTAAATCTTCGGTATGTTATAGATTTATTCAGGTATTTCAGGTTGATTATAACTCTGTAGGCCCCGTTAGGCTTCTTAATAAGAAACAAGGGGGAGTAGCAGCCTTTGAACCGTTCCTCTACGGGAACTGGGATAATGGCCCCCAGGGATAGCAGGTCCCGTACCCCCGACTGGAGGGCCCGGGCCGACGCGGGTGACTGGCAGGGGGTAACCACGAACCTCCGGGGAGGGGGGGCGGAAAGCTCAATTGTGTAGCCCTCTGAGACCAGGCGAAGGGCCCAGGGATTGGAGGTTATTTCGCTCCATCTATTGGCGAACCCCCTAAGTCTGCCCCCCACCTGCCGGATCCCGATGGGCGGATTCTCACCCTTTCCGCCTTTGGGGTAAGACCAGCGTCCGGTTTTCCCCTTCCCCCTGTATGTTCTCGGGGGGACAAAGGGAGGAGGGTAGGAGGAGGAAGGCCGCTTGACGGGTCTGTCTGCTGGTAGCCCCTGACTTTTGTCTGAGGCCTTCTCCAGGAGTGTATCCAGGGAAGGTCCGAAGATGCGATGTCCCTGGAAGGGCAAAGAGCAAAGCCTGTTCTTGGAGGCATTGTCCCCTGTCCAGGCTTTTACCCAGACGGCCCTCCTGGCTGTGTTCGAAAGTGCCGCCGACCGGGCCCCGAACCTTACTGACTCCATCGAGGCGTCCGCCAGGAAGCCGGTGGCCTGTTGGAGGAGGGGAAGGCAGTTGGTGATATCTTCCCTCGAACCCCTTTGCGAGACCAGGGCCTGGAGTTGGTCTAGCCAGACCGTCATGGATCTCGCTACCGACGTGGCCGTAATGTTGGTCTTCATGGTGAGGGCCGCCGACTCCCAGGCCTTCTTCATTGCCGCATCCACTCGTGAATCCAGTGGGTCCCGCAACTGGGAGATGTCCTCAAAGGGGAGGGCAGCCTTCTTCGAGACCCTGGCGACCGCCAAATCCACCTTCGGGACGGTGTCCAAGAATTCAATGTCTTCCGGGGTGAAGACCATACGCTCTCTAAACTCCTTAGACAGGAAAAACTTGCGTTCTGCCTGTTTCCACTCGGTCAAGATGAGCTGTTTTAGGATATCGTTGACCGGGAATGATGGTTTGGGCTGAGGTATGAGTCCCCGGAACAGGGTATCCTGGAGGGATGGCTGCTGTGGTGCCTGTTCCTCCACCTGCATGGTGTGACGGACCGCTGTTAGTAGCTGCCCCAGATCCGCCGATGCGAAGAAGTACTTCCTCGTTTCTTCCATGGGCGGTATGGATTCTGAGGGGGAATCCTCTAAGAACCCTTCCTCCGAGTCTGATTCTTCTATCCGTGACCGCCTTACCCTTTTCGTGGGGGGCGGAACGGAAAGAGACGAGAGAGAGGCCTCGATCTCCTCGCGGATCATAGCTCGGATGTCTGATATGCCCGAGGGGCCTTCCTCCCGGACCACCTTCTCTGTGCAGGCTGCGCATAAGGGTTTGGTGTGTCCCTCGTGCAGTCGCCGCAGGCAGACTGGGCACTTGCGCACGCGCTTCTTGGCCTCTCTGCTCTTTTGTGCTTCTCTGTCCTAAGAGACGGAGACAGCAGAAAAAAAAAGGGGGGGTTTTCCAGCACCTGACCCTTCGTTACCCCTGGTGTGAGCCCCCGGAGGTTTACTCACCAGCGGGTTGCTCTCCGTGTCCTCTCTGGCCGACATCTTTACTTAGGTGCAGACCGAAGACATGTGGGGAATCCTGCTTTCTCCTTTTCTTCTTTTTTTTTTTTTTTTTTTTTTTTTGGATTTTCAAATTTGGCGCCTTTTTTCCCTGAGGCCCCGCCCCCCCGTGACGCGGCCGTGCTGACGTCATGCCGCCGCGCCGGACCCGGGGGATACACTCTGCGTCGGCTCTGAGGAGGGCGCATAGATGGCCGGGGACGTCGGATCGAGCGCAACCGCCGGCCCGCGCCGCGCGCTCGACCCCCCCCCCCCTCGCTGGCATACCTGCTCACGCCGACAGAGGATCGCTGGAAGCCAGGGTCCCGGGCCGACGTCCAGAGCGGGTGCCTGATCCGGAGGAGGCTTCCAAGCCCTGCAGGTACGGGCTGTATCTTCCCAGTGCGACAACCCCACTGGGCAGCGCGCTAGGGAAGGGTTCCCCGCAGGGAACGTGGTGCTGGTTTTGGATCCTGCGGGTGAGGGCCCCTACGTAGGGTCTCACCCGCGCAAGCTCTGCCAGCCCGACCAGAGAGTCGTCCCCCCACGGGCGGACAGGCTGCATAGGAATTTTCTTCTTTCTTCTTGCCTCCAGCATACCCCTGGAGGCTTCCGCTTGGACTGTCCTGTAGGGACAGGAAGACACTGGTGAGCTGGTGGCGGGAGGTGCCTTTTGTATGTTTTTCCGCTTCCTGTCCCAACAGGGGTCCAGTGGACATCCTCCATGTGTATGCTGTCAGGATGACGAGGGGAAATATCAGTTTCTCGTCCGTATCATTGGGGGACACATCCAGACCATGCGGCGTTCAAAAGCAGTCCCGAACGAAAACATGGGGCGGGTTACTTACAGAATGGTCCCGAGCAGTCAGAGGAATCTTCCGACCCAGGGAGGCGTCTGCTGACGCATAGGTATGGACCCTATAAAACTTAGAGAATGTATGCAAGGAAGTCCAAGTGGCCGCTTTGCATACCTGCAGCGCTGAGGCCCCCACCGCCCGAGTGGAGTGGGCCGTGACCCGGAAAGGAGGCGAGTGCCCCTTGGCGCGGTACGCCTCTGCCACAAGCATCATTATTCATCTAGAAATGGTCACCTTAGAGGCTGCTGATCCTTTTTCGTGGGCCCTCTGGAACCACGAACAACGTCTCCGTCCGCCGGAAGTCCCTGGTTCTCGCTACATATATCCGTAAGGCCCTAACCAGGTCCAGTCAGTGCAGCGCTCTCTCTCTTGAATGCACCAAAGCCGGGCAGAAAGATGGAAGAATGATGTCCTTGTTAATATGGAAAGGTGAAACTACCTTCGGTAGGAACTCCGGAACTGGTCTTAAAATCACCTTGTCCTGGTGGAACGTCATAAAGGACGGCTCGATCGACAGGGACGCGAACTCGGATACTCTTCGAATTGAAGTGATCGCTACCAAAAATACCACCTTCCAAGACAAAAGTTGCAGCGGAATCTCTCTAAGTGGTTCGAACGGATGCGACAGTAGCGCCTCCAAAACGAGATTGAGATCCCACGCCTGAGTGGGTGGCCGAAACGGGGGCGACATTTGGGCGACCCCCTGGAGAAACGTCCGCACCGCCAGCCTATTTGCAATTGGCCTCTGAAACAGTACTGAAAGAGCTGACACCTGGCCCCTCAGTGAACCCAGTTTCCACCCCCGATTCAAGCCCTGTCTGCAAAAACGCCAGGATATTTGCCAGCGAAAACCACATGGGCTGGATGTGCCTGTCCTCACAAAAGCCAAAAAACCGTCTCCAGACACGATGGTAGATCCTAGACGATGCCGGCTTCCTGGCCTGTATCATTGTCTGGATAACTCCTTCCGCGAACCCCTGTCTCTTCAATATCTCGGTTTCAACAGCCACGCCGTCAAACGAAGCGACCCTGAATTCGGGTGGAAAAGGGGTCCTTGGAACAGCAGGTCTTCCCGTTCTGGCAGCCGCCACAGTACGTCGGCCAGATGTTCTATGATGTTCGCGTACCATGCTCTCCTCGGACAATCTGGTGCTACTAGGATTACCGTCCGCCCCTCCTTCCTGATTTTTCCTAGTACCCTCGGAATGAGAGGGAGGGGGGGAAACACGTAGGGAAGCCTGAAACTTGTCCACGGGATGACTAGTGCATCTACTGCCACTGCCTGTGGGTCTCGTAACCGGGCCACAAACGGGCGTATCTTGTAGTTCAGTCTGAACGCCATCATATCCACATCCGGGGTGCCCCAACGCTGAAAAATTGCCTGAAAAACGTCTGGGTGCAACTCCCACTCGCCGGGGTCCACCGTCTCCCGGCTGAGGAAATCCGCCACCCAGTTCTCCACTCCTGGTATGTACACCACTGAAATGGACCGCAGATGCTTCTCTGCCCAGCCGAGTATTCCTGAGACCTCGCCCATCGCTCTTGCACTCTGCGTGCCCCCCTGATGGTTGATATACGCGACTGCCGTCGCGTTGTCCGTCTGGATCCGTACGTCCCTTTCCCTGAGACTTGATCCAAAATGTTGAAGTGCTAGACGTATGGCTCGCAGCTCCAAGGTGTTGATTAAAAGTTTCGCCTCGCTTGGGGACCACACTCCTTGTGTTAACGCCTTCCCAGCGTCCCGCCCCAGCCGAACTGGCTGGCGTCCGTGTTTAGTACCACCCACTGTCCTGGAAGCAGTGAACGACCTCCCTTGAATTCCCAAGGGATTCAACCACCATTTCAGGGTGGCCTGGACCCGGGGAACTACTACAATCCGCCGATCCAGAGTCAGTAGCGACCTGTTCCAGAGTGACAGAATGAAGTTCTTGAATGCCCTTGAGTGAAATTGTGCGAACGGTATAGCCTCGACCGATGCTACCATCAGACCCAGTACTTTTATACAATGCCTGACGGTAACCGGTCTCCCCCGGATCAGGGACCGCACGTTGCTGATAAGCGCCTCTCTCTTTGGTTGGGGCAACTGAATCTGGTGCTTCCTGGTGTTGAACACGATCCCCAGGAATTCCAACCGCTGCGTCGGAACTAAACAGGACTTGGTGTGGTTGATAATCCACCCAAAGTCCTCCAGCGTCTGCAGAATAATGCGCAGGCTTTCGAGGTTGCTGTTTTGACACGGTGCTTTCACCAGGATATCGTCCAGGTAGGGGATGGCTACCACGCCTCTTGCGTGAAGCAACGCCATCACTGCCGCCAGAACCTTCGTGAAGACTCTCGGTGATGTTGAGAGACCGAACGGTAGGGCCGCAAACTGATAATGTCTCCCCTGGACCTCGAAGCGCAGGAACCTTTGATGGGACTCGCGAATCGGGATATGCAGGTATGCATCCCTGATATTCACAGACGACAGGAACTCCCCCGGTTCCATGGACGCAATTACTGATCTGAGGGACTCCATCAGGAAATGTCTCGCTCTGACGTAGTGGTTCAGCCGTCTCAGATCGAGTACCGGCCTGACCCTGCCATCCTTCTTGGGGACTACAAAGAGGTTTGAATAAAAACCCTGTCCGCGCTGCTGGACCCTGCCATGCCTGTTGCGGCCACTAAGGCCGGTGTCCTGTCTCAGCTGCCGCTCCCGATCGGAAGCCCTATATTTGGCAACCTTTAACCCCTTAAGGACATGGCCTATTATGGCATTGAGGACCAAATGATTTTTGGTAGATTTTCATACCCATTTTTCAAAAGCCATAACTTTTTTATTTTTCCGTCGATGCGGCCGTATAAGGGCTTGTTTTTTGCGTGGCGAACTGTAGCTTTTATTGATTTTTTGGGTACATAGACTATATTGTAAAGCTTTTATTATTTTTTTTATGATCGTAGGGAGAGAAAACGCATCAATTCTGCCATAGATTTTTTTTTTTAAAGCGTTAATTATACAGCATAAATGACACAAGACATTTTTTCTGCGGGCCGGTACGGTTACAAGGATACCAAAATTTTTATTTTTTTTAGGTTTTTCCACTGATCTGCAATAAAAACCCTTTTTTTGGAAATCTTTTTTTTTTTTTTTTAATCGCTGCATTCCAAGTGCTATAACTTTTTTATTTTTCCATGGACGCAGCTCTGTGAGGGCTTATTTTTTGCGAGACGAGCTGTAGTTTTTATTTGGTGCCATTTTGGGGTACATACTTTTTTTGATCACTTTTATTGCATTTTTTGGGAGGCAAAACGCTAAAAGTTAGCTTTTTGCTGTGCAGGATAAAAAGCGTGTTTGATTTATTTTACGGGTTTTTATGGATACAACTATAACAAATATGTGGGATTTTTTATGCTAATATGAGAAAAAGCATAAAAAAGGTGTGGTTTTTTTTCATTCTTTAAATATTGTTTGATTTTTTTTTTACACCATTTTTGTCCCTCTTGGAGACTTGCACTGTAGCACCGATGATCGCTACCATAAGGCATTTCAGGACTTCTCTCCTGCAATGCCTTATCGCTTATTATAGCGATCAGAGCCAATGGCAATACAGGACGCCGGTATCTGGCGTCTTGTTGCCATGGCAACCAGCTGGGCTCTCTTCTGCGATAACATCGCGAGAGCCGGCTGAAGTCACAGAGCTCCCTCTGTGAACCCTCTCCCTGCCACAATCTACTTAGAACACGCCACGGAAGGGGTTAACAGCGGCGGGGAGGGGGGGGGGGAGCGCATCTCCGATGCACCCCCGCTGTTGCAACGGGAGGCCGGCTATCAGTGACAGCCAGCTCCCGCTGCCGCATAGCGCGAGATCTGTCATGATCATGTGCTATCCCTATGACGTAAGGGTACGTCATTCTGCGGGAAGTACCCTGCTCCCATGACGTACCCTTACATCATGGGGAGGGAAGGGGTTAATATCTTCCAGACCCTACTTGGCAAAGAAAGAGCGGAGGTCATAAAAATTGAATGCATACATAGAGCACTTCAACCTAAACCCTCCTCCACGGACCCGCCAAGAGATGTCATATATGGCCTCCTTAGCCATGTGCACACGTCAGCCATTCTTCAAAAAGCACGATAGGTTCAGGTTATCCTCTTTAAAAATTCCAAAATTCAAATATTTCAGGACTTATCCCCAAGTACACTGGCTAAGAAAAGGATCTTGAAGCCATTGACAGATGCCTTGAGGGCCAATAAATTGGCTCTTCCCTTTTGGTCTCACCACTTACAAAGAAGGTCTGTATGTCACCGTTAGATCGCCAGAAGATCTCAAGAAGGTATGGTCAAGGTTGGGAATTCCCCACTAGACATTCACTCATGGCTACTAGCCCAACTTCAACAGCCAATGCCCGCAGCTTGCGACGCCGGAGAACTGGAGCTCAAAATCAAACATAAAGCTTCTAGAAACAAGTAGAACACTCATTACTAAGAATGTGTATCGGCTATTGCTATTTTTCTCTTCTCTCTTTTTAAGATTAGGGGAAGTTCTTACACTTACGCACGATCTTTCTGTGGACTTCAATTGACAGACAACAACGGCATCGCCTTTTCGGGATTTATGAGTTGGTGGCTTACACCAAATGCTATCTAATATATTGATTTAGTTTGTGGGCGCCTGAACTCTTCTCTGCCACCCCCCAAAAGGGGTCGGTGGGCAGGGGTGGCGTGGTGCTGGGATGTGCTCAGTAGCGAACGGTGAATGTTGTCTGAAAAACAATAAAATAAAGAACGCCAGAAATGCACTTTTTTGGTCACTCTGCCTCCCAGAAATGCAATTAAAAGTGATCAAAAAGTCGTATGCATTCCGAGATGGCACCAACGTAAACTACAGGATGTCTTGCAAAAAATGAGCCCTCGCACAGCTAAGCTGACAGAGAAATAAAAAAAGTTATTGCGTGCAGAAGATGGGGGCGGAAAAAAATTAAACAAAATTAAATGTCTTTGAATAAAAAAAAGTAGTACAGCAAAAAAAAAAAAAACTATACAAGTTTGGTATCGTAGTAATCGTACTGACCCAAAGAAAAAAGTTATCGTGTCATTTTTGTTGCCGTAAAAACAAGACGCACTGAAATATGGCAGAATGGTGTTTTTTTTAATTTTACTCCACTTAGAATTTTTTAAAAGTTTTTCAGTACATTATATGGTACATTAAATAGCACCATTGAAAAATACAACTCGTCCCGCAAAAAGCAAGCCCTCATACAGCGACGTCGATGGATAAATAAAGGAGTTATGATTTTTTTTTTTTTTTAAAGGGGTAAGGAAAAACGAAAATGGACAAAAAATGAAACAAAGGATTACACGTATTTCTGCAAAGTTCATTCTACATATCACAGACAAAATCACTGAAAAAGAACTAAAATCTAACTTTTATTTGTATCGATTAAAATATTTTTATATTAAATTTTTACTGATGGACAAACTCCTACATAAATAGGGACCTATGAGCACACCTCGGATTTATAGATGTTCACCCGAGATCTGAGCGCACGATCCACTATACACTCTCCTTATATAAGGTAGCGATAGGGGTATATACAAACCAAGAATCTGCTGTGTAGTCCGAATGCCTCACTAGCTACACAACAACATAGATGTGTAGTATACGTACATGGGTAAATTCAAATACCCTTTGGGGTGATAAGCTTGGTAGCGTGCGGGTTTCATGATATGTAGAGACGGAACACCAGCGGATGCAGTCCAAAGCAGGTATGACCTGCGTTTATTTTATAACCGCAACATAAAGTCCAAGCCTTAGCTTCAGGCAAAACAAATAATAGTCCACCATTCCGCTATCAGGCCGTCCCGGCCTGATCAGGTCGCACTTAGCAAGTGCAATGTACCGCAGGGCTTCTCTCTCCAGCCAGTCACACAGGCTGCCAGGGTCCAGCAGCCATCTAAGCTCAATCTGGTCCTCCCAGACACACACCTCTGCTAGGTGTTGAGGTGAGGGGTATCTCCTTGTCCACCTCTGGCCTTATCAGCCACACACTCTGGGCTAACAGCCCGGCAGCTCCACTGAGCTGTTTACCTGGCCTTCTCAGCCAGACACTCTCCATCTCTGTGTCTGTGCACCTACTATTTATGTGCACACTTGATCTGGCTCAGCCTCAGCACCTGGGCTGACTAAGCTCGCCCACACCCTGGAGTGGAGGAGGTGGAATGGACAGCCCCACTACCAACCTGCCATCCATTCCAATAAAACCAGGCCCGGATATTTTTAAACAACAGATCTCCAGCAACTGCTTGCTGGAGACCACATTACGCTCCTGGGTTTTTACGTCTCTGAGAGCAAGACATGACCTTCCTCCAGTCCCCTTAGTACCTCACACCTTCTTTATGTGTCAAGTTTATACCATTAAAAGGATAGAGACGTATATAGCAGATATGCCTCTGCTCATGTATTAATAAACAGGAGAGATGTTTTCCCATTCCCTGTTAATTGGAATACAAGGAATATGTATGTTTAGCCATATGGTGGTGAATGAGAGTCGTTTAGTTTATCAATCCACAACCACTCATAGTTGATGTGATCTCCTGCAATGCAGACTGGAGTGTAAACCAAGTGGTTCTAGAACAAGTAGCGTATCTGGGGCCCGATAGATGGAACAATATCAACTAGCAGAACCTTGCTGGGGTACTTGTGCAATATGTCTCCACCAGAACTACGGGTGGAGACATGGGTTGGCCTGGGTTAGTGACAGGGGACCGCCCCCAGCTGTGGATTGGCTGCAGCGCAACAGGACACCAGCAGCTCGTTCTACTGGAGTGCCCAGCAAACAAGGGTCAACAGCGGCATTTAGACAGATGCTGGAAGACTAGGACAACAGCGGCTCCTACAGTCTTCAAGAATTCAATGATATTCCAGAAACCTCACATCTGGGAAACACATGATTTGCCTCGAATTAAAGCTTTAATATAGCCTTGGGCGCAAGAGTGAAGAAAGAGAGAGAAAGAAATTAATTCCCTTTTGGCCCAAATTATGGGATGAAACTGAAAGGGAGGAGACACAAATTAGATATTAGAAGACACTTTCTGACCGTGAGGGTGATCAATGAGTGTAACAGGATGCCATGGGAGGAGGCGGGTTCTCCTTCAATGGAAGTGTTCAAACAGAGGCTGGACAAATATCTGTCTGGGATGATTTTGTGAATCCTGCACTGAGCAGGGGGTTGGACCCGATGACCCTGGAGGTCCCTTCCAACTCTACCATTCTATGATTCTATGACAAATATCTTGCTTAGGTTGGGGCCGGGCCGACAGGCAAGATGGACGGTCGTGTGTGAGCTGAGCTCCCGCTAAAGACACCCTTAGAATCCTGGAAAAACCCTGCAAAACTGCACTAGAAGGCTGGGCGATATAGGAGATACCTGGGAGCTGCCTGCTGAACGCTGAGACCGGCTATGGCGAGTAGCGGAGTACCAGACCCCAGAAGGCACCCTTACCTAAAGACCGGCGGGGCCTGTGCTAAACTGCAGTGAGAGCCTAGCTGCTGCGGCTGAATGGACTTCCGGCGCCGCTCGGAAGAGGTCGAAGCGATGGGACGGTGAGACAGCTCGCTAGCGGCGGCAGCGTTGAGAGGGCCGGGTGACGCCTGGAGTCGGAGATCCGATCGCTGGCGGTAAAAGAGGAGGTAACGGCTGCCGGAGCTGGGAATCCTGTGCTGCTGTGCCACAACGTGCCTGGGACCGGAGGAGGGCGCATAATAAACAGTGCATACAAGCGGGACGCCGCGCAGATGCAGGGTGAGATTACACCACGCGGAGCCGACATTTTGTGAGGTGCAGAGCGCGGGTAAGAGACACCTAGAGGGACTGTGACTCTCTGTACCATTATACCACTACCCGCATAGGTACAGAGGGGAGTCAGTGCTGCAAATCACACCAAGAACTCTCCCTTCCACACCACACAAGCAATTAATGCTATATGACACAAGCAGCCACCATTACCACAAAGGCCATGCTAAATAGCCATTAAAGAATTGCCATCTTGGGGGGCGTGGCTAGCCGGCAACAGGAGCGCACGCACAGACAGCGGCTCCTGGCAGCAGGAGCATACCGGCGAGTTTTTGCCGCGCCTGGAGGCTTCCACCGCGCCGAAATCACTACCGGACCGAGACCTGCAGAAAGAGACCCTCCGCGGGTCTCTAGCTGAAATCGTGATTTTGAGGCCTACAGGTCCGGCCGCATCCCTGGCCTAAATTTACAGACGCGGCCGACCGGAAGTGAGGGCCGGCCGCGGAAGACAACGGCAAACCCTCGCCGAGGAGCAGCGCAGAAGAAGGGGCAGCTGCTGGGACCTGAGGAGAGCCGGGGAGCGGGCAGAAGGAGCAGGAGAGAGAACGGCAGGCCCACAAAACAGCAGACTGGGTGAGTGACGCCGTGACTGCGGCCACCGGACCCTGCGGCCCCGCCCCCCTGCGCTCCCCCACCCCTACTGGACAGTAACACCATGCCGGGGGCATTGAAACCCCCTGGAGCGAGCTCCCTGCCGTGCAGTAAGCACTTCAGACAGGCAGACATATTAAGGGGCCCCCTCTACCCCTCCCCCCAGTCGGACACCACCTAGACGAGGGAAGACAAGAGGTGCAAGAGGAGAAAGATCGGGGGCAGTGTGGGGGAAAGAAGTGGAGGGGAAACACAGCGGAGAACCACGCACACAGTGAGGAGCACCGCGCACAGAGCCACTCTCCCTCAAGGGAGCACTCTACTCCTGAACAGAGAGATGCGGAGGCAGTTGGCGGCCCCCTCTTTCTGCGTATCTTGCCTTTTAACAAACGTGGTACCCCGAGACTGCGGCCGACTGCTTCATGCGCACTCAGAAACCAAGCCCGGAGCTGCCGCCTGCAAGTGTCGCGCTAAAGGTGCATAAATCCTACTACACTATGTTTGCACCCCAACAGCTATGCATTAAAGTTTAAACTGCGCATGAATCCCCCCCTGTGACATTTATAAGTTCGGACCGGTGGACATCCCCTACTACTATCCTTTGACAAGATGGCGCCAAGCAAGCAAGCCAAAATAACTAGCAAGCTGCAGCAATATTCACGGCCCAGCACCTCAACGGACTCCCGACCTAACGCGCCCTCTAGCCCGCAAAGTGCGCCCCCTGAGGCAACAGCACCAGCTTCACCTCCTGCATCTGGCCCAACTATCGCCGATGTGCTGAAAGCGATTACAGAATCGCGCTCTGCCCTCACAGAAAAAAAATCGACGCACTACAGTCGGACTTTGGTCTGCTGCGAGCGGACGTCCAAACGCTGAGAGAGCGCACAACAGAAGTTGAGACGCGAGTCTCCAACTTAGAGGACTCTGTTACACCACTCTCAGATCAGGTGCGCACCCTCGACACTAACCTCACGGCGCAGCGGAGAAAAATGGATGATATGGAAAACCGCCTGCGCAGATGCAATCTGAGATTCATAGGACTGCCGGAGGGCGCTGAGGGCAGAGATCCCTGTGATTTCCTTGAATCGCTCCTCAAACAGGAGTACGGCCCCAACTCTCTGTCACCCTATTCTGCGTCGAGAGAGCACACCGCATTCCATCAAGAGCCCCGCCGCCCAGAGGCCCTCCACGCACCTTTATTGCAAAACTGCTTAACTATAGGGACAGAGACAAAATTCTGGCACTCAACCGCGAGAGAGACCCGATAAGGGTTGACGGACAAACAATCCATATCTTTCCGGACTTCTCCCTAGAGGTACAGCAGAGGCGCCAAAAATTTGTAGAGGCAAAGAAAATGCTGCGCTCAAAACAACTTGTCTACGCCATGTTATACCCTGCCAGACTAAAGGTGATCAAGGATAACCGTTCCCATTTCTTTGAAAACCCGGAGGATGTCCTAAACTGGCTCGAACTAAATTGACCTACACAGTGAGACTTTCACAAATGCATATTTGATGCGGCTGGCCGGACGTTGCTTTCTCAGAAT
Source organism: Eleutherodactylus coqui (assembly GCF_035609145.1). Classification (NCBI taxonomy): domain Eukaryota; kingdom Metazoa; phylum Chordata; class Amphibia; order Anura; family Eleutherodactylidae; genus Eleutherodactylus; species Eleutherodactylus coqui. The sequence continues at coordinate 39,993,018 of NC_089841.1, forward strand.
TATTGCGGCATAATGGTGGAGGGTGGCACCCCCCTTTCTCCCACTTCCCCCCCTTTTTTTCTTTCCCTCCCTTTCCCCCTTCTCATTTCCCATTCTCACCCCACCCCCCTCCCATCCCCTCTCCCTCCACTCTAGATAAAAAGGCCGGCAGCTGAAGATGATGAAAATGCAAAACGATGTGGGCTGCGATAAAGTTACCCCTTTTTTTCTCTCTCTCTATTTAGACTGTGGGGGCCCGACTGGACTGAGGGCCTACGCAGCGCCCGCGGCCCGTGCCGGGTACCTATAGCCCACACTGACGCAGCCCACACTCACATAACCCCGTCTCTGTTTCTTCACAGGGGGACTTTATTTTCATGCTCGTAACTGCTATTACTGTTCTACATTTTTCTGTTATAGTCTGTTGGTGATTCTCGATTGGGGCTAGGTCTCACGCCCCCTACAAAGTTGTGAGTTATGGGATCGAAACCTGTCCAAAGTTCGGGTGGATGGGTAGGGTGGGAGGGGAGGGATTGGTTTGAGGTTGGTAAATGTGAATTGCTTTGTAATTTTCTATTTGTTGTTATTTTTGGCGCGTCTCTCTTTCGGATGCTTTATAAGAACTCGTGGGAACAATGGCTACCCCCTTGAAAATGGCTAGCACATACTTAAAACTGGTCTCCTGGAATGTCAGGGGACTAAACTCTAAAATTAAAAGAGCATTGGTTTTTGACTTCCTTAAAACTCACTCTCCCCACAAGATACTACTTCAAGAAACACACCTCAGGGGCTCAAAGACGCTGGCGCTTAAACGAGCAACAATTGGCTCAGCGTATCACGCGACTTACTCAAACTATGCTCGAGGAGTCAGTATACTGGTAGCCAAATCGGCCCAGTTTGCCTTCCGCCAAATACACATAGATCCTGGGGGGCGCTACCTGATCCTACAGGGAACCTTCCATGGCCGCCTCCTCACGATAGTAAATGTTTACCTGCCACCACCTGCTAACATTGAAATACTTCACGAGGTGATGGCACAAGTGGTCCTCCTTGAGGCGGCCCCGATAGTAATCATGGAAGACTTTAACCTGATTTTGGACCCGGTGCGGGACCGTCTCACTCCAGCTGCCTCCACACAGGCTCGGCTGCCTGGGTGGGCCGACTCCTACTAAGTGCAGGAAATATGGCGCACGCGACATCCACATGACAGAGCCTACTCATGCCACACTCCGACCTACAATGCCTTCTCGCGCATAGATCTCTGTTTTGGCTCCCCGGACTGCCTCCCCATGGTTCGTGATATATCCTATCTACCCAGAGGCATTTCAGATCACTCCCCACTCCAATTAGTTCTTGACCTTGGAGTTGGGGGCAGTCGCCCTCCGTGGAGACTGAGTCCGCTGTGGCTGGAACAGAGAGAAGTGCATGAGTATGTAGAACAAGAGGCTGAAATGTAGTGGGAAGTCAATGAGGGGACGGCCTCGGAGCTAGTGGTATGGGATGCATTTAAAGCCTTCACCAGGGGATCCTTTACCTCGGCTATTGCCGAGCATAGAAGATCCCTGGGAGCCCGCCGCTTGGACCTGGAACGGCGCCTTGATTTGGCAGAGACAAGGCATATAGCAGACCCCTCCTCGGAAACTACTACAATTCTGGGTGCCCTGCGACGGGAATACAAACTACTGCTTATCGAATACACCAAGAAGAAACTCCTGTATTCCCGTCAGCGGATTTTTGATCAGGGAGACAAGAACGGCCACTTACTGGCCTACCTGGCTAGAGAGGATCAGACACTGCCACCAATTACGGCGGTGCGGGACGGCACGGGTACTCTATTAAATGATCCCAAACTAATTAATCAAACGTTTGCCCAATTCTATGGAGATTTGTACACCTCCAGACTGAGCTACACTGAAGCGCAGCTCCTGGCGTACCTGGATGACATTCCCTTCCCCACACTGAGTGGAGACAGCGCAGCCCACCTAGATGGGGATCTAAGTATAGAAGAAATAACGGAGGCCATTAAGGCACTCCCCAATAGGAAATCACTGGGCGTGGATGGGCTCCCCGGGGAATGGTATAAAAAAAATGTGGAAATCCTGGCCCTGCGACTCCTCACACTATATAATTCTATTCTGCGGGAAGGGGCGCTACCGGACACAATGCGTAAAGCTCTCATAATAATGATCCCTAAAACCGGAAAAGATCCCACGGACTGCGGCTCTTACCGTCCCATTTCCCTTCTCAACAACGACGTAAAAATAATCGCAAAAATACTGGCGACGCGTATAAACTCGGTACTAAAAGAGATCATACACGCGGACCAGTCCGGCTTCATGCCTGGCAAAAGCACGGACATGAACCTGAGGAGGCTCTTTAACCACTTGTCGTACAAGCACACTAACTGCGGGAGGCGCACCCTGGTATTTATAGATCAGGCAAAGGCAGAGACATGTGCATTAAAACTAATACACATGTCTCTGCCCAATTCTCCCTGAGCAGAGGCACAAGACAGGGCTGCCCTCTGTCCCCCGCCTTGTTTGCCCTCGCCATAGAGCCTCTTGCGATCCAAATCCGAATGTCACCAACAGTTAAGGGATTTAAACTGAACAACTACGAAGAGCGCATAGCGCTCTATGCAGATGACACCCTTCTCTTCCTCCAAGACCCGGAAGCGTCTCTAGACGCAGCCCTGATTATATTCGGCACATTTGGCGCACACTCTGGTATTAAGGTCAACTGGGACAAGACTCATTTACTGGCGGTGGACCCTGCGGCCGCCGAGCTCCCTTTGCCCGCCCCGCTGAGCTGGACAACCCAGACCACCTACTTGGGCGTAAAGGTCTCAGCGGAACTATCCGCCTTTTACAACTCCAACCTGGTCCCCCTCCTGGCCTGGGCGGCGGCGACACGCTGGGCCTCTCTCCCACTCACGCTGGTGGGCAGAATAAACCTGCTAAAAATGAAACTGCTACCAAAATTCCTGTATATACTGCATAATTCTCCTATGTTAGTCCCAAAAAAATTCTTCACTAAGCTCCGTGGGATCGTACTGCGCATACTGTGGAGGGGCACTACACCCAGGATTAAATTGGAGACTCTGTGCCTCCCATCGAACGGAGGGGGACTGGCCCTACCGCACTTCTATTACTACTACCTGGCCAGCCAAATGCTATACGCGGGATGGTGGATATGCTCGTCAAATTACAACCCGGCAGTGGGCCTGGAACGTAGAATGGTGGACCCTGCTCAGAACCTACGGGGGCTGCTACTGAGCGGCCCCTCATCCTCGGTCGCCCCTCTGCCTACTCCCATGCTGGTGACACTGGAGACCTGGCAACGGGTCACGAGACTGTCCACTACAGAGGAGACTGCGCGATCCCCATACACTCCCCTCTGGAATAAGCCCAAACTGCCACACTTCCAGCGCTTCCCGGAGTCCGCCTTCTGGAGATGCCGGGGCGTCAATGTCCTCTCTGACATAGTCAGCGAGGGCAAGTTTTGCACCTTTATGCAGCTACGGGTTGCCCACGGCCTGTCCGAAAACTCCTACTTTAGGTACTACCAATTGCGAAATGTAGCCAGGGCTCAGTTTGGAGGTTTATCTATCCCACTATCCATGACACGGCTGGAGAGCCTGGCGCAGATGTGCAATCTTGTCAAACCGCTGTCGAGTTTTTATGCCCATACGGCGCAATAGCTGGCCCCGCTAGGCGAAAGGGCCGTACAGCGATGGGAGGGGGATATCCCTGACCTGATCTCAGGGGAGGATGAGGATATACTGGGTGGCTCTGGTCCCCCCCTGGTTAGCGCTAGAGACAAGCTCATCCAAGTTAAATTTCTGCACCGCATATATTATACCCCCTCCAGGTTGTGCACCATGGGCCTGCTCCCTACTGCAACGTGCCCACGATGTTTGGTGGCGGATGGGACGGTCATGCATGTGTTCTGGGAGTGCGCGGTCCTACAGGAATATTGGAGAGACGTGCTTGTCTTCATGGAAATGCATCTAGGGGCACCGAGGATCATGCATCCTGGAACGTGCCTCTTTGGGCTTGTGGGAGACCTGCCGGAGGCCGCAGCAACACGTACATTATACAAGCTGCTACTCTTCTATGCAAAAAAAGTGATCCTACTTAATTGGAAACAGCCTGGGAGGCCGACTAGGAGCGCATGGATCCGGGTCGCTAATGCTGAAATCCCAATGTACAAATTGACATACATGGCCAGGGGGTGCCCTGAAAAATTCGACAAGATTTGGGATAGCTGGGTGAGCTGCCCCGCGACTTCGTCGGGAGAGCCAAGCCAGGCAGTAGGGGGGGGAGTGAGGGAGAGAGAAGGATAAAAAGAGAGACATCTGTTAAATCTGCTTTCTACGATAAAACCCTATGCTCAGAAAACTATTTTTTCTCCTCTATTCCCACAGTTCTTCTTAAGAGAGTCGCGCCAAGGGGTTGGGGAGGGGGGGGGCTAAGTTTAAGTTTCTGTTTTTTTTTCCTGATTGATCACAGCTGATCTATTCAAGGTTAAACTACTGTTTAGTAATAACTGATAAAGTTAAGAGTTTAACCCATTAAGGACCAGCCGCTGTATATATACGGCGGCTGGTCCTGGGCTTAGAGGACCACCGATAGTAAAAATACGGCGGTGCTCTAAGCCTCCTGCCTCTGCAATCAGTCAGAGACAGGTACGGGTTATCAGCTGTTAGTGACAGCTGATAACCCGATGCAGAAGGCAGGAGGGGTTTTTAACCCTTCCTGTCTTCTGCTTCCCCGATATACAGTGCTCAATGAGCACTGTCTGGGCAAAGTGAAAGTAAGAAGTACTTTCACTACGGGAGCCTCGGGGGGGGGGGGGGGGGGGGGTCATGTGACCTCCCGGGATTCCCTGCTATGCAGAGCTGGAGGGTCAGACTAGACCCTGGCAGCTCTGCAGGTGACTAATGTCACCACAGGGGTTGCTTTCCCCTATAATTAGGGCTTCTATGGACGCCCCAGCTATAGTGGAAAGTGTCAAATAAAGTTAAAAAAAAAAAAATAAGTGAATGTCCCCCAGAGGACTTATATGACGTCATGGGGGACATGGATAGTAAAAAACACAATTACATACATCAGTAAGACAAAACAACAGAATAAAACAACAATACATACAAAAGAAAGAGAATAACACAAAGCAGACGCCAACAAAAACCGTTGCCGTATGCACCCTGTAAACCAAAACCATACATACTATATATCAAAACGTCCGAAATAAATAGAGGAACCCATTCCCATACTTTATTTCATTGTAAATATAAAAATAATTTTAAAAAAAACTATAAATGTTAAAAAAATCATTTTTTTTAGCATCTTACCCCCAATAAAACTAAAAAACGGAAAAAAAAGTCAGTGACAAAGATATTAAAAAAAATAGTCCTATATGTCACGGGAAAAAAAACGCAGCAAAAATAATTTTGGTAGCTAAAGGAAAAAAAATGTAGCAGTAAAACCGCCACATGGGTAAAATCCCTAAAAACTGTCTGGTCCTTAAGGTACAAAACAACCTGGTCCTTAAGGGGTTAAAGGGGGGGGGGGTCGAAAGAAATAAAAAGTACTAGCCAGGTATAGTATGCCAAGAAGAAATATGTATATGTACGCAGGCAAAGGTTATCTCTCATCCCTGTTTCTCATGCAATGTACTATCTGCTGAATCTGACACCTGCGGTGCCAGTTATCCGTGTTTACATGCTTGTTAATTTCTGGCTAAATAAAATTCCTTTAAAAAAAAAAAAAGAATTGCCATCTTATGAAATGGGCTATTAGGCAGTGCAGAGTGGTCAGAGAAAAGTCGGCAGATCACAGAGAACACTAGCTCTAGAGAAAACAGGCGACTTTTAGATATACAAGACGGATAGCTCAACAGTGGCTGAAATCCTGTCTGCATATACATTTATAACGTTTTGCTGGACTTTGGGAACTTTCTCTATGTGAGAGCGTCTCTCTGATCTATAACCTATAACCCGATACCATTAGTACTTAAATAAAAAGGAGCACGAACGTATAAATACAGATACGAAGCAATAGGCAACTGCAAGTAAGAGTACACCCGCCAAAAATACATCTGCAATGGATAAACTAAAAGACTTTGGACGAGCTGACACTTGTGAAACAACACCTAGAGTGGCTAAACCTACAACTGTTAAAGCTAAACATGCTGACGCAGAATCAGAGCAAGAACCTGAACCAACACTGCATCAGGTGCTAGAGGCTATCAATACCTGCAGAACATCCCTGACCGGGAAAATTGAAGAGATTAAGATAGACGTCAAACTACTCCGCCAAGATTTGCAAAATGTGAGAGGGCGGTTGCATGAAATGGAGGAAAGGGTCTTTGCAGCAGAGGATAAAATACAACCGCTTCCAGCTAAAATCCAAACAGCAGTCCAAAAAGCTGAGCAGTGTCACTCCAACAGAGATGACTTAGAAAATCGCCTACGGCGAAACAATATCCGCATTATCGGTCTACCAGAAAAAACGAAAGGTTCATCTCCAGAACCTTTCCTACAACAATGGCTGAAATCAACATTAGGAGAGGACGTATTTACACCCATGTTTGCAGTGGAGAGGGCCCACAGGGTACCAACGAGACCACCTGCGCCTGGGGCACCGCCAAGACCATTATTGGCACGACTCCTCAACTGCCGAGACAGAGATATTGCTCTACGACAGGCGCGACTGAAAAGCCCCATCACATACAACAAGGCAGTAATATCAATATTTCCAGACTTCTCGGCAGAATTACAAAAACAATGGGCCACATTCATTGAAATTAAAAAGTGATTTAAACAACGGGGAATCCCGTACTCCATGGCGTACCTGGCAAGGCTACGGATTGTGTCAGAGGGGAAAGCGTTGTTTCTGCACTCACCAGAAGAAGCCGGGGACTGAGTGGATCATACCAAGAGGCCTTCCCCGGGGAGATTTTGCAGATGTTCTGGCTCTACCTCAACTCAGCTCAGCTCTTTATGACTGCCGATACCACCACCACCCTCCTCCTCTGACAATGTCATCACCTGGTTCCCACATACTATCCAATACCATATCATCATCATCATCATCATCATCATAGTCCTCATTATCTCCACAACCTATCTCAGTCTGTTCTGATGTCTCATGGGCTCCTTGCTCCCCCTCACCATATCGACCTCCATAACTACCCCTACCACCACTTCCACTACCACAGCTATGAATCTCGGCAACCACATCCACCTTCACCACCTCCGTAGCTCACTCCAAAAGCTGACTGTCCTCACACAACTTCTCACCATCACTAATATATTGTTGTTGAGTGCCTTCCTTATCTTTCGCACCCGAATGTTTGGTAGGTGGCGCTCACTAATCAGATATTCAAAGACAGCATAGTGGTTTGTGATGGAAGTGATGGGGGTAATCCTCTTGTTAAGATAGAGGATGGTTGTACCCAATCATACAAACGACCAATAGGCTGTAGGGCAGCTTGAGGAGGCTCCAATCACAAGTGGTGGAGTATATGCAAACGAAGAAATAGAGAAAGAAAAAATCCTCAGCACATAGTATGGGTACAAAACTGACCCGGGTGCTATCTCTTAGGTGAAAAGATGGTGCCAAAGCAGGAGGGGCAGTGAAGACAAAGGTGATGCCTCCATCAGTGCACCAAATAACTGTAGAGGAGCAATAATCCACTGAATCCTGGCTTAAAGTAAAGTTAGATTCTTCCTCCTGAGTTGACCGAGAGCCGACAAGTCCACAATGGCCGAATGCTCCACAATAACACGCCCACTGGGGTAGATGGACCACCCCGGCTTGTGGATGCTGCTTCTACTATAAGGCACATGGCCGCTGCTGCTACTAGTACTAGGGCACATGGCCGCCGCTGCTACTAGTACTAGGGCACATGGCCACCGCTGCTACTAGTACTAGGGCACATGGCCACCGCTGCTACTAGTACTAGGGCACATGGCCGCCGCTGCTACTAGTACTAGGGCACACGGCCGCCGCTGCTACTAGTACTAGGGCACATGGCCACCGCTGCTACTAGTACTAGGGCACATGGCCACCGCTGCTACTAGTACTAGGGCACATGGCCACCGCTGCTACTAGTACTAGGGCCACACGGGCGCCGCTGCTACTAGTACTAGGGCCACACGGCCGCCGCTGCTGCTAGTACTAGGGCACACGGCCACCGCTGCTACTAGTACTAGGGCACATGGCCGCCGCTGCTACTAGTACTAGGGCCACACGGGCGCCGCTGCTACTAGTACTAGGGCCACACGGGCGCCGCTGCTACTAGTATAGGGCCACACGGCCGCCGCTGCTACTAGTACTAGGGCACACGGCCGCCGCTGCTACTAGTACTAGGGCACACGGCCGCCGCTGCTACTAGTACTAGGGCACACGGCCGCCGCTGCTACTAGTACTAGGGCACACGGCCGCCGCTGCTACTAGTACTAGGGCACACGGCCGCCGCTGCTACTAGTACTAGGGCACACGGCCGCCGCTGCTACTAGTACTAGGGCACACGGCCACCGCTGCTACTAGTACTAGGGCGCACGGCCGCCGCTGCTACTAGTACTAGGGCACACGGCCGCCGCTGCTACTAGTACTAGGGCGCACGGCCGCCGCTGCTACTAGTACTAGGGCGCACGGCCGCCGCTGCTACTAGTACTAGGGCACACGGCCGCCGCTGCTACTAGTACTAGGGCGCACGGCCGCCGCTGCTACTAGTACTAGGGCGCACGGCCGCCGCTGCTACTAGTACTAGGGCGCACGGCCGCCGCTGCTACTAGTACTAGGGCACACGGCCGCCGCTGCTACTAGTACTAGGGCACACGGCCGCTGCTGCTACTAGTACTAGGGCACACGGCCGTCGCTGCTACTAGTACTAGGGCACATGGCCGCCTAGTACTACTAGTACTACATTGATAACAGATGCACGCGGCTCTGCGCAGGGTTTTAATACTTTTTTTTAAAAACACAACCCTTGCTCACTTTACATTGTGATGAACAAGATGCTGAGCATACACCGATGTAGACTGTTGCTGAACTGCAAGAACAAAACCTGTAATAACCGCAATACCAGTCCAGCAATGACTGCAGTGACTGGCTGACCTGGCTGGCAAACACAGTTCTGTATCACAGACTGACCCGAGTTGCTTCCTCTCCCTGCACTTTCTAGCTTGTTTCCCGGCTGCTCAGTACTCTGCTCTCCTGCTCACTGCTCAGTACTCTGCTCTCCTGCTCACTGCTCAGTACTCTGCTCTCCTGCTCAGTACTCTGCTCTCCTGCTCACTGCTCAGTACTCTGCTCTCTTGCTCACTGCTCAGTACTCTGCTCTCTTGCTCACTGCTCAGTACTCTGCTCTCTTGCTCACTGCTCAGTACTCTGCTCTCTTGCTCACTGCTCAGTACTCTGCTCTCTTGCTCAGTACTCTGCTCTCTTGCTCACTGCTCAGTACTCTGCTCTCCTGTTCACTGCTCAGTACTCTGCTCTCCTGTTCACTGCTCAGTACTCTGCTCTCCTGTTCACTGCTCAGTACTCTGCTCTCCTGTTCACTGCTCAGTACTCTGCTCTCCTGCTCAGTTCTGCTCCCCTTCTATCTATGTGTGTGTACTATAACAGTCCTGATGTCCACATGGTCCCTCACAGAGATCTTATTACACCTCTATCCCCGGCTAACATGGCTGCTGACGTTATGGCGCAGAGCCTTTTATATTGGCTCTGACCTCCGGCTGCGAAAGCTGTTTGCAAAGCATTATGCGTACCCTGACATCCTCTTTTTTTTCAGCCATATGTCATTTTAGTGGGTTTGGCCAAGATGAACTGCTTGAGGTTCTGGTTTGCACCAAGCCAAACTTATAGCAAAAGGCTCAACCTGTCAGACAGGCGGATTTGGATCCAACCGGCAACGTACCGGTATGGCTGTGGGCTAACTGAGGTGGTAACACCTGGGAGACCCCAGTTTTCATGTTTAACCCCTCCAAGTGGGAAACTGGCTCTGCTTTGGGGTCCTCAGGCCATTACACACAGATAGCCCCAGTATTTGGCTTCTCATGCTGCACTGGGCTAAGACGCGGTACCTGAAGGTCTGACCGGACACGTAGTAAATAGAAGGGTTTTAGTAGGAGCTGACAGCCCACGTACATAACCGAGGTCCAGGCTAATAGTCCGGGCAGGCAGCAGATAAACCAGAGTCCAATATACAGAGCTGAGGTCAGGGGGCACAGAAGTCAGGATAGTCAGTACAGGAAAGGGTCAAAACCAGAACACACAAACATGGGCTTTACCACAAATGGCAGGGCGAGAGCCAACTGCTTAGACACCCAGACTATGGGGGATGCCTAATATAGGAAGTGCAGGAACCGAATTGGAAGGGGACGAGTAAAGGGAGCGCACATTGGCTCTTTAAGCCAAGCCGCAGCGTGCCGGAATCCCACAGGCAAAAGCCTGCGAGTAAGCAGAGGGAGGTGTATAGAGAGTGAATGGCAGCGATGCCTAACTGTAGCCCCAGCAGCAGGTGAGCAGTGACGGCGCGCAGTGATACGACTATTTCGGTTCACTAAATGCGACTTGTGACATCTATTTACAGAAAGTAAACATCGGGCTGATTGTCATTCAGTTTTTATGCATGCATAAATTGAAGGTCGAATGATAAGAGAAAGAATTATCATTCGTTGTTCAGTGGCGGCATGTACTGAAGGCCCATTTACACGTGACACTTGTCGTTTAAACAAACACCTCAACGACTTTTTTGCTTTCAAATGATGAGTGTTTACACGTAAAGATAATCGTGCGAAATCCTTCACCATTTCCCTCCTTTGCTGTGTTGTTAGTAGTGTTTACATGTAAAGTGGGCATAGATAAGATAAGTGGACCATTGTTTGCTCCAGTGGGCCTGTGTATATGCAGAGAATCTCTAGGTGGGCGGATTTTAATTAGTGCAAAGAAAATGCCATTGTCTACTGTGGCAGTGTGTGGATTGGCTTTTGACTGAATTGTTGGAACGACTGAACAACTGATGTTTAAACCTAACGACAAGCGAACAAACTAGTGACTATGTGTATGCAGGCAGATACTCAGCTACCAACAACAAGTGAACGAATAGTGTACGATGGCTTCGCGTTTACACATAATTATTATGGATGACTTTCGCTCATTTGAACGAATTTTGAGCTACAATCGTTGCATTTAACCCCTTGAGTGGCACGCCCGGAAATTTTCCGGGACGTGCTCCACTGCTCATAGCGTCATAGCCCGGAAGATTTCCGGGCTATGTATCACTATGGGAGCTGCAGAGCACAATGCCACAAGCTGTGACAGTGTGCTCTGCCTGCACAGACCCACAGAGAACAAAGCAAGGGCTTTGAAAAACCAGCAGAAGATATTGCCGGCATATCGGCAATGTCCTGCTTTGTTTACAGGTTGCCATAGAGACCATCGGCTTGTCAGAAGCAAGCCGATGGTCTCTGTGACAGGGAGAGCTGGTTCTTGGCTATCAGAGGACAGCTAGGTACCAGCTCTTACAGCAGAGATCAGAGAAAACCTCCGATCTCTGCTGTGTTAACCCTTTACATGCTGCAGTCTATGTGACTGCAGCATGTAAAGGGCTGTCACTGCAGCATGTAAAGGGCTGTCACCATCGGACCCCCGGAATGTGATCAGGGGTCCTGATGGGTCCCTGCGGAAGTCCCCTAGAGGGACAAAAAAAAAAAAAAAAGTTTAAAAAAAAAAAAAAAAGTTAAAAAAATATTTAAAAAAAAAATTATAAAAACACTTGTCTCCCTTTACTTTGTAAAAAATCAAAAATACAATCACACATGTGGTATCCGTGTGCGTTGTAATGACCCAGAGAAGGAAGTTAATACATTATTTAACCCCTTAATGACATGGCCCCTTTTTTTCTTTTTTCCCCATTTCTTTTTTTCCTCCCTCCTGTTTAAAAAATCACAACTTGTCCCACAAAAAACAAGCCCTTATATGGCCATGTCAATGGAAAAATGAAAAAGTTATGGCTCTTGAGACGCAACTGCAAAATTAGTTGAAATTCAATGATTAGACCATTTTAAAAAACCTGCCCTGGTGGGCACGACAGGGTGGTAGGAAACCCGCCACTCAAGGGGTTAAATGAGCCATTACATTGTAGTATGGATCATGGGAATCTGAATGATTGACTGTCCCGTGTAAAAGCACCCTTAGCTATTAATCCCCCATTGTTCTACCAGAGTTCTCTCCTGGGGTAATCTGGAGGCACAGAGTTGGGGTAGTGACAGGGAAAGAAGGCAAATGCTAATGGCGCACCTGTCAACAAAGGTGACATAGTGCCCTGATGACTGGGGGCCTGCAGTCTCATATAATGATAATAATAATAATCTTTATTTGTATAGCGCCAACTTATTCCGCAGCGCTTTCAGGCATGGATAAATGCAAAACAATACAACAATTACAATATAAGGTACATTGGGTTAGACACAAATGGGTTGAGGGTGGTACAGGAGGTGCAGGGGGTGGGGAACACAGGCAATAGGAAATATTATGTACAGATCATTTATCAGAAGGCAAACAGGGTGGAGCACCATAGGGAGGGGCGAGGGACTAGGTCAGGAGATTTGGTATGCTTCCCTGAAGAGGTGCGTTTTTAAGGCACGTCTGAAATTTCGTGCATCGGGAATTGTCCGGATGCCTTGGGGTAGAGCATTCCAGAGGATGGGTGCTGCTCTGGTGAAGTCCTGTAGGCGAGCGTGTGAGGTTCGTATTACAGGGGTGTTTAGTCTTAGTGTGTTAGCCGATCGGAGTGAGCGGGCTGGGTGGTGTACTGACAGTAGGGAGGTGATGTATGGTGGCGCAGCGCCATGCAGAGCTTTGTGAGTGAGGTAGAGGAGTTTAAATTTAGTTCTGCAGTGGATGGGCAGCCAATGCAGCGACTGGCATAATGCAGAGGCGTCTGAGTAACGACTGGATAGAAAAATGAGTCTAGCTGCTGCATTTAGTATGGATTGGAGCGGAGCGAGTCTAGTACGGGGGAGGCCAATGAGTAGCGAGTTGCAGTAGTCAAGCCGGGAGTGGATGAGCGCAACCACGAGCGTCTTTAGCGTGTCCGTGGTTAGGAACGGACGTATTTTAGCAATATTTCTGAGGTGCATGTGGCATGTTTGGGCTAGAGATTGGATATGGGGGGCAAAGGAGAGGTCAGAGTCCAGTGTGACCCCAAGGCATCGGGCATGCCGTCGGGGGGTTATGATGGTGCCAGACACTGGAATGGAGATGTTGAGGGGAGGTCGGTTAGAAGGTGGAAAGACAAGGAGGTCAGTTTTAGAGAGGTTTAGTTTGAGAAAAAGGGAGGACATAGTGTTAGAGACAGCGGACAGACAGTCGGTGATATTTTGGAGGAATGGTCCAGAGATCTCACGAGAGGAGGTGTATAGTTGGGTGTCGTCAGCATAGAGATGGTATTGGAGGCCGAATCTGTGGATGGTTTGTCCAATTGGGGCAGTATAGATAGAGAAAAGAAGGGGACCAAGGACCGAGCCCTGGGGTACCCCGACAGCGAGAGGAAGTGGAGCAGAGATAGAACCAGCAAAGGAAACACTGAAATATCTACTTCATATATCTACTTCCACCAACAGGCTTACAGGATGAATCAGCTGGGAGGACGGGGCCCGGACTGCAGGATCTGTCATCCCTAATAATCCCACAGACCACAGAATAGCATATCTGCAGCCGCTGACTGAGGAGAATCTGTGACTCCTCTCTGCTGTATTTAGTGGTTACTACTCACCTGGGCGATTACCTGTAGGAATCTCCTCTTTACACCGCTGATCGCTGCTCACATTTGTCTCTGTAGTATTAATATCAGTCAGATCTTCATCCTGATACAAAAGCTGGGAGACAAATATTGTAAAAGTCAGCAGACGGTTGGAGAAGTTGTGTGGATGGTTTTACATGACCAGAAAAGCTTATTAATCATCATGATGACTAAAAACGACCTGACAGGAGTAGTTATCTGAGCCACATGGCTGCAGGTCTAGAAGCCGGACATATATATTAGATGGCGGCTCAATGACCCCTCAGGAACCTCATACTCATGTATATCCGGCATGGCTAGACACACTGCACGTTGTCTTAGTAGAGGAGATCAGCGGCTACCAGACACATTCGCTGTTTATCTCGGGGGACATAAAGGAGCAGATAGATATAAATCCATCCTGTTGGCTCCTTATTCCCACCAGCAGTCTCCACTGCCAGAAAACTGGGAGAAGATCCAGACAACCTGCAATGTCTCTGGTCAGCAGTAATCCTGCCATCTCCACCGGCCTCATCACACAAGTAGAAGACATCTAATAAGACTGAAGACAAGAGCTTCACAGCCTTCTACACATCAGAAGGACATCTCCATCTACCTGGTGGTCCTGTGGAAGAAGAGGACATCTCTCTGGTGGGCTTCTCTTACTGGATGGAACTGGAGGAAACACAGACAGACACTGAAGTCATTCTTTACATACAGATAATAAAGTCTCCGTGTATTTAGTCCTGTCTATTACCTGGTGATGAGAGCGGCTGGCGGGTCTTCATCATGGCCTCCTTGTACAGATCCTTGTGTCCTTCTAAATACTCCCACTCCTCCATGGAGAAATAGACAGCGACATCCTGACACCTTATAGGAACCTGACAACACAATATACAGTCATCACCCAGAAGCCTCCAGTGCTGTTACTGTATAATGTCCCAGCATTCCCTGCAGCGTCACCTCTCCAGTCAGCAGCTCAATCATCTTGTTGGTGAGTTCAAGAATCTTCTGTACATTGATGTCCTCATGTATCAGGGGGTGAGGTGGGGGCCCCGTGATTGGGCTCAAGGATCTTCCCCATCCATCACACACAGGGGTCTGACAGCCATCACTAGAGGTCTTCTTCACTACTGTGTAATCCTGTATATGGGGAGAGAGTAATAAATATCTCTATAGATATTATCAGAGTCTATCACCCCTCCAATCAAATAATTTTTCATCACCATAGACAAAAATGATATAATGTGACATCATCAGAATCTCCCCGCCTCTATCGTCGATTTTGTCATGGATCGACCATTCCGAGGGCTCTCATCGGTACTAACTTGTCACAGCAGAGCCTCGATCGATCACTCTACGGGATTGCAAGCGTGGAGTCATTAGAATACAGACTGATTTATACCCAGCTTTCCTGGGTTTTTGCATGGATGTGAAACAAAAGCTCAAATCACCACCTGATTCGTTCTAACTGCCCCCGTACTCTGCAATACCCACGCGTTACCGCTGCCACCACCAGCTTTTACAGGTAAACTGGAACCCAGACTTATAAATTATGAACACAGCTTTTGGTGTCATGATTCGTTTTTAAAACAGACAAGGCTAACTAATAAATTGCAGATTAATTCTAAAAAAGACTATTAGTGCAAATATATATATAAGTATACAAAAATATACAGAAACGGATGTTACAATGTAGATTAGGTTATACAGGCATATACAACAACAGTATTGTAAAGTAAATAGGATAAAAATAAAAGAAAGAAACCAGATTTGGGAAACGCTACCCAAGGTCTTGATTCGTGCAGAGTCACTGAGGTGAATAGGACAGCTTTATGCTGAAGCATATCTCTGTAGTATGACAATTTGTATAAGGAACCTACTCAGTTTTAAAGCCTCTGCAGAAACACACTCCCGTTGATCTTTTTCTAAGGTCGTCAAGGCAGGTTGAGTATATGCAGGGAAGATTTGTAGGCACTCCAATGGGGAAGATATGGCCATCATGCTTAATATCAGGAATTTACCTATCCATAGATAATAAGCATGATAGGGGACAGATGATCAGCTATGCCAATATGCAATTCTGGGGTTCGCACAGAGATGGAAGTAACCAGGTCTGCAGTGTCCTCTCGGTTCTGAAAATATACCTGAAGTTGAGCCTTCATGTTACCCATAATCTCTAATATTAAATTCTCCTTTGATACGGAAAAAAGAAATACATTATAACCTGAAAGGGAAGCTTCATTTTCAGTGAATAAGGTCTTTGTTGTTTTCTCTCACCTCAGTGATTTTATTGTATTTACCAGTGAGATAGCGTAGGTCCTAACGGACGCATGGTGGCCTTGCTGTGGCCCGTCGGCTTATGTGTCTTGGCAAAACGCAGAGCTAACACCCGCATTAATCAGTATTTTTTGCTTGCAGTTTACTATGCATTTGGGAGAGCCCAAGATGTCAGCAGTGTGACCCACTGTGGAGATACAGGGCGATCCACTGCTTTGCCAGTAGGGGTCGCACTCATGTATAGCGTGGTGCACCGAGCTGTGGCTGGCATCCTTGGTGTCCATTCATATGTGTAGTGTATGTTTATTTGCAGTCACTCCTCCCCAATCTGGGCTGGGTTGAGTGAGGGACTGCACTACTAGGCTGCATTGAACAAATATCCAGCTGCCTGTTATCCTTGTGAACCTGTTTCTCTGTTTATACTTGTCAGTCTGTACCTCCTTTGTTCCTGTACGCCCCGGTATTGTTCGGTCGTTTGTTTTATAGTTGTTCTGTCCCATCAGGGTCAGTTAGCACCTAGAAGAAGACCGTGGGGTGGTCCTTATCGAGACGAGTGCTCCGCCTATAGGTAGGGGTTTCCCTCTCCTGGTTATTAGTTCAGGGCAAGATTTGTTTACTAGTTTCATCTGCGTACAGGGTTCATACATCCGATATGTTACCTTCCACGCTGGTGTCAGCTGTCAATCGTGCTAGACTGGATCATTACCTATCCGCTAGGTTGACACAGTGGTTCCACATTCACAGTCGTTACAATTGGCTTCCTTTTCTGTGAATATCCTTTGATACAGACACTAGCAGTCGAGGTGCTCGAACATCTAATAGCTAACCTTATAGCCATCATGATCAAAAGACTTCCTGAGTAGGAATGCATAGCAGGGATGTGAAAAGAGGAAGAGGGGAAGGGGGTGAGGGAGACAAGGGAGAAGGATTTCAGCTGAACTTTCCTAGTGTCCTGAACGTCAGCTGATTGATATTGGCAGCTGGGGGGATACTTTATCAATATCTTTATACCACACCATAGATAACCATGATGTAATGTGACATCATCAGAATCTCTCACCTCTCCAGTAAGCTGGAATATTATCTCTAGTGTGAGTGTTAATGCACTCTCTGACATCTTGTTCGTGTCTTCCTTCATCCTTGATGGGTCAATCAGGAAAATTCTGTTATATAGAAGATATCAAAAGATGTTCGTATGGTGAAGAAACCTGAAAACAGAAGAAGATGAGCAAATGTGAGATCAAAAGAAATGTAAAAAACACATCAATAACTCAGGATAAGGGAAACCTGTGAGATGGTAACCACCCTGCCGCATAATAGTATGTACTGCTCCACCCTGCGCCATAATAGTATGTACCACTCCACCCTGCCCCATAATAGTATGTACCGCTCCACCCTGCCCCATAATAGTATGTACCGCTCCACCCTGCCCCATAATAGTATGTACCGCACCACCCCGCACCATAATTGTATGTACCGCTCCACCCCGCCCCATAATTGTATGTACCGCTCCACCCCGCCCCATAATAGTGTGTACCGCTCCACCCCGCCCCATAATAGTGTGTACCCCTCCGCCCTGCCCCATAATAGTATGTACCCCTCCACCCTGTCCCATAATAGAATGTACCCCTCCACCCTGCCCCATAATAGTATGTACCCCTCCACCCTGCCCCATAATAGTATGTACCCCTCCACCCTGCCCCATAATAGTATGTACCCCTCCACCCTGCCCCATAATAGTATGTACCCCTCCACCCTGCCCCATAATAGTATGTACCGCTCCACCCTGCCCCATAATAGTATGTACCGCTCCACCCTGCCCCATAATAGTATGTACCGCTCCACCCTGCCCCATAATAGTATGTACCGCTCCACCCTGCCCCATAATAGTATGTACCGCTCCACCTTGCCCCATAATAGTATGTACCCCTCCACCCTGCCCCATAATAGTATGTACCACTCCACCCTGCCCCATAATAGTATGTACCGCTCCACCCTGCCCCATAATAGTATGTACCGCTCCACCCTGCCCCATAATAGTATGTACCGCTCCACCCTGCCCCATAATAGTATGTACCCCTCCACCCCGCCCCATAATAGTATGTACCGCTCCACCCCGCACCACAATAGTATGTACGGCTCCACCCCGCACCACAATAGTATGTACGGCTCCACCCCGCACCACAATAGTATGTACGGCTCCACCCCGCACCACAATAGTATGTACCGCTCCACCCCGCACCATAATAGTGTGTACCGCTCCACCATGCCCCATAATAGTATGTACCCCTCCACCCTGTCCCATAATAGTATGTACAACTCTACCCTGCCCCATAATAGTATGTACCGCTCCACCCTGCCGCATAATAGTATGTACCGCTCCACTCTGCCCCATAATAGTATTGTTAGGGGTTAATCCTATTTTTAAATAACCTAACATAAGAAAGATAAGGAAACAGTGTAATAAATGTGACATCAGTTATTTGGTTGTATATGTTATGTATTATGGAAATGAAAAATATGTAAAACATTCCGGAAGTTGCTAATACAACTTGGATATAGAATCATATGTCAAAAGGTATATTCAAGCGTTTATTTGGATGACGATTTTAAAATACTAAATGTATGATTTCATTCAGCCATCTTGACTACAAGTTTGAACCTTTACCAGAATATACTAAGTAGGTGGCTAAACCAGTTCTATGTGCAAACTAGAAACAATGCCCCCTCTTTTGATGTGCAAATTGTTGAACTTAACATGATGGGAATCTAAGATTACATTCTGGTCTGGGAAGAGGTATAATTAAGTTTGTACTCAGACAGTGTGGAGTCAATCTTTATGATAGTATGTAACTGTTTGATCGTCACTTCACACAGGAATGTGCTGATACCCTTTTGTTTAGAAGGCTTTGATTTACAGCCATATTGTAATCTGTTGGAATGAGGACTTGGTCAGCAATATTAGAAGTAAAGTAGTTTGAAACTTAGTATCAGGTAACATTTGGAAACGCCTTCTTTTCATCTTGCATAAAAACTAGCAATGTTCAACAATAAAGTAGAATTCATTCTGATTCACTAGACTGTGTGTGTAGTGGCTTATTATGGTTCTCTATGAGTACTCATTATAACTTTCCTTTGAATTTGGGCTCAGGCAACATCAGCACTGGTCTCCGTTGACAGACCCCCAACAGTTTATTTGGCGCCCGAATGTGGGGGGCAGAGGCTAACTCCTTACCTGCAGCCGATACCTGGCGACCCTACCTGCCGACCAGCCGGACCAGAGGCCATGGGACCCCAGATCTACAAAACACCGGTGTAAGGAAAGCCCTTGACTTGCCAATCCAGCTCTGGGCTCCCCTGACTTCAGTCCCGGAGGTGAGTCGCTGCATGTTATATAGGACGCTTCTGCCTGTTATTTACGGTGTTCTTAGTAACCCTGCTAGATGGAAGAACCCTTGTGGGTATATTGCCATGTTGCCTGTAGTAATTGTTGAAATCTGTACGTTGATAGTCTGTGTCATTTTAGCCATAATTTGCTTTTACTGAAACTGTTATAATATCACCAGAAGTTGCCTTAGAAGAGAAGTCTGGTCTCCCCTAAACCCCCTAAGGAGTCCGTAAAACTATTCCAGGGGTCTTTAGTGTACTGTGTGATATAAGGTCCTGTATACTTAGTGATGAATAGTGGGAAATAAATTACCTTCATTGTTGAGAAAAAATTAAAAAAAATAATAAAAAATAAGGTCTGTGGGACAAATCAAAATTGGGGCTTAACAGTCTAAAAAACTTATCTGACTCCCATAGAGAATAAAATAGGGGTCTGTGGGACAAATAAAAAGAGGGAAGGGGGAGACGATTGCAGACAAGCGTATAAAATATATAGACAGATAGGACTTAAAAAGGCGGGAATCTTTAACTATGGGTTCTGGCAATAGTACGGGAAAAAGCATGAAAGATATCAGAGACGCCGGTCTAGAAAAAGGAATAGAGGCCATAATAAGATATAGCAAAAAGGTAAATGTAGAACAATGGGATTGTGCACCGAGGGATGACGGCATACTTGTGTACTCACCCCCGGTGCCAAACCCGGCTAGGATGTACCCAGTCCTACCAACCGCGGACAGCTCCGACATTCTTCCTGACTATCAGAGTTGTACCGCCACAGATCCACCAAAGAAGTCCCAAAAAGGGAAACCTTACTGGGATTGTCCCAGGTGCGGACATCAAAAGCCTTTACGAAGACAAACGGCTTTAACTATGTGTAGGCGGGAAAAGAATGAAACCATTGAATGTTATTTTGGTAGGCTGGGAACGAAGGCTAGGGACATGGGTCTCACCCTCTGTGTAGATGAAGTGTACTACCCAATGATGTGTGAGGTGTTCATGCAAGGCATTGGCCCATCATTGGCAGATAAAGTAAAGGCATGTACCCCCGACTGGCGACAAGCCAAGCCCATGGACTTGTATAAAAAGGCAGTAGGGTTTGCTATGGATGACAAGCGCCCTGTAGTGGTGGTTAAATACTATAGCAACCAAGAGGGGAAGGTGCAGTTCCAGGACAGACCAAACAGAGGAACACGCAAGTGTTATAATTGCGGCAAGATAGGCCACCTGGCCAAGAATTGCTGTTGTCCCGAGAAACCTCGTGAGCAGGAGACGGATCAGGGCGCCACTCCCAGAGGCAACGACGCGCCGAGTCGCCCGAATCCGTCCCAATGAAGTCCTGACAATCCCGCCCCAGTATCCCTATCGTGGAAGCAAAGAACAGAGGCATTCAGATCTTTGAGCCGGCTTCCATAGGAGGTGGGAAAGTGCTCTTCCTTATAGACACTAGGGCTACAAAATCCTGTCTCAGTTCACGGGTAATACGAGATCTCAACATCCCTGTTTCCACAAATAACCATTATTGTTTGTCTTGTATGTCTGGATGTTATGTAAACTAATCTTTGTTGTACATCTTAGTCTTCTTCATATAAATGTAAGAAAGTTATACCCCACTCACATCTGTGAGGGCTCTTAAGGATACAAGGGTTAAAAATGCAGAAAATGTTGCGCTGTTAGAAGCGCTTAGCATGTTGTCTTTTCTATGTGTTTAACTATTCATATCCTCAGAGAAATATACCTCTTGTAATTACTAATGATTAATGTTGTTTAAAGTCTGAATGTTCTAGTTGCTTATTAATATCTTAGCTATTGTTCTGTTTCATAGAGAGATAAAATTCAGGGTCATAGAGAGAGGGACAAACGCTGATGAAATAAGAAACTTATAATGAATTACGTGAATTATACGGTCTTAAAAATAGAAAACATATAGGGATTTTAAGGTATATTTTTGCTTTTGGGTAAATGTCAGTTCTGTGATTGGTTGGACGTCTGTATCACTGCTAAATGCTGTTAGTACTGTACTGTCGCTGAGAGAATGTTCTGTAGGAGAGACATGCAAACGACCAGTATCGAAGGGGTGGGGCTAGATGATGTAAAAGTATGTAATGTTTCATCCCTCTCTTCTCCGAAAGGGAGAAGGGGGTGAGAAGCTTGGGCAGTTAGGAAAAGGTTTTTTTTCAAATTTGATGAGACATTCTAGACAGGATCAGATTAATAATGAATTTGCTTAAAGAATGTCATATTCCAATATGGCTAGATGTTTGTGGATTATTCTGCCTTGTTGTAATTCATGTCTCTGTTATTTGTACTAATATCTTACAAGCCTTATCTGCATTCATCAAATTCTCACCGGATGGATCGGTACGGGTTAAGACCTCAGGTGACAGTTCAGAAGAGGTTTGTAAACTAACTGCTCTCTTGGTAGATCCGGCTCATGTATTTGTCTTGATAGCTACTGCAGAAACTCAGCTTTCCGCAGGTCCTGACAAATAGTAAGCCACCTCCAAGACAAACTCCAATTCTGTAAAACAAAGGTTGTTCTCCTGGGTCATTGCTTAGCCCAAGGAACTGGACATCTGACATAGGTGATCTAGGTATTGCAGGTCAGCAATTTTTAAATTTTTAATTTTTTTTGCAACAAGGTTCTGATCTATTTTAAATAGAATACCAGCCTGATTGTCTAGCAGTAATCGGTGCAAGGGGTTTCAGGAGTGCCGATTCAGGGCTCCTACCCACTAGCGTTTTTTTACTGCGAAATTCGCAGCGGTTTTTTTTTTTTGCAGGGGTCTTTGGGCTATGGGACTTGTAAAGCTAAAATCGCGATTGCGCAAAATCGCGATTTCGCGGTAAATCGCGATTTTGCGCGGTCGCGATTTTAACATTACAAGTCCCATAGACCCCCTGTAGAAAAAAAAAACCTGCGAATTTCGCAGTGAAAAAAAACTCTAGTGGGTAGGAGCCCTCAGCTGGCAGAAACTGAACCGCTAGAGGTAATGTTTAAAGGGTCGCGATGCCTCATGCGCTTCCTTGTGCTGGAAAGTCCTGAAAGCATATTGGGAGCCGACGTGATGGGACCCTTGGGATGTTGTATCAAACTTCACCCATCCAGTGAGGCTCGTATACACCCCAGGTCTGAAAGTCACCCGACCTTCTGTCGGATGGCAGCAGACCAAGTGACACCTCTCCCTGTCTTCACTCTTACGCACGCAGAGAAACAAGTTCTTAGTGTCGTTCCTTCGAGCCTTTGGGCTACCAGTCAGACGGACCTCGACAGACTGTCAGTATTTGTTTGCATTTACGTTCAGAGGAAAGCAGTACTGTTGGACAGTGCTGCCACAAAGGGGCTCAGAACAGCCCAAAACCAGTTCACCAGATGCATGAAGCTGGTATTAGCCGCCTGGCCAATTCCCGAGGGCACCGCCCTCTTGTAATATGTTGATGATTTACTTTTTTTTTATGTACTCCTGACACAAACAGTTACCTCAATGCATCACTAAGCCTTTTGTGTTTCCTCCATCAGAGTAGAATGGCTGCAAAGCCAGCAAAGAGAAACTTCAGTTCTGCAAATCTCACGTAGTGTTCCTGGGCCACTGCCTAGGTCCAGGTACTAAACACCTGACGCCGGAGTGCACGAAGGTGGTAAGTGACATGCAACTTCCCAACTCCCATACCCAGTTGCGTACCTTCTTGGGACTGGTTTCATACTGTTGGCCATGAATACGCTCTGCCTCCATGACCATGCAGCCTCTGTACGACTGTTTAGGTTCACGGCCATTTTCCCTGACCCCGCAGGCTGAGTCAGCCTTCCATCAGCTGAAAGGACAGATAACCAGTGCACCCGCACTGGGGCTGCCAGGCCATGACAAACCTTTCCAAATGTATGTCACTAAGATGGGGGGACACGCCACCGCTGTACTGACACAAATGCATGGTGACAAAAAGCGACCTGTAGCATACTACAGTGCCCATCTTAATGCGGTGGCTAGAGGGTCTCCATCATGCATCCGAGCGGTTCTAGCAGTTCAGGCGCTACTGGACAAAAGTTCTGACGTTGTCTTAGATCACACCATGGTGATCTACACCCCACATGACATGCATGGTATCCTGACACAGGTTAGCTGTAGACATCTGTCCCTTGCTAGACAGATCAAAATGGAACTTGCAGTACACTCTTCATCCAACGTCTCATTTCAACGTTGCACCACTTTGAATCCGGCCACCTTATTACCATTAGGTGACACTGATTCAAATGGGGGAGTAAGTACAGGGGACCAGCTTTTTGCAAATTCTCTGACTGATGATGAGGAGGAGACCTTTGACGCAGAACACTAGCATGATTGTGCAGCGCTCATGGAGCAGGAGACAGCTGGGTTCGCACATGTCACTGACAAACCCCTCCTAAACCCCCACCTTGAAATGTTTGTGGATGGATCTAGATACTTGAATGAGAAGAGCAGTTTTGTCACGGGTTATGCTGTAGTCACTCTGCATGAGGTACTGATAAGTAAACCACTGCCTCCACATATGTCAGCACAGGAGGCCGAGTTGTGCGCTTTGACTGAAGCCTGTAAAGTAGCTGAAGGTGTAACTGCCAACATCTACACAGATTCCAGGTATGCGTTTGGTGTGGCACACGACTATGGGCCTATTTGGCGCGCACGGAGCTTCCTCGCAGCTCAAGGCAAGCCGATAAAGAATGGTAAAGCTGTAAGTGCATTGATGAAGGCTATCATGTTGCCAGAACAGGTGGCCATAGTGAAGGTTAAAGCACACACCCAGGGTCTGTCCATGGAGAGTAAGGGCAACGAGAAGGCCGATAGAGCAGCCAAGGCTGCAGCCCTACTGGACAGGAAGGACCATGTGTGCAACAAGGTAAAGGCTCGGTCGGCCCCTCACCCTGATACAGAGGTGGGAACCTCTGAGGAGGGTGCGGACACACCGACGGGGACCACTTCTCCGACCAATGTGGTACTTAAACCTACCAGGATGGAGGAGGAGGGATGGGCCCTAGCAGGAGGAAAGAAGGTAGAGAACGTTTGGATGATGGGAAATAGAGCATGTTTACCGGCCTCTGTCTACCCCACTCTGGCGTCACTGGCCCATGGAAAGGTACATGCCTCGCGCAATGCTATGGTTTCAATGGTGGACAAGGTTTGGTATGCCCCAGGGTTTGACAGGATGGCAAAAGCATATGTCAAGGCATGCGAAGTGTGTTTGTGTTACACAATCCTGGCCAGGTGGTGAAGACCCCTCGGAAATGCTTACCCCGACCATTGTACCCCTTCCAGAGGCTACAGATCGACCACATCCAGCTTCCCAACTCAGGCAGGTATGAGTACGTCCTTGTGTGCGTGGACCTGTCCAAAGCCACCGCACAATGCACAGCGACTAAACTTGTGTCAGAACTTGTATGTAGATTTGGGGTACTAGAGACAATTGAGAGTGACAGAAGTACACATTTTACAGGTGAAGTGATGCGAGAGGTGATTTCAGCCCTGGGAGTGGAACAAGCCTTCCATACTCCCTACCATCCGCAGAGTTCGGGAAAAGTAGAAAGACTTAATGGTACTTTAAAATTCGAAATCCAAAAAGCCATGGCTGAAACTAGAAAACCATGGCCAGAGTGCCTCCCGATGGTTCTTTATTCTGTACGTACCACCCCCAATCGAAAGACAGGTCTTTCTCCGTATGAAGTACTGTTTGGCTCAGTGCCAAGATTAGGCTTGTACCATCCACAGGCCCTGCATCAGGGGTGTGATAAGGTTATTGAATATGTACAAGAACTATGTCGTAAACTGAAAGTAACACACGATCTAGTATTTTCCCCAATTCCAGACCCTGACAACCTAGACGGGACTCACTCCTTGCAGCCTGGAGACTGGGTGGTTGTAAAAAGACACGTAAGAAAGGCCTTGGACCCAAGGTTTGACGGACCATACCAAGTTCTGTTGACAACACCTACTTCGGTAAAAGTAGAAGGGAGAGCTACCTGGATACACGCCTCCCATTGCAAGAAAGTTCCCAAGCCAGAGGAAAAGTGATGGGTGGGATCCCGGCGTTGTTTGGGGAAGGGGGTGGTATTGGGCATTTTGACTTTGACATCTGCATTTTGTCTTATTGGACGGTCCTCTTATTGGGAAACACCACTACAAACGATCCCCATTGAGAAGCGATGGACTGGATGGGCAAATATTTCCCACATGTGTATGCCCAACCTCAGGAGTGGAGAGGACATTTTGCGGACTTGTCTATTATCTGTCCCCACTCCTGTAAAGACTCTTCGAGACATATATTTAAAAATACACAATGATAGTGATGTAGAAGATGGCAATGTTGTTCAGGAAAACACCTTCCTTAATATATATGAATATTGTCCCCATTGCGATACCGTTGAACATAAACATTGGACGAATATGACTCGGTTTTAGGTGAGAAATGTTGCGTTGGCTGAAGAGTGTTATAATTTTACTTGTGACCCTAATGAAATCGGGAAATGTCAACAAATTAAGGTAATAATTTCATGTGTAGCTAAATGTACTGAATGCCAATTTTCTGCACCCATTTAAATGTCTTGATAGCCAAGATGGACATAGAGTGCACCATTCCTACCTGGGGACCCGGCTGGAGCCGGCACCAATGGGTAACAGGACCAGGAGAAAATGGTGGCTCTGATGTCCAAATGGGGGATTATGTTAGGGGTCAATCCTATTTTTAAATACCCTAACATAAGAAAGATAAGGAAACAGTGTAATAAATGTGACATTAGTTATTTGGTTATATAATGTTATGTATTATGGAAATGAAAAATATGTAAAACATTCCGGAAGTTGCTAATACAACTTGGATATAGAATCATATGTCAAAAGGTATATTCAAGCGTTTATTTGGATGACGATTTTAAAATACTAAATGTATGATTTCATTCAGCCATCTTGACTACAAGTTTGAACCTTTACCAGAATATACTAAGTAGGTGGCTAAACCAGTTCTATGTGCAAACTAGAAACAATGCCCCCTCTTTTGATGTGCAAATTGTTGAACTTAACATGATGGGAATCTAAGATTACATTCTGGTCTGCGAAGAGGTGAAATTAAGTTTGTACTCAGACTGTGTGGAGTCAATCTTTATGATCGTATGTAACTGTTTGATGGTCACTTCACACAGGAATGTGCTGATACCTTTTGTTTAGAAGGCTTTGATTTACAGCAATATTGTAATCTGTTGGAATGAGGACTTGGTCAGCAATATTAGAAGTAAAGTAGTTTGAAACTTAGTATCAGGTAACATTTGGAAACGCCTTCTTTTCATCTTGCATAAAAACTAGCCATGTTCAACAATAAAGTAGAATTCATTCTGATTCACTAGACTGTGTGTGTAGTGGCTTATTATAGTTCTCTATGAGTACTCATTATAACTTTCCTTTGAATTTGGACTCAGGCAACATCAGCACTGGTCTCCGTTGACAGACCCCCAACAGTTTGTACCACTCCACTCTGCCCCATAATAGTATGTACCGCTCCACCCTGCCCCATAATAGTATGTACCGCTCCACCCTGCCCCATAATAGTATGTACCGCTCCACCCTGCCCCATAATAGTATGCACTGCTCCACCCTGCCCCATAATAGTATGTACTACTCCACCCTGCCCCATAATAGTATGTACTACTCCACCCTGCCTCATAATAGTATGTACTACTCCACCCTGCCCCATAATAGTATGTACCACTCCACCCTGCCCCATAATAGTATGTAAAACTGCACCCTGCACCATAATAGTATGTACCACTCCACCCTGCCCCATAATAGTATATACCTCTCCACCCTGCCCCATAATAGTATGTACCGCTCCCCCCCTGCACCATAATAGTATGTACCGCTCCCCCTGCCCTATAATAGTATGTACCGCTCCACCCTGCCCCAAAATAGAATGTACCGCTCCACCCTGCCCCAAACTAGTATGTACTGCTCCACCCTGCCCCATAATAGTATGTACCGCACCACCCTGCCCCATAATAGCATATACCTCTCCACCCCGCCCCATAATAGTATGTACCGCTCCACCCCGCCCCATAACAGTATGTACCGCTCCACCCTGCTCCATAATAGTATATACCTCTCCACCCTGCGCCATAATAGTATGTACCACTCCACCCTGCCCCATAATAGTATATACCTCTCCACCCTGCCCCATAATAGTATGTACCGCTCCCCCCTGCACCATAATAGTATGTACCGCTCCCCCTGCCCTATAATAGTATGTACCGCTCCACCCTGCCCCATAATAGTATGTACCGCTCCACCCTGCCCCATAATAGTATGTACCGCACCACCCCGCCCCATAATAGCATATACCTCTCCACCCCGCCCCATAATAGCATATACCTCTCCACCCCGCCCCATAATAGCATATACCTCTCCACCCCGCCCCATAATAGCATATACCTCTCCACCCCGCCCCATAATAGTATGTACCTCTCCACCCCGCCCCATAATAGTATGTACCACTCCACCCTGCCCCATAATAGTATGTACCGCTCCCCCCTGCACCATAATAGTATGTACCGCTCCTCTCTGCGCCATAATAGTATGTACTGCGCCATAATAGTATGTACTGTGCCATAATAGTATGTACTGCTCCATCCTGCCCCATAATATTATGTACCGCTCCACCCTGCACCATAATATTATGTACCGCTCCACCCTGCACCATAATATTATGTACCGCTCCACCCTGCCCCATAATAGTATGTACCGCTCCACCCTGCCCCATAATAGTATGTACCGCTCCACCCTGCACCATAATATTATGTACCGCTCCACCCTGCCCCATAATAGTATGTACCGCTCCACCCTGCCCCATAATAGTATGTACCGCTCCACCCTGCACCATAATAGTATGTACCGCTCCACCCTGCCCCATAATAGTATGTACCGCTCCACCCTGCCCCATAATAGTATGTACCACTCCACCCTGCCCCATAATAGTATGTACCACTCCACCCTGCCCCATAATAGTATGTACTACTTCACCCTGCCCCATAATAGTATGTACCGCTCCACCCTGCCCCATAATAGTATGCACTGCTCCACCCTGCCCCATAATAGTATGTACTGCTCCACCCTGCCCCATAATAGTATGTACTACTCCACCCTGCCTCATAATAGTATGTACTACTCCACCCTGCCCCATAATAGTATGTACCACTCCACCCTGCCCCATAATAGTATGTAAAACTGCACCCTGCACCATAATAGTATGTACCACTCCACCCTGCCCCATAATAGTATATACCTCTCCACCCTGCCCCATAATAGTATATACCTCTCCACTCTGCCCCATAATAGTATGTAACGCTCCCCCCTGCACCATAATAGTATGTACCGCTCCCCCTGCCCTATAATAGTATGTACCGCTCCACCCTGCCCCAAAATAGAATGTACCGCTCCACCCTGCCCCAAACTAGTATGTACCGCTCCACCCTGCCCCATAATAGTATGTACCGCACCACCCTGCCCCATAATAGCATATACCTCTCCACCCTGCCCCATAATAGCATATACCTCTCCACCCCGCCCCATAATAGCATATACCTCTCCACCCCGCCCCAAAATAGTATGTACCGCTCCACCCTGCCCCATAACAGTATGTACCGCTCCACCCTGCTCCATAATAGTATATACCTCTCCACCCTGCGCCATAATAGTATGTACCACTCCACCCTGCCCCATAATAGTATATACCTCTCCACCCTGCCCCATAATAGTATGTACCGCTCCCCCCTGCACCATAATAGTATGTACCGCTCCCCCTGCCCTATAATAGTATGTACCGCTCCACCCTGCCCCATAATAGTATGTACCGCTCCACCCTGCCCCATAATAGTATGTACCGCACCACCCCGCCCCATAATAGCATATACCTCTCCACCCCGCCCCATAATAGCATATACCTCTCCACCCCGCCCCATAATAGCATATACCTCTCCACCCCGCCCCATAATAGTATGTACCACTCCACCCTGCCCCATAATAGTATGTACCGCTCCCCCCTGCACCATAATAGTATGTACCGCTCCTCTCTGCGCCATAATAGTATGTACTGCGCCATAATAGTATGTACTGTGCCATAATAGTATGTACCGCTCCATCCTGCTTCATAATATTATGTACCGCTCCACCCTGCACCATAATATTATGTACCGCTCCACCCTGCACCATAATATTATGTACCGCTCCACCCTGCACCATAATAGTATGTACCGCTCCACCCTGCCCCATAATAGTATGTACCGCTCCACCCTGCACCATAATATTATGTACCGCTCCACCCTGCACCATAATAGTATGTACCGCTCCACCCTGCCCCATAATAGTATGTACCGCTCCACCCTGCCCCATAATAGTATGTACCGCTCCACCCTGCCCCATAATAGTATGTACCACTCCACCCTGCCCCATAATAGTATGTACCACTCCACCCTGCCCCATAATAGTATGTACTACTCCACCCTGCCCCATAATAGTATGTACCACTCCACCCTGCCCCATAATAGTATGTACCACTCCACCCTGCCCCATAATAGTATGTACCACTCCACCCTGCCCCATAATAGTATGTACCACTCCACCCTGCCCCATAATAGTATGTACCACTCCACCCTGCCCCATAATAGTATGTACCACTCCACCCTGCACCATAATAGTATGTACCACTCCACCCTGCCCCATAATAGTATGTACCACTCCACCCTGTACCATAATAGTATGTACAGCTCCACTCTGTGCCATAATAGTATGTACTGCGCCATAATAGTATGTACCGCTCCATCCTGCCCCATAATATTATGTACCCCTCCACCCTGCACCATAATAGTATATACCACTCCACCCTGCAACATAATAGTATGTACCACTCCACCCTGCACCATAATAGTATGTACCACTCCACCCTGCACCATAATAGTATGTACCGCTCCACCCTGCCCCATAATAGTATGTACCGCTCCACCCTGCCCCATAATAGTATGTACCGCTCCACCCTGCCCCATAATAGTATGTACCGCTCCACCCTGCCCCATAATAGTATGTACAGCTCCACCCTGCCCCATAACAGTATGTACCGCTCCACCCTGCTCCATAATAGTATATACCTCTCCACCCTGCGCCATAATAGTATGTACCACTCCACCCTGCCCCATAATAGTATATACCTCTCCACCCTGCCCCATAATAGTATGTACCGCTCCCCCCTGCACCATAATAGTATGTACCGCTCCCCCTGCCCTATAATAGTATGTACCGCTCCACCCTGCCCCAAAATAGTATGTACCACACCACCCTGCCCTATAATAGCATATACCTCACCACCCCGCCCCATAATAGCATATACCTCTCCACCCCGCCCCATAATAGCATATACCTCTCCACCCCGCCCCATAATAGCATATACCTCTCCACCCCGCCCCATAATAGTATGTACCACTCCACCCTGCCCCATAATAGTATGTACCGCTCCCCCCTGCACCATAATAGTATGTACCGCTCCTCTCTGCGCCATAATAGTATGTACTGCGCCATAATAGTATGTACTGTGCCATAATAGTATGTACCGCTCCATCCTGCCCCATAATATTATGTACCGCTCCACCCTGCACCATAATATTATGTACCGCTCCACCCTGCACCATAATATTATGTACCGCTCCACCCTGCCCCATAATAGTATGTACCGCTCCACCCTGCCCCATAATAGTATGTACCGCTCCACCCTGCACCATAATATTATGTACCGCTCCACCCTGCCCCATAATAGTATGTACCGCTCCACCCTGCCCCATAATAGTATGTACCGCTCCACCCTGCACCATAATAGTATGTACCGCTCCACCCTGCCCCATAATAGTATGTACCGCTCCACCCTGCCCCATAATAGTATGTACCACTCCACCCTGCCCCATAATAGTATGTACCACTCCACCCTGCCCCATAATAGTATGTACTACTTCACCCTGCCCCATAATAGTATGTACCGCTCCACCCTGCCCCATAATAGTATGCACTGCTCCACCCTGCCCCATAATAGTATGTACTGCTCCACCCTGCCCCATAATAGTATGTACCGCTCCACCCTGCACCATAATATTATGTACCGCTCCACCCTGCCCCATAATAGTATGTACCGCTCCACCCTGCCCCATAATAGTATGTACCGCTCCACCCTGCCCCATAATAGTATGTACCGCTCCACCCTGCCCCATAATAGTATGTACCGCTCCACCCTGCACCATAATATTATGTACCGCTCCACCCTGCCCCATAATAGTATGTACCGCTCCACCCTGCCCCATAATAGTATGTACCGCTCCACCCTGCCCCATAATAGTATGTACCGCTCCACCCTGCACCATAATAGTATGTACCGCTCCACCCTGCCCCATAATAGTATGTACCACTCCACCCTGCCCCATAATAGTATGTACCACTCCACCCTGCCCCATAATAGTATGTACCACTCTACCCTGCCCCATAATAGTATGTACTACTTCACCCTGCCCCATAATAGTATGTACCGCTCCACCCTGCCCCATAATAGTATGCACTGCTCCACCCTGCCCCATAATAGTATGTACTACTCCACCCTGCCCCATAATAGTATGTACTACTCCACCCTGCCTCATAATAGTATGTACTACTCCACCCTGCCCCATAATAGTATGTACCACTCCACCCTGCCCCATAATAGTATGTAAAACTGCACCCTGCACCATAATAGTATGTACCACTCCACCCTGCCCCATAATAGTATATACCTCTCCACCCTGCCCCATAATAGTATGTAACGCTCCCCCCTGCACCATAATAGTATGTACCGCTCCCCCTGCCCTATAATAGTATGTACCGCTCCACCCTGCCCCAAAAAAGAATGTACCGCTCCACCCTGCCCCAAACTAGTATGTACCGCTCCACCCTGCCCCATAATAGTATGTACCGCACCACCCTGCCCCATAATAGCATATACCTCTCCACCCTGCCCCATAATAGCATATACCTCTCCACCCCGCCCCATAATAGCATATACCTCTCCACCCCGCCCCAAAATAGTATGTACCGCTCCACCCCGCCCCATAACAGTATGTACCGCTCCACCCTGCTCCATAATAGTATATACCTCTCCACCCTGCGCCATAATAGTATGTACCACTCTACCCTGCCCCATAATAGTATATACCTCTCCACCCTGCCCCATAATAGTATGTACCGCTCCCCCCTGCACCATAATAGTATGTACCGCTCCCCCTGCCCTATAATAGTATGTACCGCTCCACCCTGCCCCATAATAGTATGTACCGCTCCACCCTGCCCCATAATAGTATGTACCGCACCACCCCGCCCCATAATAGCATATACCTCTCCACCCCGCCCCATAATAGCATATACCTCTCCACCCCGCCTCATAATAGCATATACCTCTCCACCCCGCCCCATAATAGTATGTACCGCTCCCCCCTGCACCATAATAGTATGTACCGCTCCTCTCTGCGCCATAATAGTATGTACTGCGCCATAATAGTATGTACTGTGCCATAATAGTATGTACCGCTCCATCCTGCCCCATAATATTATGTACCGCTCCACCCTGCACCATAATATTATGTACCGCTCCACCCTGCACCATAATATTATGTACCGCTCCACCCTGCACCATAATAGTATGTACCGCTCCACCCTGCCCCATAATAGTATGTACCGCTCCACCCTGCACCATAATATTATGTACCGCTCCACCCTGCACCATAATAGTATGTACCGCTCCACCCTGCCCCATAATAGTATGTCCCGCTCCACCCTGCACCATAATAGTATGTACCGCTCCACCCTGCCCCATAATAGTATGTACCGCTCCACCCTGCCCCATAATAGTATGTACCACTCCACCCTGCCCCATAATAGTATGTACCACTCCACCCTGCCCCATAATAGTATGTACTACTCCACCCTGCCCCATAATAGTATGTACCACTCCACCCTGCCCCATAATAGTATGTACCACTCCACCCTGCCCCATAATAGTATGTACCACTCCACCCTGCCCCATAATAGTATGTACCACTCCACCCTGCCCCATAATAGTATGTACCACTCCACCCTGCACCATAATAGTATGTACCACTCCACCCTGCACCATAATAGTATGTACCACTCCACCCTGCACCATAATAGTATGTACCACTCCACCCTGTACCATAATAGTATGTACAGCTCCACTCTGTGCCATAATAGTATGTACTGCGCCATAATAGTATGTACCGCTCCATCCTGCCCCATAATATTATGTACCCCTCCACCCTGCACCATAATAGTATGTACCACTCCACCCTGCACCATAATAGTATGTACCGCTCCACCCTGCCCCATAATAGTATGTACCGCTCCACCCTGCCCCATAATAGTATGTACCGCTCCACCCTGCCCCATAATAGTATGTACAGCTCCACCCTGCCCCATAACAGTATGTACCGCTCCACCCTGCTCCATAATAGTATATACCTCTCCACCCTGCGCCATAATAGTATGTACCACTCCACCCTGCCCCATAATAGTATATACCTCTCCACCCTGCCCCATAATAGTATGTACCGCTCCCCCCTGCACCATAATAGTATGTACCGCTCCCCCTGCCCTATAATAGTATGTACCGCTCCACCCTGCCCCAAAATAGTATGTACCGCACCACCCTGCCCTATAATAGCATATACCTCTCCACCCCGCCCCATAATAGCATATACCTCTCCACCCCGCCCCATAATAGCATATATCTCTCCACCCCGCCCCATAATAGCATATACCTCTCCACCCCGCCCCATAATAGTATGTACCGCTCCACCCCGCCCCATAACAGTATGTACCGCTCCACCCTGCTCCATAATAGTATATACCTCTCCACCCTGCGCCATAATAGTATGTAGCACTCCACCCTGCCCCATAATAGTATATACCTCTCCACCCTGCCCCATAATAGTATGTACCGCTCCCCCCTGCACCATAATAGTATGTACCGCTCCCCCTGCCCTATAATAGTATGTACCGCTCCACCCTGCCCCATAATAGTATGTACCGCTCCACCCTGCCCCATAATAGTATGTACCGCACCACCCCGCCCCATAATAGCATATACCTCTCCACCCCGCCCCATAATAGCATATACCTCTCCACCCCGCCCCATAATAGCATATACCTCTCCACCCCGCCCCATAATAGCATATACCTCTCCACCCCGCCCCATAATAGTATGTACCACTCCACCCTGCACCATAATAATATGTACCACTCCACCCTGCACCATAATAGTATGTACCACTCCACCCTGCACCATAATAGTATGTACCACTCCACCCTGCACCATAATAGTATGTACAGCTCCACTCTGTGCCATAATAGTATGTACTGCGCCATAATAGTATGTACCGCTCCATCCTGCCCCATAATATTATGTACCCCTCCACCCTGCACCATAATAGTATGTACCGCTCCACCCTGCCCCATAATAGTATGTACCGCTCCACCCTGCCCCATAATAGTATGTACCGCTCCACCCTGCCCCATAATAGTATGTACCGCTCCACCCTGCCCCATAACAGTATGTACCGCTACACCCTGCTCCATAACAGTATATACCTCTCCACCCTGCGCCATAATAGTATGTACCACTCCACCCTGCCCCATAATAGTATATACCTCTCCACCCTGCCCCATAATAGTATGTACCGCTCCCCCCTGCACCATAATAGTATGTACCGCTCCCCCTGCCCTATAATAGTATGTACCGCTCCACCCTGCCCCATAATAGTATGTACCGCTCCACCCTGCCCCATAACAGTATGTACCGCTACACCCTGCTCCATAATAGTATATACCTCTCCACCCTGCGCCATAATAGTATATACCTCTCCACCCTGCGCCATAATAGTATGTACCACTCCACCCTGCCCCATAATAGCATATACCTCTCCACCCCGCCCCATAATAGCATATACCTCTCCACCCCGCCCCATAATAGTATGTACCGCTCCACCCTGCACCATAATAGTATGTACCGCTCCCCCCTGCCCTATAATAGTATGTACCGCTCCCCCCTGCCCCATAATAGTATGTACCGCTCCCCCCTGCCCCATAATAGTATGTACCCCTCCACCCTGCCCCATAATAGTATGTACCCCTCCACCCTGCCCCATAATAGTATGTACCCCTCCACCCTGCCCCATAATAGTATGTACCCCTCCACCCTGCCCCATAATAGTATGTACCCCTCCACCCTGCCCCATAATAGTATGTACCCCTCCACCCTGCCCCATAATAGTATGTACCGCTCCACCCTGCACCATAATAGTATGTACAGCTCCACCCTTCCCCATAATAGTATGTACCCGTCCGCCCTGCCCCATAATAGTACGTACCACTCCACCCTGCCCCATAATAGTACGTACCACTCCACCCTGCCCCATAATAGTACGTACCGCTCCACCCTGCACCATAATAGTATGTACCGCTCCCCCCTGCCCTATAATAGTATGTACAGCTCCACCCTGCCCCATAATAGTATGTACCCCTCCGACCTGCCCCATAATAGTACGTACCACTCCACTCTGCCCCATAATAGTACGTACCGCTCCATCCTGCCCCATAATATTATGTACTGCTCCACCCTGCCCCATAATAGTATGTACTGCTCCACCCTGCACCATAATAGTATGTACCGCTCTACCCTGCCCCATTATATTATGTACCGCTCCACCCTGCACCATAATAGTATGTACGGCTCCACCCTGCCCCATAATAGTATGTACCGCTCCCCCCTGCCCCATAATAGTATGTACCATTCCACCCTGCCCCATAATAGTATGTACCGCTCCACCCTACGCCATAATAGTATGTACCGCTCCACCCTACGCCATAATAGTATGTACCGCTCCACCCTACGCCATAATAGTATGTACCGCTCCACCCTACGCCATAATAGTATGTACCGCTCCACCCTACGCCATAATAGTATGTACCGCCCCACCCTACGCCATAATAGTATGTACCGCTCCACCCTACGCCATAATAGTATGTACCGCTCCACCCTACGCCATAATAGTATGTACCGCTCCACCCTGCACCATAATAGTATGTACCGCTCCACCCTGCACCATAATAGTATGTACAGCTGCACCCTAATAGTATGTACCACTCCACCCTGCACCATAATAGTATGTACAGCTGCACCCTGCACCATAATAGTATGTACCGGTCCACCCTACGCCATAATAGTATGTACCGCTCCACCCTGCACCATAATAGTATGTACCGCTCCACCCTGCACCATAATAGTATGTACTACTCCACCCTGCCCCATAATAGTATGTACCGCTCCACCCTACGCCATAATAGTATGTACCGCTCCACCCTACGCCATAATAGTATGTACCGCTCCACCCTACGCCATAATAGTATGTACCGCTCCACCCTACGCCATAATAGTATGTACCGCTCCACCCTACGCCATAATAGTATGTACCGCCCCACCCTACGCCATAATAGTATGTACCGCTCCACCCTACGCCATAATAGTATGTACCGCTCCACCCTACGCCATAATAGTATGTACCGCTCCACCCTGCACCATAATAGTATGTACCGCTCCACCCTGCACCATAATAGTATGTACAGCTGCACCCTAATAGTATGTACCACTCCACCCTGCACCATAATAGTATGTACAGCTGCACCCTGCACCATAATAGTATGTACCGGTCCACCCTACGCCATAATAGTATGTACCGCTCCACCCTGCACCATAATAGTATGTACAGCTCCAACCTGCACAGTAATAGTTGCTCATGGAAACCTATATAGCTCCTGTGAGCCGCTATGTTGTTCTGTATAGTAGTGATCAGCCTCAGGAAATATGCCCGCTCCGTCCCTTCTGGTTGGAAGCTGTATTGTACAGATGACCCCCCATACTAATGGCCGAGATCGGCAAGAACTCAGATCCCAATCATTTAACACTTTGGATGCTGCGCTATATGGACCGTGGCTGATAAAAGAGGGGGAGACTCCATCTGTAACTCCATTGGCTGCCCCTGTAATGCAATCATGTGGTGCCTATGGGTTGCCATGGACCTATGAAGAGCCCTCAGCCCTATCATGTTTGGATGCCTATTAGGTCCTAATATGCTGCCAAATGTATGGAAACATACATGATACTCTACACTAAGTATTGCAGTGACTGTGACTGCAATAAAGTGATTGAAAACCCTTAGGCCCAATGCACAGCCATATTTGCATTGTGGGATCTGGTTGCAGCAGCAAATACTGCCCATACCATGCTTTGCAAAACACTTTTGTATGCCCACGAGTGGAAATCAACTGCGATTTCCTCTCGCGGGATGGGCACGAGGTGGGGTGAGGTGGGGTGGTGGGAATCACAGCATGTCCTATTCTAGTGTGAGCCTCACACGGACAGCTTCCATGACAGTCAATGAAAGCTGTCCATCCTGCGGAGAGTCATTCTCTGCGATGTGCGGCAGCGTGCCAACTGGGCCATCCATAGTATAGAGGAGTCATTGGACAGGTACGTGGGGGTCACCGGTGGGGCGCCGATTCTGATTCAGATGCAAGATCTTGCAGTCGGCATCTGCCGCGGCCGCGTGCATTCAGCCTTAGGGTGGTTTAACACGGAAGAGAAAATCACGCGATTTTCGTGCGATGTGATAGTAATATGCGATTATAAGACCAGTGATTTTCAATGGCTTCCGTCCCACTAGCGATGTTTTCACTGATGCCATGTTGACACGCTCCACCTTTCAGCGATAGCATTATTCTTTATCTCCCTTGTTTCTTTATGGAGGCTCTCTTTTATCGCATCACAACGCAACAAACTTGCGTTGTGATGCAATTTTAACATTAGAAAGTGCGGTTTCCGAAAATGTTGGAAAGATCGCAGCAAGCTCCAAGGCTCTGCGGATTCCGTGCGGACGGCTGCCATTGTGATGTAATTACAGAAAGGTCGCGAATGCCATAAGGGACACACTTACCTCAACCTGCAGCGCCTACAGCAGCTCCTAGGACCTGTGATGATGTCACCGTCATGTGATCAGTCACCTGTGTGGGAGGAGTCATGCTGCATGCTGGGAGAAATTCCTACA
This sequence comes from Eleutherodactylus coqui, assembly GCF_035609145.1. NCBI lineage: Eukaryota > Metazoa > Chordata > Amphibia > Anura > Eleutherodactylidae > Eleutherodactylus > Eleutherodactylus coqui. The sequence goes on from NC_089841.1 coordinate 40,031,644, forward strand.
GATTACACACACGTCTTTAATACCCCATATACATTACACACACAGCTCTACTACCCCGTATATATTACACACACGGCTCTACTACTCCGTATACATTACACACACAGCTCTACTACCCCGTATATATTACACACACGGCTCTACTACCCCGTATACATTACACACACGGCTCTACTCCCCCGTATACATTACACACACGGCTCTACTCCCCCGTATACATTACACACACGGCTCTACTCCCCCGTATACATTACACACACGGCTCTACTCCCCCGTATACATTACACACACATAGCTCTACTACCCCGTATACATTACACACACGGCTCTACTACTCCGTATACATTACACACACGGCTCTACTACCCCGTATATATTACACACACGGCTCTACTACTCCGTATACATTACACACACAGCTCTACTACCCCGTATATATTACACACACGGCTCTACTACCCTGTATACATTACACACACGGCTCTACTACCCCGTATACATTACACACACGGCTCTACTACCCCGTATACATTACACACAGCTCTACTACCCCGTATACATTACACACAGCTCTACTACCCCGTATACATTACACACACAGCTCTACTACCCCGTATACATTACACACAGCTCTACTACCGCGTATACATTACACACATGGCTCTACTACCCCGTATACATTACACGCATGGCTCTACTACCTCGTATACATTAAACACACAGCTCTATCCCGTATACATTACAGACACGGCTCTACTACCCCATATACATTACACACACGGCTCTACTACCCCGTATACATTACACACACGGCTCTACTCCCCCGTATACATTACACACACGTCTTTAATACCCCATATACATTACACACACAGCTCTACTACCCCGTATACATTGCACACACGGCTCTACTACCCCATATACATTACACACACGGCTCTACTACCCCGTATACATTGCACACACGGCTCTACTGCCCCGTATACATTACACACACGGCTCTACTACCCTGTATACATTACACACACGACTCTACTACCCCGTATACATTGCACACACGGCTCTACTCCCCTGTATACATTACACACACAGCTCTACTACCCCGTATACATTACACACACGGCTCTACTACCCCGTATACATTACACACACGGCTCTACTACCCCGTATACATTACACACAGCTCTACTACCCCGTATACATTACACACACGGCTCTACTACCCCGTATACATTACACACACGACTCTACTCCCCCGTATACATTACACACACGTCTTTAATACCCCATATACATTACACACACAGCTCTACTACCCCGTATACATTACACACATGGCTCTACTACCCTGTATACATTACACACACAGCTCTACTCCCCCGTATACATTACACACACGGCTCTACTCCCCCGTATACATTACATACACGGCTCTACTACCCCGTATACATTACACACACAGCTCTACCCCGTATACATTACACACAGGGCCCTACTACCCTGTATACATTACACACACGGCTCTACTACCCTGTATACATTACACACACGGCTCTACTACCCCGTATACATTACACACACAGCTCTACTACCCCATATACATTACACACACAGCTCTACTACCCCGTATACATTACACACACAGCTCTACCCCGTATACATTACACACACGGCCCTACTACCCTGTATACATTACGCACACGGCTCTACTACCCTGAATACATTACACACACAGCTCTACTACCCCGTATACATTACACACACGGCTCTACTACCCCGTATACATTACACACAGCTCTACGACCCCGTACACATTACACACACAGCTCTACTACCCCGTATACATTACACACACAGCTCTACTACCCCGTATATATTACACACACAGTTCTACTACCCCGTGTACATTACACACATGGCTCTACTACCCTGTATACATTGCAAACATGGCTCTACTACCCCGTATACATTGCACACAGCTCTACTACCCCGTATACATTACACTCAGCTCTACTTCCCCGTATCCATTACACACACAGCTCTTTTACCCCGTATACATTACACACACAGCTCTATTACCCCGTATACATTACACACACAGCTCTACTACCCCGTATACATTACACACACAGCTCTACTACCCTGTATACATTACACACACAGCTCTACTACCCTGTATACATTACACACACAGCTCTACACCGTATACATTACACACACGGCTCTACTACCCCGTATACATTACACACACAGCTCTACTACCCCGTATACATTACACACACGGCTCCACTACCCCGTATACATTACACACACGGCTCTACTACCCCATATACATTACACACACAGCTCTACTACCCCATATACATTACACACACAGCTCTACTACCCCCTATACATTACACACACAGCTCTACTTCCCTGTATACATTACACACACGGCTCTACTACCCCGTATACATTACACACACGGCTCCACTACCCCGTATACATTACACACACGGCTCTACTACCCCATATACATTACACACACAGCTCTACTACCCCATATACATTACACACACAGCTCTACTACCCCATATACATTACACACACAGCTCTACTACCCCCTATACATTACACACACAGCTCTACTTCCCTGTATACATTACACACACGGCTCTACTACCCCGTATACATTACACACACGGCTCTACTACCCCGTATACATTACACACACGGCTCTACTACCCCGTATACATTACACACACAGCTCTACTACCCCGTATACATTACACACACAGCTCTACTACCCTGTATACATTACACACAGCTCTACTACCCCGTATACATTACACACACGGCTCTACTACCCCGTATACATTACACACACAGCTCTACTACCCCGTATACATTAACACACGCGGCTCTACTACCCCGTATACAATACACACACAGCTCTACTACCCCGTATACATTACACACACGGCTCTACTACCCCGTATACATTACACACACGGCTCTACTACCCCCTATACATTACACACACGGCTCTACTACCCCGTATACATTACACACACAGCTCTACTACCCCGTATACATTACACACACAGCTCTACTTCCCCGTATACATTACACACACGGCTCTACTACCCAGTATACATTACACACACGGCTCTACTCCCCCGTATACATTACACACACGGCTCTACTACTCCGTATACATTACCCACACGGCTCTACTACCCCGTATACATTACACACACAGCTCTACTACCCCGTATACATTACACACAGAGCTCTACCCCCGTATACATTACACACACGGCTTGAAAACCGAGCCGATATACGATCGTGGGAATGCACCCTTAAGGTGTTGGAGTCTACTTCTGATCCTGAGTCCAATATTACACGCCTTCCTTTTGGTAATAAACCCCTGGCGACACGATGCATGTAGTTTTTTCCAGCCATTTTTGAAATCTTAGGTCTGGTTTGTCAGAAAATATTTTTGTCCGTCAAAACTTTTTTGAAATGATACATTGTCCAAAAACTTTTTTTTCGAGAGAATATGTATTTATTACAATATAAGATTAATAAAGTTCATTGAATACACTGGTCTGTATCCATTGGGGAATTTGTGGTTTAATATGGCAGGCTTTAGATGGTTAGATTACATCTCCCATACACCTGCGCAGATGTTTCTGCATGAAGTTGTAAAAAAAATATTTTTTTTTAATTGCAATATGATTATTACGCACCTCTGGCATTCTAATGGGGGGCACAGCACACTCACATGCTATGCCAAACCACATACCAGGTGTATGGAGTATACATTACATTCAAGGTCCAAGGTGAGCTAATATAATCTATATATACTAACATGAGTATTAATATTAAATACCTTTATAGGTTGTTGCTTGGAATAATGTAATACAGACACAGGCATTCACACACCAGGTTGTTGTATAACTTAGCCGGAGGATGTGTGGTGTGATTAGGTATACGCACACGTTACATGCAGTGAAGGTGACACTTTCCGGACACTAAAGGGTTAAGTGTACAAAGCCTCTGCTGTCTTGTGTAGACGCAATCGATATCGTGTTGCCATACGGACCCTATACTGAAGTGGAGCGCAGTGACGCGGCACGCTAGGGGCGTAGTCCTTTGGACGCTCCGTGATGCCATTCTCTAAGCGCGGACGGGCTTGGGGCCGCAATGATGACGCGACACGCTGGAGGCGGAGCCAGACTGCACGCCGCTCACACACAGGACTATGGAGGCTCATGCACAGTGACATGTTGGTCTCAGCTACCATGGATTAGTGCGCTACCCTATGGGGGGCCAGGTAACATATGAGAAGGCTCTTTTGTATTTTAAAACACTGATGATTGGTGTGGTGATGGGTTGATTATGGTATATTAGGGACACACTTGTGAGTAGCATTAGGATCATTGGCTTGAGAAAGACTGAGAACGCTCAGCCGAAACGTCGTGTTTTATATGCAAGATGGAATAAATTTGGGATTTTTTTTTGTTTATTCTTTGTTTATTGAAAGAAGCCAAATATGAACAACAAACATGAGATTACAAATATTCAGGGCTGCATACAATCTTCGTTGAACAGCATCTAAATATAAAATCAGTTTTCTTTTTTTTTTTTTTTTTTATTACCAGGTAAGAGAAAAGGAGAAAAAAAAGAAAAACAAACAAAAGGATTAGGGATGCGGGGTAAGGGGGGAGGGGGGGGAGGCCATGTAGGAATAAGCACCTCTTGTAATTCCGGCGGTGGTGCGTTAATGAGAGAAAGGGTATGAAACATGCCAGTGAATAGCTTACATCTCAATCAGCTAAATCAATAAAGCGTAATAAGCGTTTCTAAACACTTCAGCTAAGTCTAAGAGTTAGTTTTTATTACGTTGTAGTCACCTGAATAGTCACTGACCATCTCCAGGCCAGGGACCCCAAGTTTCCATGAATTGTATATGTGTTCTATTTGCCCAACTCGACAACTCTTCAAATCTACGGATTTCGTTAACCTTTGTCAGCCACTGTGAGAATGTGGGAGCTTGGGGTTGGAGCCAGCACAAGGGGATAAGAGTTTTTGCTGCTGCTAGAAGGTGCGTAATAAGGTTTATTTTGGAAGGCTTGAAGTTTGCTGATGGTTTTGCGAGGAAGATGTGTTCCGGGAGGAGACTGAAGTTGCTATTAGTTATGTCTTGTATCTTAGATTCGATTTGGTCCCAGAAGGGTTTTACTCGTGGGCAGGACCACAAAATGTGTACCAGAGAGCCAATGTGATCGCTACACCGCCAGCATGTATTAGAATTCGCGAGTTTGTAGGCAAAAAGCCATTCTGGAGTTTTGTACCAGCGTGTTAATAGCTTGTAATGGTTTTCTTGCAATCTGATGCACCTGGAATGTCCGTGGGCGTTTTCTAAGATCGATTTTACCTCCTTATCCGACAGGTTGATTTTGAGCTCTGCTTCCCAGGATCTAATAAATGTGGGTCTAACAATGTCCTGCCGGTCAATAAATTTCTTTTTGAGGATTGAAAGTTTCCTATTTTGTGTCTGTCTGGCTGTGGCTACTCTCTCAAAATCTGTTAACGGGCGAGAAGATATAAATGTTCTATTAAACTTATCGAGAGTTTTTGATAGATGTAAGGTTTGTAACTGGCCGAGAGGGGGGTGCGAGACCAAAGCTAGTAGCTTTTCAATGAGCTGTGTATCTTTGGATATCCGATGAAACCATAGGTCATTAATGGTAAGTTTGTCTAGAAGGGCCCATATCCGTTCTGTGTGTTTATCTAACTTTAAATTTAGAAGCTCCGGGACAAGGGTCAAGGGTGCCATGGGGGAGGGGTAGGGGGCCAAATCTCCTTGCAGAAGGTCCCAGGTCTCACAGGCGCCGCTTATAAGTAGGTCGTTTGAAGCTTTTTTGTAAATTTTGCTTGAGGGGCACCATAGGTCCTTTAGAAAGGTTGTCCCATACGAAGCATGTGCTAGGGAACTTACGATTGAGTTTTTAGAGGGGTTCACTAATTCGAGCCATCTGTTAAGTTGGATGGCTTTATAGTATTGTTCTATATCTGGGAGGTTTATTCCTCCTCTTTCCCTTCTCTGTGTTAGCAATTTGTGTGATAAGCGAGGACGTTTATTGTTCCAGAGGAATTTGGAGAAACCTGATTTGATACATTTGAAGAATGAGTTTGGTAAGTGGATTGGAATCATTTGAAGTTTGTACAGGATTTTCGGTACGATATACGTTTGGATCAGGTTTTTCCTGCCGAACCAGGTTAAGAATAGTAAATTGTATGTTTTGAGTAACGCTAACACTTCTTCCAGAAGGGGAGCAAAGTTTTTATTATACAGATTTTCTAGATTTTTTGTAATTTGTATCCCTAAATAGTCAATGTGAGTTTTGGCCCAGCTGAAGGGTGAGGATGCCCAGAGAGTCTCCACAGATGTTGAAGGGAGTGTGATGTTTAATAAGGAGGATTTGGCGGCGTTAACTTTAAAATTGGAGACTGTAACATACATTTGTAGTATTTCGTTGATTTTGTTCAAACTCTTTTCAGGGTTAGTTAGTATAAATAGTATGTCATCTGCAAAAGCCAAGGTCTTTATTTGATGTTGATTTAATTTTAGTCCTTGCACTTCATTGCTTTGCCTAGCCATCTGCAGCAAAATTTCTATTGAGAGAATGAAGAGGGTGGGGGATAAGGGGCAGCCTTGCCTTGTTCCGTTCGAGATTGAAAAAGGTAGGGAGAATGTGTCATTAACTTTAATTTTTGCGTGCGGGTTTGAGTACAATGAGAAGATAGCTTGCGTGAGGGCAGGAGGGAAATTAAACTTGTCTAAAACAGCACGCATAAAGGTCCAATTTACTCTATCAAATGCTTTTTCAGCATCAATACCTAGCAGAGCTAGGGGTATTTTTTTGTTCTTAGCATATCTTATTATGTGGAGAAGGCATGCAGAATTGTCTTTCCCCTCTCGACCAGCCACAAACCCAGATTGTTCTTCATTAATTAGCTTCGGTATTAGTTTATTAATTCTTCTAGAGATTAATTTGGCCCATATTTTGACGTCTAAATTTAGAAGCGAGATGGGACGGTAGCTAATACATAATAGGGGGTCTTTACCCTCCTTATGTATAAGGGTAACGTAAGCTTCTTGGGCTTGTTTTGGTAGTTGAGCTCCCTCTAGTAGAGCGTTGAAGGAGGATACTAATTGGGGTAGTAAGATTCCTTGATATTTTTTATAATAAGCCAGCGGGAGACCGTCAGGCCCAGGACTTTTATGTTGCGCAAAGCTATTTAGAACAGATGTAAGTTCCTCCAGAGTTACTGACTTTGTTAAATCAGATGCCTCTCCCTCTCCCAGGCTTGGGAGAACTAGTGGGGTAAGTAGGTCCTCAATTTTTTTCTTTTTATCCTCTCGTTCCGTGTTGTCTGGCTTGTTTAAATTGTATAGTTCTGAATAGAACTCTCGAAACGCCTGAGCTATTTTTATGGAGCTGTGGTGTAAATTTCCCGCTCCGTCTGCAATTGTATGAATATAAGTTTTGCTCCTAGCTTTCTTAATGAATGAGGTCATGAGTCTACCTCCCTTATTGCCGTGTGCATACAGCTGGTGTTTAAAGTAGAGTAGGGATTTTGCGAATTTATTATTTAAAATGTCTTTGAGTTTTTCTCTGAGTGCAGTTAATTTAGGTTGGGCTTCATGGGCTTTTTTTTGTTTTGCTATCCGTTCTAGTGCAGAAATCTGTGAAAGTATGTCGTCAATCTCCTTCTGATTACGTTTTTTCTGAGTTGCTCCTAAGGCTATGAATACACCTCTGATCACCGCTTTGTGAGTTTCCCAAACCAACGGTTGTTTATCTTGGGTTTGAGCGTTCTCCTTGAAGAAAAAATCCAAATTTTTAGCTATTTTTTCCGCTATTTCCTGGTTCTCCAGTAGAGATTCATTTAGTCTCCATGACCAATTTTTGCTCACAGAACTCGGTTTGGCAAGGGAAACTGTTACAGGAGCGTGGTCAGAGATAGTTATGTTCCCTATATTCGGGTTTTTTATTTGGTGTACTGAGGCTGAGGAAACGAAAATATAATCAATTCTTTGATGTGATTTATGAACTTGGGAGTAGAATGAATAGTCTTTGACTGTTGGGTTAAGGGTTCTCCAGACATCTATGACTTGAAGGTTTTGAAATGTGCTAATTAGTTTTTTCTGCGCTTTCTGAGGTATCTGGGATTTTCCTGACGATGAGTCTAAGAGAGGATTTATAGTTAAGTTAAGATCAGCTCCTATTATTATCTTGCCCTCTGCAAATAATTTGAGTTTATTTAAAGCTTCCAGCAGCCATGCGATCTGGTTTTGGTTAGGGGTATAAAGGTTTACCAAAGTATATGTTTCAGAGTGTATTTTGCCCTTTAGAAAGAGCATTCTCCCTTCTGTGTCCACTAATTTTTTCTCCAGAACGAACGGAACCGAGGTATGAAGTGCTATAGCAACTCCTTTAGACGCACTTGAGGGGTGATTGTTAAAGTGCCATTTATCAAATTGTTTTTTAGGAAGTTTTGGGGTGTTCTCACCTTTGATGTGAGTCTCCTGTAGGAAGACTATTGAAGATTTTAGTTTTTTAAGAAGCCACGCTATTCTGCTTCTCTTTTGAGGTGAGTTCATACCCTTTACGTTTAGGGTGGTGATTATAAAATCTTCCGCCATTGGGAATTGAGGTGCAGTTGAGTACGTTGATGTTAAAGTCACCAGAGGTAATTAAGCGTATTATTTTGGGGGGGGTCGGTGCGGGTTTCGGGTTGGCAATAGAGTGGAGGGGGGGGGTGAGGAAGGATGAGTAAGTGATAAGAAGTTCTATAAAAATGTACCCGGTGGAGTCCGGGAATAGATAACCACCCTTCTCGAAACAACGAAAAGGATCGTGTCTGTGTGTAGAGTGTAGTAGGTGGAAAGTGCCCTACTCTACGCAAAGAAGTGTTAATTAACAACTTGTTATTTTTCTTGACAAACTAAATTCTTGTGTAACTATATCTGTATACAAAAATACCATGTCCAGCACTGATACACAACCAACTAACATTATAGGTGCGCGCATGGCCACCACCCAGCCCACCCAAACGGAGGAGAGGGGGGGGCGGGGAGGAGGCCAGACGCACCCCAACAACATGTGCAAGACATCAACAGGTCAACTCTCCCGAGAGGTCACCGGAGGAGCCCCGGCGGGGCCGCACGTCGCCAGGAGCAAAATGCTCCAGCGCCGGCCCAAGCCGCGGCCCACTCCAACAGACCAAACGAAGAGCGTCACCCTTCAGAGACTCGACGATAACCGTCGCCAACATACTACGGCGTAGACCTGTATTGTTTAGTCTCTGAATAGGTGTTACAATAAGTAGAGTAATCAAACAGGTGATATTGCATAGCAGTACTTATCAGCAGAAGATCGAGTCTCTTATTCTAGCTGTATCTTCACTCCCAGGCGAATTTGAGCTCGCAGCAGGTGAAAATCTGGCGGATCCTCTGCTGTGCGCGAAGAAATTTGGTGCGGGGAGAGACGAGAAAAAAGGAGAAATAGGGAATTGGGGAAGCAGAGAGAAATCAAAGTTAATTTGAGCCGTCCATATCTCGCAAGCGGTAATTTCGATGGTTGACGAGTTGAGACCAATTAGTGCAGTCGCATCTTTTACTTCAGCTCTGTCGCCGCTCGGTCTCCAACCCATCTTGTGGTTCGGGTGTCTCGGAGAGCCGTGTCTGCTGGAAATTGAGTCTGGCTCTGGATCTTCTATTTTTCGGGGATTTGGAGCGTGAGACGTCTTTCCAGGAGGTCTGTTTCTCTGGCTTCCTGGCTTCCCCCCTTTCTCCCAGAGGCATCCACGAAGAGATCTGTATTGGCGAGATTCCCAACACATCCCAAGCCTTCTCTAGATCAGTCGGAGTGTGTATGGCGATCCGCTTGCCATCTTTTTGAATCGCCAGACCGAAAGGAAAGAGCCATGAATACTGCAAGTTCTTGGCTCTAAGTGCCTCAAGGAGGGGTTTTAATTGCCTTCTCTTTGCAAGGGTGGAGGGCGCCAGGTCTTGATATAGCTGGATGTCGGCGTCTTGGTATTTTATTTGGTTTCTGTCTCTAGAAGCCGTTAGTATTGCATGTGTGTCATTGAAGGAGAGTAGACCGCAGATTATGTCTCTCGGTGGCTCTCCGGTTCTTGGTTTGGGTCTGAGGGCTCTGTGAATTCTTTCGATTATAATCTGACTGGCTCGCTCTTCGCCCAAAAGATCGGTGAATATAGTTGCGGCCATACTTCTCAAAGAATCCGGTGTGACAGATTCTGGGAGGCCTTTAAGTCTGATGTTTCGCCTGCGACTTCTATTTTCTTGGTCCTCAATTAGGACTAGGGCTCTGTCGATCTGATCTCTTTGTGTGTCTACATGGTCGGTTAGGTTGTTTGTTTGTGCGATGAGGTCGGTACACGTATTCTCTAGATCTTCAACTCTGTTACCTATTTGGTGAATTTCTGTTTTTATTTCTGTCAGTTCTTTCAATATAGGGTGTAACGCTTGCGCTAGCGCTTTTTTAAGAAAGTTCTTGGTTATACTCGATCTATGCGCACTACTAACTTCTGCTTCATTATCGCTGTCTATATCAGATGCCGATATGTTATCGTCTTCTGCTGTTGGCGGAGGGTTTTTCTTGGAGGGTCCCGCAGGAGAATGGGCGCTATGTTTTTTTAAATAACGCTGCAGGTCAGGTTGGTTTTTAGAATTCATCTGCTGTCCGGGTGTAGACGCTGCTTTATCTTTTGTTGTCTTTACCATTTTGAAAGTAGCCAAGAGCTAAGACTCCTGAGTAGGGCACAATTTAGTATAGGATTTAGAACATGGTCTTTCTGCGAACTTCCCCGCTCTTTTTATTTATTTTTTTTTTCCTTCCTTCCTTTTTTTTTTTTTTTTTGAGAGGGAGGAAAGGGCTTGAGTCGCACTGTTGTTCTCTTGCTAGAAAAGGGGAACACAGCGGGGGAGGGTGGTTTTTTCCTTTCCTTTTCTCTCAAGAAGTAGGGGGAACGTGGGCTACCTCTGCAGGTTAGGAGAGTCTATGCAGGTCAGCACTGTCTCTGAGAGGCACTACAGGTGTTGAGTAGTGTGCTCTCTGGATAAGGCTGTCGGCTGGGTGTCTGTCCGAAGTCTGGGCTGAGGGTCTGCTGTGTTTATGGGTAAGCACTGTCTCCCCCTGGAGAAGGCACCGGCCTCCTTTGTTGGAAGTGGAGAGGAGAACGGGGACCTCTATCCCTTTAGGGGCTTATGGAAGTCAGCTCTGTGTGTATAATAGATGCCGGCTTACCGCTTCAAGTCCCGCGCCCGCCGCCGTCCCGGAGCTCCCCGGCTCTTTCAAATATCGACTCCGGCTCCACCGAGGTATAAGGCAGAGCAGGGGGGGCTTCTTTTATCTTGTGGAGTGCCCCGGTAATCTCCGTTCGGCAGCGCGCCGGCCGCGGTCTCCTGCGGCCGGAAATCTAGTCCCCGGCTCCGGCCTGTCAACTAGGCCTCAGCTGCTGCGGCTCTGTCAGGCTTCTGAGGGATCTCCGCTCCGGTCCCGTCGCCTCCGACGTCTCCTGGAGGTCTTCTTGTAGCTTGAGGAGCTTTGGGTAAGTGGAGAGGGTGTCAGGAACCCTGTTTTTTGGTAAATCTCCAGCGAGCTCTCTCACGGTGCGACTTCTTGCTCCGGTAGTTAGGCCATGCCCCCTAAATTTGGGATTTTAACCAAGAAACTGCAACATGGTATTTGAGTTACACCCCTGATGCTGCTAGCATTTTGACTTTTTCTGTTGATTATTGCTCTTGGATGACGGGTCCTCACCTACAACTAGCTCTGCATCTCTGCCCTGGAAGAGGTCTAGTGAGTATTTCTCCTATGTTTAGTGTGCCGCAACAATTTCTGTTTTTGTATACATTACACACACGGCTCTGCTACCCCGCATACATTACACACGCGGCTCTGCTACCCCGCATACATTACACACGCGGCTCTGCTACCCCGCATACATTACACACGCGGCTCTGCTACCCCGCATACATTACACACGCGGCTCTGCTACCCCGCATACATTACACACGCGGCTCTGCTACCCTGTATACATAGTAACATAGTTTGTAAGGCTGAATGAAGACAATGTCCATCTAGTCCAGCCTGTTTATCCTCCTTGTTGATCCAGAGGAAGGCAAAAAAAAAACAAGAGGCAGGAGCCAATTTGCCCTTTTGGGGAAAAAATTCCTTCCCGACTCCCAATGGCAGTCAGACTAATCCCCGGATCAACCCCTAATAGTTCCCACCTGCCTGTATACCCGGATTAACAATTAACCTAAGATTTATATCCTGTAATATCCTTCCGCTCCAGAAAGACATCAAGTCCCCTTTTAAACTCTTCTATATATTTTGCCATCACCACATCCTCAGGCAGAGAGTTCCACAGTCTCACTGCTCTTACAGTAAAGAACCTCCTTCTATGTTGGTGATGAAACCTGCTTTCCTCTAAACGTAGCGGATGCCCTCTTGTTACCGTCGTGGTCCTGGGTATAAACAGATCCTGGGAGAGATCCTTGTATTGTCCCCTCATGTACTTATACATGGTTGTTTGGTCGCCCCTTAGACGTCTTTTTTCTAGAGTAAATAATCCCAATTTGGATAGCCTCTCTGGGTATTCCAGTCCCGTCATTCCATGTATTAGTTTAGTCGCTCTTCTTTGAACCCCCTCCAGTACTGTAACATCTTTCCTGAGCACCAGTGACCAGAACTGTACACAGTATTCCATGTGGGGCCTGACAAGTGCCTTATATAGTGGGAGAATAACGTTCTCGTCCTTCGCCCCTATACCTCTTTTAATGCACCCCAAGACTTTATTTGCCTTTGCAGTAGCTGATTGGCATTGGTTACTCCAGTTTAGTCTACAATCCACTAGTACCCCCAGGACTTTTTCCATATCACTTTTCCTTAGCAGTATTCCATTTAGTGTATATTGGTGACATCCGTTTCTCCTGCCCATGTGCATAACCTTACATTTATCAACATTGAACTTCATTTGCCATTTTTCTGCCCAAGCCCCCAGCTTATCTCGGTCCCTTTGTAGCCGCACATTGTCCTCCGTTGCATTGATTATATTATATAATTTTGCATCATCTGTAAATATTGATATTTTACTGTGCAGTCCCTCTATCAGGTTGTTAATAAATATATGGAACAGAATGGGGCCCAATACTGAGCCCTGTGGCCCCCACTAGTAACGGTGGCCCAATCAGAATATAAACCATTTATTACCTCCCTCTGCTTTCTATTATTGAGCCACTTCTTTACCCAATTACACACGTTTTCACCCAATCCAAGCTGTCTCATTTTGTATATTACACACGCGGCCCCACTCCCCCGCATGCATTACACACACGCGGCCCCACTCCCCCGCATGCATTACACACGCGGCCTCACTCCCCGCATGCATTACACACACAAGGAAAAGAGGGGAGAAAAAGCATTTTAGCTCCGTTTTTAATACCATTTGTTGTACAGGATAGAAAGTGTGTCCAATCTATGAGTATAACTGATGTGACAATACCAAATGTGGGTTTTTATATTTTTTTAAGCAAAGTACACCAGAAAGTTTTTTTTTTTCTTCACAACTTTTTATTAGGTTTATCTTTTGTTTCAAATTTTCCTATTTTCTTTTTTTCTGCTACATTCCTTATGTCCCTGTGGGGTTCTTGAACCTGCGATGCTATGACTGATCTGCAATAACAGGCCATGGCAGACCCACAAACCATTGTCTTTCTGTGGTGACCCATCAGCACCCCACAAGTACATGGTGGAGGGTCGGTAATGTCACAGGGAGAGGCCCCTGCCTCTGTGAACACATTACAAGCTGCAATCAACATTAATCACGGCATGTAAAAGGTTAGTACTGGAGATCAATGATGACCCCTGCTGCAGCAGGAGGCCAACAGTCAGTCGGAGCCGACTCTCCCTGCGGATGGTGTGGGCTCAGGGTGCCATCCATAGGATGTAATTATACACCCATTCGTGGGAACATTTACGTCCTGGGCTAGGAAGGGGTTAAGTATCAGACTAGGCTGCAACTCTGAAGGGTTAAAGTACAGATTTTGTAGGCACTTTTTTGGAAGGCCTGAACATGAGTCTAGCGTGTAGTAGTAGCTGCTATGTTGTATAGGAGGTTGTACATATCTGTAGTGTGCGCTGTCCTCCACTAGATGGCGCCTCTCTGCTGAGGAACGCAGCGCAGCTACTGAACTAGGACAGAAGAAGAGGAAAGCCGCTGCTATCAGTTACCTCACAGCCGGGACCTCTGATCCCACACAGGGAGTGAAGGGTTAATGATAACCTGGATCCTGTCAGGGTGGATACTGGCATATCACACAACTCGAAGAAGCCATGAAAAACTGAAAAACATGGCAGGTAGGAACTATTAGGGCTTGATCCAGGGATTAGGCTGACTGCCATTAGGGAGTCGGGAAGGAATTTTCCCCCAAAAGGGCTAATTGGCTCCTGCCTCTTGGGGTTTTTTTTGCCTTCCTCTGGATCAACAAAACAGGAGGATAACAGGCTGGACTAGATGGACATTGTCTTCATTCGGCCTTACATACTATGTTACTATGGAGGGGGCTCGTCTTCAGGGTTGCCGGGGGTCGTGAACGACTAAAGCCTCGCACCCACAGGCAGATATTTGCTGTGGAGTCTGCATCGGGCGTCCGCACCGCATATCGGCAGCACATAGCGCCCATACCATGCTATGGGACATCAATTCTTACTCCGCGCTTGCGGAAACCAATTGCGGTCTCCACAAATGGAGGAAAAATCGCAGCAAGCTCCAAGTCTCTGCGGATTCCGTGGGAAGAGTGGGAGGTTGAAAAAAAATATCAGTACTGCGCATGTCTGATGGCTCGCTGGGCAGATGAAACCTCAAAGGACCAGGTACATGCAGATGTGAGGGGTTAATTCTGGTTTATGCTCTTAAATAAAGATAAGTGTATTTCACAAAATAATTGTGTGTTTATAATCTGCATCTTCTGCTAAAGGTTTAAGCTTAACCGCAAATACGTGTAAGGGCTGACGCTTTAAAAATGGACTACAAAGACTCCATTTTGTCTCTTTGCTTGTCTGCTATAATACACATATATATATATATATTTGTATTAATTTCAACTTTCACTTGAGAAAAAATGTTAGATTTCAGTTAGAATGACCCACCTGGAAATATTAATTGGATTACCGCTAGGTTTCTGTCCTGTTCTTATCTGTAAATAATTCTTGTTGAAACTTACTAACAAGCTTACAGGAATGTACCTCCCGATTACACCTACACAGAGGAAGACATACTGATAAGAGGCAGAGATGTTTAAAATCAATATATGTGCTTATTAATTTTAATTGTATCTGGCATAAAGCCACTCGCTTCGTAGAACCTTATAAAAAAATTGAATCATTGTACAATAAACGGGCATTTCTTTGGTTAACACATACGGTGTGGTGTCCATTAAATGCCTCAAGAGTATACTCGCATGATTCAAACAGATTGGGAAGCAGACTGCATCAGCTTACGGGTCCCCTTGTGACACCCCCCCCCCCACCCACATTACTTGGCTGCCTAAACGTGGGGCAGAGGCTAACTCCTTACCTGCAGCCGATACCTGACGACCCTACCTGCCGACGAGCTGGACCAGAGGCCACAGGACCCCAGATCTACAAAACACCGGTGTAAGGTAAGCCCTTGACTTGCCACTCCAGCTCTGGGCTCCCCTGACTTCAGTCCCGTGTTGACAGGAGGTGAGTCGCATGTTTATAGATGCTTCTGCCTGTTATTTATGGTGTTCTTAGTAACCGTGCTAGACAGAAGAACCCTTGTGTACATTGTCATGCTGTCTGCTTAAAGTATTGAACTGATAGCTTTCTGTTGTGCTTTAACTGCCGGACTCATAATGTTAGCTGTAATTTGTAATAAGATTACTAAAAGCCACGTATACAGGCGAGCCATGGTCCCCACTATCCCCGTAAGAAGGAAAGCGATTGCAAATAGTATGCCTGCCAGTGTTTGGCAGAAGGTATGCCTGCCAGTGTTTGGCAGAAGGGATATAGTATGCCTGCCAGTTGCAGAAGGGACTAGTAACAAGTCCATAGTTGAAATGGGGTCTGACCAGTCCAAGACTTATCTGACACCCATCGAGAAGAGAGGGGGAAGGGAAGGACATTTGTAGGCAAGCCTATAAAATATACAAGCGGATAGGACTTAGAAAAGCGGGAACCTTTAACTATTAGTTCTGGCAATAGTACGGGAAAAGCATGAAAGATATCAGACGCCGATTTAGAAAAAGGAACAGACAATATGGGAAACGTACAGGGCAAGGAGTATGCCTATATGGAAACAGCTAGAGAAATAGCAAAAGACAAAGAAAGCAAGTTAGCCGTGGGGAGAGAATGTAGTAAGTTGTTGAGAAAAGCAGGTGTTTAGAATTTTGGGAGAAGGGAGTCTTAGACCAGGAAGCTTGGGAAAGATTCAGAGATAGACAAAAGGTTGGATAAAAGTATGTTAGACAGATGGATTGAGGCAAGTGTAGATATGGCAGTAATGGGTTATCAGAGAAAGGGAATCCTTTTATAGTCTGTGTTCCTCTGTGACATAAAGCAACTTCATGCAGAATCTGTGGACAATTATGTGACAAATAACCATTATTGTTTGTCTTGTATGTCTTGATATGTAATCTAATCTTTGTTGTACGTTTTAGTCTCCTTCATACAAGTGTAAGAAAGTTATACCCCACTCACATCTGTGGGGGCTTTTAAGAATACAAGGGTTAAAAATGCGAAAAATATTGTGCTGTTAGAAGCGATTAGCATTTTGTCTTTTCTATGTGTTTAACTATCCCCTGCCGTCTGTGTTTCATAGTCTGTGCAGAGAAATATACCTCTTGTGATTACTAATGATTAATGTTGTTTAAAGTCTGAATGTTCTGGCTGCTTTCTAAAATCTTAGCTATTCTGTTTCATAGAGATAAAATACAGGGTCATAGAAAGGAAGACAGACATTGATGAAATAAGAAACTTGTAATGACTTATACGGTCTTAAAAATAGAAAGCATATAGGGATTTTAAGGTATATTTTTGCTTTTTGGGTAAATGTCAGTTCTGTGATTGGTTGGACGTCTGTATCACTGATAAATGCTGTTAGTATTGTACTGTCTCTGAGAGAATGTTCTGTAGAAGAAACACGCAAACGGCCAGTATCGAAGGGGTGGAGCTAGATGATGTAAAAGTACGTAATGTTTCATCCCTCTCTTCTCCGAAAGGAGGGGTGAGAAGCTTGGGCAGTTAGGAATTTTTTTTTTTATTTTTTTTTTCAAATTTGATGAGACATTGCAGGCAGGATCAGATTAATAATGAATTTGCTTAAAGAATATCATATTCCAATGTGGCTAGATGTTTGTGGATTATTCTGCCTTGTTGTAATTCATGTCTCTGTTATTTGTACTAATATCTTACAAGCCTTATCTGCATCCATCAAATTCTCACCAGATGGATCGGTACGGGTTGAGACCTCAGGTGACAGTTCAGAAGAGGTTTGTAAACTAACTGCTCTCTTGGTGGATTCGGCTCATGTGTTTGTCTTGATAGCTACTGCAGAAACTCAGCTTTCCGCAGGTCCTGACAAATAGTAAGCCACCTCCAAGACAAACTCCAATTCTGCAAAACAAAGGTTGTTCTCCTGGGTCATTGCTTAGCCCAAGGAAGTGGACATCTGACATAGGAACAAAAGGCGTCTGTCCAAAAGCCATACCTGTACTTACACCTGCTGCCAAACTCCACACCTTTCTGGGCCTTGTTTCATACTGCCGCCCATGGATCCACTCTGTTTCCTCTCTTATGCAACCACTCTATGACTGTCTTTCAATAATTCTTTTCTCTCTCACCCCTGAAGCTCAATTCTCAGCTCTCCACCCTTTTACACTTTACCCTTTATTCTTTTCTGTATTGTATTTTCTGGCCATATGACGACAGTATTGACACAAAAGCACGGAGGACAACCACGGCCACTTGGATACTACTCCATGAGGCTGGATCCAGTGGCTCGAGGAGCTCCCTCATGTGTTTGTGCGGTGGCAGCAGTACAGGCAATGGTTGACAAATCTTCGGAGTTAGTATTGGACTACCCCCTAGTGGTCCTCACCCCTCATGACATCTGGAGCATATACACGCAAGTGCAACCCAAGCAGTTATTTCTGGCCCGTTAAATCCAGCTACAATGTTGCTACTACTTTGAACCCGGCTACTCTTCTTCCAATTAAGTATCCTAGTTCAAAGGGGGGGAGGAGAAGACATAGGTGATCTAGGTATTGCAGGTCAGCTATTTAAAAAAAAATAATTTTTTTTAAATTTATTTATTTATTTTTTTTTGCAGCAAGGTTCTGATCTATTTGAAATAGAATACCAGCCTGATTGTCTAGCAGTAATCAGTGCAAGGGATTTCAAGAGTGCCAATTCAGCTGGCAGCAACTGAACCGCTTGAGGTAATGTTTAAAGGGTAGCGATGCCTCATGCACTTCCTTGTGCTGGAAGGTCCTGAAAGCATATTGGGAACCGAAGTGATGGGACCCTTGGGATGTTGTATTGAACTTCACCCGTCCGGTGAGGCTCGTATACACCCCAGGTCTGAAAGTCACCCGACCTTCTGTCGGATGGCAGCAGACCTAGCGACACCTCTCCCTGTCCTCACTCTTACGCACGCAGAGGAACAAGCTCTTAGTGTCGTTCCTTCGAGCCTTTGGGCTACCAGTCATATGGACCTCGGAAAACTGTCAGTCCCACCGGTAATGGTTTACCTAAAAGGGGGAAAAGCCCCCATGGTCCGTCAGTACCCCCTGGCACATGCCCAGGAAGATGCAATTGCAGACACTGTCTTTTCTTTATGCCAACTTAAAGCCCTCAAGGAATGTGTCTCCCCAGCCAATACCCTTTGTTCCCTGTCAAGAAAAGGGGTATAAAGGGCCAGTCAGACTGTCAGTATTTGTTTGCATTTATTTTCAGAGGAAAGCAGTACTGTTGGACAGTGCTGCCACAAAGGGGCTCAGAATAGCCCAAAACCAGTTCATCAGATGCATGAAGCTGGTATTAGACGCCTGGCCAATTCCCGAGGTCACCGCCCTCTAGCAATATGTTGATGACTTACTTTTGTGTGCTCCTGACCCAAATAGTTGCCTCAATGCATCACTAAGCCTTTTGTGTTTCCTCCATCAGAGTAGAATGGCTGCAAAGCCAGCAAAGACCAACTTCAGTTCTGCAAATCTCACGTAGTGTTCCTGGGCCACTGCCTAGGTCCAGGTACTAAACACCTGACGCCAGAACGCACGAAGGTGGTAAGTGACATGCAACTTCCCACCTCCCATGCTCAGTTGCGTACCTTCTTGGGACTGGTCTCATACTGCCGGCCATGGATACGCTCTGCCTCCATGACCATGCAGCCTCTGTACGACTGTTTGGGTTCATGGCTATTTGCCCTGACCCCGCAGGCCGAGTCAGCCTTCCATCAGCTGAAAGTACAGATAACCAGTGCACCCGCACTGGGGCTGCCAGACTATGACAAACCTTTCCAAATGTACGTCACTGAGATGGCGGGACACGCCACCGCTGTACTGACACAAGTGCATGGTGACAAAAAGCGACCTGTAGCATACTACAGTGCCTATCTTGACGCGGTGGCTAGAGGGTCTTCATCATGCGTCCGAGCAGTTCTAGCAGTCCAGGCACTACTGGACAAAAGTTCTGACGTTGCACTAGATCACATCATGGTGATCTACACCCCACATGACATACATGGTATCCTGACTCAGGTAAGCCGTCGTCATCTGTCTCTTGCCAGACAGATAAAAATGGAACTCGCAGTGCATTCCTCCTCGAACATCTCATTCCAAAGGTGCACCACCTTGAATCCAGCCACCTTACTTCCATTAGGTGACGTAGATTCAAATGGGGGAGTAAGTACAGGGGATCAGTTGTTTTACAACTCCCTGACTGATGTACAGGAGGCATTTGACACCGAAAACCAGTATGACTGTGTGGCCCTTATGGCCCAGGAAACGGCTGGGTTTGCTCATGTCACAGACCAGCCCCTGCAGAACCCCCAGTTTGAGCTGTTTGTGGATGGATCCAGTTACCTGAATGACGAAGGAAGGTTTGTAACAGGTTTTGAAGTAGTCACACTGAATGAGATACTTGTACAAAAACCACTGCCGCCACACATGTCAGCACAGGAGGCTGAGCTCCGTGCTCTAACTGAGGCCTGTACGATTGCAAAAGGTACCACTGCTAACATCTGCACTGATTCCAGGTACGCCTTTGGTATTGCACACGATTATGGACCCATCCGGCGGTCCAGGAGCTTTCTGACGGCACAAGGCAAGCCCATTAAGAATGGTGTATCAGTAGGTAGATTAATGCAGGCCATCATGTTGCCAGAACAGGTGGCCATAATAAAGGTTAAAGCACACACGCAGGGGCAGTCACCGGAGAGCAAGGATAGGGCAGCCAAGGCTGCAGCTCTTTGGACAGGTCTCGAGACCCCCCCCCCCCCCCCAAGCCCTGTGTGCTGTAAGTTAGATCTTGGTCCCACCACTCTCGTTGATGTGGGATTTGAAGTCGCACAGGATGAAGTGGAGCAGTGGACCAAGGCAAGAGCTAGGTACGTAAATGATGTATGGAAAGTGGGAGACAGAGTGTGTTTACCAGCGGCTGCCTACCCCCACCTCGCCGGCCTAGCTCACGGGAAAGTGCATGCCTCTCGGAATGCATGGTTTCTGTTGTGGACAAGGTATGGTATGCTCCAAGGTTCGACAGGTTGGCGAAGGCATGTGAAGTGTGCACCCTGCACAATCCAGGTCAAGTGGTGAGCCCCCCCCCTCCCCCTCCCCCGGAAGTGCACACCCAGACCACTGTATCCTTTTCAGAGATTACAAATCGATTACATCCAGCTTCCCAAATCAGGCAGGTATGAGTATGTCCTGGTGTGCGTGGACCTGTTCAAAGCCACCGCACAATGCACAGCGACTAAACTTGTGTCAGAACTTGTATGTAGATTTGGGGTACCAGAGACAATTGAGAGTGACAGAGGTACACATTTTACAGGTGAAGTGATGCAAGAGGTGATGTCAGCCCTTGGGGTGGAACAAGCATTTCACACCCCATACCACCTGCAGAGTTCAGGTAAAGTAAAAGACTAAATGGTACGCTTAAGTTAAAAGAAGTTTTGTTTGGCTCTATGCCAAGATTGGGGCTGTATCATCCACAGGCCCTACAGCACAGCTATGACACAGTAGCCGGATATGTAAAGCACCTGTGTGACCAACTAAAAGTAACACAGAATCTAGTCTTTTCTTCCATTCCAGACCCAGACAACTTAGAGGGATCTCACTCCCTGCAACCTGGAGACTGGGTGGTCGTAAAGAGGCGTGTCTGGAAATCCCTAGGGCCCAGATTCGAGGGGCCCTATCAAGTCCTGCTGACCACACCTACTTCGGTGAAAGTTGAAGGAACTGTTTGTTTTTGGACTAATGGGACTTTTCACGCCCCGCTTCGCCCCCTATGAGAAGGAAAATGAAGGACATTTTGTTTATTGTTGGACTTTTGGACTCCTCGCTCCATACTTTGCCCCCATATAAGGAAGTTAAGCTTGGACACAATGCCCAGAAACACTTTGTTAGACACCACCAAATATTGGTGGATGGACTGAACACCTCACAGGTGAAGGACTGTGGGATTTCCACACACGCACCAGTAACTGCCACTAGTCTTCCTTTCCTGGCTGTTCCTGTTCTGCCAAAAGAACTGCTTGCATGGACAAATGAAAACTCAGAAACCAGGGATAGCTGGTGGGGTAACACATTTAGTTCTTTAAACCCTGCCAATTGGTTCTCCGGTTCATGAGGGTGGTTCATGGGACTTTTACAAAGTATGCTTCAAGTAGTGATGATTTTGCTCGTCATATATGTTGCTTTAAAGTTAATCATGTCTTGTATCACACGTTGTAGTGAAAAGACATTTGCTAAACTTTAACCCAGATGGCCTTCGGGACCACCACATGGCTCTAGGGAATCTGGCAGGAGCTGGCACCACTCGGGTGAACGTACCTAGCATTATGGTGGACCCAATGTTCAAATGGGGGAATGTGAAGGGTTAATTCTGCGTTATGCTCTTAAATAGAGAAAGATAAGTGTATTTCACAGAATAATTATGTGTTTATAATCTGCATCTTCTTCTGCTAAAGGTTTAAGCTTAACCGCAAATACGTGTAAGGGCTGACGCTTTAAAAATGGACTACAAAGACTCCATTTTGTCTCTTTGCTCGTCTGCTATAATACACATATATATTTGTATTAATTTCAACTTTCACTTGAGAAAAATGTTAGATTTCAGTTAGAATGATCCACCTGGAAATATTAATTGGATTACGGCTAGGTTTCTGTCCTGTTCTTATCTTTAAATAATTCTTGTTGAAACTTACTAACAAGCTTACAGGAATGTACCTCCCGATTACACCTACACAGAGGAAGACATACTGATAAGAGGCAGAGATGTTTAAAATCAATATATGTGCTTATTAATTTTAATTGTATCTGGCATAAAGCCACTCGCTTCGTAGAACCTTATAAACAAATTGAATACATTGTACAATAAACGGGCATTTCTTTGGTTAACACATACGGTGTGGTGTCCATTAAACTCCTCAAGAGTATACTCGCATGATTCAAACAGATTGGGAAGCAGACTGCATCAGCTTACGGGTCCCCTTGTGATACCCCCCCCCCCCATACACGGACAACAACACCCTGCATGAGGGACACACAGACCTCCACCTGCAGAGCCCACAGCAGCTTCCAGGACCTGTGATAATGTCACCATCATGTGATCAGTCATATGTGTAGGAGGAGTCAGGCTCCAGGCTGGGAGGAGATTCTTCACATTACACACGCGGCTCTACTATCCCCCGTAAACATTACACACGCGGCTCTACTATCCCCCGTAAACATTACACACGCGGCTCTACTATCCCCCGTATACATTACACACGCGGCTCTACTATCCCCCGTATACATTACACACGCGGCTCTACTATCCCCCGTATACATTACACACACAGCTATTGTCAGGACCTCGGGGTCCGGGAAACTGGAAGTCCCTGAAAATACCCGCAACCCCTGTCCATACCTACTTGCCCCCCTGGGCTGAGCCCCAGGGCAACAACTGGGCGACAGTCCCTACACTCACTAAGGAAGGGGAACACTGGGACTAACAAACAGACAGACACTGGAACAAACAACAGCAAGGAGAGTCAGACAATCCGAGTCAGCAACGAGAGGGTACGTGGTACAAGAGGGTCAGGCAAAGCCAACGTCAGGTCAAAAGCAGTGAGTCAATATCAGGAGTGAAAACACGAAGTACACTGGTGTAGCAGGAGAACCAAACTAACACTGGCACTGGTCTGCAGACACAAGCAGGTTTAAATGCTGTCAGAGCTGCGGCCGCAGCAGCTGATTGGGGCGGGGAGTCTGACAGCAGCTGGGTGCACCCAGCAGCACTGGGGAACCCACCCCCAGCCCTGCAGGAGGCAGGGAAGGAGACACATACCTGGTTGCTATGATACCGAGGACACGACGCGGGGCAATACCCACCGCGTCCCTAGCAACCTGGCGGCGAGGAGGAGCGGGGAGGTGACGAGGACTGTGGCCCCCCTGTACTGTGTACGTGTGACAGGGCCAGCAGTGCGGGAACGATGAGCCCGCGAACCGCCAGTCCTTACAGTACCCCCCCCCCTTCTACGGGGGGACACTGGACCCCCACGGCCCGGAGCAGGCTTGAGGGGAAAGGCCCTGTGGAACCATCGAACCAACAGTGGTGCATGTACGTCCCAGGCGGGAATCCATGTACGGTCCTCAGGGCCAAAACCCTTCCAATGTACCACATATTGTAAAATGCCCCTCACACGCTGAGCATCAATCAAACGCTCTACCTCATACTCCAGTTCCCCCTGTACAAGAGTAGGAGAGGGCGGGCAGAACTGGGGTTACATATTTCTTCAGCAGCCCCTTGTGGAAGATGTCATGAATCTTCCACGAGTGCGGAAGAGATAGTCTGTATGCAACAGGATTCACCACCTGGGAGATGGTGAACGGACCAACAAATCGGGGAGCCAGCTTTAGGGATGGGACCTTGAGTCTCAAATTTTTTGAGGCCAGTAACAGCTGCTCCCTAACCACGAACGGTGCAGAGATAGTGCGTCTTTTATTAGCTTGACCAAGAAGTTTATCCTGGCAACCCTGAAGGTTCTTACGAACCTGGGCCCAAACTGTGCACAGTTCATTAATGGCAGAGTCCGCAGACGGCATGTCAGAAACTGAGGGTGCAGAAAAAGAAAATCGAGGATGGAAACCATAATTACAAAAGAACGGTGACACATGAGAAGACGAATTTACATGGTTGTTAATGGCAAACTCGGCGAGAGGTAGAAAGTTAACCCACAGATGTTGATTGTCTGAAACGAACATTCGGAGGTATTGGATTAATTCTTGATTCATCCTCTCAGTTTGCCCATTTGACTCGGGATGAAAAGCCGACGAAAAGGACAAACCAATATTCAATTTCATGCAGAAAGCTTGCCAGAAGCGAGCAACAGACTGTACACCTCTATCTGAGACCACGTTTTCAGGAACCCCATGCAACTGCACCACCTCCTTAATAAACATGTCAGATAACAGTTTGGCATTTGGTAACTTGCTGAGAGGAACGAAATGTGCCATTTTGGAGAACCGATCTACAATGACCCAAATGACCGTATTCCCCTGTGACGGCGGCAAATCTGTGATGAAGTCCATGGACAGATGTGCCCAGGGCCTGGACGGAATGGGCAAAGGAAGAAGAGGCCCCTCAGGACGTCTCCTGACACTCTTCCCCCTGGCGCATACCGAACAAGCAGTGACAAAAGCCCGAACATCCCTACTCATATGAGGCCACCAATAAGTTCTGGAAAGTAATTCCTAAGTTCCCCGGATACCTGGGTGACCAGCAAGGACCGAGGCATGAGTGTCTTCTAACACCTTCAACCTTAATGGTAAAGGAACAAACAGTTTGCCTTCTGGAAGTGCTTCAGGGGCTGATTGCTGCGCAGCCTGAATTAGCGGCGAGAGGTCAGAGGAGACAGCTGTGAGAAGCATCCCAGGGGAAAGGATAGTCTCAGGCTCCGACTCAGGAGGTTCCGGAATACCAAAACTCCTATATAGGGCATCCGCCTTAACATTCTTTGAACCGGGTCGGTAGGTTACCAGAAAATTAAAACGAGAAAAGAAAAGAGCCCAACGAGCTTGTCGAGTATTCAACCTCTTAGCAGAATCTAAATATATAAGGTTCTTATGGTCTGTGAGTACCATGATCTGATGGCGTGCTCCCTCCAAAACATGCCTCCACTCCTCGAATGCCCATTTTATAGCAAGTAACTCACGATTGCCTATATCATAATTTTGTTCAGTAGGGGAAAATTTTCTAGAAACATAAGTGCACGGTCTAAGATTCGTGAGTGTAGACAGCCCCTGAGAAAGTACCGCCCCTACTCCAAACTCGGAGGCATCCACCTCCACCACAAACGGGCAAGACAGGTCTGGTTGGACAAGGACGGGCGCGGAGGAAAAGGCAGCCTTCAGGGTAGCGAAGGTCGCCAGCGCATCTGGAGACCAGGTACTCACATCCGCCCCTTTCCTGGTGAGATCCTTTAAGGTTTTAGCCACCACAGAGAAGTTCTTAATGAACTTCCGATAATGATTAGCGAAGCGCTGGAGGGCCTTTAGAGTGATTGGTTGGGCCCACTCTGTGATGGCTTTCACCTTCCCCGGATCCATCTGGATATCCCATGGAGTAATGATATACCCTAAAAAGGTTATCTTCTGCACCCCAAAAACACATTTTCCAATCTTAGTAAACAGCTGGTTAGCCCTGAGTCAAGTCAGGACCGTTTGAACATGTATGTGTCTCCCAGTCGGAGGAAAAAAATCAGAATATCATCTAGATACACTACGACAAACACACCCATGATATCCTAAAAAACCTTGAAAAATAGCATTGGCGTTACACAACCCAAAAGGCATTGTGAGGATATATATATGTATTGCCATATGTTTTTTATGCTTTATACCTATATGCAAGTTCTATTCAATTCCAAATGAGAAAAAACTTATATGTCGCCTTATACCAGATATGCCAAAGGCCTTGCCAGGCGAAGACAAAATGTACAGCAAAAGAAGAACCAGACGAAGGCCGCATGTACTTGGCCGTTTTCCCAGAAGTGCCATATCAAGATGTTCCACTATGTACATAATTTTCACTGTCTCAGGCCGGAAATCCGGACTTCCCATATATGGTTATGAGCCCATCACCCCTTGCTGGTGATGAGACAAAGGGTATAAGATCTCATGTAATCTGTAATAAAAAAGCGTAGTCATGTCCCGTGTGAGAAACGATACCAGACCTCCGTGTGGTGTTTTCTTCTCTCCGCCGGCAGCGGGGCAAGTGGGGTGGGCCTGATTGGTGCTGTACTTAGAAAAGAACCCTGACAGCATGACCAGGTACTCAAAGTGACTATGGGGCGTATTGAACGATGTCTTCCACTCATCCCCCTCCTGAATAAGAATGAGGTTGTAAGCTCCCCTTAGGTCGAGTTTAGAGAACCACTGGGCATCAGTGACCTGGTTGAGGAGGTCAGGGATGAGCGGAAGGGCGTACTGGTTCCTGACAGTGATTTTGTTTAACTCCCTGTAATCAATACAGAGTCTGAGACCCCCGTCCTTTTTCTCCACAAAGAAAAAAACATCCCCTACTGGAGACTCTGAGGGCCAGATGTGCCCTCGGGCCAAACTATCCTGGATATAATCCTTCATAGACTCCCTCTCCGGAACTGTAACATTATGGGTGCGATCTTTAGGAAGTTTGGCCCGCGGAATCAACTCTATCTTACAATCTCATTCTCTATGGGGAGGCAAGGCTTCTGATAGCTGTTTAGAAAAGATGTCCGAAAACTCGGAGAGGTCCCTCGCAGCTGGAGACATCCACCTTCACTGGGCGTACGTGGCTGTCACAGCGAGAACCCAACTTGACCAGTTCCAACGTGCTTGAGAGCATCTGGCTCTCAAGCGTCGGTCAGCCCGCATGGCCAGGGACATGCTCCAAGGTCCTAGGCTCTGGGTGTCCCACCAAGAGGTCCTTGAGGCCCTCCGACAGACCGGCCAAAAACAGATCCTTTAAGGCAGCGTCATTCCACCCAGACTCCGTGCAGTGTTGGCGAAATTGTGAACTATAGGCCACTTTCCGCCCCTGTCGCAAGGCCAGGAGTTTAGAGACTGCAAAGGCAGCATGGTCAGGTTCGTCATACAGCTGGCCCAAAGAAGCAAAAAAGGAGTCTACTGACTGTCGAGTGGGGGAGTCAGCTGGTAAGGAGAAGCTCCAATTTTGGGGTTCTCCCCTCAGGCAAGTTATCACGAAACCCACCTTCTGGTATTCTGTGTCAGAGGTGTGGGGTCGTAGGTCAAAATAAAGCTTGCAGCCTTCTCTGAACACAAAAAACTGACTTCTCTCCCCAGAAAAAAAGTCAGAAGATGTTGCTCAGGGTTCAGAAACCATACCAGGAGTGGGGGGGAGATGCACCATATTAGAAGCCCCTCGCTGCTCCTGATGCTGCAGGCAAGCAGTCAGGTCCTGGACCAGGTCCGTCAGAACCTGGACCAGGTTGGCTAAGGCCACCACAGCCTCCATAGCGGGGTTCAAGGTTGCTGGTCGGATGTAGGGATCCGACTTCCTTTCGGCCAGTGTTACTGTCAGGACTCGGGGTCCGGGAAACTGGAAGTCCCTGAAAATACCCGCAACCCCTGTCCCTACCAACTTCCCCCCTGGGCTAAGCCGCAGGGCGACAACTGGGCAACGGTCCCTACACTCACTAAGGAACGGGAACACTGGGACTAACAAACCGACAGACACTGGAACAAACAACAGCAAGGAGAGTCAGACAATCCGGGTCAGCAACGAAAGGGTACGTGGTACAAGAGGGTCAGGTAAAGGCAACGTCAGGTCAAAAGCAGAGGGTCAATATCAGGAGTCAAAACACGAAGTACGCTGGTGTAGCAGGAAGCCCAAACTAACACTGGCACTAGTCTGCAGATACAAGTAGGTTTAAATGCTGTCAGAGCTCCCGCCCCAGCAGCACTGGGGAACCCACCCCCAGCCCTGCAGGAGGCAGGGAAGGAGACACATGGCTGGTTGCTATGATACTGAGGACGCGATGCGGGGCAACACCCACCACGTCCCTAGCAACCCGACGGCAAGGAGGAGCTCGGCGGCCAGGGGAGGTGACGAGGACCGGGGGGACCCCCTGCGCCACACAGCAGCAGCACGTGTGTCAGGGCCGGCGGTGCGGGCACGAAGGACCCGCGAACCGCCAGTCCTTACAGCTATACTACCTCATATATATTACACACACAGCTCTACTACCCCGTATATATTAAACACACAGCTCTACTACCCCGTATACATTACACACACAGCTCTACTACCCCGTATACATTACACACACAGCTCTACTACCCCGTATACATTACACACGCAGCTCTACTACCCCATATACATTACACACACAGCTCTACTACCCCGTATACATTACACACACAGCTCTACTACCCCGTATACATTACACACACAGCTCTACTACCCCGTATACATTACACACACAGCTCTACTACCCCGTATACATCACACAAACAGCTGTACTACCCCATTTATATTACGCACACAGCTGTACTACCCCTTATACATTAGACACTCGGCTCTATTACCCCGTATACATTATACATGGCAACAGGATGCCAGATACCGGCGTCCTGTATTGCCAGTGCCTGTGATCGCTGTAATAAACGATAAGGCATTGCAGGAGAGAAGTCCTGCAATGCCTTATCACAGCGCTCATCAGTGGTATGATGTAAGTCCCCCAGAGGGACACAGAAGGTGTAAAAAGAAGATCAAAATAATGTACAAAAAAAAAATACAAAAACCCCCCACTTTTTTAGGCTTTTTCTCATATTAGCATAAAAAAAAACAAAAAAACACATATTTGGTATAGTCGTGTCCGTAATGATACGTACAATAAATTGAACATGCTTTTTATCCCGAGTCGAAATGCTAATTTTTAGCATTTTGCCTTCCAAAAAACGTAGTGAAAGTGATCAAAAAACCCCTGTGTCCCCCAAAATGGTACCAATAAAAACTACAGCTCGTCTCGCAAAAAAATAAGCCCTCATAGAGCTCTGTCCATGGAAAAATAAAAAAAAGTTATAGGACTTTGAATGCAGCGATTTAGAAATTTTTTTTTCCAAAAAAGGGTATTTATTGCAGAAAATTAGAAAAACCTTAAAAAAGTAAGAATTTGGTATCGTTGTAATCATACCGACCAGCAGAAAAATGTATTGTCATTTATGCTGCATAATTAACGCTTTAAAAAAATCTATGGCAGAATTGATGCGTTTTCTCTCCCTACGATCATAAAAAAAATTATAAAAGTTTTACAATAAAGTCAATGTACCCAAAAAATGGCACCGATAAAAACTACAGTTCGACACGAAAAAACAAGCCCTTACACGGCCAGGTTGACAGAAAATTTAAAAAGTTATGGCTTTTGAAAAATGAATATGAAAATCTACAAAAAATCGTTTGGTCCTCAAGCCTAAAATAGGCCATGTCCTTAAGGGGTTAAGAGAGGTAATCTTCCTAGATTGTCAGACACACATGGTACTATGTTAAATCAGCAACTAACTCACTTAGAAATTGTTAATACGATTCCGTCTTTGAAAACCCCAAAAGCTCCTGACGGATCTTCAACTGAATATTACAAAATATTCTCAAGTATTCTATCCCCGTATATCTTTAAAACTTACAGAGCAGTAATGGAAAGAGGGCAATATCCGGAAGAAATGCTTCAAGCCACGACAGTGGCATTGCCCAAACCAGGAAAGAACATAACGCCCTTGAAAATTTTAGACCGATATCTCTGCTGAACACTGATATAAAAATATACGCTAAATCACTGGGAAATAGACTTTTAAAAATACAGAAATCGTACATTCAGATCAAATAGGCTTTGTTAAAGGAAGTCAGGCCTCAGATGGCACGAGACGAACTCTAAACCTAATGCAATCGGTGGAAACTTCAAAGATGCCAACTGTAATGCTGGCCCTATATGCAGAAAAGGCCTTCGATGGGGTGCATTGGTTCTATGCTTTTGAAACCTTGAAGCAATTCGGCTTTAGCGAAGGGTCGATCCGTGCTATCCGGGCTCTATGGATGGCACCATATCTGAACCATTTAGTATTTCAAATGGAACAAGACTGGGATGCCCGCTATCACCATTATTGTTTGTCCTTATCATAGAGCTACTAGCAGAGGCTATAAGGTCAAGTATTGAGATAAGGAGGGTCTTGAGAGCTTCCCGTCAGCTTAAGATAGAACTGTTTGCAGATGATGTAATTATGACAATATCCAATCCCCCCACATCATTGAAAAAAACCATGGAAATCCTAGAAAAATTTAGCAAAATATCTTTCTATAAACTCAATGTAGTAAAATCACAAATTCTGCGTTTAAATATCCCCAAAGCCTTAAACAAATTATAAATGCATAGTTTCTGCTGCCAAGAAAAGGCATCCCATATGTAGGGGTAACATTAACGTATCCTATAAGTAACACTGAAAAAGAACATTTCCCACCACTTGTATCCTCTCTACAGTTAGAGCTCACAAACCTCTCTAAGATAAGCCTATCCTGCTTAGGTAAAATAATGACATTCAAAATAAAACTTTTCCCTAAAACACTATACTTCTTCAGAGCTCTCCCTCTACCGATATCTAAACTCTGGTTAAACTGGAAAAGCAACTATCAAGCTTTATATGGGGAGGAAAAAATCCCCAAATATCTTTATTAAACCTTACCCTGCATAGGAAAAATGGAGGAGCAGTTGTCCCAAATATAGAAGCATGCTACAAATCGATTGTACTAAATCAAATAAAACACTGGATCAACAAGGACACCCCCTCCTGTTGGAAAACAATGGAGGAAAATATCTTGTTGGGAAGCTTGCTCCACTCCTTATTATACGCAGGAGCCATTATAACAAGGGTCAATCTCGCGGAAGCAAATTAGGTGATCAGAGAAATGCCCCCTCTATGAAGGCTACAATTGAGGCCTGGCAGTCTTTAACCAAGAAGGTAAATACACATAACAGCCCACGAACCACGGCACTGCCTATTGAAATACTAAACCATTTGAGCCCCAATTTATCAGTCTTAAATTAGAAACAAGATAAAAAGATTTGAGGATCTCCTGCTACCAGAGGGTATGAAAGCTTCTGGCATGCGTCAGACTTGCTATCAGGTACCAGACGAAGACAGACTTAAATATATAATAATCAGATCATTCCTAAAATCATCTCCAGTCAATAGCGAAATGATACCCTTAGAAATCATAAAGAGACAAAGCAAAAGACAAAACATAATCAAATCTGAATCAAGAAAATTTTATGATCTACTAACTGACAACCAGAGTCTACAAAAAAAAAAAAGACTCCTATGCCTAATTGGGAAAAAGAACTGGGGAAAGTTTTTTCTATGGAAAAGTGGATAGGGGTGGCAAAGGAGGCGTTACAGTCCACAAAAGGGGTTTCCATCCTAGAGTCCCAACTAAAGGTAGAAATGATGTTATTTCACCCATCATCCTATGGCTGAACGTTTAAAAGAGAAAGGGGCATGTGTTGGCCAAATGGCACGTTGTCTCACTTATTCTAGGCATGCCCAAAATTGACAGGATGCTGGGATGGAATATTTAGAGTATTGAAAAGGGTTCTGTCAA
Source organism: Eleutherodactylus coqui (assembly GCF_035609145.1). NCBI lineage: Eukaryota > Metazoa > Chordata > Amphibia > Anura > Eleutherodactylidae > Eleutherodactylus > Eleutherodactylus coqui. Next base: position 40,063,605 of record NC_089841.1, read on the forward strand.
GGGACTAGGGTCAGGGGCCTGGAAATCCCTGAAAACTACCGCAACCCCTGTGCCTACCAACTTGCCCCCCTGGGCTAGGCCCCAGGGCAGGAACTGGGCGACAGTCTCTAGGCTCACTAGGGAAGCGGGGTCAGGAGTCAGACTACAGACAAACACGGAAATAAACACAGAGTCAGGTCAGGCAATCCGGGTCGGCAACTGGAGAAAACGCAGTACAAGTTGTCAGGCAAAAGCGAAGCAAACAGGTCCCTCACAGCATCAGATCAGGAAACCGCTAGTGTAGTGGAAGACCAAACATACACTGGCACTTGCAGGAAGGAAACTGAAGTTTTAAATGCTATCAGAACTTCTGCCCCAGCTGCTGATTGAGGCGGGGAGCCTGACAGCAACAGGAGCCAATACCAGGACGCTGGGAGAACAGCCCCCAGCGCCTGCTAAAGACAGGCAGAGGCCCAGACATCTAGCAGAGAGTCCAGAGCTGAGATCCAGACATAGAGCAGCAAGTGCAGAGCAACAACCCAGACAACAAGCAGCGAATGCAGATCAAGCACGCTAGGGTGTCATGGTAACGGGGACGTGGCATGGGGCGGTAACCCGCTACGTCCCCAGAACCCGGCTAACTAGGCGCATGCTCTCTGTGCACAGGAGTGCGCGCCCGAAGCCGGCGCACTGGATCACAGTGGCAAGGAAAGGTCACTAGAAGAGGGGCTCCCCTGCGCCACACCCCCGCAGCTCAGGCACTAGACTAGATCACGGAGACCCCGAGAGCCACCGGACCTGACAGGTTCAAGGGATAAATATACAAATTATGCCACATATGGCTCTCCTATTAATAGACACTTTCCCCAAACCTACCAGATATCTGGTCGGACATGCCTCAACCCCTTAACGACCAGCCCATAGTGTTTTTACGTCCTCCCGAAGTGGGCTTTACTCTCTGAGGACGTAAAAACATGCGTCCTACAGAGAATAAAGCCCCTCGGGCTGTGGACGTGACAGCTCCATGCTGTCGGTGCCCGCAGGTAGCCGACAGCATGGAGCTGTCATCCCGGGCTGTACGGACCCCCCCCCCCCCCCCGGCATTGCGATCAGCGCTATCCAATGGATAGAGCCGATCGCAAAAAAGTAAATAAAAGTACAAAAAAAGTTAAAGATTCAGCTCCCCTGATGGATGGGATCCATCAGGGCAGCTGAAATTACTCACCGAAGTCCGCCACACTGCTCCCCAATCTCCTGCCGCTCCGGGCCCCGAAGCCGGTCTTCTGCGCATGCGCGCCAGGCGGCATTACGTCAGCCGCATGCGCAGAAGGCCCGGCGGCGCGGAAGATTTAAAATCTCCTGGCTCCCGGCTCCTGTAGGTAGTTTCGGGACCTGAAGTCCCCCTCTGCGCATACGCGTCTGATGATTGACATCGGGCGCATGCACAGAGGGGCTCGAGCCCGGGGAAATTCAAAATCCCTCTGCTCCTGGCTGCCATGTGTAGCCAGGAGCAGAGAGATTATACCGGGGACATGATCACTGTTATCCAATGGATGACAGTAATCATGTAAAGTAAAAAAAAATGTAAAAAAGTAAAAAAAAGTTTTAAAAAGCGTACGTTTCATCTCCCCTCACGGATCATATCCGTAAGGGAGGATAAAAGTACATACATAAGGCCCCCGGATTTATCCGCGGACCTTACCACAGCTTCTGCGCACGCGCCCGTCGCCAAAATGGCGGACGTATGCACAAAAGCTGTGGATTGCCAGGATAATTTAAATTCTCCCTGCTCCTGGATACAAAACGTAGCCAAGAGCATGGAGATTTCACGGGGGGCCACGGTGAGCGGTTCCTGGTCACGCGTTCGCCGTTATCCAATAATGGCGATCACGTAAAAATAATAAGAAAAATTTGAAGTTTCATCTCCCCTCACCGATGCCATCGGTGAGAGGAGATGAAACTTTTTACAGGAGGCCTGCGTATTTGAACCCCGACGGGATCCTCCTCCGTGAACCTTCCCGAATTCTGCACATGCGATTGCCGGCAAAAAGCCGGACACATGCACAGAAATCGGGGAGCCCAGAAAATTTAAAATCCCCTTGCTCTCAGCGATCGCCGAGAGCCTGGAGCAGTGACGTGTGGCCTCGTTGAGCGGTCACCGGTCACGTAATAAAAAAGTAGCGCTCTAACATAGGTCGGTCTCACATGACCGGATAGGAATTATGGATTCCGCATGCGTCTGATCCGCGCTAATATGCAGATCAATCGCATTGGATTACACAATTCCGCTCACATTAGTGGGTTGGTATTGTGTAATCCACTCGCAGAAAAGAGAACGCAGCAGGTTCTATTTTACTGCGACTATCCGCAACATAGAGCCCATTGTGCTCCATGGTCGCGGATATACCCGCTGCCCATACGCAACTACGTTGTATACGGGCTGCGGGTACCCCTGTCATCGCTAAGCGAGAGTTCGGGAAATGCAAACAACAATAAAGGTGTACTGCGCATGACCGCCTGTGTGAGTAGGCAGTTATGCGCAGTACATTACGCGTCCGTACGCAGGGTCACAGCTGGGCTCACAGATGAGATCCGCTGCGGGCCTCCGCAAGCGGATTCCACCTACAGCTGCGTGAGCACAGCGTTATTCAGACCGCTACCTGTAATACGTAATTTACAAGAAGTCCCGGGAACGCTTGCCTTCATGCAGTTCCAGGAGCAGCTTGTTGAGCGTCTTCTGTGCGAGACCGCCGCACCTCCTCAAGCTTACGGAGACTCACGGAACGCCACTCACGGAGTCTAGTTTTCAAAATGGGGTCATTTGTGGGGGTTCTCTATGGTTTTGGGCGCTCAAGAACTCTACAAGTGGGCAATGGGGCCTAAAAGGACTTCAAGCAAAATCTATGTTCTGAAAGCCACCGTTTCCTCCTTTCATTTTGGGCTCCGTTGTGCATCCAGACATAAGATTAGGGCCACAATGGGTATGTTTCTGAACACGGGACAAACAGGGGTATCCATTTTTGGGTGCAAGTCTTCATTCATATGTGTGCTGTACAAAAAAAGCTGTTTTTAAAATGACAGAATTGCCGAAAAAACGAAAATGACAATTTTTTCCTTTTGCTTGGTTTGAATTCATTCAAAAACTGTGGGGTCAAAATATGCAGTACACCCCTAGATAAATTCCTTAAGGGGTCTAGTTTTCAAAATGGGGTCATTTGTGGGGGTTTTCTATGGTTTTGGGCGCTCAAGAACTCTACATGTGTGCTATTGGGCCTAAAAGGACTTGAAGCAAAATTTCTGTTTTGGAAGACACTGACTACTCCTTTCATTTTGGGCCCCTTTGTGGACTCAGATATAACATTAGGGCCACAATGGGTATATTTCTGAACACGGGAGAAATAGGGGTATCCATTTTGGGGTGTAAATCCTCATTTTCATGTAAACTATAGGAAAAAAAATATGTCTTTAAAATGACAGATTTGCAAAAATATGAAATTTTACTTTTTCTCCTCTAAATTGAATTAATTCCTGAAAAAAAACTGTGGGGTCAAAATACTCATGACACCCCTCAGTGAATACACTAAGGGGTGCAGTTTTTAAAATGAGGTCATTTGTGGGGGTATCTATTATTCTGACACTCATGAGCCTTTGCAATCTTGGCTTGGTATAGGAAAACAAAGTGTTCTTCAAAATGCTAAAAAGTAATGTTAAATTAGTACGTCTCCTAAATGGTTAAAAAAAACGAAAGTTTTTCCAATGTGCGCCCAAAATAAAGTAAACAGGTGGAAATATAAATCTTAGCAAAAATTTCTATATTATGTTTGCACATATTTGAGATATTGCAGTTGGAAATGTGAAAAAATGACGATTTTTTCAAAATTTTCCCAATTTTGGCGTTTTTCTTAAATAAATACAAATTCTATCGGTCTATTTTTTCCGCCTAAATGAAGTACAACATGTGGCAAAAAAACAATGTCAGAATCGCTTGGATATGCAAAACCTTTCTGGTGTTTTTACATGTTAAATGACACATGTCAGATTTGCAAAATTTGGCCTGGTCATTAAGGCGCAGACAGGCTTGGTCACTAAGGGGTTAATGATGGCAAAAACAATCATAGCAAAACAATGGATGTCCCCTTCATCCCCGACTTTGGAGGAGTATGAAAACCACGTGGAAGAACATTGCTTTTATGAAAAATGGTTAGCTCTATGCAATAATACATACCAAAAATACTTGGATGTGTGGAGAGGGTGGATAATGTATAAGAAAGAGTGAATAATACAAACAGATAAATAAGGAAGATAGAACAATACTTCTGCAGCGCCATTGGAGGGCAGCATTCATGCAAGTTAATGTTAGACTCTTTACCCAAGCCTTGTAACAAGGACTGGAAATTGAGGGCCAAACCAGAATCCATACACAGACAGCTGTTTTGGGGTTTTTGCCTTTCATCAGTGTGCAGTAGGTACTATGAAGTAGGACAAAAGGTGACCCAGAATAAGCTTTAGGTGGCTTAGGAGGGCTCATATCTCATTCACCAATGGCTCAATGATGCTAAATAAATTCATAATCAACCGACCAGGCCTGGAAGAAAGAGAGAGCCTTCCACATAAATGAAGGCTCATCATGAACAGGGGGCATGTAACTTGCCCATATGCAGCCTTTCTGAAGAAGGCGAGGAAGAGGTCCTAGTAGATCTGCTAGCCACAGCTTAGGCAGGCAGATCCATCGAGGATGCAAATTTCAACCTGCAGCTCTCTGGGGACCAGTGGTCGCAGCTGCTGGAGGTCCTGCTCCCCTTCATATCCAGGGAGGACCCAGTTGACAGTTCACCATGTGAACACTGGTGAACACCACCCTATTAGGCAGCCTGCCTACCAGGTTTCCCTGGAGGTGCAGGCGGATATGAAGAGGGAGATTAAGGAAATGTTGCATCTGGGCATCATCCACAAGTCCAAGAGTGCATGGGCCTCCCCTGTAGTCCTGGTACAAAAGAAGGACCGGAAAACTTGGTTCTGCGTGGAGTACAGGAGGTTAAACACCATCACTGTGTCTGATGCTTACCCAATGCCCCAATTAAGCAATTGAACCAGCTGGCTGGGGCCCAGGACATTAATATTATGGAACTGAGTCAGGGGTATTGGCAGATACCCATAACCTCAGAAACACAGGAGAGGTCTGCTTTTATTACCCAATTTGGACTTTATTTGTCCAAGGTGATGCCTTTTGGCATGAAGAATGCTCCAGCTACTTTCCAACGCTTGGTGGATCAGCTGCGTAAGGGGCTTGGAGAATGTGTGGTTGCATACTTGGATGGAAAAATGTCTAGAGCACCTGCCGCTGGTGCTCAGGCGGATCCTGGATGCAGGTCTGACCATCAAGCCTGGAAAGTGCCAGATCAACATGCCGGCGGTGCAGTACCTCGGGCACCGAGTAGGAAGGAGAACACTAAAGCCAGAGCTTGGGAAGGTGGATGCCATCGTGACGTGGCCTACCCCCAAAACCAAGAGACCAGTTATGTCCTTTTTGGGTACCACTGGGTACTACCGCAAGTTTGTTCCCCGCTACATTGTTCTGGCCAAGCCTCTCCCTGACCTGATGAAGAAAAAACTGCCTCGGGTAGTGAACTGACCCACTGATTGTGACCATTCCTTTGCAGTCCTGAAGGCTGCTCTGTCCCACTCTTCAGTTCTTCAGCCACCACACTTCACCAGGAGATTTGTAGTGCAGACCAACGCAAGCGCATATGATCTGTGTGCTGTCCTAAGCGAAGTAAACTCTGACAGGGAGGAGTACCCGGTGCTATATCTGAGCCGCAAGCTTCTGCTCAGAGAGGTAGTATAGGCCATCATAGTAAAAGCGTGCTTAACTATCATGTGGGCCCTGCAGAAGCTGCAGCCATATCTCTATGGGTGAAATTTCACCATAGTGAAGAATCACAACCCGTGCAGTTGGCTGCATAGTGTCACAGGCATCAATGGAAAACTGCTACAATGGAGCTTGGCACTGCAGCAGTATGATTTCATGTTCCAGCACAAAAAGGGTAATGAGCATGGTAACGTTGATGAGTTATGCCATTGGGATGAGTCAGTGGAGGTGGGCTTTGTAGGTGATCTGGGGGATCAACCTACTAGACCCATTCTTAAAAGGGGAGGTGTGGTATATTGAGATTAAAAAGGGGTCACCCCGATTTCCATGTTCACTGTCCACTGTTCAGTACCATGAAAAAGTTGAGTGTACTCAATATTCATTATTCTCCTCACATCGGAGCGGACTATGAGATACATTAGACCTCAGGAAGTCTTTGATCATGATGGCAATGAAGTTATCCAGTGACAGTGCTAATTACCCCCTGCCAGTAAGTATTGACAGCTCTGGTATTTCCCACAGACACAATGGCTCCAAGATTTTTATTAAGGGGAAATCTCTTAACAAGGATTATATTAGTCATATGAAGGTCCTAGCCTGATATGAATTATATTTTTGGAATTGGGCGGGCCAACTGAATGAAACGCATCTACACATGCTGCGGTACAGGCCCCGTATCAACCCCAAATGGTGTATCCGTGTACCTTGTTATAATTTACGTGTCATGCTTGATTTCGCTGAATTGATAAAATCATGACCAGAAATATGCCAGGCATATATTACCAATCCGTAGATCTCTTGCAGAGATATGGCCAAAATGGAGAATTATGGTTCTTCAGAGGTCATACGCATCTACCCACCCCTCTCTAAATGACCTCTGTGGAATCCTTTTATAAATCGGGTCTCAACGAACCCCTATTATCAGACTTCGGAGAAACATTGCAGCGTAAAGCTTTCCCACCCAATAGTCATGCATCCCTTTTTTAGAGTGGCGCAGGCCACCTCCCTGGGTAGAAGCTTGCGACTGAGATATAGCACAGGGTGCTCTTCTTCGCCCGAAGGTACTTTACTGAGAATAGCACCCAGGCCATATGCATTGGCATTGGTCTGCACCACAAACATCCTGGTGAAGTTTGAGGCCTGCAAAATCAGGGTAGTGGAAAGCGTAGTCCTAATCTCTTTAGGACAAGGCCTAGTTTGGGCATATGGTCAGTGGGACTAAGACCCACACCTTTTGATTCACCTAATAGATTATTTCTCTCACGTTGCGGTCATCCCATTGCTTCTAACTGGCTTGGGCCTGCTCCAAGTTATTGCGCACTAGCTGTCTCAATGCCTACATCTTATCACGGCGTCGGATGAGTGACACTTCAGAAATGGCCAGTTCTCCTTCCAGGCATTCTCTTACCAAACCTTATAGCCGCCTCCCATACAGAAGCTCAAAGGGGAAGAGCCCAGTTGAGGCCTGAGGTTCCTCTCTGTAAGCAGATAACAGGTGTGAAAGGTACCGCTCCCAGTCATGTCCGTGGGACTCAACCAACAACTTGAGCATTTGCTTTATTGTACCATTAAACCATTCACACGGACTATTAATCTGGGGGTAATACAGGCGGGCTACCAGATGTTGCACCTGTATCTTTTTACAGAAGTACTGCATGAAGCTGGACATAAATTGGGGCCATTGATCGGTAAGCATCTCCCAGGTAAACCATATGCAAGACAATATGGTTAACAGGGTGTTAGCCACCTTCTCGGCCTACATAGAGGACAGGGCCAAAGCCTCAGGGTATCAGGTGGCGTAGCCAACTCCAGTCAAGATGTAGCATTTCCTGGAGCTACTGGGAATGGCCAGGGGCCCGATCAGGTCTACAGCATCTCTCTGGAAAGGCTACTCAATAATTGACAAAGGAACTAGGGGAGCCTTCAGGTCAGGCCCGACTTCGCCATCCTTTGACAGGGTATGCAGGACCGACGGTAATTGGCTATATCTGTACCGATCTTAGGCTTTGGTCTTGCTATCCCCCAAGTGTCCAGCCAACGGGATCTTGTGAGTTACCCATCGCAGCTTCTCTTTAAATGGGGAGGGCACTACCAGCTGTTGCTCTCTCAGACATTCTTGTCTAAGGTTACACGGAACAGTTTCCCAGTATAAGCCACCCCAGTCTAAGAAGAACCTTTCCTTGTCGGTTGCAGAGTGGACATCTTCCGCATGGTTCCTTAATATCCCCAGGGTGGTATGAGAATGCACAGCTGCCTGGAATTCCTGGCTTGGGGCAACCAGGAGGGGGGTTAAGGACAGGACCCCACGGGGCCCTTCTGCAGTAGGCTCTAAGCAGTCCCCTGTCCCACTTACCCCCATGGATAGAGAGGGAGAAGGTGTAGAAGGCAGAGGGTTCCCCGCATTCCAGGCACTCTGGCTGCAAGTGACAACCAGAATGCCTGCTAGATCCTGGGGAGATACCACCACTTTCCATCCAGCTGGGCATACTCCTAGACCGGTGTTCAGTTCAGGTGGGCTTCCGCCTTTCAAACCACAGCCTGCAATGGTATGGACAAGCTTTGCTTCAGTAAAACCCACGTCAACACCACATGCTGCATGTGTGTCAGCCCTGACAATCACAGGAATTGGAGGATCGACAGTGACATCGCTTACAGGAGTGACATCACTGAGCCAAGAAGACCCAGGCGATGGGCAGAGTGGGGATTGCGCAATTCCCCCCCTCCTTTAGTAGTCTGGATTTTTTGCAGGGATAATATAGAGTTTAGGGTGGATGAGGGTGATTTCTGCACTAGTGTCATGCAGCTCCACAGTCACAATCTTTCCTACAGTGACTGCCTACAGGTTGTCAGTGTCCCTTCTATCTATCCCCCCTCTCCAGCTGGTTCCAGATTTTTCCAGGTCCGGCCTCCCGTTGGTGACATAGCTGTCCGTAAGCCGAGCAGCTTCACCAACATCTTTGGGGTCATAGTCCAGGATGAACTGGCAGATGTTGGCCATACAAGTTTCCAGGAGCCCCAAGGCACCATATCTTCCAGGTCCTCAACATGGGTGATGGATTTCCCCTTGATCCACTGCTGGAGGGTGGTCCTCTGTTGACCCAGTAGCTGCACATAAATGGAGTAAGCAAAAAACAAAAAGATCCAGCGCTCCAGAATGATTCCCTTTAAACTCAAATAATAAGGGATTTACAAAAACAAAAAGCTAAGTTTTATTAACAAATATGTCCGACGCGTTTCGTCGCATAAAAGCGACTTTTTCAAGTGACATATACATATATCTCTTATCCTTATATACATATAATAAACCTTACCCACCCAATCATCTCTGCATGTCCTCTGTGTAGTAGCCTGAAGCGCCGATTCGTAACTTCCGGCCAACGGAGGATTGCATAGAGAACTTCCGGTTCACAGCTACTACTTCCGGATTACCTCTATGGAGATTTTTCTCAACAAACTGACGTGCGGACATGCCGGTCATGTGACTATTATGGCCACATGATCACACTCCGTCCCGACGTCATCACGCTCAGGATATTTTTCTCAGCAACCTGACGTGTAGATCCAAAAATGTCATATATCTTTTGGAATGTCCTTGCCATAAAAAGTATGTGGGAAGAACCCTTAATATGTTGAGAGCAAGAATCTCAAGACATAAAAGCAACATAAAGAAGGGATTCATGCAACACAGCGTATCTAGGCATTTTAAAATGCATCATAATAGTGATCCCGCAGGCTTAAAAGTTACCCCTCTGGAAAGCATCTCCCTACGGTCTATTAGAAATTTACGTACCAAGGAGATGTTTTGGATATTTAAGTTGAATTCCCTAATCCCGCATGGTTTAAACGAAGTGCTGGAGAAATTTTGACTGGGGCCCTTTATCTAGTTATTTATTCCCTTAATATTTAGTTTTTAATAGTTTTATTAGAAATATGGCCGATATATATCTTAGAGTGATTTTTTGGTAGGGATGCACCCATCTATAGATTTATGGATGGGGGGATAATCTATAAAGTATCTATCGATGTTTTAAAATTGATGTGTAGTTTTATGATATTGTATATGGATATTATTGAGATTTTGAAAATAATTTTATGATCGAATAATTTTTTCTATATATATATACACTACCGTTCAAAAGTTTGGGGTCACCCAAACAATTTTGTGTTTTCCATGAAAAGTCACACTTATTCACCACCATGCATTGTGAAATGAATAGAAAATAGAGTCAAGACATTGACAAGGTTAGAAATAATGATTTGTATTTGAAATAACATTGTTTTTACATCAAACTTTGCTTTCGTCAAAGAATCCTCCTTTTGCAGCAATTACAGCATTGCACACCTTTGACATTCTAGCTGTTAATTTGTTGAGGTAAGCTTGAGAAATTGCACCCCACGCTTCTAGAAGCATCTCCCACAAGTTGGATTGGTTGGATGGGCACTTCTGGCGTACCATACGGTCAAGCTGCTCCCACAACAGCTCAATGGGGTTCAGATCTGGTGACTGCGCTGGCCACTCCATTACCGATAGAATACCAGCTGCCTGCTTCTGCTGTAAATAGTTCTTGCACAATTTGGAGGTGTGTTTAGGGTCATTGTCCTGTTGTAGGATGAAATTGGTTCCAATCAAGCGCTGTCCACTGGGTATGGCATGGCGTTGCAAAATGGAGTGATAGCCTTCCTTATTCAGAATCCCTTTTACCCTGTACAAATCTCCCACCTTACCAGCACCAAAGCAACCCCAGACCATCACATTACCTCCACCATGCTTAACAGATGGCGTCAGGCATTCTTCCAGCATCTTTTCATTTGTTCTGCGTCTCACAAACGTTCTTCTTTGTGATCCAAACACCTCAAACTTGGATTCATCCGTCCACAACACTTTTTTCCAGTCTTCCTCTGTCCAATGTCTGTGTTCTTTTGCCCATCTTAATCTTTTTCTTTTATTGGCCAGTCTCAGATATGGCTTTTTCTTTGCCACTCTGCCCTGAAGCCAAAAATCCCGCAGCCGCCTCTTCACTGTAGATGTTGACACTGGTGTTTTGCGGGTACTATTTAATGAAGATGCCAGTTGGGTACCTGTGAGGCGTCTGTTTCTCAAACTAGAGACTCTAATGTGCTTATCTTCTTGCTTAGTTGTGCAACGCGGCCTCCCACTTCTTTTTCTACTCTGGTTAGAGCCTGTTTGTGCTGTCCTCTGAAGGGAGTAGTACACACCGTTGTAGGAAATCTTCAATTTCTTAGCAATTTCTCGCATGGAATAGCCTTCATTTCTAAGAACAAGAATAGACTGTCGCGTTTCAGATGAAAGTTCTCTTTTTCGGGCCATTTTGAGCGTTTAATTGACCCCACAAATGTGATGCTCCAGAAACTCAATCTGCTCACAGGAAGGTCAGTTTTGTAGCTTCTGTAACGAGCTAGACTGTTTTCAGATATGTGAACATGATTGCACAAGGGTTTTCTAATCATCAATTAGCCTTCTGAGCCAATGAGCAAACACATTGTACCATTAGAACACTGGAGTGATAGTTGCTGGAAATGGGCCCCTATACACCTTTGTAGATATTGCACAAAAAAACAGACATTTGCAGCTAGAATAGTCATTTACCACATTAGCAATGTATAGAGTGCATTTGTTTAAAGTTAGGACTAGTTTAAAGTTATCTTCATTGAAAAGTACAGTGCTTTTCCTTCAAAAATAAGGACATTTCAATGTGACCCCAAACTTTTGAACGGTAGTGTATGTATAATTTTTTAATGTAGTAGGAGTGTATGTATATGTATGTATATATTTATGTATATATGTGTATATATGTATGTGTATATATATATAATCTTTTAATGTAGTAGGAATGTATTGATAGTAATGGGATTTATGTGGTTAATAGTATGGTATATAAGAATTGAATGATGTAGTTTTGTATAAATGTATAATATTGAGTTGCATAGGAAGAATGAGAAGGTATATGTCAATTTGATTTATCTTTATAGTTTTAATATACTTCCCCTGTATATAAGCCATGATGGTTGTACTGAGATAGTTCTGTTGCATGTCGGAGGAATGCGTTCCATTACCATGGTAACGCACCCTCCAGACTAGTACTATACGGTTGTATCCTGTGCGTTATGACGTTGGGACGGAGTTTGATCATGTGGCCTTAGTAGTCACGTGACTGGCACGTCCACACGTCAGGTTGCTGAGAAAAATATCCTGAGCGTGATGACGTCGGGACGGAGTGTGATCATGTGGCCATAATAGTCACGTGACCGGCACGTCCGCACGTCAGTTTGTTGTGAAAAATCTCCATAGAGGTAATCCGGAAGTAGTAGCTGTGAACCGGAAGTTCTCTATGGAATCCTCCGTTGGCCGGAAGTTACGAATCGGCGCTTCAGGCTACTACACAGAGGACATGCAGAGATGATTGGGTGGGTAAGGTTTATTATATGTATATAAGGATAAGAGATATATGTATATGTCACTTGAAAAAGTCGCTTTTATGCAACGAAACGCGTCGGACATATTTGTTAATAAAAGTTAGCTTTTTGTTTTTGCAAATCCCTTATTATTTGAGTTTAAAGGGAATCATTCTGGAGCGCTGGATCTTTTTGTTTTTTGCTTACTCCATTTATGCTCAGTCGCACCCTGTCACAGGGGTGTGACAGATCCCTGCTTGCTCCATTTGGCATTGGCTTCCTGATCGTTTGATTGGTGAGAGGTGATTGCAGTACTTATACAATGTGTACCAGGACGTGGAGGTGTTAGGTGGAGGGCCCCTTTATAGTGGTCCATCCACCTACACCGGGTAAGTCCCCAGTTTTTTCTACTGTCTACATTTTGGAAATTGTACTCCAGCGGGTGGAGCGCCGTCCCTTATTGTTTTTTCATCCAGTAGCTGCACATGGCTGTCTTCGGGCCCACGCTGCAGCTCACAGAACTTCTGGCAGTATACTTTCAGAGTCAGGTAGTATTGCTGGATCAGGGCCCCTTTGATGACCTCGTAGTCACAATCCTGCACTGTTGGAATTTCTGTAAACCCCTCCAGGGCCTTTCCCCTGAGCTCTGCGCTTAAAGGAGATGTCTCGAGGAAGCAGTTATTTTTTTTTTTGCCCAGTCCCCCTAATTAAACATACATTACTAATTACCCCTGTAAATTACTTTCCTAGCTGGTTTGTACTTACCGTTCCAGCGTTTCAGCAACTTATAAAAGTTTCCTCAAGATGGCCGCCGACTCTTTCCCCGTCGCTCGCTGCAGCCCGACGTGCGCGCTCCCGAGACGCCGCCAGCTGTGTCTCCATGGCAACCGGACGCCCCGCAGCCGCCGACCAGACGCCCCGCAGCCGCCGACCAGACGCCCCGCAGCAGGTAACCGGCGCTAGCCCCCGGCTCCCCAGCGCTAGACCCTCAGCCCAGGTGAAGGCCCCGGAGCCCAGCGCTAGGTTCCGGAGCCCAGCGCTAGGTTTCGGAGCCCAGCGCTAGGTTCCGGAGCCCAGCGCTAGTTCCCCCGGCCTAGCGACAGCCCCCCCATCGCAGCGGCAGCCCCCCCCGGCCTAGCGACAGCCCCCCCATCGCAGCGGCAGCCCCCCCATCGCAGCGGCAGCCCCCCCCGGCCTAGCGACAGCCCCCCCATCGCAGCGGCAGCCCCCCCCGGCCTAGCGACAGCCCCCCCATTGCAGCGGCAGCCCCCCCCGGCGCAGCGACAGCGACGACAGCCCCCCCCAGCGCAGCGGCAGCCCCCCCGGCCCATCACTTACCTGGACGGCAGGACAGCTGGACGGCAGGACAGCTGGGCGGCTTCTCCGGACAGCTGGGCGGCTCTGCACCTTCCTCTAACAGAGGAAGGTACAGAATGGCCGCTCCAGCGCGCTCCCGAGCAGTGACAGCTCGTCTGCGCATGCGCAGAAGAGCTGTAGCGGGGAGCACACTGAAGCGGCTCGTGCTGAAAGGAGAAGACCGGACTGCGCAAGCGCGTCTAAAAAAGCAAGCTGCCAGCGAATTTAGACGGAACCATGGAGACGAGGACGCTAGCAACGGAGCAGGTAAGTGGAATAACTTCTGTATGGCTCATATTTAATGCACAATGTATATTACAAAGTGCATTAATATGGCCATACGGAAGTGTATAACCCCACTTGGTTTCGCGAGACCACCCCTTTAAGTACCTGGCCCATTTCTTGAGGAAGGCTGCTGGTACTGATGGCAGACCTTTTCAAACCTCCTCAGAAAAATTTTCAGTTCCTAGTCTTGCTCTAGGACAGGGAAGTGATCTTGCTGGGGTCGCATGGTCCTCATGCCACTGAAGTCAAATGTTAGTGGTGTTGAACCCTGGGCCTTGAGCCCTGCTACTCGCAGTGTTCTCCAACCTCTCCCTCAGCATGATGCTCTGCAGCCTCTCTCTCAGCGTTGTGCTCTGCAGCTTTGCATTCTTGCTCTGCAGCCTCACATTCAGCCTGGAGCTCATGTTCTGCAGCCTCATGCAGCTGGAGAATGAGCTGCACATAACGTTCAAGGTCCGTTGTGTCCAACTGTTGTAGGGCCCTCTGGGTAGCTAAGTCCTGAGAGCTGCTGTTGACTGAGACTTCTCTGACTTGATCCAGAGCCTGCTCTGCAGTTTTGGTGCTGGTCATCATTCTCTACCAACAACTGGATCAGCTGTTCCTTTGTCTTTCCTGTCCCATTCAGACCTCTCTCGGAATGGCCGGTCATCAGCATCTCCTTGCTTTGCATCTTATAAGCAGCTGTCATCTCCACAGTTGCTTGCCAAAGAAAAGATAGGATAGAAAAATAAGAAGAAAGGGGGTGGGCATTACTATCTGGGGGCATACCCAGTATATCCTTACACCAAAGAAAATGATATATTAGTGCTGAATCCGAACCTTGTAAACATTTTACGGCAATCTTTGCAAAGACTCTGCTAACTTTTATCCTTAAAGAATTAATAGCTTTATCCTGGCACAAACGTTTTAAATATTCCACTACTACCACCACTTTGTCACGGTCAGAGAAGAGGGGAGATGGGGAAACTCTGATCGATCTCACCTTTTTAATCAATTCCTCACGGATTGACTATTCAGAGTGCTCTAACCGTAATGACCACTTGTCATGGCAAAGCCTCTAATTAGAGATGAGCGAGCACCAAAATGCTCGGGTGCTCGTTACTCGGGACGAAATTATCACGATGCTCGAGGGTTTATTTCGAATAACGAACCCCATTGAAGTCAATGGGCGACCCGAGCATTTTTGTATATCGCCGATGCTCGCTAAGGTTTCCATTTGTGAAAATCTGGACAATTCAAGAAAGTTATGGGAACGACACAGGAACGGATAGGGCAGGCGAGGGGCTACATGTTGGGCTGCATCACAAGTTACCAGGTCCCACTATTAAGCCACAATAGCGGCAAGAGTTGGTTCCCCCCCCCTCCCAACAATTTTTACTTCTGAAAAGCCCTCATTAGCAATGCATACCTTAGCTAAGCACCACACTACCTCCAACAAAGCACAATCACTGCCTGCATGGCACTCCGCTGCCACTTCTCCTGGGTTACATGCTGCCCAACCCCCCCCCCCCCCCCCGCACGACCCAGTGTCCACAGCGCGCACCAAATTGTCCCTGCGCAGCCTTCAGCTGCCCTCATGCCACACCACCCTCATGTCTATTTATAAGTGCGTCTGCCATGAGGAGGAACCGCAGGCACACACTGCAGAGGGTTGGCACGGCTAGGCAGCGACCCTCTTTAAAAGGGGCGGGGCGATAGCCCACAATGCTGTACAGAAGCAATGAGAAATCCAATCCTGTGCCACCTCCATCAGGAGCTGCACACGTGGGCATAGCAATGTGCCACACACTATTCATTCTGTCAAGGTGTCTGCATGCCCCAGTCAGACCGCGTTTTTTTATAAATAGTCACAGGCAGGTACAACTCCGCAATGGGAATTCCGTGTGCACCCACAGCATGGGTGGCTCCCTGGAACCCACCGGCTGTACATAAATGTATCCCATTGCAGTGCCCTGGACAGCAGAGCTAACGTCAGATTAAATGCAGGTGGGCTTCGGCCCACACTGCATGCCCCAACCTGACCGGGGTTTTTAATTCATAGACACAGGCAGGTACAACTCCCTATTGGGAAGTCCCTGTGGACCGACAGCATGGGTGGGTGCCAGGAAGCCACCGGTGGTACATAAATATATCCCATTGCAGTGCCCAGCACAGCTGAGGTAATGTCGTGTTTAATGCAGGTGGGCTTCGGCCCACACTGCATGCCCCAGTCAGACTGGGGTTCTTTAGAAGTGGACACATGCAGTTACAACTCCGTGTGGACCGACAGCATGGGTGGCTCCCTGGAACCCACCGGCTGTACATAAATATATCCCATTGCATTGCCCATCACAGCTGAGGTAATGTCATGTTTAATGCAGGTGGGCTTCGGCCCACACTGCATGCCCCAGTCAGACTGGGGTTCTTTAGAAGTGGACACATGCAGTTACAACTCCGTGTGGACCGACAGCTTGGGTGGCTCCCTGGAACCCACTGGCGGTACAAAGATATATCCCATTGCAGTGCCCTGGACAGCAGAGCTAACGTCTGATTAAATACAGGTGGGCTTCGGCCTAAACTGCATGCCCCAGTCAGGCTCGAGTTTTTTTATAAGTATACATAGGCACGTACATCTCCCTAATGGGAAGTCCATGTGGACCGACAGCATGGGTGGGTGCCAGGAAGCCACCGGCGGTACATAAATATATCCCATTGCAGTGCCCAGCACAGCTGAGGTAATGTCAGGTTTAATGCAGGTGGGCAAAAAAATTAATTGGATTACACTGTAGGCGAGGGCCAAAAAAAATTGGTGTACCAACAGTACTAATGTACGTCAGAAAAATTGCCCATGCCCAACCAAGAGGGCAGGTGAAACCCATTAATCGCTTTGGTTAATGTGGCTTAATTTGTAACTAGGCCTGTAGGCAGCCCAGTTAAAATAAAAATTGGTTCAGGTGCAAGTTTCAACGCTTTAATGAGCATTGAAACGTATAAAAATTATATGACTTGGCCTTGTGGGCCTAAGAAAAATTGCCCGTTCGGCGTGATTACGTGAGGTTTCAGGAGGAGGAGCAGGAGGAGGAGGATGAATATTATACACAGATTGATGAAGCTAAAATGTCCACGTTTTTGATGGTGATAGAGAACAATGCTTCCATCCGCGGGTGCAGCCTACGTATTGTTTAGGTATCGCTGCTGTCCGCTGGTGGAGAAGAGAAGTCTGGGGAAATCCAGGCTTTGTTCATCTTTATGAGTGTAAGCCTGTCGGCACTGTCGGTTGACAGGCGGGTACGCTTATCCGTGATGATTCCCCCAGCCGCACTAAACACCCTCTCTGACAAGACGCTAGCCGCAGGACAAGCAAGCACCTCCAGGGCATACAGCGCGAGTTCAGGCCACGTGTCCAGCTTTGACACCCAGTAGTTGTAGGGGGCAGAGGCGTCACCGAGGACGGTCGTGCGATCGGCTACGTACTCCCTCACCATCCTTTTACAGTGCTCCCGTAGACTCAGCCTTGACTGGGGAGCGGTTACACAGTCTTGCTGGGGAGCCATAAAGCTGGCAAAGGCCTTGGAGAATGTTCCCCTGCCTGAGCTGTACATGCTGCCTGATCTCCGCGCCTCCCCTGCTACCTGGGCCGCGGAACTGCGCCTTCTGCCACTAGCGCTGTCGGATGGGAATGTTACAATCAGTTTGTCCGCCAGGGTCCTGTTGTATAGCATCACTCTCGAACCCCTTTCCTCTTCGGGTATGAGAGTGGAAAGGTTCTCCTTATACCGTGGGTCGAGCAGTGTGTACACCCAGTAATCCGTAGTGGCCAGAATGCGTGTAACGCGAGGGTCTCGAGAAAGGCATCCTAACATGAAGTCAGCCATGTGTGCCAGGGTACCTGTACGCAACACATGGCTGTCCTCACTAGGAAGATCACTTTCAGGATCCTCCTCCTCCTCAGGCCATACATGCTGAAAGGATGACAGGCAAGCAGCATGGGTACCCTCAGCAGTGGGCCAAGCTGTCTCTTCCCCCTCCTCCTCATGCTCCTCCCCCTCCTCCTTCTCCTCCTCCTCAACGCGCTGAGATATAGACATGAGGGTGCTCTGACTATCCAGCGACATACTGTCTTCCCCCGCCTCCGTTTCCGAGCGCAAAGCGTCTGCTTTTATGCTTTGCAGGGAACTTCTCAAGAGGCATAGCAGAGGAATGGTGACGCTAATGATTGCAGCATCCCCGCTCACCATCTGGGTAGACTCCTCAAAGTTTCCAAGGACCTGGCAGATGGCTGCCAACCAGGCCCACTCTTCTGTAAAGAATTGAGGAGGCTGACTCCCACTACGCCGCCCATGTTGGAGTTGGTATTCCACTATAGCTCTACGCTGCTCATAGAGTCTGGCCAACATGTGGAGCGTAGAGTTCCACCGTGTGGGCACGTCGCACAGCAGTCGGTGCACTGGCAGATTAAACCGATGTTGCAGGGTCCGCAGGGTGGCAGCGTCCGTCTTGGACTTGCGGAAATGTGCGCTGACCCGGCGCACCTTTCCGAGCAGGTATGACAAGTGTGGGTAGCTTTTCAGAAAGCGCTGAACCACCAAATTAAAGACATGGGCCAGGCATGGCACGTGCGTGAGGCTGCCGAGCTAAAGAGCCGCCACCAGGTTACGGCCGTTGTTACACATGACCATGCCCGGTTGGAGGCTCAGCGGCGAAAGCCAGCGGTCGGTCTGCTCTGTCAGACCCTGCAGCAGTTCGTGGGCCGTGTGCCTCTTCTCTCCTAAGCTGAGTAGTTTCAGCACGGCCTGCTGACGCTTGCCCACCGCTGTGCTGCCACGCCGCGCGACACCGACTGCTGGCGACGTGCTGCTGCTGCTGACACATCTTGATTGCGAGACAGAGGTTGCGTTGGAGGAGGAGGGTAGTTTAGTGGAGGAAGCATACACCGCCGCAGATACCAGCAGCGAGCTGGGGCCCGCAATTCTGGGGGTGGGTAGGACGTGAGCGGTCCCAGGCTCTGACTCTGTCCCAGCCTCCACTAAATTCACCCAATGTGCCATCAGGGAAATATAGTGGCCCTGCCCGCCTGTGCTTGTCCACGTGTCCGTTGTTAAGTGGACCTTGGCAGTAACCATGTTGGTGAGGGCGCGTACAAAGTTGCGGGAGACGTGGTCGTGCAGGGCTGCAACGGCACATCGGGAAAAGTAGTGGCGACTGGGAACCGAGTAGCGCGGGGCCGCCGCCGCCATCATGTTTTTGAAAGCCTCCTTTTCCACAAGCCTATACGGCAGCATCTCCAGGCTGATCAATTTGGCTATGTGCACGTTTAACACTTGAGCGTGCGGGTGCGTGGCGGCGTACTTGCGCTTGCGCTCAAACAGTTGCGCTAGCAACGTCTGGACGCTGCTGGATGGGGCCGAGGACAGCGGAGGTGAGGGTGTGGGTGCAGGCCAGGGGACGGTAGTGCCTGTGTCCTCAGAGGGGGGTTGGATCTCAGTGGCAGGTTGGGGCACAGGGGGAGAGGCAGTGGTGCAAACCGGAGGCGGTGAACAACCTTCGTCCCACCTTGTGGGGTGCTTGGCCATCATATGCCTGCGCATGCTGGTGGTGGTGGCTCCCCAGCTGATCTTGGCGCGACAAAGGTTGCACACCACTGTTCGTCGGTCAAGGGGGCGCTTTGGGAAACAGTTGGTGGATTATTCGGTCTGGCCCTGCCTCTACCCCTGGCCACCGCACTGGCTCCTCCAACCTGCCCTGCTGCTGCACTTGCCTCCCCCTCTGAAGACCTGTCCTCAGTAGGCTTAGCAAACCAGGTGGGGTCAGTCACCTCATCGTCCTGCTGCTCTTCCTTCGAATCCTCTGTGCGCTCCTCCCTCGGACTTACTCCAATTACTACTACCTGAGTGATAGACAACAGTGTCTCATCGTCATCGTCCTCCTCACCCACTGAAAGCTCTTGAGACAGTTGCCGGAAGTCCCCAGCCTCATCCCCCGGACCCTGGGAACTTTCCAAAGGTTGAGCATCGGTCACGACAAACTCCTCCGGTGGGAGAGGAACCATTGCTGCCCATTCTGGGCAGGGGCCCGAGAACAGTTCCTGAGATTCTGCCTGCTACTCAGAATGTGTCATTGTAATGGAGTGAGGAGGCTGGGAGGAAGGAGGAGCAGCAGCCAGAGGATTCAGAGTTGCAGCAGTGGACGGCGCAGAAGTCTGGGTGGTCGATAGATTGCTGGATGCACTTTCTGCCATCCACGACAGGACCTGCTCACACTGCTCAGTTTCTAATAAAGGTCTACCACGTGGACCCATTAATTGTGAGATGAATGTGGGGACGCCAGAAACGTGCCTCTCTCCTAATCCCGCAGCAGTCGACTGCGATACACCTGGATCAGGAGCTCGGTCTGTGCCCACACCCTGACTTGGGCCTCCGCGTCCTCGCCCGCGTCCACCTCCTCTAGGCCTACCCCTACCCCTCAGCATGCTGTATTACCAGTAGTGCAGAAACAGAACGCTGTAATTAAATGTGCCGCTTATTGGCCTGTGGTTGGAGGCTGACTTCGCTTACGGAACGCACAGCAGAGCCAGGAAAGAATTTTGCGCAAGCCTGCTGTAACAATTAGCTGGCTGCGTATGAATTAGGACAACTACCCCCAGCAGAGACGCAGTACACTCAGGACGGTCACAGGCAGCCCAAATAGATTTTTTTTCCCAAATTTTTTTGGAAAAGCCCATTGCCTATATAGACTGTATATGTCTTCTGTCCCTGCCTCACCACCACTACTGGCCCTGGACTATGTAAAATTACAGGTGTGCAACCAGTTCGTCTTCAGATCATTCCCCCCCCCCCCCCCCGGAGTGCTGCTGAATACCATTTTTTCTAACTATTACCGCTGGGACCGCTATGAGCTGTGAGCTGTCACTATTACTACCAGGGCTTTTGTGGGCTGTCACTATTACTGCTGGGGCTGCTGTAGGCTGTCACTATTACCGCTGGGGGCTGCTGTGGGCTGTCACCATTACTGCTGGGGCCATTACTATTACTGCTGGGGCAACTCTGGGGGTCACTATTACTGGTGGGATATATTTACACATAGCGGAAATGCTGCAGAATGTCCTCAACGGAAATTTACGTTGCAAATTACACAGCATTTCCACATCCAAAAAGCAGTCAAAGTCTGCACCCTGTCTATTTGGAAACAGCCTATTGATTTTTATAATGAGAGAGGTACAATCAAACGTCGTGATAAGCCCCTTTCACCTTCTACCAAAAGTTTCGAATAACCAGACATTTTCAGATCATATGCCAGAAATCTGAGTAAACACATGTGCATCTCTTACAATTTGCTGATGATACTCTACGCCTTTTCTTTAACCTCGCTGAGGTAAAGTAACTTTGATATACAATGCATAAGTGTATCATTTCATTGTTTGCTGCTGGAGAAACAAATAAAGGAGATTCTAATAATTCTTGAAAAGTGTCTCGGTTAATGTTGGTCTTAGTTTCCCCACACTTTACTAATGCTTTAGGTGTTTCAGAGATTTTTGATGATATCAGATGGGAGTATAATGTGGATATGTGGCCTTGAGAATGTAGAATGATAATTAAGGGGTAATGTATGTATATAATGCATGTCTAATTTATAGGAATCTAGGAATGGGTACCGGGTGAATTGTGCTTTCCTGCAACTGTTCAAAAGAGGCTAAGGTGTTGAGTGCATACAGATCTCCCAGAGTCCGTATATCATATCCTTCCCATACATAAGCATCCTGTAAAGAATGCAATTCCAGAAGCTCAGGGTTACGCCACAAAGGTGTATCAGCCGCTAGATCAGCAAATTTACTAATCGATTTAGATTGCCTCCAGATTTGTGAAGCCAGTCTATGTATGGGAATCATTTTATCAGATTTACTACAAGTATAGCTTCAAACCTTAATCATTTTGCTCTTAACCACCAACCTAGAGGAAAAGATCACCATGAACTGAAGCCACAGTGACTTAAAGATATCAGTATATTTAACCCCTTAACGCTACAGGATATGTATGAAGGGAAATCACGGGGCGATCTCACACCATACAACGCGGGTGCTGGCTGTTTCTTACAGCTAGTACACGCTTGAAACAGCTCCGATAAGCTGCGTCCCTCTTGGGAGCTGTTAACCTTACGGCGGTCCCACACTCCCCCCTGCGATGAGATCGCGACCTGCCATGGCAGCCAGGAGCCTTCTGAAAGGCTCCAGGGCTGTCATTGCAAATTGCCTATCAAGTGTGGCAACTGCATGGCAACCCGCGATGGTGACCTTTTCCTCTAGATTAAGAGCAATGCGATTGAGGTTTGAAGCTATAATTGTAGAGTTCTGTGAAATTTGATATTTGTGGGTTGTCATCTCCTAGGTATGTGTGAAGTAAGTGTAGGAGTGAGTGTTGCTGGTCAAATTACCAATAGATAGCATTAAGCAGATGGTGTTGCCAAGTGGGACACGAGCTATGGACATTAACTGTGGCATTACATCATACTGTGGGGCATTATATCATACTTCAGGAGTGATCAAAGTATCTCAAGTGCCTGTCCCCTCTGGGGACTAAACAAATAGGTAAAAATAAGTTTTAAAAAGTTTTACTAAGTATAAAAAAAAATTAAAAGTGATAAAAGTTAAACAAAAAAAGTTTGCCATATTTATATAAAAATCTTAATAATAAAACAACATTACATAATAGGTAGGGATGAGCGAGCATACTCGTCCGAGCTTGATGCTCGTTCGAGTAGTAGCATACTCGGTGGTGCTTGTTACTCGAGCAAGTACCACGCAGTGCTCGAGAAACTTTAATGTCCCCTCCCCGCAGGTTTAGCGCCATTTGTTAGCCAATAAACATGCAGGGAAGGCTTTACCACTTCCTGCTGTGACGTGCCAACCCAGTGCACATCTACAGCAGTGACTGGCTGGGCTTATCAGGTGACCGCCGAGTATTAAAACTGTTGCCGCCAGCGGCTCGCCTCAGACGCATGCTGCATGAGCTTAGGGATAGAGCTGCTGCTAGCAGTGCTAGGCAGGGAAAGCATTAGTTACAGTCTCTGTAGGGGGGGTTTCGCTTTTCAACAGCAGTATACACTTTTGCATTTTTCTGCGCCTGTTGAGAGATGTACAGTATATACCAGTCTCTGGAGGGGGTGGGGGGTTAATTTGCACTTTTCAACAGCAGTATACACTTTTACATTTTTCTGCGCCTGTTGAGAGATGTACAGTATATACCAGTCTCTGGAGGGGGTGGGGGGTTAATTTGCACTTTTCAACAGCAGTATACACTTTTACATTTTTCTGCGCCTGTTCAGAGTGTACAGTATATACCAGTCTCTGGGGGTCCTTGAATTTGCGCTATTCAACAGCAGTATACACTTTTACATTTTTCTGCGCCTGTTCAGAGCGTACACTACATACCAGTCTCTGGGGGTCCTTGAATTTGCGTTATTCAACAGCAGTATACACTTTTAAATTTTTCTGGGCCTGGTTACAGCGTACACTACATACCAGTCTCTGGGGGTCCTTGAATTTGCGCTATTCAACAGCAGTATACACTTTTAAATTTTTCTGGGCCTGGTTAGAGCGTACACTACATACCAGTCTCTGGGGGTCCTTGAATTTGCGCTATTCAACAGCAGTATACACTTTTACATTTTTCTGGGCCTGTTGAGAGCGTACACTATATACCAGTCTCTGGGGGTCTGTGAATTTGCCCTATTCACAGCAGTATATACTTTTACATTTTTCTGGACCTGTTCAGAGTGTACACTATATACCAGACTCTGGATGGCCGTGAATTTCCGCTATCTAAGAACAGTATACACTAATTATTTTGGCCCTTAAGCGTATGCAAAATAACTCACATTTTGCGTAGCATTTAGACCAAGTGCTTTATCCAACATGGTGAAGACTAGGAGTAAGGGTCAAGGCCATGAACGTGGACGTATGCGTCCGAATGAGGGTGTGGCCATAGGCCGAGCTCATGGGTGGGGTGAAACAGTGCCTGCTGCTGAAGGATTAGTAGAGCGCCACGTATCTCCGCTCCCCAGCTTCATCTCACATTTAGCAGGTCCGCGTGGTAGACCATTATTACAAGCACAACAGTGCGATCAGATGCTGACGTAGATAGCAGATAATGCGTCCAGTAATTTATCCAACACTCAGTCTTCCACGTAGTCCACTCACGCCAGCCAAGGGACTGCACCTCTGAATCCTCAGGCTGCTCCTCCTTCCTCCCAGCCTGGTCACTCCAGGAAAAGGAGAGATTCTGAACAAGCATACTCCCAGGAACTATTCTCGGGTCCCTGCCCTGAGTTGGAAAAAACGGTTCATCAGCCACCTGAGGAGTTTGTCGTGACCGATGCCCAAAATTTGGAACTTTCACAGAGTCAGGGTGATGAGGCTGGGGACTTCCAAGTAGTGTCTCAAGAGCTTTTGGTGGATGATGATGAAAAGTAGAGATGAACGATCACACTCGTCCGAGCTTGATGCTCGTTCGAGCATTAGGGTACTCGAGATGCTCGTTACTCGAGTCGAACACCACGTGGTACTTCAGTCAATTCCATTTCCTTCCCCGCATGTTTAGTGCCATTTTTTAGCCAATAGACATGCGGGGAAGGCATTACCGCTTCCTCCTATGACGTGCCAGCCCTATCCCACTCACAGCAGTGAGTGGCTGGCGAGATCAAGTGACCGCCAAGTACTTTAGCGGTCCCGCTCGCAGCTCGCCTCAGACACACGCTGGCAGAGGTTAGGGAAAGTGCTGCTGCTGATATAGGGAAAGTATTAACGTAGGTCCTGTCTTCAAGAACCCCAACGGTCCTTCTTAGGGCTACATCTGACCGTGTGCATTACTGTTGTGGCTGGCTGGGAGCAGTAGTGCACCATTTTTTTTTTTCATTTCGGGCTGTGCAGGCCATTTCTCAGTCTGCAGTGTATTATACAGAGTATAGGTAAAGTGCTGCTGCTGATCTAGGGAAAGTGTTAGAGTAGGATCCTGTCTTCAAAAACCCCAAAGCTCCTTCGTTGGGCGACATCTGACCGTGTGCACTTTAGTTGGGGCCTGCTGGGAGTTGTAGTGCTACATTTTTGTATTACGCAGCTAGGCCTGTTTGCAGCCTTTCAGTAATATTTTTTTCAGGGTGCAGTGCCGTACAATACCGCTCTCACCGTGAAAGTGCACTCAAATAATTCCTAGCCTGCTGTGAACTACTTCATTTATACCGTTCTCTGTCTGCAGTGAATTAGACACAGAGTGTTGGGGCACAGCCACTTGTATAGGCAAAGTTATATACACTATACAGTCCGTATCCTCCATGCAAAAACCCCAAAGCTCCTTCGTTGGGCGACATTTCCTTGGTGGGGTTGAGATAGCCGCAGTTACAAGCTCTATCCACTGGCTTTAGAGTCTTCTCCCACTCCAAACAGCCTCTATTATCTACAAGTCTCTACGAGCAGTAAATTACCCCTAGGTATCAGCGCAAGACAGCGGGTTACTTTTTTCAAGTCACAGCATAGAGCCTCCACTACCTAGAAGTCTCTGAGTGCGGTGAATTAATCTACAGTTGTCAGTGCTGTACAGTGGGGTAATTTATTTGGGCCCTGCTCTATTCTTAATCTGCCATGATGAGGAGTAGGGGTAAGGGTCGAGGACGTGGACGCAGACGTCCAAGCGAGGGTGTGAGCACAGGCCGAGTTCCTGCTCCAGGTGAATCACAGCCGGCTGCTGCGGGATTAGGAGAGAGGCAAGTTTCTGGGCTCCCCAGCTTCATATCCCAATTTATGGGTCCGCGTGGTAGACCTTTATTACAAACAGAGCAGTGTGAGCAGGTCCTGTCGTGGATGGCAGAAAATGCATCCAGCAATGTATCGACCACCCAGTCTTCTACGCAGTCCACTACTCCCGGACTAGGGACTGCAACTCTGAATCCTCTGGCTGCTGCTCCTCCCTCCTCCCAGCCTCCTCACTCCATGAAAATGACATATTCTGAGCAGGCAGACTCCCAGGAACTGTTCTCCGGTCCCTGCCATGAGTGGGAAAAAATGGTTCCTCTCTTACCTGAGAAGTTTGTCATGACCGATGCCCAACCTTTGGAAAGTTCCCGGAGTCCGGGTGATGAGGCTGGGGAATTCCGGCAACTGTCTCAAGAGCTTTTTGTGCGTGAGGAGGATGATGATGATGAGACACAGTTGTCTGTCAGTGAGGTAGTAGTAAGGGCACTAAGTCTGATGGAGGAGCGCACAGAGGATTCGGAGGAAGAGCAGTTGGACGATGAGGTGACTGACTACACCTGGCTCGCTAAGCCTACTGAGGACAGGGCTTCAGAGGGGGAGGCAAGTGTAGCAGCAGGACAGGTTGGAAGAGGCAGTGGGTGGCCAGGAGGAGAGGCAGGGCCAAAGCGAAGAATCCTCCAACTGTTTCCCAAAGCACCACCTTGCGGCAAGCCTCCATGCAGAGGGCTAGGTGTTCAAAGGTGTGTATGCTTTTCAGTGAGAGCGCGGCGGCCGACCGACGAACAGTGGTGTGCAACCTGTGTCACACCAAGATCAGCTGGGGAGCCATCACTACCAGCCTCACCAACACCAGCATGTGCAGGCATATGATGGCAAAGCACCCCACAAGGTGGGACGAAGGCCATTTAGCGCCTCCGGGTCACACCACTGCGTCTTCCCCTGTGCCCCAACCTGCCACACAGATCCAATCCCCCTCCCAGGGCACAGGCTCGAGCACCTCCCGGCCTGCACCCACATCCTCCCCTTCACTCTTCTCCACTCCATCCAGCAATGTCTCTCAGTGCAGCGTTCAGCTGTCGCTAACACAAGCGTTGGAGTGAAAGCGCAAATACACCGCCACGCACACGCACGTACAAGCTTTAAACGTACACATTGCCAAATTAATCAGCCTGGAGATGCTGTCGTACAGGCTTGTGGAAAGGGAGGCTTTCAAAAACATGATGGCTGCGGCGGTCCCGCGCTACTCGGTCCCCAGTTGCCCCTATTTTTCCCAGTGTGCCATCCCAGCCCTACACCAGCACGTCTCCTGCAACATAAATCGTGCCCTCACCAACGTGGTTACTGGGAAGGTCCACTTAACCACGGATACGTGGACAAGTACTGGCGGGCAGGGCCACTATATCTCCCTGACAGCACATTGGGTGAATTTGGTGGAGGCTGGGACCGCTCACGTCCTACCCACACCCAGAATAGCGGGTCCTACCTCGGTGCTGGTATCTGCAGCGTTTTGTGCTACCTCCTCCAAACCCTCCCCTTCCGCCACTTCTACCTCTCAATTAAGAAGTGTGAGCACGTCGCCAGCAGCCGGCAGCACGTGGCGCAGCAGCACAACAGTGCGCAAGTGTCAGCAAGCCCTGCTGAAACTAATCAGCTTAGGTGACAAGAGGCACATGGCCCCCGAACTGTTGCAGGGTCTGACAGAGCAGACGGACCTCTGGCTTTCGCTGCTGAGCCTCCAACCGGGCATGGTCGTGTGTGACAGCCTCATACACGTGCCATGTCTGGCAACATGGGCGGCGTAGTGGTAGTCAGCCTCCCCAATTCTTTACTGAGGAGTGGGCCTGGATGGCAGATATTTGCCAGGTCCTCGGAAACTTTGAGGAGTCCACCCAGATGGTGAGCGGCAATGCGGCAATCATTAGCGTTACCATCCCGCTGCTTTGCCTGCTGAGAAGTTCGCTGCAAAGCATAAAGGCCGACGCTTTGCAGTTGGAACAGGAGACGGGGGATGACAGTATGTTGCTTGATAGCCAGACCACCCTCATGTCTATATCTCAGCACGTTTTGGAGAAGGAGGAGGGGGAAGAGCAGGAGGAGGAGGGGGAAGAGACAACTGGGCACACTGCAGAGGGTACCCATGCTGCTTGCCCTCATCTGTTCAGCATGTATGGTCTGAAGAGGAGGAGGAGGAAGAGGATCCTGATCTTCCTAGTGAGGACAGCGATGTGTTGCGTACTGATACCCTGGCACACATGGCTGACTTCATGTTAGGCTGCCTTTCTCATGACCTTCGCGTTAGATGCATTCTGGCCAACACGGATTACTGGGTGTAAACACTTCTCGACGCATTGTATAAGGAGAACCTTCCAACTCTCATTCCCGAAGTGGAAAGGGGTAAGAGAGGGATGCAATACCACAGGGCCCTGGTGGAAAAAGTGATGCTAAACTTCCCATTTGACAGCGCTAGTGGCAGAAGACGCAGTTCCGAGGGCCAACCAGCAGGGGAGGCGCGGGGATCAGGCAGCATGTCCAGCGCAGGCAGGGGAACACTCTCCAAGGCCTTTGCCAGCTTTATGGCTCCCCAGCAAGACTGTGTCACCACTCCCCAGTAAAAGGCTGAGTCGGAGGGAGCACTGTAAAAAGATGGTGAGGGAGTACATAGCCGATCGTACCACCATCCTCCGTGATACCTCTGCTCCATACAACTATTGGGTTTCAAAGCTGGACACGTGGCACGAACATGTGGCTATACGCCCTGGAGGTGCTGGCCTGCTCTGCCACTAGCGCCATGTCAGAGAGGGTGTTTAGTGCAGCTGGGAGAATCATCACGGATAAGCGTACCCGCCTGTCAACTGTCAGTGCCGACATGCTTACACTCTTAAAGATGAACAAAGGCTGGATTTCCCCAGATTTCTCTTCTCCACCGGCGGAGAGCAGTGGAACCTAAAGATTCTTTTCGCTGCAACCGGAGAAAAAAGCAGTCTCTATCACTGGAAAAAAAGTGGGAATTAGCTTTGTCAATCACTCTCGGTTATTATTGCTCCTCCTCCTCAAACAGCATGTCATCACGCTGAACTGACAATTTTTCTGTGGCCCAAAAGGCTCTGCTTATAATTTTTTTACAATTTTTAAAAGTTTCAAAAGTACTGATACTTTAACAGAAAGTATCAATTACAAGTACAAATTAAGTAACAGCGAGCTGTATCTTTAAAAAATGTTTCTGGGTTTCACCTGCCCTCGTGGTTGAGCAATTTTTCAGGGGTACACTTGTACTCTTGGTACACCAATTTTTCTGGCCCTTACCTATACTGTTATCTAACTAGTTTTTCCGGCCTTCGCCTACACTCATGGTACACCAATGTTTCAGGGGTTTGCCTATACTCTTGCTACAGAAAGGTTACAGGGGTCTGCCTATACTTTTACTGCAAAAATGTTACTGGGGTCTGCCTATACTTTTACTACAGAAATGTTACTGGGGTCCTCCTATACTTTTACTACAGAAATGTTACTGGGGTCTGCCTATACTTCTGCTACAGAAATGTTACAGGGGTCTGCCTATACTTTTTACTACAGAAATGTTACAGGGGTCTGCCTATACTTTTACTACAGAAATGTTACAGGGGTCTGCCTATACTTCTGCTACAGAAATGTTACAGGGGTCTGCCTATACTTTTACTACCCTCTGCAGTGTGACAACCCTTCAGATATTTGTAGACAGGTATTAAATCTCTCAGCCTTCTTTTTTGCAAGCTAAACATTCCCAGATTCTTTAACTGTTCTTCATAGGACATGATTTGCAGACCGCTCACCATCTTGGTAACTTTTCTCTGAACTTGCTCCAGTTTGTCTATGTCTTTTTTAAAGTGGGGGGCCCAGAACTGGACACAGTATTCCAGATGAGTTCTGACTAAGGAAGAGTAGAGGGGGATAATTACCTCACGTGATCTAGACTCTATGCTTCTCTTAATACATCCCAGAATAGTGTTTGTCTTTTTGGCTGCTGCATCACATTGTTGACTCATGTTCAGTCTATGATCTATTAGTATACCCAAGGTCTCTCTCACATGTGCTGCTGCTTAGCTCAATTCCTCCCATTCTGTATGTGCTTTTTTCATTTGTCTTGCCCAGATGTAGGACCTTGAATTTCTCCTTGTTAAATACCATTCTGTTAGTCGCTGTCCACTGTGCAAGCTTTTCTAGATCTTTTTGAATACTCTCTCTTTCTTCCCTAGTGTTATCTAATCCTCCTAGCTTTGTGTCATCAGCAAATTTGATCAGTTTCCCATCAAGTCCCTTCTCCAGATCATTTATAAAAATGTTGAACAACACTGGGCCTAGGACATAGCCTTGTGGTACCCCACTTGATACATTCTTCCACTTGGATGTGCAGCCATTTATGACCACTCTTTGAGTACGATCACTCAGCCAGTTCTGAACCCACCTAACAGTTGCCTTGTCAATCCCATATTTGGTCATTTTTTCAATAAGTATAGTATGAGATACTTTGTTAAATGCTTTACTAAGGTCAAGAAAAACTATATCCACCGCATTTCCCTGATCAACCCAGTCAGTCATACTATCATAGAAGGAAATTAGATTAGATTAGTCTGACATGACTTGTTTGTTACAAACCCATGCTGGCTCTGGTTAATTACTCCATTTCATCCAAGTACTTGCATACATGCTGTTTAATAATTTGTTCAAAGATCTTTCCCGGTATAGAAGTCAGGCTCATTGGCCTGTAGTTTCCTGGATCCACCTTCTTCCCTTTTTTGAAGATACGGACAACATTTGCCCTTTACCAATCTTCTGGGACTTCTTCTGTCCTCCAGGAATTTTCAAAGATTATGGCGAGTCTTTCAGCAATTACCTCTGCTGCTTCCTTTAGTATCCTAGGATGTAATTCATCTGGACCTTGAGACTTGAATTCATTTAAGTTAGCTAAGTGTTCCCTCACCATCTCTGTACTTACAGACAGCCTGCATTCTTTTATTCCCCTAATAGCACAGGGAAGAGCATGTTAAGGGTTAATCATATTTCTAAGTAACATAACATAAGAAAGATAAGGAAACAGTGTAATAAATGTGACATCAGTTATTTGGTTGTATATGTTATGTATTATGGAAATGAAAAATATGGAAAACATTCGGAAGTTGCTAATAGAACTTGGATATAGAATCATATGTAAAAAGGTATATTCAAGCGTTTAATTGGATGATGATTTTAAAATACTAAATGTATGATTATTTAGATTTCATTCAGCTATTTTGATTACAAATTTGAGCCTTTGACCAGAATATACTGAGTAGGTGGCTAAACCAGTTCTATGTGCAAATCAGAAGTAATGTCCCCTCTTTTGATGTGCAAATTTGATTGACTTGGAGACAAGGTTGAACTTAACATGATGGGGATTTAAGATTATATTCTGGTCTGGGAAGAGGTGTAATTAAGTTTGTACTCAGACAATGTGGAGTCAATATTTATGACCATACGCAACTGTTTGATGTCCACTTCACGCAGGAATGTGCTGGTACCTTTTTGTTTAGAAGGCCTTGGTTTGCAGCCATATGGTAATCTGTTGGAATGAGGACTTGGTCAGCAATATTAGAATGTAAAGTGGTGTTACAAAAGGTCAAACTAATCTTTGTACCAGGCAACATTTGAATACGCCTTCTTTTCCTCTTGTATAAGAACTGACAATGTTCAACACTAAAGTAGAATTCATTTGATTCACTTGCTGTGTGTATAGTGACTTCTTGTGGTTCTCCGGGTACTCGTTATAACTTTCCTTTGAATTTGGACTCAGGCAACATCAGCACTGGTCTCCATTGAAGACCCCCGACAGTTTAATTGGCGCCCATTGTGGGGCGGGGACTCCTCTTCACCTGCAGCCGATACCTGACGACACCAACTGCCAACACCCCAGGACCAGGATCACGGGACCCCAGATCTACAAAACACTGGTGTAGGGTAAGCCCTTGACTTGCCATTTTCAGCTCTGGGCTCCCCTGACTTGTGTCTACTGTTGACAGAAGGTTAGTCGCTGCATGTGTTACTTTCAGGTTCCCCGCCTCTTTGTGTAGTTTGTTCATGAAACTGTATTAGATGGAAGAACTCACTACTGGGATATTTTCATGCCATGTTGCCTGTAGTAATTGTTGAAATCTGTACATTGATAGTCTGTGTCATTTTAGCCATAATTTGCTTTTACTGGATCTGCTATAATATCACCAGAAGTTCCCTTAAAGGAGAGGTCTGGTCTCCCCTAAACCCCCCTAAGTCCAGGACCAGGGACTTAGTGCAACTGTGTGAAATAAGGTCCTGTATACTTAGTGATGAATAGTGGGAATAAATTACCTTCGTGGTTGAAAAAAAAAAAATGGTCTGTGTGACCGCCTGACTTACCTGAAGGAAGCTGTGTGCATCCTCAACACTGTGTGATAGTGGTAAATCAAGAGGTAACTCCAATAGTCAAAATGGGGTCCGACCAGTCTAAGACTTATCTGACACCCATCGAGATAATACAGGATCTTAATATCCATGTTTCCACAAATAACCATTATTGTTTGTCTTGTATGTCTTGATGTTATGTAATCTAATCTTTGTTGTATGTTTTAGTCTCCTTCATACAAGTGTAAGAAAGTTATACCCCACTCACTTCTGTGGGGGCTTTTAAGAATACAAGAGTTAAAAATGCAGAAAATGTTGCGCTGTTAGAAGCGCTTAGCATGTTGTCTTTTCTATGTGTTTAACTATTCCCTGCCGTCTCTGTTTCATATCCTCAGAGAAATATACCTTTTGTAATTACTAATGATTAAGGTTGTTTAAAGTCTGAATGTTCTGGCCGCTTTCTAAAATCTTAGCTATTGTTCTGTTTCATAGAGAGATAAAATTCAGGGTCATAGAGAGAGGGACAAATGCTGATGAAATAAGAAACTTATAATGAATTACGTGAATTATACGGTCTTAAAAATAGAGAACATATAGGGATTTTAAGGTATATTTTTGCTTTCTGGGTAAATGTCAGTTCTGTGATTGGTTGGACGTCTGTATCTCTGCTAAATGCTGTTAGTACTGTACTGTCTC
Source organism: Eleutherodactylus coqui (assembly GCF_035609145.1). Lineage (NCBI taxonomy): Eukaryota > Metazoa > Chordata > Amphibia > Anura > Eleutherodactylidae > Eleutherodactylus > Eleutherodactylus coqui. The sequence continues at coordinate 40,096,313 of NC_089841.1, forward strand.
TGAAAGAATGTTCTGTAGGAGAGACATGCAAACGGCCAGTATCGAAGGGGTGGAGCTAGATGATGTAAAAGTACGTAATCTTTCATCCTTCTCTTGCCAAAGGAGGGGGGGTGAGAAGCTTGGGCAGTTAGGAAAAGTTGTTTTTTTTTCTCAAATTTGATGAGACATTGCAGGCAGGATCAGATTAATAATGAATTTACTTAAAGAATATCATATTCCAATGTGGCTAGATGTTTGTGGATTATTCTGCCTTGTTGTAATTCATGTCTCTGTTATTTGTACTAATATCTTACAAGCCTTATCTGCATCCATCAAATTCTCACCAGATGGATCGGTACGGGTTGAGACTGTGGTGGAAACCCAGTATATCTATATTTTGGATTGTGGACCTTTGTAGTGGACAGTGAACCTGTTTTTATATGTTTAGCATTCAGTATACTAAATGCCAGTACTTTTCCATTACTGATGCAAATATAGATATGCCTTCTTTCATGTATCCAATGTATCTACTTCCTTTAATGAAACTTCTATTCCCTAAACTCTGCTGACAAGAGAATATATAGTATAAACACGTTATATTTTCCCCATCTGTTTTGTAATTTTAGAAGAAGTAAAGTCAGACATAGATAACCGCAGTCTGAAGCAGCTACCGCAATAATAACCCAAGCAGTTTTACTGGAAACGTATGCAAATAACACGGGAAATTTATGCAATTAATAGTTCAAGCTGTAATATCCAATCATATCGGAGGAACCACACGTGGGTCCAAGACAACCCACTCATCTCGTCCTGCTACCACATGATGGCCAATCACAGATGACCGGAGGATGGAAGAATTTCAAGATGCTTATCCAATAATTAAACAATACGTTGTATCTATGTAATCTTTGACCTGCCCAGATGGGCAGATATGTTAAACTCTTTAAAAGAGGCTGCGCGCCCAACAATTAAGCAGAATTGAGGAAGCTTATACATGCTGAACCTGTGTCAGTGTGAAATCTTCTTATGCGCATAATCAATTCATAATTAATCTGGAAGGGTGTAAACATTCCTAATTGAAGGAAATCCACGACAGTTGGTGGCCCGTACGGGGATTGGTCGATAGGCTCCAAAAAGATCGGAAACAAGGAGCGGACATAGGCAACCTTGGACTTGGCGGGCCCAACAAATCATCAAAACACGGTAAGATAAATTAATTATCTATACCTGTGTGACTGACTCCAAGCTCGCCTATGTGACGTGTCAAGGCCGATCGATTTGGATCCGAACGACAGGTAATTTTAAGTCTCGACCACTCAATAGAACACGTCATAAGTGATAAAAGGAATGTTTGCATGCCTGTTGTCTTGAGAGTACTGGTCGATTGGCGAGGTCAGTAAGTTGCCCTAAGGGGGGGGGGGGAACCTGTTCAGGCGTCCCTGCTCGGGTGAGGTTTGGTTACAAAACCTAAGAGTAAGGGACCTGTCATGGGAGTTTGACCAGGTGTCCCTGCTCGGGTCAGGTTTGGTTACAAAACCTAAGAGTAAGGGAACTGTCAAACATGTGGACAGGTATCGCTACTTCGGTAAAGTCTGGTAATAGACCTAGGAGTAAGGGAACTGCCAGACAGGATCCCGAGGGGCAGTGAGACTAAGCCAGCCATACTGGTGCTCTGTCTATTTGTGTGTGTCCACAAATATTTGTTTATTGTTTGAACGTTCATGAGTAGATCCCTCTGTCTGAGGGTAGATTATTAAACTGTGTAGCGACAGAAATGCTAGAGACTCTAGGGCGGGACATACTGTGTCCGGCGTCTGAGAAGACTTCTATAATCATGAATCTGGCTGCCATGATTGAGATTGAGAGGCAGCAAACATTGTACCAAGGCCAATTCTTACACCCTCCAGAAAAGTGTGGGAGGTGTGGAGAGTCAAGTTATGATTGATTAATTAAGCAATCTTTCTGTGTGCTCAAAACGTCCTACCTGTCCTTTATATAAAGTTAGTGTGCTTGTCTGTTGTGTAGAGCTAATCCTGCTGAGTTGTTTATATAGAAATAGTCTGTTTGTCTGTCATATAGAATTAGTAGCAGTCCTACTCAGACTGTAAGAAGGGATTGTTGGCGATGAGAACGCATTGGCTGGGTTATAGCCAAGATTAATGCACCGTACACAGCGGCTCGCAGTAGGTTTGGACTTTATAGGTTAGATGTGCATTATTGGATCCCTTCTAGTGAAGGCGGACTGTTAAACTGTGAATTGTTGAACGTTGAAAGTATAGGCTTGTGCCTGTAAGTGAATGTATACAAAGGGTTAACTGAGTTTCTTTTAGTGAGAGAGTAAGGCTGCTTACTTTGGTTACTTCCTCATTTTCCAAGGGGGAAGTGGTGTAACACTGAATGTAAGAAATAACTTTGTTGTTTAATAAAATAAAGGAATATAATGAGTTCTACTGTCTTAAAAAGGCAGGTAAGGGGGAAGTATTGTAAGGTGCATTTTTACCGGTGGCTAGGGTCACAGATGGAGGTCAGTGATGTACTAAATTGTTAGAGCAGGTGGATTAGACCCAAGCGATAGAGGAGAAAGCAAATTCATGTGCTGTGACAAATAACAACTACTGTTCGTATGTCTTGTTATGTAATCTAATCTTTGTTATACGTACGTCATACAAATGTAAAAAGTTATATGCCACTCACATCCTGAGGGGGCTCTTAAGAATACAAAGTTACAAACTGTAACAAACTGCATAGCCCACCATGCCCACAAGAAAATACATCTATGTTTGCCAAGTCCCCAATACCACATACAATGTTAGGTGGTCACAGCTGTGACCGTAAAGTTACAACATAGTAGTTATACATTAGACATTAGAAGTTCCCTGAATGTCAGTCAGAAGAAGAGAAGGCGGGCTGAAATGGCGTCGGTACCAACGCATGCCAAAGACACCAGCGTTCAATATAACAGTTCAGTAAATAAGGAAATAGAATAGTATCTCAGTCACTCAACAACCTTTGGCACACAATATGTGAATTGCAGTAAGTTACCAATCAGATGGAGATGCCTAGCATCTAAGACTACATCCACTCTGGTCGCCGGAGGGACGACCAGGAACAAGTCTGGGGCAAAACTGTTGTAAAAGTAAAATTAGCCACATTCTACCTTATAATCCTGTTTCTGTCCCTTTCCATTCTGTGTTAGAGAAGGGAGGGGCTGTCACGGGAGGGAGAGATTTTAAAAAGAGGAAGTTACTGGTGCGGCAGTCCAAGGGAAGGTACATTTGCAGACAATATAAAAATAAATCAATTACAGGGAGTAAGAGGTAGATCTAGGTTAAGCTGAGAAGCCGAAGAATGGGAAACAAGCAGGTAACGATAAGGCCTGGTATCCACAGGAGGGACGGGACAGATTGACCCGTAATTTGTAAAATGTAAATTGTGTGATGCATAAGACTTTATTTGGTTGTGATGTGTATCCGAGGACTGCAAACGTTGAATGAGGAAATAAGGAAGCAAGTGATCAGCCAAATTCAGAGGGGTGGAGCTAGATGATGCAAGAATACGTAATGGGTCTCTTATATAACGAGGGGGTGAGAATCATAGATAGCCAGGAAAAGTTTTGTTTTTTACTCCTGTCCCAAATTTGATGAGACATTGCCGGCAGGATCAGATTAAATTAATAATGAATTCACTTAAAGAATATCACATTTTAAATAAGGCTGCCTGGATGGAAGGCATGTCTCTGTTATCGGTACTGATATTTTACAAACCCTATCTGCATCCATCAGATGGATCGGTACGGGTTGGGACCTCAGGTGTCATTTCAGAAAAAAAAAAATTGTAAATTAAACTGCTCTTTTGGTGGAGCTGGCTTATGTGCTTTGCCTGGTAGCCACTGCGGAAACTCAGCTTTCCACAGATCCTGACAAATTATGGGCCACCTACAAGACAGACGTAGGGAAATTGAATGTACCCACCATGATAATATATACGAGACCCAGATACACACCCCTGGGTCAAACAGTATCCCCTTAGTTTAAAAAAAAAAAAAGGGGGTGAAGGATCAGCCACGCATGCTAGGTGCTGTGTGCTGATGCTTTGGAAAAACTGTCGACCGGCCACAATTTCACTGTTAATTTCCCTTGCAGAAGATGGCTGTAAGGCCTGGAGGCCTCCAAAGACTAGCCAAGTTCTGCAAGAAAGGTTGTTCTCCTGGCCAGGCCATACCTGTACCTACACCCGTTGCCAAATTCCGCACCTTTCTGGGCCTTGTTTCATACTGCCGCCCATACGACAGTATTGACTTAAAAGCACGGAGGACAACCACGGCCACTGGGATACTACTCCATTAGGTTGGATCCAGTGACTCGAGGAGCTCCCTCATGTGTTTGTGCGGTGGCAGCAGTAAAGGCAATGGCTGACAAATCTTCTAAGTTGGTATTGTACTACCCCCTAGTGGTCCACACCCCAAATGACATCCAGAACATACTGATGCAAGTGCAACCCAAGCACTTATCTCTGGCCTATTAGATCCGGCTACAATGTGCTCTTTCCATGCCTCCCCTAATATTTCTTCCCAATGTTGTACTACCTTGAACCCGGCTACTCTTCTTTTAATCAGGTATTCCGGTTCAAACGGGGGAGGGGAGGCATAGGTGATCCGAGTATGGCAGATCAGCTATTTTTTTAAATTTTTTTAAAATTCTGTGCAACAAGATTCTGACAAAAACTGTTATTAGAATCCACTGTTAATGATGCATATTTTGAGTTTTCTTTTGTAGATGGTACCAGGGTGAGGATTGATGACTCCGAACCAGATATGCAGAGGTCACACAACAAGATGTCCTAAACGCAGAATCTCTGGCTCCGCATGTCTCAGTGCAAGAAGCGGAACCGAAGGCCCTCACTGAGGCGTGTAGAGTGGTAGAAGGTAAGACGGCAACTCTTTACACTGACTCCTGGAATGCATTTGGCATAGCTCATGATTACGGCCCAATATGGAAGGCCAGACAGTTTCTTATCTCAGTAGGACAGCCAATTAAGAATGGTGCAGCGGTGCAGAGTCTCATGGAAACCCTACTACTACTACCTGGCAATAGAGAAGCGGGAGACGACACCCTCGCCAACAGCACAGCAAAGGCAGCGGCCCTCAAGCCGTGGAAGAAAGAAGAAAAGATACTGACAGCATGAGTCAGTGGTAAAAACTTTGGACATTGATAAAACCTTTGGACTTTGATAAAAACTTTGGACATTGATAAAACTTTGGACATTGATAAAACTTTGGACATTGACAAAACTTTGGACATTGATATGCCAAGGACTTTACAGTTACAAGCCAACGAGGAAGGAAAGCAAAATGTGCTAAAAGACGGGAGCAACAGAACAGGACGGCGTATGGCGAACAGTCAGCAGAACTTGCCTACAGAGGTCCCTGTCCCCCATGATGGCCCAACTGGTACACAGAATCAAAGCAGCAATGACGTCGACACTGAATGAGAATGAGTGACACCTGGGTTCTCTGTAGCTGCTGCATCATTTGTCCAGTTTGCATGATCTTTGCCATATGCGAGTCAGGACAGAAGTAAGGTGGCCATATAACACTTGCCTGGACCACTCTACCCATTTCAGAGATTGCCAATTTCACCACATTCAGCTCACACCTGTTGGGGAGTATGAATATGTGCTTGTTGTTGCTGGAGTCTTTTTCAGGTTGGAGGTCCACCCTGATACTAAGGTAAATGAGCAGGTAACCACACAGAAGCTCATGAATGAGGTAATCTTCAGATACAGGGTACCGGAAGTGAATGAGGTAAACGAAGGTACACACTTCATAGGTGAAATAATGTGACATCATGTCTGGAAGGTAATTGGACAGGGGAGTGTGCCTTAGTAAAGGCCTTATGCTCCTCCACATCCTGTCAGACAGCATTGAGGATAATGAGGTTACCCCCAATAGTTACTTTATCTCGATCCAACTCTGCTGTGTTCTGTAGTTATCCTGTCATGTTGGCCTATCCTTGTTTTCTGCATAGGTACGGCAGTTCTTTCCAGTCTTGTCACTAGGTAGTGTAGGGTCAGTGTTGGCGGCCTGGACCTGTCCACCTTCAGGGCTATCTCCAGGAGGGACATTGGTGTGGGTGAAGATCAGGGAGTCCCACGCCGTGCGTACCTGTGCATACTACTAGTATTGTAAAATTACACTAGAGTGAGAAGAGAGGCTACTGGTGGTAGTTTTGACCTACACGTGTACATTGACGTCATAGGACAGCCAAGGGGGGTACCTGATGAGTTTTTAAAACTTAGAGACCACGTTAAAGGTAGATTCGAGTCCATTTTTCTGATCATTATGGTAAATAAAATGTTGACTGGATTAATTATGTTTACTATAATTAGCAGCGGTTTATAAATTATACTAGAGATGCCTTATAGGGACTAGTCGACCAATAGGACCTACCTCGACTATGACTTTTCAAAATAGAATGGCCTTAGGTACTATTTTAGCTAAAAAAGGGGGGTGTCTGTAAGATGATAGGGGAGACTTGTACCTACATTCCAGACAACACGTGACCCGCGGGTAAAGACGCAGTTGCCATTAAGAAGCTGACCGCACTAACTAAAAAGAGCCAACCTTTGGGGCCAGTATTCGCCATGGATGAGCGGGTGGTAAAGGATCCTGGCTCAGATGGGCGTCGCTGTTGTATGTGAACGGATTATCTTTTCCGTTCTAGTCTGGGAAAGTAGGAAAGATGAACGGTGCCCTAAAATCTAAGATACAAGGTAATAGAGAAAACGGACTAAGTGCCTTTTATTAGCCTGTTTCCTCAGTAAGGTACCTAACAGGAGAAGAAAAAATATATAAGAAATAAGTTTTAAAACATTGTGTATTTAGAACACTGTGATAGGTTTTCGCTAAGATTTTGCTTTATTTTATCTGCAGTGCACTCTGCTCATGCCACGCATCATGCCGGTGTTACAACGCCCCTGGTCCCGCTACCTTGCCGCCTCTGGAAAAGGGAAGTGGGAATAATCCCCTTGTAGTTTTTTTCCTTCCAGACTGATAGATATGATCATGCACTTACTAAAGAGACAGAGGTTCAGTCATGTTGATCAGGCATTAGATAGCCCTAATTTTGCACTCTTTATGGATGAATCGAGGTAGCGTCAAGAAGGCGGGTTCTACACAAGTTATGCAGTGTTTACCTGAAATAGAAAAAGCCGCACCTCTCCTAACCTAATGCCTCAAGATCCCAGGTGGTAGCCTAGACCTCCATATGTACCAAAGACCCGATTGCCATGAACCCACACCTAGGTATCGGAGGGGCATTTACAGCCTAAGCGACAGTTGTGAAAGACCGCCACTCTACTGAGTTTTCAGAACATTCTACACTAGAGTTTATTCTGATAAAGAAGTTATTCATTATATTTGTCACCTTTATAGTCATCCTAATTTCTGTTTGTTGTTGCATACAGTGTATTCCGACCCTGATGACTGCCTGGTCCACCTGTCTCACTATGATGTCCAACAAAAAGCCCACTGTCAGTGCAAACGTCGTCATCATGGATCCAGAATATGATGATGTCGAACCATCCCATACCCCCATGGCAGCGGTAGCCCCAGTCTACAACACAATGCAGATCTAGGGTCAATGGTGGGGGATTGGGGTGGGACAGAGTAGGGACACGTAGTGTAGTGAGTTTAGTGAAACAGATAGTTTCAAGAGGGGTTTGTGGTGGAAACCCAGTATATCTATATTTTGGATTGTGGACCTTTGTAGTGGACAGTGAACCTTTTTTTATATGTTTAGCATTCAGTATACTAAATGCCAGTACTTTTCCATTACTGATGCAAATATAGATATGCCTTCTTTCATGTATCCAATGTATCTACTTCCTTTAATGAAACTTATATTCCCTAAACTCTGCTGACAAGATAATATATAGTATAAACACGTTATATTTTCCCCATCTGTTTTGTAATTTTAGAAAACGTAAAGTCAGACATAGATAACCGCAGTCTGAAGCAGCTACTGCAATAATAACCCAAGCAGTTTTACTGGAAACGTATGCAAATAACACGGGAAATTTATGCAATTAATAGTTCAAGCTGTAATACCCAATCATATCAGAGGAACCACATGTGGGTCCAAGACAACCCACTCATCTCGTCCTGCTACCACATGATGGCCAATCACAGATGACCGGAGGATGGAAGAATTTCAAGATGCTTATCCAATAATTAAACAATACGTTGTATCTATGTAATCTTTGACCTGCCCAGATGGGCAGATATGTTAAACTCTTTAAAAGAGGCTGCGCGCCCAACAATAAAGCAGAATTGAGGAAGCTTATACATGCTGAACCTGTGTCAGTGTGAAATCTTCTTATGCGCATAATCAATTCATAATTAATCTGGAAGGGTGTAAACATTCCTAATTGAGTAAGTCGTTGGACGCAAAAGGAAATCCACGACAAGACCTCAGGTGACAGTTCAGAAGAGGTTTGTAAACTAACTGCTCTCTTGGTAGATCCGGCTCATGTATTTGTCTTGACAGCTACTGCAGAAACTCAGCTTTCCGCAGGTCCTGACAAATAGTAAGCCACCTCCAAGACAGACATAGGGAAATTGAATATACCCCCTATGATGGTAAATCTGAAGCCAGGATACGCACCCCTGGGTCAAACAGTATCCTTTTAGTTTCCCACAAGAAAAATGCTGATTGGGGAACAAGTGGGAGATTTGGTTCCGATGGGGGATTTGCGTGAGATACATTCTCCAGCAAACACCCCTCTTTTTCCAGTAAAGAAAAGACGCTGAAGGGTCGCGATGCCTCACGCGCTTCCTTGTGCTGGAAAGTTCTGAAAGCATATTGGGAACCGACGTGATGGGACCCTTGGGATGTTGTATCAAACTTCACCCGTCCGGTGAGGCTCGTATACACCCCGGGTCTGAAAGTCACCCGAACTTCTGTCGGATGGCAGCAGACCTAGCGACACCTCTCCCTGTCCTCACTCTTACGCACGCAGAGGAACAAGCTCTTAGTGTCGTTCCTTCGAGCCTTTGGGCTACCAGTCAGACGGACCCCGACAGACTGTCAGTATTTGTTTGCATTTACTTTCACAGGAAAGCAGTACTGTTGGACAGTGCTGCCACAAGGGGCTCAGAATAGCCCAAAACCAGTTCATCAGATGCATGAAGCTGGTATTAGACGCCTGGCCAATTCCCGAGGGCACCACCCTCTTGTAATATGTTGATGATTTACTTTTATGTACTCCTGACCCAAATAGTTACCTCAATGCATCACTAAGCCTTTTGTGTTTCCTCCATCAGAGTAGAATGGCTGCAAAGCCAGCAAAGAGAAACTTCAGTTTTGCAAAGCTCACGTAGTGTTCCTGGGCCACTGCCTAGGTCCAGGTACTAAACACCTGACGCCGGAGCGCACAAAGGTGGTAAGTGACATGCAACTTCCCACCTCCCATGCCAAGTTGCGTACCTTCTTGGGACTGGTTTCATACTGTTGGCCATAGATACACTCTGCCTCCATGACTATGCAGCCTCTGAATGACTGTTTGGGTTCACGGCCATTTGCCCTGACCCCGCAGGCCGAGTCAGCCTTCCATCAGCTGAAAGTACAGATAACCAGTGCACCCGCACTGGGGCTGCCAGACTATGACAAACCTTTCCAAATGTACGTCACTGAGATGGCGGGACACGCCACCGCTGTACTGACACAAATGCATGGTGACAAAAAGCGACCTGTAGCATACTACAGTGCCCATCTTGACGCGGTGGCTAGAGGGTCTCCATCATGCGTCCGAGCGGTTCTAGCAGTTCAGGCGCTACTGGACAAAACTGACGTGGTCTTAGATCACACCATGGTGATCTACACCCCACATGATGTACATGGAATCCTGACACAAGTAAGCCGTAGACATCTGTCCCTTGCTAGACAGATCAAAATGGAACTTGCAGTACACTCTTCATCCAACGTCTCATTTCAACGTTGCACCACTTTGAATCCGGCCACCTTATTACCATTAGGTGACACTGATTCAAATGGGGGAGTAAGTACAGGGGACCAGCTTTTTGCAAATTCTCTGACTGATGATGAGGAGGAGGCCTTTGACGCAGAACACCAGCATGATTGTGCAGCGCTCATGGAGCAGGAGACAGCTGGGTTCGCACATGTCACTGACAAACCTCTCCTAAACCCCCACCTTGAAATGTTTGTGGATGGATCGAGATACCTTAATGAGAAAGGTAGTTTTGTCACGGGTTATGCTGTAGTCACTCTGCACGAGGTACTGATAAGTAAACCACTGCCTCCACATGTGTCAGCACAGGAGGCCGAACTGTGTGCTTTGACTGAGGCCTGCAAACTAGCCGAAGGTGTAACTGCCAACATCTACACAGATTCCAGGTATGCATTTGGTGTGGCACACGACTATGGGCCTATTTGGCGCGCACGGAGCTTCCTCACAGCTCAAGGCAAGCCGATAAAGAATGGTGAAGCGGTAAGTGCATTGATGAAGGCTATCATGTTGCCAGAACAGGTGGCCATAGTGAAGGTTAAGGCACACACCCAGGGTCAGTCCATGGAGAGTAAGGGCAATGAGAAGGCCGATAGACCAGCTAAAGCTGCAGCCCTACTGGACAGAAAGGACCATGTGTGCAACAAGGTAAAGACTCGGTCGGCCCCTCACCCTGATATGGAGGTGGGAACCTCTGAGGAGGGTGAGGACACCCCGACAGGGCTCACACTCCCTGTTGATGTGGTACTCAAGCCCACTAAAGCAGAGGAGGAACGATGGGCCCTAGGTGGAGGGAAGCAAGTAGGGAACGTGTGGATGATGGTATGTTTACCGGCTGCTGCCTACCCCAGCTTAGCGTCATTAGCTCATGGAAACGTACATGCCTCGCGCAATGCTATGGTTTCAATAGTAGACAAGGTTTGGTATGCCCCAGGGTTTGACAGGATGGCAAACGCATATGTCAAGGCATGTGAAGTGTGTGTGCTACACAATCCTGGTCAGGTGGTGAAGACCCCTCGAAAATGTTCACCCCGACCATTGTACCCCTTCCAGAGACTACAAATCGATTACATCCAGCTTCCCAACTCAGGCAGGTATGAGTACGTCCTTGTGTGCTGGACCTTTCCAAAGCCACCGCACAATGCACAGCGACTAAACTTGTGTCAGAACTTGTATGTAGATTTGGGGTACTAGAGACAATTGAGAGTGACAGAGGTACACATTTTACAGGTGAAGTGATGCGAGAGGTGATGTCAGCCCTTAGAGTGGAACAAGCCTTCCATACTCCCTACCATCCGCAGAGTTTGGGAAAAGTAGAAAGACTTAATGGTACTTTAAAACTCAAAATCCAAAAAGCCATGGCTGAAACTAGAAAACCATGGCCAGAGTGCCTCCCAATGGTTCTTTATTCTGTACGCACCCCCCCCCCCCAATCGAAAGACAGGTCTTTCTCCGTATGAAGTACTGTTTGGCTCAGTGCCAAGATTAGGCCTGTACCATCCACAGGCCCTGCAGCAGGGGTTTGATAAGGTTATTGAATATGTACAAGAACTATGTCGTAAACTGAAAGTAACACACGATCTAGTATTTTCCTCAATTCCAGACCCTGACAACCTAGAGGGGACTCACTCCTTGCAGCCTGGAGACTGGGTGGTCGTGAAAAGACACGTAAGAAAGGCCTTGGACGCAAGGTTTGACGGACCATATCAAGTTCTGTTGACAACGCCCACCTCGGTAAAAGTAGAAGGGAGAGCTACCTGGATACACGCCTCCCACTGCAAGAAAGTTCCCGAACCGGAGGAAAAGTAATGGGTGGGATCCCTGCGTTGATTGGGTGGGGGTACTGGGCATTTTGAATTTGACATCTGCATTTTGTCTTATTGGACTGTCCTCTTATTGGGGAACACCACTACAAACAATCCACATTGAGAAGCGATGGACTGGATGGGCAGAAGGACATCCCAATATGTGGGAATATCTAGCAAAAGACGTATTAAATATTTCCCACATGTGTATGCCCAACCTCAGGAGTGGAGAGGACATTTTGCAGACTTGTCTATTATCCATCCCCACCCCTGTAAAGACTCTTCGAGACATATACTCAAAAGTACACAATGATAGTGATGTAGTAGATGACAATGTTGTTCAGGAAAACACCTTCCTTAATATATATGAATATTGTCCCCATTGCGATGCCATTGAACATACACATTGGACGAATATGACTCGGTTTCAGGTGAGAAATGTTGCATTGGCTGAAGTGTGTTATAATTTTACTTGTGACCCTAATGAAATCGGGAAATGTCAACAAATTAAGGCAGCAGAAGTAACAGCTACTAAAGATTATATTGCAATAAAGGTAATAATTTCATGCGTAGCTAAATGTACTGAATGCCGATTTTCTGTACCCATTTAAATGTCTTGATACCCTAGATAGACATAGAGTGCACCATTCCTACCTGGGGATCCGGCTGGAGCCGGCACCAACGGGTGACAGTACCAGGAGAAAATGGTAGCTCTCATGTCCTAATGGGGGATTATGTTAAGGGTTAATCCTATTTCTAAGTAACATAACATAAGAAAGATAAGGAAACAGTGTAATAAATGTGACACCAGTTATTTGGTTGTATATGTTATGTATTATGGAAATGAAAAATATGAAAAACATTCGGAAGTTGCTAATAGAACTTGGATATAGAATCATATGTAAAAAGGTATATTCAAGCGTTTAATTGGATGATGATTTTTAAATACTAAATTTATGATTATTTAGATTTCATCCAGCTTTTTTATTACAATTTTGAGCCTTTGACCAGAATATACTGAGTAGGTGTGCTAAACCAGTTCTATGTGCAAATCAGAAGCAATGTCCTCTCCTTTGATGTGCAAATTCGATTGACTTGGAGACAAGGTTGAATTTAACATGATGGAGATTTAAGATTATATTATGGTCTGGGAAGAGGTGTAATTAAGTTTGTACTCAGACAATGTGGAGTCAATATTTATGACCATATGCAACTGTTTGATGTCCACTTCACACAGGAATGTGCTGGTACCTTTTTATTTAGAAGACCTTGGTTTGCAGCCATATGGTAATCTGTTGGAATGAGGACTTGGTCAGCAATATTAGAATGTAAAGTAGTTTGACCTTTTGTAACACTAATCTTTGTACCAGGCAACATTTGGATAGGCCTTCTTTTCCTCTTGTATAAGAACTGGCAATGTTCAACAATAAAGTAGAATTCGTTTGATTCACTTGCTGTGTGTATAGTGACTTCTTATGGTTCTCTGGGTACTCGTTATAACTTTCCTTTGAATTTGGACTCAGGCAACATCAGCACTGGTCTCCATTGAAGACCCCCAACAGGATTGGTCCACCCACGAACTTAAACGTTTACAGGGTGAACCGATCTCTGCAACTATAGGGCGTAATGGTGGGGGGGAATATGCCCTTATGAATTTTTGGGATTCCATAAAATACTGGTAATACAGGATCTGGTGGATACAGAAATGTAGCCTCTTTATCATTCAACGCCCCCGTAGACCGGAGCTGATGGAAAAATTTCTAAAATTTATTTATGATAACCTATTAATATATAATATAACCTAAGATTTACAAGCCTATATTAAGAAGAGAAGGTGTCCTTTTTGGACCTGGAATTGTCAGGGAATTTGAAGACCGGTATCATAGAGACCAAATTATTCAGGAAGGTAACGGCTGGTAATACAATTTTACATGTGGAGAGTGCACATCCCCCACATATGATAAGAGCTATCCCGTTAGGAGAAATGATAAGAGCAAAAAGCGCATGCACAACTGATGACAACTTTGTTACAACAGTAAAAGAGATTAGGGAAAGATTAACAGAGAGAGGCTACAACAAACGAATTTTGGACAGTTCAGAGAGAAGAGTGAAAAGAATGAATAGTGAGGAGTTAATAAAGGGAACACAACACCAAAGAAACTTAAGGATAAAACTAAAAAAACTAATATTCTCTACTAGATACAGCAATGAATTCAATCAAATCAGGAGTCTATTCTATAAATATTTACCAATTATACGACAAGATCGAACAATGAATAAATTATTGGAGGGCAAAACTTTATTTGTAGCGAAAAGAGGTAGAAATCTAGCCAATGTATTATCCCTAAGTGTTTGGGTAACGAAAGATCCTGCCAAACAATGGTTAAAATATAAAGGTTTCACTAGATGTGCTAAGTCCAGTTGCAGTATTTGCCCAATGGCCAAGATGTGCAATAAATTCAAGGATAAGGAGGGGAGAAGGGAATATGAGATAAATAGAGATGAGCGAACGTACTCGTTTCGAGTACTTACGCGCCCGAGTACCGCCATTTTCGAGTACTTCAGTACTCGGGTGAAAAGATTTGGGGGGCGCCGGGGGGCGGGGAGAGGCGTGGCGGTGCGGGGGGAGCAGCGGGGAACAGGGGGGAGCCCTCTCTCTCTCCCTCTCCCCCCCACTCCCCACTGCTACCCCCCGTGCCGCCACGGCGCCCCCCGAATTTTTTCGCCCGAGTACGGAAGTACTCGGAATTCGCGGTATTCGGGCGAAAAAGGGGCGTGGCCGAGCACGTTCGCTCATCTCTAGAGATAAAACATTATATCAACTGAGATTCGGAAAACGTAGTATACATGATTTCCTGTAATTTATGCAATCTTCAATATATAGGATGTACTATGAGGAAATTAAGGGATAGAATAACAGAACATGTAAGACGCATAAAAAATGCCAATATTAATCATTCAGGTATAACAAAGCACTTTATTGAAGAACACTCACAGAAATTGGAAGGCTTCAGTTATTGCGGCATTGAAAAAGTTATTAATAACAGAAAGCAAAATATAAACCAAACTGAGTTATTAAAAAGAGAGGGCTATTGGATACTGACCCTGGAAACACGCTGCCCAAAAGGGCTGAATAAAAAAACTGATCTATTATATATATATATCAGGTGTTTTTTTTTTTGTTTTTTTTTGCTATTGAGTACCTATAGGGTAATAAAAACAGAGTATAATTTTAGAATCTTGATATTTTGTTCTGAAAATACATTATGGCGACTAATGAAAAATGATGCATATCCTGTTATATGAATGAATATTGATGAAAGGTAAATATATATAGGTTGTTTAAGGTGTACATTGGATATTACCTATAATCTTTATTGTGTAGGGTGATAGATTCTCATATATTGAAGGAATTATGCATATCTGAAATGATGGTCTAATATTTCCTCATTATTATTCCACTGTTTAATGTAATGAACAAACTTAATATTTGAAACCTTATATAATATTGAATATTATCAAGGTCAGTATAAACTGAAAAGCAATGCATGTAAGTGGTAACTCCCATAGGAGCAGGGAGCCCATACTCTTGTGCTTGCACTCAGAGATATGTAAGGGTTAATTAACAGGTGAAAATATAATAAGATTACTATTTAACCCCTTAGTGACCAAGCCTGTTTGCGCCTTAATGACCAGGCCAAATTTTGCAAATCTGACATGTGTCACTTTAACATGTAAAAACACCAGAAAGGTTATGCATATCCAAGCGATTCTGACATTGTTTTTTCGCCACATGTGGTACTTCATTTAGGCGGAAAAAAAAGACCGATAGAATTTGTGTTTATTTATTAAAAGCGCCAAAATTGGGAAAATTTTGAAAAAATCGTCATTTTTTCACATTTCCAACTGCAATATCGCAAATACGTGCAAACATAATATAAAATTATTTGCTAAGATATATATTTCCATCCGTTTACTTTATTTTGGGTGCACATTGGAAAAAGTTTCGTTTTTTTTTAACCATTTAGGAGACGTACAAATTTAACATTACTTTTCAGCATTTTAAGGGACACTTTGTTTTCCTACACCAAGCCAAGATTGGAAAGGCTCATAGGAGTCAAAATGATAGATACCCCCACAAGTGACCGCATTTTAAAAACTACACCCCTGAACGTATTCACTGAGGGGTGTCATGAGTATTTTAACCCCACAGTTTTTTTTCAGGAGTCAATGCAATTTAGAAGAGAAAAACTAATTATTGCAAATATGTCATTTTAAAGACAGGACTTTTTTCTACAGTACACATGAAAATGAGGATTTGCCCCCCAAAATGGATACCCCTGTTTGTCCCGTGCTCAGAAACATACCCATTGTGGCCCTAGTATTACGTCTGTATGCACAATGGGGCCCAAAATGAAAGCAGCAACCGGTGGCTTTCGGAACAGAAATTTTGCTTGAAGGAGATTTAGGCCCTATCGCACACTTGTAGAGCCATTGAGTGACCAAAACGATGGAGAACCCCCACAAGTGACCCCATTTTGAAAAGTAGACCCCTTAACGAATTTATCTAGGGGTACTATGACTTTTTTGACTTCACAGTTTTTGAATGAATCTAAGCCAAGCCGAAGGAAAAAAATTACAATTTTCATTTTTTTGGTAATTCTATTAAAAGCAGGTTTTTTTGTACAGCACATATATGAATGAAGACTTGCACCCGAAAATGGATACCCCTGTTTGTCCTGTGCTCAGAAACATGCCCATTGTGGCCCTAATCTTACGTCTGTATGCACAATGGGGCCCAAAATGAAAGGAGCAACCGGTGGCTTTCGGAACAGAAATTTTGCTTAAGGAGATTTAGTCCCCATTGCCCACTTGTAGAGCCATTGAGTGACCAAAACGATGGAGAACCCCCACAAGTGACCTCATTTTGAAAAGTAGACCCCTTAACGAATTTATCTAGGGGTACGATGACTTTTTTGACTTCACAGTTTTTGAATGAATCTAAGCCAAGCAGAAGGAAAAAATTATGATTTTCATTTTTTTAGCAATTGTGTCAATTTAAAAACAGGTTTTTTTTTGTACAGTGTACATAGGAATAAAGACGTTCACCCCAAAATAGGTACCCCCGTTTGTCCCGAGTTCAGAAACATACCTATTGTGGCCCTAATCTACTTAAAGGAAACATGGCTAGGCCTATAATGGAAGGAGCACCCGTTGGATTTCAGGGTACAACTGAATAAATTCCAGGCCCCCTTGCCCACTTGTAGAGACATTGAGCGGCCAAAACGATAGAAACCCCCCACAAATGATCCCATTTTGAAAACTAGACCCCTTAACAAATTCATTTAGGGGTGTACTGCGTATTTTGACGCCACAGTATTTGAATGAATCTAAGCAAAGCAGAAGGAAAAAATTACGATTTTCATTTTTTTGGCAATTTTGTCAATTTAAAAACTGATTTTTTTGTACAGTGTACATAGGAATGAAGACGTTCACCCTATAAAGGATACCCCCGTTTGTCACGTATTCAGAAACATACCCATTGTTGCCCTAAACTACTTACAGGACACATGGCTAGGCCAATAATGGAGGGAATGCCTGCTGGATTTCAGGGTACAACTGAATAAATTCAAGGCCCCATTGCCCACTTATACGGAAAAAAAATTGACTTCCTAAAAATAATCCCCCCCCCCTCCCCACCCCGCCATCCCCATCTTTTGGCATTCCCTAAATATTACATAAAAGTAATAATATAAACCGCGTTTTATGTCCGAAGACAGGGGTAATTACGGAGGCTGGTTGGCTTGGACACATGGGGCAAGAAAACTGGGTATCCCCCCTCCTCTCTCGCTTGGGGGTATTTCGTGACCTCAGCGGTAGGGATGGGGTGTAAAAAGTGGCGCTCTGTGAGTCTTCGTAATCTTGCTGCGGTGCGGCAGTCTCACACAGAAGGCGCTCAACAAGCTGCTCCTGGAACTGCATGAAGGCAAGCGTTCCCGAGGCTTCTTGTAAATTACGGATTACAGGTAGCGGTCTGAATAACGCCAGGCTCACGCAGCCGTAGGTGGAATCCGCTTGCTTAGGCCTGCAGCGGATCCCAGCTGTGAGCCCGGCTGTGACCCTGCTTATGGCCGCGTAATGTACTGCGGATAACTGCCTACTCACACAGGCGGTCATGCGCAGTACACCTTTTTTATGTTTATATTTCCCGCGCCGTCGCTTAGAGATGACCCGGGTACCCGCAGCCCATACACAATATATTTGCATATGGGCTGGGAGTATGTCCGCGGTCATAGAGCACAACGGGCTCTAGGTCGCGGATATCAGCGGTAAAATATAGCATGCCGTGTTCTGTTTCTGCAAGTGGATTACGTAATTCCGACCCGCTAATTGGGGGGAATTGTGTAATCCAATGCATGCGATTGATCCGTGGATTACCGCTGATCAAGCGCATGCAGAACCCATAATTCCTCTCCGGTCATGTGTGACTGGCCTAATGTTAGATCGCTACTTTATCACGTGACCGGGGACCTCCAGTCACTGCTCCAAGCACTCAGCGACCGTTGGTCGCTGGGAGGAAGGAGATTTGAAATTTCCTGGGCTCCCCGTCTCATGCGAATGTGTCCGGCATTTTGCCGGCGGGCGCATACCCAGTAGCCGGCAGGATCCATGGAGGGAGGATAATCGCATCTGGATTCAAATGCGGAAGCCTCCGAGAAGATGTTTCATCTCCCCTCACCGATCGTATCGGTGAGGGGAGATGAAACTTCCACTTTTTTAAGAACTTTTACGTGATCGCCATTATGCATTGGGTAACGGCGATCACGTGACCAGTAACCGCATACCGCGGCTCCCCGTGACATCTCTAGGCTCTTAGCTACCTTTGGTAGCCAGCAGCAGGGAGATTTTAAATTTCTTGGGCAATCTTTCACTTTTGCGCATGCGTCCGCCACCATGCTGGCGGGCGCATGCGCCGAAGCTAGGGAAGGTCCACGGATCAACATCCAACCAGGGAACAAATCCGGGGACCTTGGGTATGTAATTTCATTCCCCCTTACGGATACGATCCGTAAGGGGAGATGAAACTTTAAACTTTTTTTAACTTTTAACTTTTTTTTTTTTTTTTTTTTAAACTTTATATGATCACCGTTATCCGATGGATAACGGTGATCATATGACTGGAAAACGCATACAGCGGTCCCCAATCACATCTCCCTGCACTCGGCTATCTATGACAGCCGGGTGCAGGGAGATTTTGAATTTGTCGGGCTCGCTGGCCTTCTGCGCATGCGCGTCACATCAGCGCATGCGCAGAAGCCAGCGGAGGGTCCCGAGACCGACCAGAGGACATGGAGGAAGCGGTGTGAGTATTTTGACCTTCCCTCATGGATCCAATCCATGAGGGGAGGTGAAGCTTTTCTTTTTTTTACATGTTGCTGCACTTTTCCGCGATCGCCATTATCCATTGGATAACGGCGATCGCGGTACCGGAGACAGCTCACCGCGGTCCCTGCTGACATCTCCTGCCTCCCGGCTACCTACAGGAGCCGGCAGCCAGGAGATTTTAAATTTCCCGGGCCGCCGGGCCTTCTGTGCATGCGGCTGACGTAATGCCGCCTGGCGCGCATGCGCAGAAAGCCGGCTTTGGGGCCCGGAGGACCAGGAGAGCGGGGAGCAGTGCGGCGGACGGGGGTGAGTAATTTCAGCTGCCCTGATGGATCCGATCCATCAGGGCAGCTGAATCTTTAACTTTTTAAAAACTTTTTGTAACTTTTATGCGATCGGCGCTATCGATTGGATAGCGCCGATCGCATTGCCGTGGAGGGGGGGGGGGGGGGGGGGGGAGTCCCTGCAGCCCCGGATGACAGCTCCATGCTGTCGGCTACCTGCGGGCACCAACAGCATGGAGCTGTCACGTCCAGAGCCCGACGAGCTTTATTCTCTGCAGGACACATGTTTTTACATCCTCAGAGAATAAAGCCCACTTCGGGAGGACGTAAAAACACAATGGGCTGGTCGTTAAGGGGTTAAGGAAGGAAGTAACATATTGTGAATGAGGTGATCAAGACCTGAGAAGGTCGAAACACGTCCTCAGGACGTCTGTATTTTCCTTGTTATGATGGGCACATACTGAATAAATAGAAGAAAGCTTTTATCTCTATGCATCCAAGCTCCTATCATTTAAATGCATTTGTATTAGAGACCTCACTGATGCTATAGTACCTCCCCAGATGGAAGCAAAAGTGCGACAAATTCTCAATAATCTACAAGGGGCCTTCTCGAATGTCCCCCTGGAACTTGACAGATGCCACAGAGCTCTTGGTCCTCGTTCTAGAGATCCAGATCTTCGGTGTGATATTGTCTACAGGGTCCACCCTTACCAACTGAAGGAAGCCATTATGAAGGGAGCTCGAGAACAGCGGGCAATACTGCATAAAGGGTCGCGACTTCAGATTCTACCTGATCTCTCCAGAATGACCTTGGCCAAAGAGAGAGCTTTACGCCCACTGCTGGAAGAACTCCGCCGCCGTGACATGGCCTACAGTTGGGGATTTCCCTCCCGTCTTCAGGTTCGCCACAGAGGAGTCATGAGGGAGATGAGACCCCCTGATGGAGCTCCTGCTTTTTGTAAGATGCTTGGCCTGCCTGTGATGGACATTGTGGACTGGTCCACCTTGCCCACTCTACCTACTAATGAGTTTCCTCAACAGCCATGCAGGGGCCTCAGAAGAAGACGGCAACTGCGAGAGGGTCGAGGTGATGCACGGTCCTCACATGGTAGACCGGCTCAGGTTAAAGGAGCTCTGCCTATATATTTCTTTGCCAAATTTTATGAAGCTAGATCCATGTTATTTATGTTTAATAGGGATTGGTTCTTAGTAGGTACAGATTGATGCTGTTCATGTTCCAGGGTGGGTCGGGGGCGCTCTCTGGGGGGGGGGGCACTCCGCCTTTCGAAAGTGCACTATAGACCTGGGGCTCGGGTCTGGATTTCTTGGCCATTCCACAGGCTTTTTTTTTCTCACTTCCCCCATTTGTTGTTTTTTTTTGCGGGGTACAGGTGGCCTCCCCTTATTTGGGGGGGGGTGTATTTCGATTAGGGAGGTGGCTGTTGCCCTCATTGGGTCGGCTGCTGCCACCTAGTTCTAGGAATATCCCAAATTACTGTTGGCTTTTTGTATTATCCGTTTCCCTTTTTATAGTTTGCTCTTTTTGCTCTTCCCCCTTTTTTCCCCTCTCCCTTTTTTTTCTTTTTTCTCTCTCTTTTCTTTTCTTCCTTTCTCTAACATCCTCCAGGATCTCCACTGTGCTATTGCTGCCGCTAACAGGCATGTCTAAATTAAATTTTTGCACCCTCAACGTGCGAGGTCTCAATGTGGCGCAAAAGAGAAGCCAGGTCCTATGTCATTTACATAAGCTAAAATCACATGTCTTATTTCTCAAGGAGACGCACTTCCGTGCGGGGCATGTTCCGGCTCTGAGAGACAGGCAGTTTACAGCATCGTTCCACGAATCCAACTACTAAGTCAAGGGGAGTGTCGATAGCTATCCACAGAACGGTATCCCATGAGGTGCTGGACAAGGTGACTGATCCGGAGTGGCGCTTCATTTTCATAAAGGTCAGATTGTGGGGTAAACTTTTTACTCTTGCAGCGTGGTATCTTCCCAATCAGAGCCGTGTACAAGTGGGTAGAACGACATTGGGTAAACTGATGGACTTTGCGGCAGGTGTCTTAGTGCTGGCCCGACTTTAACTTCCTCCTAGACCCGGAAAAAGACTGTACTTCTAGGCGGGCGGCTGTTTCAGCTTCACAGCTCCGATTGTTTCACAAAGCCCTTAGACAGTTGCAGTTAGCAGACGTCTGTAGGGTAACTCATTGGTCAGATCGGGACTATTCGCATCGACCTTATTCTTACAAGCCATCATGCGTTGACATGGTGTCCGGTGGCCTCTATTGGGTCGGCATTGTGGTCAGATCATGCCCCGGTTCACCTCGCCCTAACAGTCCCAGGGGCCCCAGAACGTCCCTGGTCGTGGAGATTGAATGACAATCTTCTGAAGGACTCGGTATGCTGTGCAGACCTGCGCAGCACCATCGAAAATTTCATCAGTGACCACTCTGCGGACTCCACTTCTGGACCGGTCCAATGGAAGGCGCTTAAATGTACTCAAAGGGGAGTCCTCATTACACATGGGACACGCCTTAAGCGTGAGAAGGCGGCCAAGATTGTCTCCCTGCAGGCAAGGATAATGACCCTGGAGACAGGGTTCCGCCGATCATGCTCCGTGTCCACACAGAATGAGCTGTTGAACACTAGGGAAGAGCTGAGACATATCTTAGACCAGAGATACATGCGTTTTCAGGACACTTTGAAGCGTTACTCTTACAAACATGCCAATAAATGCGGACGCTCCCTGGCGCGGTACCTTCGCTGTAGGACGAACTTCATATAGTTTTCCAACATACTGGGAAGTGCAGGCCATAAGAGACATGACCCAAGGGAGATCACAGAGGCATTTCGTGCCTATTACCATGGACTCTACAATTTAGGAGGTCAGCTGGTAAATATGACCCCCGACAGTAGGGAAAACAAGATTGACGATTATTTCGCAGAGACGGCTCTCCCGACTATTTTGGGAGAGACTAGAGAGGCATTGAAAATGGATTTTACAGTGGAGATCAGTGAGGATATTAAAGCTTTGGCGGGGGGGAAGGCACCAGGTCCTGACGGATTCACCTCACGGTTTTATAAGCAGTTCCGTGAAGCCCTTGCTCCTATACTGAAGGAGACATTCAATCAGATCTCACCTTCTGCCCCATTCCCTGCACAGTCGCTTATGGCCCATATTACAGTGCTCCCCAAGCCGGGTAAAGATCCAGGGATGTGTCCCAGTTACCGCCCAATTTCATTTATTAACCTTGAAATTAAGCTATTCTCCAAGGTCCTGGCGGGCAGGCTGACTCCCATTTTGCTGGCCCATATACATAATGACCAGGTGGGATTCATAAAAGCTGCGAGGCTAGAGATAATACCAACAAGACTCTTCTGTTGATTAGCAAAGCCAAGCAGTTGTCGCAACCATTTTGTCTCCTCTCGGTGGATGCGGAGAAGGCCTTTGATCGCATTAGCTGGGACTTCCTGCGTTCCTCCCTGATGCAACTAGGCCTTAGGCCTAAGTTTCTGAGTTGGATTCTGGCGTTGTACAGGAATCCGTCGGCACAGATTCGGGTGAAAGGTCTCCTGTCAGACCCGGTACCTATTAGGAACGGGACTAGACAGGGGTGTCCACTGTACCCTCTTCTCTACGCCATTGTTATGGAGCATTTGGCTGTGGCACTGCGGAATAATCCTGATGTTTGTGGCCGGCAGATCGGGACTCAGTCCTGTAAGGCTGCCTTATATGTGGATGACCTGCTGCTCTATGTATCTCGGCCCCGCATCTCATTTCCTGGGATCCTCCAGAAATTTTCTAAATTTGGACACCTGAGTAATTTTAAAGTAAACCTCCATAAATCTGAGGCGATGAATATTTCCCTTCCAGCTGGTAGCTCACTCAATCGACCAATTTGATTTTAAATGGCGAACATCTTCCATTCAATACCTAGGGGTACATATATGCAGCAGATATCACCTCTGTATACCATCTTAATTATGTTCCTTTGATGGAGAGTGTGTCACGGGATTTGAACGGCTACACTACTGAACAACTGAGCTGGTTCGGTCGAGTAAATGTCTTGAAAATGGATGTGACCCAAAATTCCTATACCTTTTCCAGACCTTGCCAATTAAACTCCCAGCACAATTCTTTAAACAGCGTGTTTCATAGATTTGTGTGGGGAGGGAGGTATCATGTTCCATACAAAACCGCGGGGAGAAGTGGGTCTACCGGACCTTAAGATCTACTACTCAGGAGGCGTGGCCAAGCCTGCAGAGTGTGAGGACGCGCTGGAATTGAACTCCTGAGCCATAGAAGTCCCTATTGCTTCTTTTGGTGTTTTAAAATCATCAGCCGCTCCTCACACCGAAATTAACACCTTGCCTGCAGCGAGGGGATCATTTTGAGAGGTTCCATTACGGAATCGGGGAGCGGGAGGTCTGGAGACTGGTGCCTGCACGGAGCCGCGGTCCTCACTTCAGGAGAGGAGAGGGAGGCAGCGCGCGTTGAGGCTATCCGGAGAGGCTGAGGTCTGCAGCGGTCTCACCGCGGAGAGAACCCGACAGCTGCTGTGAAAGCAGGGAGGGGGAGAGAGACCACTGAACATCCAGCCGGTGAACGGAGATCCTGCACAGACAGACCGGCGGGCGGGAACTGCGGCACCTAACACAGAGAAGAGCCGAATCCTCCACAAGGGCAGTGAGTACCATCAGCCCCAGAGAAGCCCTCACTATCGGACAGTTCCCTTAGGGACACAGGAGCGGCGCTGACATCTAGCCTCCCTGCTTGCAGCCCTTAAAACACAGTTTCCCGCCTAAACTCCCCGCCATTTTGCCCCCCCCTCTCCCTCCTCCATAGCTCTGCAACAGTGAGCGGAGAGTGCAAGAAGAGAACTTAAGTGCCTGCAGCTCACTATACAGTGAAATAGAAGAATATAAAGGGTGCTGCCCTAATTTTTCCTGGAGCTGGCTGAGCCAGCTCTATTATACTCTCAATTTTTCTAAATACTTTAAATTTTTCCAGGACTATAAGCGTGGGTCTAACCCAACAGCATACCCACAGCGCCCCTGTACTCCAACGCAGCACTGTCCTGCCACAAGCGACCATCTATCCCAAAAAAGACATAGAACATACAAACAGAGCACAGCTCTAATTTTTCTGGAACTGAATTTATTAGCTCTACTACCTACACAATTTTTCAGGACCCTTGACATAGACCAGTCATAACCACAAAACTTCAAATTTTCTAAGTATATCACGTGCCAAAATCAATAGCATCACAATCTCGGACCATGCCCCAATGCACACCAGTATAAATATATTATCTAACAACCTAGGGGAATGGAAATGGCGCATAAACGAGTCGGTCTTAATAGAGGAAGAACACAAACAAGAACTAATCAAGAACCTAACCGAATTCTTCTAAATTAACACAAAAAACTATACAAACCCCCCGATAGTCTGGGAAACACATAAAGCCTTTGTGAGGGGCCTTTTCATCTCCTTGGGCTCCAAACTTAAGAAACAAAAACAAAAGAAAATAGACGATTTGCTAACAAAAATAGCTAACCTAGAACAAAAAAGGAAACTCTCGGCAGTAGAAAAAGCACAACCCGAACTCAACTCCCTTAGAGACCAATTAAAGTCATTACTAGACAAAAAATACACCAAATCTGCTATATATTATAAACAAAAGATTTATGCCCATGGAGATAAGGGAGGGAAACTGATGTCCGCTCTCATAAAAAAAGCGAGAGAAAAGGACACATATTAAAGAAATCAGGAAGGTCACAGGGTTAAAAACTACCTCCACCCAAGAAATAGCAACAGAATTCCACACCTATTTTACGAATCTGTATAATTTAGAAGGGGAACTGTCGCAAACCAATCGAAAAGAAAAACACAAAAATATGGAGAAATTCCTTGAAAACCTTACACTCCCCAAAATTAGCTCAGAAGAAGCCACAAACCTGTTGACCCCAGTGAGTCAGGAAGAACTAACAGAGATTATAAAGAGCTTCCCAAATGGTAAGAGCCCTGGCCCTGACGGTCTTACAATAGGTTATTATAAGACCCTACAACACATACTAGAACCTCACCTCAGAACGACATAAAATGCAATCATGACAGGAGCCCCTTTCCCAAAACAATCACAAGAAGCACACATTACCCTAATACATAAAGAAGGGAAAGACCCAATGTAACAATTACAGACCAATCTCTTTATTGAACGTGGATATAAAAATTTGGGCCAAATTAATAGCCAACCGTTTAAGTAGAATCATCCCCAAACTAATATCAGATGAGCAGACAGGCTTTGTGAAGGGTAGGGAGGGCAAAGACAATGCCTCTATACTCCTCCATTCCATACAATATGCCAAGAAAAATAACATCCCCCTAATATTCTTAGGGATAGACGCCAAAAAAGCGTTTGATCGCGTAGACTGGTCCTTCATGAGGGCAGTCCTTCACAAGTTTAACTTCCCCACTCAACTCATTGAAGCTAACTTTTCCCTTTATGCAAAACCTCACGCAAGATTGAAAATAAATGATACTTTATCAAAACCATTTAGCATTACAAACGGCACACGCCAGGGATGTCCACTATCCCCCACACTATTCATCCTTACTTTAGAAATCCTCCTCCAAGCGGTAAGACAAAACCCAGAGATCAAGGGACTAGAAATTGGCAGTAAAAGCATCCAATCAGCAGCTTTTGCAGACGATGTGCTGTTTCTGATCACGAACCCTATACAAGGCCTTAACAGACTGAATCACCTACTAGATCTCTATGGCAGCTTCTCCAACCTAAAAGTCAATAAAAACAAATCAGTTATCCTGAATATCTCGCTACCTCCCCACAGAGCAGAGGAAGTGAAGAAAACTTCCCCATATATCTGGGCGGAACGCTACAAAGATTATCTAGGTATCAAAATCACAAATAATCTAACGAAACTCTATGAAAGCAATATGGGGCCGCTACTAACAGAGATAGCAACGCTTCTCTCTGCATACAACTTGCCGATTATCTCTTGGTTTGGAAGGAAAAATCTCATTAAAACTTACATTTTACCCAAAATCCTATACAAGCTACAAATGCTACCAATACACATTCCCAATTCTTTTTTCAAGAAAATTAGAACACAGTTCTCACGCTTCTTCTGGAAGTATAAACGCCCGAGGATAGCATACTCACTAATGTCCAAGAGAAAACAATACGGGGGTGTAGGGCTCCCTAACATGCTAGATTACTACAAGGCAATAAACTTGAACAGGTGGTTGAATCTAATATCCCCGTTAAAAAACCATAAGTTGAGGGAAATCGCACAATTAACCTATGGGGACAACTTCCTCAGGGATATGTGGCTCCCCAACCCTAAAATATATCGCTCTAAAGGCTCTGATATACTGCTGAGGGGCATCTGCGAGACCTGGGACTCTCTATCACACGAACTAGCACCTCCACCATCCCCCTGTACACCCCTAAACGTACTCCCTCATGTCATCAAGAATCCTAAGCCATGGATTCCAGAGAACCTCTGGAATACCTTTGAAAGATTTACAATCCATGACTTACAAACAATCATGCACGAAGAACCCACTTCTATAATAAACACCCTATGCGCACAAAAGAAGCTGCAAGAGCTGCACATAGCGCACATCTCAAATGTAATCTCAAATTTTAAAAGAGAACATCTCTCAACAAGACCGACAACAGAATTCGAAACATTAATAAAACAACAAAACACAGAATCTAGGAGAATATCACACATAACCAAAATCTTTATATCAACCCACAATTTGATTAGACCGACCTATATCACGTCCTGGGAGAAGGAACTAGATATAAAAATATCAGATGCTGAACTTAAAACAATATTTAAATTTGCCTATGGTATCTCACCATGCGTACGCCTCCAAGAAAACCACTATAAACTCCTATCCAGATGGTATAAAATGCCAGAATGGCTTTTCACCTATAAACTCTCTGATACAAACAAGTGTTGGCGCTGCCAAGAGAATGTAGGCTCATACCTTCACATATGGTGGAGTTGCAAGATAATAAAACCCTTCTGGACAGGAATCGAAAAGGAAATTACAATAATTCTCAAGAAAACCTTCAAGCTATCCCCGAACGTGATAATTCTGAGCAAACCAAATAAGACATTTAACCCTCAAAAAGACAAACTCATCTCTTTCATGTTAGCAGCGGCAAAAGCACTGATCCCCCTATATTGGAGAAGTACAACACCCCCCTCCATAAAAATATGGAAAGAAAAGATGGCTCAGATTCATCAGTTTGAGGAGATTCTGAGTTGGAAAAACTTAACATACACGTCCTTCCTTAACATATGGTCACCTTGGGTAAGCTACCAATCCAACACCACAACTAGTGATTAGGCTCTGAGATTGTAGAGTATCCCCTTACCGGAACATAATAAAGCCAAATCATACATGTATATACTATTTCCAAATACTCCTCAGAAAAACAGTTCGCATCCCTATATGAAATAATGGCCAGGAGGCCAAAGTAAGAAATTAGCTTATAAGACAGTGGATCGGGCGCGTCCTCTGGGGGCTGCTTCTCCGTATCCCCAGGCGGAGACGCAGCAATCTATCGGGACTCTCCTGGTCTGATTTCAGATTTCGCTAAAAATTTTGACATCATACAAACAGAGGGCGCGACGACTCGCAAGCAGAGACACGCACTAAGAAGCAAGGTAACTGGTCTTGGGAGCAACAGACCATACAGAACGCAGGCAGAAGTTAACACCAACAGGGTGAGTCGGTAACTCCGACTCCACCCCGTGGATAATTGCGCCACCCCCCCTACCCCCCACCCCCGTCCTCTCTCTCCCCGTCTTTTACCATTCCCCAGGTTAATATTCAATTAACATTAGGTAAAGTTATTACAGATTTCCAGATGCATGAGTGCGCTTGTGGAGGGTAGGCAGCGGCTCACTCCGGCCCGGCAAATAAAGCCTTTAAGCAAATAAACCTGGACGGGAGGGACTTGCTGGTACTGACTCTAGGATATAGATAAAACCTTTGTCCGAGATGGCTGACAATTCCATAAGCAATATATCTAATTCTTGTAATGTCAAGCTATAATTTTGCAAAGTGCACGTTCAAACTCATGTATGTATTGTATTCTGAAAATATTTTCAATAAAAATGAAAAAAAAAAAAAAAAAAAAGATCTACTACTCAGCCGCAGTCCTTTCCAGGCTCCTAGACTGGCATTACCACGCAGACTCTAAACAATGGGTGGGCCTGGAAACAGCACTGGTGTGGCCTCATATGCGCCTGCTGCCATGGCTCTCTGAAGGACAGACCCGCTGCTCTTCCTCACACTCCACTGACGTTGAACTGTTTGGAGGTATGGGATAGGCTGAGGGCCAGAGGGGACATTTGGATCCGTGAAGGGGCCCTATCCCCCTGGTTCCACAACCCTGCATGCCCTGCGGGACAGGAGAGGCAGAGCTTCCTCTGTTGGAGTGAGGTGAAAGATACGCGG
The DNA here is from genome assembly GCF_035609145.1 of Eleutherodactylus coqui. Classification (NCBI taxonomy): domain Eukaryota; kingdom Metazoa; phylum Chordata; class Amphibia; order Anura; family Eleutherodactylidae; genus Eleutherodactylus; species Eleutherodactylus coqui. Next base: position 40,125,296 of record NC_089841.1, read on the forward strand.
TGCTGCCAGATAGCGGGCCCTGGAGGCCTTCCATCATTTAATGCTTTACAGGCATCCCGGCCAGATCTGAAACTGAAGTGGTTGGAATACCTTCAGTTGGCCTCCTTCTGGAGGGCTAGGCTGGGGACATGTCATCTCGGAGACCTACCTGAACCCATTGAAGAACTATTCCTATGAGTTAGCCACCCCTCACGCGTTCTCTCTAAGATTTATGGTATAATATTGGAATGGCTTACACGGGGCCTCCTGCAGTACACCAAAGGATGGGAGAGGGACTTGTCTCGGGAGCTGCAGGACTCTGATTGGGAGAGAGCATTCACGTTCGCACACAAATTACCCTTGGCCTGTATGGCACAAGAGAAAAACTTTAAGCTCCTCTCCAGATGGTACAGATGTCCGGACTTGATCCACCATATATTCCCCTCAGTGCCAGATACCTGTTGGAGGTGTGGGTCCAGGCATGGCACCATGCCGCACATTTGGTGGGAATGCCCACTTATTCAGCCTTTCTGGAGGAAGGTCTTTGAGCGGTATGACGGCGTGTCCCATAGCATGGTGAAGGCCTCCCCGCAGCTAGAGCTACTCTCTGTTATCCCAGGCCCTTTTATCACGGTTAAAAAGGGTCTTCTATGTCATTTCCTCAATGCGGCCAGGGCTGTTGTTCCACGCCACTGGCGGAGTACTGCTCCTCCCTCAATCTTAGAGTTTATCCAGGAGTTAAACCAATTAATATACATGGAGGAGCTCATGGAGGAGGGTTCAGGGGAGACATGTTCGAGTGGATGCCCCTGGTCAACATGGAACACATTTCGTGATTCGGCTGAGTTCCAGAACATAACAGGTTAGTGAGAGGAGGGGGGGGGGGGGGGGAGTCTATTCAGGTTCCCTAGGAGGCAGGGGAGTGAGGCCGCCTGCTGGACAACCCGCATCTGGGTTCCGAGCGGACCTACCTCGATAGTCGCTAGAGGGTCTCTTTCATTTACTAATTAATGTCCTCTTTACTCGTTTTTTCCTTCTTTTGGTTTAAGAACCTATTAGTTTTTAGTTTTAGTGTGTTTTTTATTTTTTTGTCCAGTAATTCAGGAGTTGTAAAAGCTGACAAGATATTAGTATAGGGGCCTGCCGCTTCGGTGGTTTCAGTCCGCCAATGAGTGATAGGCAACTATAATTTATCAGGGTAGTACTTGGCAGATATGCAGCAAGCACTACAACTGCCCTGTTTGGTATGATCCCCCCCCCCCCCTCTTTTTCTCTATTAATATATAAAGCAGGTTGCCAGCAGCCCAGATAAGTAGTCCCAGACCTGTGGTTAGATCCTTGCAGGGAATGCACCAGCCAAACACGGATTGGACCACTTCCGTAGGAAATATCAGAGAATTGAAAAGATATGGCAGCATTCCAGGTGCATATTAAGTAAAAAAAACTCTTTATTCTCCCATGGTAACAAACGCGACCTTTCGATCCTATCTCGGATCTTTGTCAAGCTTGACAAAGATCCGAGATAGGATCGAAACGTCGCGTTTGTTACAATGGGAGATTAAATAGATTTTTTACTTAATATACACCTTGAATGCTGCCATATCTTTTCAATTCTCTAATGTTGGGTTATTGTCGCGGTCCTGCGAGACCAGCTATTTGTTGTGTTCTTCTTTATTTGTGTGCACAATGTATACAAAAGATTTAATAAAAAATTTATTAAACATAAATTACCTCTATGTCCCTAGGTGAAAAATGAAGAAAGTGAAAAGAGGAAGATGGAGCAGGGCAGAAAAGACAAACAAACAAGACAAAGTCAGAGTATGCGAGCAACAATAGACAGCAGCAGTCTGAAGTCCATAAATGGAAGACACAAAAGAAACACTCAGAAGCTCCATGGCAAAAAAAACCCCTAACCACTGAGTACAGCCAGCAAACAAATGTATTACCAGAATTCTGGACTGAGAGTTGCTAAATAAATACCTAAGAGAGATAGTGATAGGCTGATTAACGCCTTAACGACTGCCCCATCGGGAAACTATGTCCTCAGAAAGTGGGCTTTAATCCTAGAGGACGTATTTTTATGCATCCTCTTAGGATTAATGCCCACTTGCATGAGGACGTGACAGCTCCATGCTGTCTGTGCCCGCAGGTAGCCGACAGCATGGAGCTGTCATACCAGGATGCGGGCACTCCCTCCCGGTACCGGATAGCGCCGATCGCAAAAAAGTAAATAAAACAGTGTAAAAAAGTAGATATTCAGCTGCCCTGATGGATCGGATCCATCAGGGGAGCTGAAAATACTCACCCGGCTTGTCCGCTGTGTCCCCCGAAGATCGGGTCCTCCAGGACCCGCCGCCGGCCTTCTGCGCATGCGCGCCAGACGATGACGTCACGCGCATGCGCAGAAGCCCGGGAGCCGCCGGCAAATTTAAAATTTCCTGGCTCCCGGCTCCTGAAGGTAGCCAGGAACCAGGAGGTGTTACCGGGGACCACTGTGAGCGGTCCCTGGGCCCGCGATCGCCGCTATCCATTGGATAGCGGCGATCGTAAAAAAGTTTAAAAGGTTAAAAAAAAGTTAAGTTTCACCTCCCCTCATGGAATGGATCCATGAGGAGAGGTGAAAATACTCACCCCCGGTCCTCAGCGGTGTCCCGGTCTTCTGGGACCGGAGTCCCCTTCTGCGCATGCGCACCCGATGATTGACATCGGGCGCGTGCACAGAGGGGCTCGAGCCCTGGGAAATTCAAAATCCCTCTGCTCCTGGCTGCCATGTGTAGCCAGGAGCAGAGGGAAGTCACTGGGGACATGATCACTGTCATCCAATGGATGACAGTGATCATGTATAGTAAAAAAAAAAGGTGTAAAAAGTTAAAAAAAAAAAGTTTAAAAAAAGTTAAAAAAGCTTGCGTTTCATCTCCCCCCAGGGATCATATCTGTGAGGGAGGATGAAATGACGTACCTAAGGCCCGCAGATTTATCCGTGGACCTTACCCAAGCTTCTGCGCACGCGCATGTCGCCAAAATGGCAGGCGCATGCGCAAAAGCTGTGGTAATTTAAAATCTCCCTGCTCCTGGCTACAAAACTTAGCCGAGAGCCTGGAGATTTCACGGGAGGCCGCGGTGAGCGGTTCCTGATCACGTGTTCGCCATTATCCAATGGATAATGGCGATCACGTAAAAGTAAAAAAAAGGTGAAGGTTCATCTTCCCTCATCGATGCGGTAATACGCAGATCAATCGCATTGGATTACACAATTCCGCTCACATTAGTGGGTTGGAATTGTGTAATCCATTCGCAGAAAACAGAACGCAGCAGGTTCTATTTTACTGCGGATATCCGCAACATAGAGCCCATTGTGCTCCATGGTCACGGATATACCCGCAGCCCATATGAAACTACCTTGTATACCGGCTGCAGGTACCCGCATCATCGCTAAGCGACGGTGCGGGAAATACAAAAAAAAGTATATACTGCGCATGACTGCCTGTGTGAGTAGGCAGTTATGCGCAGTACATTAAATGGCCGTACGCAGGGTCACAGCCGGGCTCACAGATCCACAGCGGGCCTCCGCAAGCGGATTCCGCCTACGGCTGCGTGAGCCCGTCATTATTCAGACCGCTACCTGTAATACGTAATTTACAAGAAGCCCCGGGAACGTTCGCCTTCTTGCAGTTACAGGAGCAGCTTGTTGAGCGCCTTCTGTGTGAGACCGCTGCACCTGCGCAAGATTACGGAGACTCACAGAGCGCCACTTTTTACACCCTATACCCGCTACTGAGGTCACTAAATACCCCCAAAAAGCATGAGAGGAGGGAGGATACACGGTTTTATTGCCCCATGTACCCATCCCAACCAGCCTCTGCAATTTCCCCTGTCTTTGGAAATACTATACAGTTCACATTATTACTTTTATCTAAGATTTGGGGAACGCCGAAAGGGGCGCAGAGTGTGTGGGGGGGGTTAACGTGTCAATTTTTATTCCGTACAAGTGGGCAATGGGGCCTGGAATTTATTCAGTTGTACCCTGCAATCCAATGGGTGTTGCCTCCATTATAGGCCTTGCGATGTTTCCTGTAAGTAGATTAGGGCCACAATGGGTATGTTTTTGAACACGGGACAAACCAGGGTATCCATTTTGGGGTGAACGTCTTCATTCCTATGTACACTGTACAAAAAAACAGTTTTTAAATTGACAAAATTGCCAAAAAAATGAAAATCGTAATTTTTTCCTTCTGCTTTGCTTAGATTTATTCAAATACTGTGGGGTCAATATACGCAGTACACCCCTAGATGAATTCGTTAAGGGGTCTAGTTTTTAAAATGGGGTCCTTTGTGGGGGTTCTTTATCGTTTTGGACGCTCAATGGCTCTACAAGTGGGCAAGGGGGCCTGGAATTTATTCCGTTGTACCCTGAAATCCAACGGGTGCTCCTTCCATTATAGGCCTAGCCATGTGTCCTTTAAGTAGATTAGGGCCACTAGGGGTATGGTTCTGAACACGGGACAAACAGGGGTATCCATTTTGGGGTGAAAGTCTTCATTCCTATGTGTGCTGCACAAAAAAAACCCAGTTTTTAAATTGATACAACTGCCAAAAAATGAAAATTGTAATTTTTTCCTACTGCTTTGCTTAGATTTATTCAAAAATTGTAGTGTAAAAATACACAGTACACCCCTAGATGAATTCGTTAGGGGGTCTAGTTTTCAAAATGGGGTCATTTGTGGGGGTTCTCTGTTGTTTTGGCCGCTCAAGGGTTCTACAAGTGGGCAATGGGGCCTAAATCACCTTCATGCTAAATTTCTGTTCTGAAAGCCACCGACTACTCCTTTCATTTTGGGCCCCGTTGTGCATCCAGACAAAAGATTAGGGCCACAATGGGTATGTCTCTGAACACGGGACAAACAGGGGTATCTATTTTGTGGTGCAAGTCTTCATTCATGTGTGTACTGTACAAAAAAAGCAGTTTTTAAAATTACAGAATTGCCAAAAAAATGAAAATCACATTATTTTCCTTTTGCTTTGCTTGAATTCATTCAAAACCTGTGGGGTCAAAATGGGCAGTACACCCCTAGATAAATTCGTTAAGGGGTCTAGTTTTCAAAATGGGGTCACTTGTGGGGGTTCTCTTTGGTTTTGGCCGCTCAAGAGCTCTACAAAAGTGCTATGGGGCCTAAAACGCCTTCAAGCTAAATTTATGTTCTGAAAACCACCGACTACTCCTTTCGTTTTGGGCCCCGTTGTGCATCAAGACATAAGATTAGGGCCACAATGGGTATGTTTCTGAACACGGGAGAAAAAGGGGTATCCATTTTGGGGTGTAAATCCTCATTTTCATGGGCACTATAGGAAAAAAATATGTCTTTAAAATGACATATTTGCAAAAATATGAAATTTTTTTTTTTCTCCTCTAAATTAAATTAATTCCTGAAAAAAACTGGTGGGGTCAAAATACTCATGACACCCCTCAGTGAATACATTAAGGGGTGTCGTTTTTAAAATGGGGTCATTTGGGGGGGTATCTATTATTCTGACACTCATGAGCCTTTGCAAACTTGGCTTGGTGCAGGAAAACAAAGTGCTCCTCAAAATGCTGAAAAGTAATGTTAAATTTGTACGTCCTCTAAATGGTTAAAAAAAAAAAAAAAGTTTTTCAAGTGTGCATTCAGAATAAAGTAAACAGATGGAAATCTATATCTTATCAAAAATTTGTACAGTATGTTTGAACATATTTGAGATACTACGGTTGAAAATGTGAAAAAAATGACAATTTTTTCAAAATTTTTCCAATATTGGTACTTTTAATAAATATACACTAATTATATCGGTCTCTTTTTACAACCAAAATGAAGTACAGCATGTGGCAAAAAAACAATGTCAGAATCACTTGAATATGTAAAGCCTTTACGGAGTTATGCTACGTTGAACGACGCATGTCAGATTTCCAAAATTTGGCTCCGTTACTAAGGCCTCCCTCACACAGGGCGTTTTATACAGCGTTTAGCGCTGCCTTTTCAGCCCAGTGCTAAACGCTGGACAACACTCCCATTCATTTTAATGGGGCTGCTCACACAGGGCTGAAAATGCAGCACCTTCCAACGCTGCGCTTTGACAGCGATGCATGTTCTATTTTGGGGCGTTTTCAGCCCTGCGTCGCCCATTAAAATGAATGGGCATCGGTTTCAGCACTGCTGAAAACGCGGCAACACTTGGTGCCGCGTTTTTGGCAGCATTAACCGCTCGCCGATTTTCGGGGTGAGGGCTTGCAATAGAAGCCCTACCCCGAAAATCTGCCCCAGCTAGGTAGAGAGAAAAAAAGAAAGTTAATACTCACCTAGCCGCTGCAGTCCGGGTCGCGGCCGCTGGTCTCTGCTGCTGATACGGGCTTCTCCAACACTCCCAAGTCTATTGCTGGAGGGCAGGTTTGAGAACCCCGCCTCCGGCAATAGAGTGCTGTGATTGGTTATCGGCACGCTCGATGCCCAATCACAGCCCTTCATTGACTGTCTCAGCCAATCAGCGCCGGCAAGCTCTGATTGGCTGAGACAGTCAATGAAGGGCTGTGATTGGGCATCGAGCAAGCACCGACAACCAATCACAGCACTCTATTGCCGGAGGCCGGGTTCTCAAACCTGGCCTCCGGCAATAGACTTGGGAGTGCAGAGGAAGCCCGGATCAGCGGCAGAGACCAGCGTCCGCGACCCGGACTGCAGCGGCTAGGTGAGTATTACTTTCTTTTTTCTTTTCAGCATTCTTGGCTGCGTTTTCAGCATAAAGTATGCCAGCGCTGCTGAAACGGGGCGGGATCTGCAGTAAACATAGCGTTGCAAAACGCTGCGTTTCTGCAAACACCCTGTGTGAGGGAGGCCTTAGGCGCAAACAGTCTTCATCACTAAGGGGTTAAGACAATAGACAGCTTAGCCTGCCTATCATTGCTGTAACAGAAGGAAGATGCTTCTCCCTTGACATCCAATTACGTCATACCAGATCAGCACATGCGATTGAACCTCATCAATGCAAACTGAACCATTAAATCTGGTCACTGAGGAGGTAAGTCCCCTTGAAGGACAACAAAAAATGCAAAGAAAGAGTTAAAGTCTAACTTTAAAAATATCCACACTAAACCCCATTATATATAAATGTGAAAAAAAAAATCAGATAATTGACATCACCACATTTATAATCGGCCAAACTACAAAAATATACTATTCATTTATTCCTCACGGTGAATGATTATTTTGTAAAAAAGAGCCAGTGTCAGAATTGCAGTTTTTCAATAATCTGCCTTCCAAGAAAACACAAGATAAAAGCAATAAAAAAAAACAAAAAATGATACCAGTAGAATCTGCAACTTGTCATGGAAAAAATACCTTATAGAGCTTCGCTAGAATAATAATATTATTAGTCTGTGCAGAGCGTTAACACACCACACCCATCATGGACACAACGCAATGTCCACACTGGATGAAAAAACACCAGTAAGTCCCACGTAGAACACAAATACCACCACCAAACACAACCAAGAGGGAAAAGGGTAAATCTAGCCCTATCAGCCAGAAGAGAGGAAACTCCTGCCTAAAGCGGGGTGATTGGTGTGATGCATCTTGTACAAGGGCCACTCAGTTGTCCCTGGGTGGAAATAACAGTAGACACGGCAGAGGCAATGGCAAGAGCAATATATACATACCCATACACCAACTACGTATCTCAGGCATGATGACTGCAACCTGATGGATGTGGACCAGACCAACTTCACCATCCTAACATGAGTAATTGGCACCCTGTAGTGGCCGGGGCTGCAATATATAAACCCCACTATAGCAGATTACCCAGCTTTGTCTCACAAAAAAACAAAACCTCAAACAGCTCTGTTGGTAGAAGAATAAAACATCTTATTTGTCTTGGATGCAGCAATGCAAATACAGTTTTCTTTTCTTTTCTTTTCTTTTCTTAAAGTGTTGTGCAAAGGGGGCAACACATAAAAAAACGTATAGATTCAGTATCATTATAATCATATGGATCCAAAGAATTTAACATGCCACCTATTCTATGCGGTGAATGTCATAAAGTAAAAAAAAAAATTAAATATATATATATTACATATATTTTATTTTATATAAAAGTTAAACAACACATTATGCTTAACCTAAAGTGGTGCCATTATAAATACCTATACCCTGCAAAACACAAGCCTGTCTATAAGCATGTCAACAAAGAATAATTAATATTATGGCTCTTGGAATTGACAAAAGAAAAAAAAGTTTGTTTTTTAAATCTGAAAATGGAAATAAAATAAAGGCACATCTTTTAGCAGTCCGTGCTCGATCAAAATCAAATTTGCATTTAATAACTTTAGAAAACTGGAAAGCATTGTGTAAGATAAATGACAATCACATTTTTTGTGCATTAACATGTGCAGCTTTTATTTAAAGAAATTGACTGAAAAGCTTTTTACTGCAAGGATCTATAGTACTTTTTCCTTCTCTAGTATCACACATAACATTACTTTGACTGTAACAGTTTTTTTCTTGTGCCTTTTACATTAAAATGAGTTTAAAACAAAATGGCTACTTCTGAGTTCTTTGATGTTCGATTTTATGCTAAAACATTTCCCACATTCTGAACATGAAAATGGCTTCTATCCTGTGTGACTTCTCTGATGTATGGCAAGTTTTTCTTTATATCTAAAACATTTCCCACATTCTGAACATGAAAATGGCTTCTCTCCTGTGTGAAGTCTCTGATGTAATACAAGACTTGATTTCGAATTAAAGCATTTCCCACATTCTGAACATGAAAATGGATGATCCCCTGTGTGACTTCTCTGATGTATGGCAAGTTGTTGTTTATATCTAAAACATTTCCCACATTCTGAACATGAAACCGGCTTCTCTCCTGTGTGAGTTCTCTGATGTAATACAAGATATGATTTCTCAGAAAAGCATTTCCCACATTCTGAACATGAAAATGGCTTCTCTCCTGTATGAATTCTCTGGTGTAATACAAGATTTAATTTCCAAGAAAAGCATTTCCCACATTCTGAACATGAAAATGGCTTCTCTTTTGTGTGACTTCTATAATGTTTGATAAAACTTGATTTCGTACAAAAGCATTTCCCACATTCTGAACACGGAAATGGCTTCTCCCCTGTGTGAATTCTCTGATGCCTAACAAGTTGTGATTTCAAAGAAAAGCATTTCCCACATTCTGAACATGAAAATGGCTTCTCTCTCATGTTGGATAAGTAGTGATCTATATCTATAGCATTTCCCACATTCTGAACATGGAAACATCTTCCTTCCTGTGTGAACTTTCTGATGTTGAACAAGAAATGATTCCGCTGCAAAAACTTTCCCACAGTCTGAACATGGAAAAGTATTTCTCCCTGTGTGTCTTCTCTGATGTCGGAGAAGATTTGATTTATCTCCAAAACATTTCCCGCATTCTGAACATGAAAAGGTCTTCTTGTCTGTGTGACTACTCTGATGTCCAACAAGTGTTGATTTATCTCCAAAACATTTCCCAGATTCTAAACATGAAAAGGTCTTCTTGTCTGTGTGATGGAGAAGATGTGATTTCATTCCAAAACATTTCTCACATTATAAACAAGAAAATGGCTTCTCCCCTGTGTGATTTCTCTGATGTCTGACAAGGTTTTGTTTATATCCAAAACATTTTCCACATTCTGAACATGTAAATGGCTTCTCTCCTGTGTGAGATTTCAAATGTTGAACAAGTAATGATTTTGCTACAAAACATTTCCCACATTCTGAACATGAAAAGGGCTTCTCTCCTGTGTGAGATCTCAAATGTTGAACAAGCTTTGCTTTCGCTACAAAACATTTCCCACATTCTGAACATGAAAATGGCTTCTCTCCTGTGTGAGATCTCAAATGTTGAACAAGATGTGAATTGGTTGAAAAACATTTCCCACATTCTGAACATGTAAATGGCTTCTCTCCTGTGTGAGTTCTCAAATGTTGAACAAGTAATGATTTTGCTACAAAACATTTCCCACATTCTGAACATGGAAGTGTATTCCTCTCTGTGTGACTTCTCTGATGTCGTAGAAGTGCTGATTTATCTCCAAAGCATTTCCTACATTCTGAATATGAAAATGGCTTCTCTCCTGTGTGAGTTCTCAAATGTTGAACAAGATATGATTTTCTTGCAAAACATTTCCCACATTCTGAACATGAAAAGGGCTTCTCTCCTGTGTGAGTTCTCAAATGTTGAACAAGCCTTGTTTTCCCTACAAAACATTTCCCACATTCTAAACATGAAAAAGGCTTCTCTCCTGTGTGAGATCTCAAATGTTGAACAAGATATGATTTCGTTGAAAAACATTTCCCACATTCTGAACATGTAAATGGCTTCTCTCCTGTGTGAGATCTCTGATGTCGTAGAAGTGCTGATTTACCTCCAAAGCATTTCCTACATTCTGAACATGTATTCATCATCCCTGTGTGACTTCTCTGATGTTGCAGAAGATTTGATTTATGTCCAAAACATTTCCCACATTCTGAACATGAAAATGGCTTCTCTCCTGTATGAGATCTCAAATGTTCAACAAGATTTGATTTCCTTGAAAAACATTTCCCACATTCTGAACATGTAAATGGCTTCTCTCCTGTGTGAGATTTCAAATGTTGAACAAGTAATGATTTTGCTACAAAACATTTCCCACATTCTGAACATGAAAAGGTCTTCTCTCCTGTGTGAGATCTCAAATGTTCAACAAGATATGATTTTCTTACAAAACATTTTCCACATTCTGAACATGGAAATGTGTTCCTCCCTGTGTGACTTCTCTGATGTTGGAGAAGATTTGATTTATGTCCAAAACATTTCCCACATTCTGAACATGAAAATGGCTTCGCACCTGTGTGACTTCTCTGATGTTCGGCTACTCTTGATGCATCTCTAAAACATTTACCACATTCTGAACATGCAAAGGTCTTCCTCCCTATGTGAATTCTTTGATGTCCAACAAGTGATGATTTATCTCCAAAACATTTCCCACATTCTGAACATGAAAATGGCTTCTCTCCTGTTTGACTTCTCTGATGTTGGACAACACTTGATTTATCTCTAAAATATTTTCCAAACTTTGAACCTGGAAATGTATTCCTCCCTGTGTGACTTCCCTGATGTCGGACAAGATTTGATTTAACTCCAAAACATTTCCCACATTCTGAACATGAAAATGGCTTCTCTCCTGTGTGAGATCTCAAATGTTGAACAAGATGTGATTTCGCTAAAAAACATTTCCCACATTCTGAACATGAAAATGGCTTCTCTCTTGTGTGAGTTCTCAAATGTTGAACAAGCTTTGTTTTCACTACAAAACATTTCCCACATTCTGAACATGGAAATGGCTTTTCACTTGTGTGGGCTCTTTGATGTCTTCCCCTTTTGTGACTTTTCTTCTGCTCATCAGTCTGTGATGAATCAGAAGATGGGACCTGTATATGAGGATCAGATGATGGATCTTTGCTGTGATGGGCTGAGGGGATAACTGGGATAATGGCAGGCTCTTCACATGTATCTTCACAACCCTCTGCTTTACAATCAATAAACATCAGATGCTCCTTTGAGCTCCTAATACTGTCATCTGCCAAGAAAAAAGTTGATTTTACCATCTCTTATTGAAATAACTAATTTATATAGATATTTTTAACATTTTTATATAAACATTTCATAGCAAATTATACATCACATAGCATTTATTAAATAAGTAACAGATCACAATCTAACAGAAGACCGTACGGTGAGTAGCAGTAAATCATGATGTTTGGCCACAAGTTATTATTTTGCAGTTTCCCTGTTCTGTGGTGAAGCCTCCATCTTCATAGGTCCATGTATCAGTATGTGTCATCATTATTCTAGTTAATGCTCAATGGAGAATCACTGCTATAAGGTGATGTGCATCTCACACACTCACTGACAGTTACATGCACTTTATCATTTAGGGTAGAAGTGGGGAAAAGCAATTCTATTTATTTGAAGTTAATACAAAATATAATGATAAAAGTAAAAACTTTAAATAATCTTATTGCAATCTGTGATTCTGGAGTTGGTCAAAACAAAATCAGCATAAACAAGTTCTAAAACCTTATGGTAGATCAGCAAGCTCAAGGTAAATAAAAGGATTTTTGCCTAAGGCCTCATGCCCATGACCGTGTCGGACTCTGCCAGCAGATTATCACAGCCTATAGACCCCATACTCACCTCTCTGGATCCGCCGCACGAGTCCTGTTCGGCGTGCCGGTGCATATGCTCAGTACAGTGCATACCGCATCAACAGTGGGTGGTGATGTGTAATCACGTGATACTTCCACTGTTCTCACAGCGGAAGTATCACGTAATAGACAGATTCCATTGACTACAATGAAAGCCGTCCATGTGTTTTCCGGCAGCAATCAGAGCATGCCGTAATTTCTTTCATGCTGCGGAATTCCGCAGCGTGACCATTGAAATGCGGAAAGCTATAAGGTTCAATAGAACCTAATAACTGCGGGAATACGCCATGGATTTCAGCTGCGTAAAACGCGGCAGAAATCCATACGTGGGCATTAGCTCTAACAGTATAATCCCTTTCTAATGATATTCACTGGGGACACAGGCACTTGACTAAATAGTCTGTATGTCAGTAGTAGAAGCACAAGCTTAAAAAAAAAACAGAACATGCTACAACAGAGAAGCGCATAATAACAAGAAAGAAAAAAAGACTACAAGAAAGTATATTACAATAAGACAAAAATCCTCTTTTCTCAGTTGCTTTGTTAGGGGATTTAAGATTATGGAATGTCCTAAAGCAGTCCCTGGAGTGGGAAATAGAATGAGAATTTTCAGGCGGAATGCTGAGCCCCAGCTGCCTGCAAAGCCTTATGACCAAGACTCACATCTGCTTATGCAAAGATGTAGACAGAAGAACTGGTGGCAGCTCTGCAAAGCTGAGGGGCCAAGGCCTGGTGCTGCACTGCTCACGTTACCCAGTGAATGGGTAAATGCAGATATAATCCTGAAGGGTGAATCTTGACCCTTCAGTCGGTAAGCTCTAGAAAGGCTGAGGTAATGTGACATATGGTCACATTTGAATCTGGAAACCCCCCTCGTCAACCGTCCAGACAGAAAGAGTCCGATCGCATGAAGGAAGATGTGGCTACCAAATGCAGACAAATGGCACTCATGACGTACAGTTTATGTAATGACACCTCCGTGGGATGGGACGGAGAGAAACTAAAGGATGGCAATAGAATTTCTTTGTTAAAAGAAAGGAAGCCGGAAACAACTTCAGTAAGATGAGATGGCATTGGGGGTAAAATCCCTTGCCCTGATGAAGAATCAGGAAGGTAGAAAAGCAAGAAGGAGCCACTAACTTAGAGACCCTTTGGATTGAGGTTATCATAACCTACAAGGCCATCTACCAAGAAATGAGTTGCAAGGAGATATTCCTAAAAGGATTAGAGGTGGAAGACTTGAGAGCATCCAATACCAAATTGAGGTCCCAAAGGTATGTAGGAAGTGTGTACAGAGGAATAGAGATGAGCGAACGTACTCGTCCGAGCTTGATATTCGTGCGAATATTACGGTGTTCGGGATGCTCGTTACTCGAGACGAGTACCACGCGGTGTTCCGGTTACTTTCAGTTTCCTCTCTGAGACGTTAGCGCGCTTTTCTGGCCAATTGAAAGACAGGGAAGGCATTACAACTTCCCCCTGTGACGTTCAAGCCCTATACCACCCCCCTGCTGTGAGTGGCTGGAAAGATCAGATGTCACCCGAGTATAAAAGTCGGCCCCTCCCGCGGCTCGGCTCAGATGCCGTGTGAGTTAGTGAGGGAAAGTGCTGTTCTATTGGAGTTGCTGTAGGGAGAGTGTTTGTAGTGAGTGTAGGCTTCAAGAACCCCAACGGTCCTTCTTAGGGCCACATCTACGTGTGTGCAGGCTGCTGTTAGCAGTGGAAATTTTTTTTTTTTTTTCTCAAAATCGGCAGTGCAGAGCATTGCACCCGGTATTAGGGACAGAAGTGGTGCTTAGGCAGGGAGAGTGTTAGGAGTGAGTGTAGCCTTCAAGAACCCCAACGGTCCTTCTTAGGGCCACATCTACGTGTGTGCAGGCTGCTGTTAGCAGTGGAAATTTTTTTTTTTTCTTCTCAAAATCGGCAGTGCAGAGCATTGCACCCGGTATTAGGGACAGAAGTGGTGCTTAGGCAGGGAGAGTGTTAGGAGTGAGTGTAGCCTTCAAGAACCTCAACGGTCCTTTCTAGGGCCAAATTTAACCGTGTGCAGTACTGTGCTGGCTGCTGTTAGCAGTGTTACATATTTTTTTTTTTCAAAAAATCGTCTGTGCAGAGCATTGCACCCTCCATTGATACTACAGGGAAAGAATTGTGTAGGCAGGGCCACAACACAGTTATTGTTCATTGAATATCCGCAGTGGGGCCCTCCCTTTGCAAAAAAGCGAATTAATTATATTTGGCCTGCCTGTGTCAGTCCTAAGGTCTCCGTGTACGTGTGTGCTGCGTGGAGAAGGTACAAAAATCAAACGCAACCAGCTACGGTTTACTGCAGGCTTGCGCCATTGTCTTTCCTGACTGGCAAATACCTGCTCTGCCAGAGTTAATAACTCTGCTACACTAAAGTTGTGTGACACTTTTTCAGGGTCACACCACAGTTATTAAACGTATTGTTCATTGAATATCCGCAGTGGGGCCCTCCCTTTGCAAAAAAGCGAATTCAATTAATTATATTTGGCCTGCCTGTGTCAGTCCTAAGGTCTCCGTGTACGTGTGTGCTGCGTGGAGAACGTAAAAAAATCAGACGCAACCAGCTACGGTTGAGTGCAGCCTTGCGCCAATTTCTTTCCTGCCTGGGAAATCAAATCACTGGTAATACAGCATGCTGAGGGGTAGGCCTAGAGGATGTGGACGCGGCCGAGGACGCGGAGGGCCAAGTGAGGGTGTGGGCACAGGCCGAGCCAGTGCGGTGGCCAGGGGTAGAGGCAGGGCCAGACCGAATAATCCACCAACTGTTTCCCAAAGCGCCCCCTCGCGCCATGCCACCCTGCACAGGTCAAGGTGCTCTACGGTGTGGCAGTTTTTCACAGAGACGCCTGACGACCGACGAACAGTGGTGTGCAACCTTTGTCGCGCCAAGATCAGCTGGGGAGGCACCACCAACAGCATGCGCAGGCATATGATGGCCAAGCACCCCACAAGGTGGGACGAAGGCTGTTCACCGCCTCCGGTTTGCACCACTGCCTCTCCCCCTGTGCCCCAACCTGCCACTGAGATCCAACCCCCCTCTGAGGACACAGGCACTACCGTCTCCTGGCCTGCACCCACACCATCACCTCCGCTGTCCTCGGCCCCATCCAGCAATGGCTCTCAGCGCAGCGTCCAGACGTCGCTAGTGCCACAGTTTGAGCGCAAGCGCAAGTACGACGCCACGCACCCGCACGCTCAAGCGTTAAACGTGCACATTGCAAAATTGATCAGCCTACAGATGCTGCCGTATAGGCTTGTGGAAACGGAGGCTTTCAAAAGCATGATGGCGGCGGCTGCCCCGCGCTACTCGATTCCCAGTCGCCACTACTTTTCCCGATGTGCCGTCCCAGCCCTGCACGACCACGTCTCCCGCAACATTGTACGCGCCCTCACCAACGCGGTTACTGCCAATGTCCACTTACCGTGTTTCCCCGAAAGTAAGACAGTGTCTTACTTTCTTTTTATCCCCAAAAGCCAGACTATGTCTTACTTTCGGGGTATGTCTTAGAATAAAAAAAATCATTACTCACCTCCCCCGGCGTTCTGTCGCGCTCCGGCAGGATGTCGCTCGCTCCTCGTCCCCGGCGCAGCATTGCTTTCTGAATGCGGGGGCTTGAAATCCCCGCCTCCAGAAAGCTAATACACACGCCGTCAGCCAGTTACAGAATGGCTGTGATTGGCTGAAGGCGCACGTGGCTTCAGCCAATCACACTATTCAATGACATCATTGAATGGGTGTGATTGGCTGAAGCCACGTGCGCCTTCAGCCAATCACAGCCATTCAATGATGTCATTGAATAGTGTGATTGGCTGAAGCCACGTGCGCCTTCAGCCAATCACAGCCA
The DNA here is from genome assembly GCF_035609145.1 of Eleutherodactylus coqui. Classification (NCBI taxonomy): domain Eukaryota; kingdom Metazoa; phylum Chordata; class Amphibia; order Anura; family Eleutherodactylidae; genus Eleutherodactylus; species Eleutherodactylus coqui. Next base: position 40,141,386 of record NC_089841.1, read on the forward strand.
TTCTGTAACTGGCTGACGGCGTGTGTATTAGCTTTCTGGAGGCGGGGATTTCAAGCCCCCGCATTCAGAAAGCAATGCTGCGCTGGGGACGAGGAGCGAGCGACATCCTGCCAGAGCGCGACAGAACGCCGGGGGAGGTGAGTAATGATTTTTTTTTCTACGGTATGTCTTACTTTCGGGGTACGGCTTACATTGGCCGACCCCCCTGACACCCCCGATACGTCTTACAATCGGGGGTGTCTTACTATCGGGGAAACACGGTAACAACGGACACGTGGACAAGCACAGGCGGGCAGTGCCACTATATCTCCCTGACGGCACATTGGGTGAATTTAGTGGAGGCTGGGACAGAGTCAGAGCCTGGGACCGCTCACGTCCTACCCACCCCCAGAATTGCGGGCCACAGCTCGGTGGTGGTATCTGCGGCGGTGTATGCTTCCTCCACTAAAGCACCTTCCTCCTCCTCCTCCTCCAACGCAACCTCTGTCTCGCAATCAAGATGTGTCAGCAGTACGTCGCCAGCAGTCGGTGTCACGCGGCGTGGCAGCACATCGGTGGGCAAGCGTCAGCAGGCCGTGCTGAAACTACTCAGCTTAGGAGAGAAGAGGCACAAGGCCCACGAACTGCTGCAGGGTCTGACAGAGCAGACCGACCGCTGGCTTGCGCCGCTGAGCCTCCAACCGGGCATGGTCGTGTGTGACAACGGCCGTAAGCTGGTGGCGGCTCTGCAGCTCGGCAGCCTCACGCACGTGCCATGCCTGGCCCATGTCTTTAATTTGGTGGTTCAGCGCTTTCTGAAAAGCTACCCCCACTTGTCATACCTGCTCGGAAAGGTGCGCCAGCTCTGCGCACATTTCCGCAAATCCCACACGCACGCTGCCACCCTGCGGACACTGCAACATAGGTTTAATCTGCCAGTGCACCGACTGCTGTGCGACGTGCCCACACAGTGGAACTCTACGCTCCACATGTTGGCCAGACTCTATGAGCAGCGTAGAGCTATAGTGGAATACCAACTCCAACTTGCGCGGCGCAGTGGGAGTCAGCCTCCTCAATTATTTACAGAAGAGTGGCCCTGGTTGGCAGCCATCTGCCAGGTCCTTGGAACATTTGAGGAGTCTACCCAGGTGGTGAGCGGCGATGCTGCAATCATTAGCGTCACCATTCCTCTGCTATGCATCTTGAGAAGTTCCCTGCAAAGCATAAAGGCAGACGCTTTGCGCTCGGAAACAGAGCCGGGGGAAGACAGTATGTCGCTGGATAGTCAGAGCACCCGCCTGTCTATATCTCAGCGCGTTGAGGAGGAGGAGGAGGAGCATGAGGAGGAGGGGGAAGAGACAGCTTGGCCCACTGCTGACGGTACCCATGCTGCTTGCCTGTCATCCTTTCAGCGTGTATGGCCTGAGGAGGAGGAAGAGGAGGAGGAGGAGGATCCTGAAAGTGATCTTCCTAGTGAAGACAGCCATGTGTTGCGTACAGGTACCCTGGCACACATGGCTGACTTCATGTTAGGATGCCTTTCGCGTGACCCTCGCGTTACACGCATTCTGGACACTACGGATTACTGGGTGTACACACTGCTCGATCCACGGTATAAGGAGAGCCTTTGCACTCTCATTCCCGAAGAGGAAAGGGGTTCGAGAATGATGCTATACCACAGGGCGCTGGTGGACAAACTGATGGTAAACTTCCCATCCGACAGCGCTAGTGGCAGAAGGCGCAGTTCCGAGGGCCAGGTAGCAGGGGAGGCGCAGAGATCAGGCAGCATGTACAGCGCAGGCAGGGGAACATTATCCAAGGCCTTTGCCAGCATTATGGCTCCCCAGCAAGACTGTGTCACCGCTCCCCAGTCAAGGCTGAGTCGGCGGGAGCACTGTAAAAGGATGGTGAGGGAGTACGTAGCCGATCGCACGACCGTCCTCCGTGACGCCTCTGCCCCCTACAACTACTGGGTGTCGAAGCTGGACACGTGGCCTGAACTCGCACTGTATGCCCTGGAGGTGCTTGCTTGTCCTGCGGCTAGCGTCTTGTCAGAGAGTGTGTTTAGTGTGGCTGGGGGAATCATCACGGATAAGCGTACCCACCTGTCAACCGACAGTGCCGACAGGCTTACACTCATCAAGATGAACAAAGCCTGGATTTCCCCAGACTTCTCTTCTCCACCAGCGGACAGCAGCGATACGTAAGCAATACGTAGGCTGCACCCGCGGATGGAAGCTACGTTCTCTCTCACCATCCAAATGGGGACATTTCTGCTTCATCGATCTGTGTCTAATATTCCTCCTCCTCCTCCTGCTCCTCCTCCTGAAACCTCACGTAATCACGCTGAACGGGCAATTTTTCTTAGGGCCACAAGGCTCACTCATATAATTTTTCTAAACAATTTTTATATGTTTCAATGCTCTTAAAAGCGTTGAAACTTTAACTTGAACCAATTTTTCGTTAAACTGGGCTGCCTCCAGGCCTAGTTACCACTTAAGCCACATTAACCAAAGCGATTAATGGGTTTCACCTGCCCTCTTGGTTGGCCATGGCCAATTTTTTTGATGTACATTAGTACTGTTGATACAGCAATTTTTGTGGGCCCTCGCCTACAGTGTAATCAAATGAATTTTTAGCCCACCTGCATTACAGCTGATGTTACATCCACTGTGTTGGGCAATGCAATGGGATATTTTTGTGTATCGCCGGTGGGTTCCAGGGAGCCACCCATGCTGTAGGTGCACACAGAGTTTAACCTACATCTGTCCACTTGTAAAGAACCCCAGTCTGACTGGGGCATGCAGTGTGGGCCGAAGCCCACCTGTATTAAGCACGACATTACTACCTCAGCTGTGTTGGGCAATGCAATGGGATATTTCTATGTACCGCCGGTGGCTTCCTGGCACCCACCCATGCTGTGGGTCCACAGGGAATTATAAATGCATCTGTTTCCACTTGTAAAGAACCCCAGTCTGACTGGGGCATGCAGTGTGGGCCGAAGCCCACCTGCATTAAACATGACATTACTACCTCAGCTGTGATGGGCACTGCAATGGGATATTTTTATGTACCGCCGGTGGGTTCCAGGGAGCCACCCATGCTGTAGGTGCACACGGAGTTTAACCTACATCTGTCCACTTGTAAAGAACCCCAGTCTGACTGGGGCATGCAGTGTGGGCCGAAGCCCACCTGTATTAAGCACGACATTACTACCTCAGCTGTGTTGGGCAATGCAATGGGATATTTCTATGTACCGCCGGTGGCTTCCTGGCACCCACCCATGCTGTGGGTCCACAGGGAATTATAAATGCATCTGTTTCCACCTGTAAAGAACCCCAGTCTGACTGGGGCATGCAGTGTGGGCCGAAGCCCACCTGCATTAAACATGACATTACTACCTCAGCTGTGATGGGCACTGCAATGGGATATTTTTATGTACCGCCGGTGGGTTCCAGGGAGCCACCCATGCTGTAGGTGCACACGGAGTTTAACCTACATCTGTCCACTTGTAAAGAACCCCAGTCTGACTGGGGCATGCAGTGTGGGCCGAAGCCCACCTGTATTAAGCTCGACATTACTACCTCAGCTGTGTTGGGCAATGCAATGGGATATTTCTATGTACCGCCGGTGGCTTCCTGGCACCCACCCATGCTGTGGGTCCACAGGGAATTATAAATGCATCTGTTTCCACTTGTAAAGAACCCCAGTCTGACTGGGGCATGCAGTGTGGGCCGAAGCTCACCTGCATTAAACATGACATTACTACCTCAGCTGTGATGGGCACTGCAATGGGATATTTTTATGTACCGCCGGTGGGTTCCATGGAGCCACCCATGCTGTAGGTGCACACGGAGTTTAACCTACATCTGTCCACTTGTAAAGAACCCCAGTCTGACTGGGGCATGCAGTGTGGGCCGAAGCCCACCTGTATTAAGCACGACATTACTACCTCAGCTGTGTTGGGCAATGCAATGGGATATTTCTATGTACCGCCGGTGGCTTCCTGGCACCCACCCATGCTGTGGGTCCACAGGGAATTATAAATGCATCTGTTTCCACTTGTAAAGAACCCCAGTCTGACTGGGGCATGCAGTGTGGGCCGAAGCCCACCTGCATTAAACATGACATTACTACCTCAGCTGTGATGGGCACTGCAATGGGATATTTTTATTTACCGCCGGTGGGTTCCAGGGAGCCACCCATGCTGTCGGTCCACAGGGACTTCACAATAGGGAGTTGTACCTGCCTGTGTCTATGAATTAAAAAGCCCGGTCTGACTGGGGCATGCAGACACCTTGACAGAATGAATAGTGTGTGGCACATAGGTTCCCCATTGCTATGCCCACGTGTGCAGCTCCTGATGGCGGTGGCACAGGATTCTATTTCTCATTGCTTCTGTACAGCATTGTGGGCTATCGCCCCGCCCCTTTTAAAGAGGGTCGCTGCCTAGCCGTGCCAACCCTCTGCAGTGTGTGCCTGCGGTTCCTCGTCATGGCAGACGCACTTCTAAATAGACATGAGTGTGGCGTGGCATGAGGGCAGCTGAAGGCTGCGCAGGGACACTTTGGTGTGCGCTGTGGGGGGGAGGGGGGCGGTTGGGCAGCATGTAAGCCAGGAGAAGTGGCAGTGGAGTGTCATGCAGGCAGTGATTGTGCTTTGTTGGAGGTGTGTGGTGCTTAGCTAAGGTATGCATTGCTAATGAGGGCTTTTCAGAAGTAAAAGTTTTTGGGAGGGGGGGGGGCCCACTCTTGCCGCTATTGTGGCTTAATAGTGGGACCTGTGAACTTGAGATGCAGCTCAACATGTAGCCCCTCGCCTGCCCTGTCCATTGCTGTGTCGTTCCCATCACTTTCTTGAATTGCCCAGATTTTCACACATGAAAACCTTAGCGAGCATCGGCGAAATACAAAAATGCTCGGGTCGCCCATTGACTTCAATGGGGTTCGTTACTCGAAACGAACCCTCGAGCATCGCGGTAATTTCGTTCCGAGTAACGAGCACCCGAGCATTTTGGTGCTCGCTCATCTCTACAGAGGAACTGTATGTGATCGTGTTGGAGAAAAATTTTGAGAAAGAACTCAGAGGGTAAATACCATTAGAAAAAAATGATGGAAATGAGGGCTATTTCTGCATCCAGGCAAGACAGAAGGAAGGACAAGTTCAGAAGGAGAGAAAACCCTATGGGGGGACACCTGTCTCTCCTCACACCCCCGAAAGTAGGCTTTACAAGTAGGGTAGTACATCCAAGATAAAAATTGTTTCCTTGCCTTGAGTAAACCTTGTTCGAATGGCCTTTTCAGAAAGCAAATGTGGACCTGTTTTTCCACACACTGATTTGGCTTTTGGATGCAGCACCTGGAGAACTCTGATTTTCACACTTTAACCCTCCAATTGGAATTTGGTCTTTTCTGTGGAGTTTCCAAGCCATTAAATGCAGAATTAGTCTTAGTTCTGTGACAACTGATCCTACAGAAGTTTAAGGCATGGTATCTGAGAGTGTGAATGCAGATATAACCAGAAGACAAGCTGAGATCAGGGCTGGCAGCATATACTGAACTTCACTATGAAAATCAGACAAGAAGTCAGTGCTAGCAGAACAGGTTCAATACGATAAACAGTCTTTATCAGGGCAGGCAGATGTTAAATGGCGTGGTCCAATAAGCATATCCAAGGTCAGGAATGGACAAGTCAGGACTGTCAGAAACCAGAATCAGGAAACCGTAAAATCAGACTAAAAATTGGCAAAAGGCTTCCACATATGAAGGAACCAAATTGATTAAGCATCGCTTTAGGGTGCTTTAGGAATCAGTCATATACTGCACTTCCTTTTTAATGAACGTTGCCTTTGGTAAAGCGTTTGTGCGTCTAGTTTTGGAAGCCTGGCTCCAAGTGTTTTAGGATTTTTCATTAACGATTACTTTTTAATTAAGAGATAGGACTCTTTCCAGTGAAAAGTATCCTAATAATGATTGATTCTTCTGCCACAGTGAGAAATTTATTGGAACATGGGACCAATATCCAAATCCAGTATATTTCTTTTATTTTTTTCGCTGTTTATTTTAAAAATCTGTCTTGTTGTGTATTCATACTGTGTTTCCTTATTCTCCCATGCAACAACCCTTTTTGTATATATATTTGTACATGTATATATTTGCACTGCTAGATCTTTTCTAGATAAAAATCGGCAATTTAAAAGTCAGCCTTGTCCGTTTAAAAAAAAAAAAGAATCATTTCTCTGAAAATTGTGTTCATAATTCATAAACCGTGTTCCAGTTTACCGATAAGAAACTGGTAATGGCAGCTGTATGGACATTGTAGATCTCTGGAGTGAGTTGGAACGGATCAGGCTGTGATTTGTGCTTTCGGTTTGCATGTGGCAGGACACAGGAAAGCTGGATACAAATCTGCCTGTATTCTAATGACCCCAAGCTTGCAATCTCCCTAGAATGATCGATTGAGGCTCTGCTGTGACGGTTGGTAGCGGCAAGTGCGCTTGGAATAGTTGATCAGTAAGGAAGGGGACAGAGGCGGGATCGATAGGTATCGTTCTCCTTTCCTGTCCTTGGTACGTGACAATTTCAATCTTAAAATAGGCAAAAACTGAAAATTCGTTAAAAAAAATCCTTGGAGTCGAACAAAACTTTCCCGAAAAACCTCAGCTGGCATACCTCATATATTTAGCGCACCGTGGAAGTAGGAAATAATGCTAAGCCCAATGTTGCAAAAACCTGGCTTAGTAAATTGCCCCCCATTGATGTGAGGCTGAGTGTCCATGTGTATAGGAGGTTGACAGTTTTGCTCACAGTTAGTGAATGTGTATGACCAGCTTAGAGGGGATTTCCAGGGGTCTATTTTACTGATGACCTATCCTCAGGATAGATCATCAACATCAGATTGGTGGGCGTCCAACAACCGGGATCAGCTGTTTCCATCGGAAGTGGATGAAAAGTACAGTAACTCAGCATAAGACAGGGAGGATTAGGAAAATAAGAGGGTAGGAGAGGTCCTTCCTTTATCGTGTTCTTGATCATTCTAAAAGGTGGTTTTTCTAAGGAGTTTGCAGACTATAATTTTTCTCATAAAAGGTAGATTCTAGATTCAAGAAGGGTTTGCCTCAGTGACTTCTTGCTGTACTTTCCCTTGTGGTATAATCTCTCTTTACAAGCCCTGTTAACTATTCGGAATAGTGATTTCTTTGACATCTATATACAATAAACTGGTGTAGCAGGTCAGCTATTAAAGGGGTTGTCCCGCGCCGAAACGGTTTTTTTTTTTTTTCAAACCCCCCCCCCCCCCCCTTCCCGTTCGGCGCGAGACAACCCCGATGCAGGGGTTAAAAAAGAACACCGGAGAGTGCTTACCTAAATCCCCGCGCTCCGGTGACTTCTTACTTACCTGCTGAAGATGGCCGCCGGGATCTTCTCCCTCGGTGGACCGCAGGGCTTCTGTGCGGTCCATTGCCGATTCCAGCCTCCTGATTGGCTGGAATCGGCACGTGACGGGGCGGAGCTACACGGAGCCGGCATCCTGCACAAGCGGCCCCATTGAGAAAACAAGAAGACCCGGACTGCACAAGCGCGGCTAATTTGGCCATTAGACGGCGAAAATTAGTCGGCTCCTGGGAAACGAGGACGCTAGCAACGGAGCAGGTAAGTGAAAAACTTCTTATAACTTCTGTATGGCTCATAATTAATGCACAATGTACATTACAAAGTGCATTAATATGGCCATACAGAAGTGTATAGACCCACTTGCTGCCGCGGGACAACCCCTTTAAAGGAAATCTGTCAGCCTAAAAATGTCCAATCTGTAGGCAGCCAGAATATGATGATCCATTAAACTTGCTCGTCCCAGTTTGCTTGGTGGTCACACTACACAAATATTGTAGCCACATTGTGCTGCAACCCATCAGGGCAGTAATCCGCTAGTGCAAGATGCATTAATAGTGTATAACTATAAGTAAAAGTGAGTGCTAAGCGTCATGTGTGAACACAAAGTCTTTGTGCACTATTTGTTCACTTGTAATTGGTCACTCAGTTTCAGCCTGCATAAAAAATAGTTGCTAGTTCGCCCGCTTATCATTAGGTTTAAACAGCAGGTGTTCCAACAATTTGACAGAAGGGGTTGTTACCCAGCTAAACACAAGGACTCATTTAAAAGCCAATCCACACACTGCCACAATAGACAATGGCTTTTTCTTTGCACTAACTAAAAACCGCCCACCTAGAGATTCTCTGCGTATACACAGGCCCACTGGAGCAAACAATCATCAACTTCTCTGTTCTTAGATCTTAGCCATGTCCACTTTACACATAAACACTACCAAACGTGCAAATATATGCATAGATTTTTTTTAGTAAGGACATACTGTGTGTACCCTCAGACTGTCCCCATCCCCACCCCGCATTCTTTTTTTTCTATCTCCCTTTTATTTGGCAAGCAACAGCGGAGATGTCAACTAGGAGCCAGACGGCCGTGAAGCTGAAGGGCCAGATGACTGAGTTGCTGCAAGAGGATGATGCCCAGCACCAGCACATCATGGACTCTGAGCCAGACATGGATGGCTCCCTAGGAGAGCAGACTATAGATCGGGATCAAGGCAGCGCAGGCCCTCAGGTGAACTCTTTGCCAGTCATCGACAAGCCTTTCCAGAGGGTTGCTGTGGATCTGATTGGGTCCCTGGCCCTTCCCAGCAGCTCTTGGAAATGCTTCATCCTGACGGTGGTTGACTATGCCGCACGATACCCTGAGGCCAAGGCCCTGTCCTCCGTACGGGCTGAGAAGGTGACCGACGTCTTAATAGACATATTTTCGCATGTAGGATTTCCGAAAGAGATGCTTACATATCAGGGGTCCAGTTTATGTCAAGTCTCATGCGGTGTCTCTATACAAGGATGCAGGTGCAACATCTGCTAGCCAGCCTGTACTACCCCCAGACCAATGGCCTGTATGAGCGATTCAATGGCACTCTGAATCAAATGCTGAAGATGTTAGTTAGTCAAGTCAGACGGACCTGACTGGGAGCGTTACCTCCCTCATCTGCTTTTTGCCTAGAGATACTTAAGGCCTCAACAGGATTCTCACTCTTTGAGCTCCTGTATGGAAAGCAGGTACGGGGACCCTTGACTCTGGTAAAAGAAGCATGAAAAGGAGAAGTGCCCACCTTTAGCATGTCCATCGTTAACTATGTCATGCAGCTGCGCAATAAGATGCAGGCGTTGACACAGCTCGTCCACGAAGATATGGAGCAGGCTCAAGCCACCCAGAAGCAATGGTAGATCATAGGGAAAATCCATAATGGGGATTATGGATCAACAGAAGGTCCAAGCGCAATAGCGGTTATATTTTTATGAGCAGGATGGCGCAGCGGACCCAACGCATCCAATCCCGCTATCATGCGATCCTCAGAACCAACCAAGTGGTCTAGATGCATAGTTCATCAGCTGCATATCGTGTTTGATACTGCCAGATAGCTGGGATTATGATATGCAGTATGGTAGCCATCATTTTCCCATGGGAGCGCCTCCTCGGGAAATATGGCCTAAAAATTAAGTTGAGTTTCCATCAAAGTTGGCTCCGCATATATTCAACACACCCCTCAGTAATGTCGCAAGGATGCCGGAGCAGGTGTGGTCCAAGAAGACCTTAAAGCATAGGGGATCCCTCTTCCATGTGTTAGACTTCGGAGATTTGCTTAGGCGAAGGGCTGCCCATTGTTCCTGTGACTCCGCACTACCAGGACTTGAACCAACCCC